>NC_045426.1:612820525-614020525 GCF_902635505.1 Sarcophilus harrisii | reverse complement strand
ATTCTCACTTCACCCATCATGAGTTCATATAAACATTTTCAGACTTTTCTGATATCAACTTAATCATCTTTTCTTATAGAATAATAATATTCCATAACATTCACAGACCATAACTTATTCAGCCCTTCCCCAACTAATGGGCATCTACTCAATTTCCATTTCCTTGCCAGTATATAAAGGGCTGCTACAAACATTTTTGTACATATGAGTCCCTTCCCCTCTTTTATAATCTCTTTCAGATGCAGACCCAGTAGACACATTGCTCAATCAAAGGGTATGCACAGTTTCATAATCCTCTGGGCATAATTCCAAAATGCTCTCTAGAATAGTCAGATCAGTTCACAACTCTACTAACAATGTATATGTTCCAGTTTTCCTATATCTCCTCTGACATTTATCATTATCTTTTCCTATCATCTCAATCAATCTGATAGGTATGAGGTGGTAACTCAGATTTGTTTTATTTTGCATTTTTCTAATCAATAGTGATTTAAAGCATTTTTTCATATGGTTATAGATAGCTTTAATTTCTTCATCTGAAAATTGTCTGTTCATATCCTTTGAACATTTATCAATAGGGGAATGGCTTACATTCTTATATATTTTTAAAAATTGTAGTAAGTTTATTTATTTATGAATCATATTAGGAGATAAAAATCAGAGAAAAAGGGAAAAAACATGGGGGAGAGAACAGAAAAAAAGAAGTGAACATAGCATGTGTTGATTTATATTCAGTTTCCATAGATCTTTTTCTGGATGCAGATGGAATTTTCTGTCCAAAGTCTATTGGGATTGATTTGGATCACTGAATCTCTGAGAAGAAACAAGCCTTTCATAGTTGATCATCATATATATTACTGTTATTTTGTACATTGTATTTGTGATTCTGCTTGTGTCCCTCATCATCAGTTCATATAAATCTTTCCAGGCCTTTCTATAATCAGTTTGTTCAGCAATTTTTATAGAACAATAATAGTCCATTACTTTCATTATGCCATTCCCCAAGTGATGGGCAAACACTCTTTTTCCAATTCTTTGCTACCACAATAAGAGCTGCTACAAACATGTTTTGCTCGTGTGGGTCCTTTTACATCCTTTATGAATTCCTTGGGATACAGATAACTTGCATTCTTTTAAATTTGACTCAGTTCTCTATATATTTTAGAAATGAGATCTTTATCAAAAACAGTCTGTAAAAAATCGCTTCCTAGTTTTCCACTTTCCTTCTAATCTTGGCTGTATTGATTTGTTTGTACAAAATGTTTTGAATTTAATCAAAATTATCCATTTTGCATTTCACAATATTGTCTATATCTTGTTTGGTCATAAATTCTTCCCTTCTCCAAAGAGCTGACAGTTAAGTATCCCTTGCTCTCCTAATTTGCTTATAGTATCCCCCTTTAGGTCAAAATCATGAACCCCTTTTGACCTTAGCTTGGTATAGGGAACATATACTAATTCTTGAAGGAAGGCCATAATTGAAAATATACTACAGTATGCTTGAGACAACTCTATATCACTATTACTCCTTAGTAATCTGAGACTTTAATTTCTCCAAGAGCACTTTTAAATCACTGCAATTTTTTTTCAAATGCAACTCAGTTCTCTTTTTTTCTTATTATTTAACAAGACTCAATTTACCATTCATTTATAAAAGCCATGACAAAATATATTACAGTGCACTAATTCAATGAACTACTTGTCCAATTATATGCCATAATCTGAAAATGAATCATTTCTTTTTATCCAACTAGATTTTCCTTATATAGTTCATTGGGCTAATCTTACAGAATAATTGAAGGCATACTGTTATGGTCTGTGGCTTAATGCTATCAGCACATTATTATTCATATTACAAGAATATCTGGAAACCATTTTTATCTATAGGAATCCTTTTTCCATTGGGACATTGTATAAGAATGAACTCCATGACAATGGCAAACTTCTTGTATGTTTGTACACTTCTTTTGCACTTTCTTGACATCAACAATCAGTATTATTGACCAGAATTATCTCTGTGATTATTTTTATTAAGAATCTTGCGCTATGGGAAATTGGTTAAGACTATTTTGTATACAGAGAGAATAAGAATACTCAATGGAATGGAATGAAAAAGATCTGCATTCAAATATAGTGTTTGACAAGCACAAGGAATTGCCTAATCTTTATAACCCCATTTTTTAATCTGTAAAATATAATAATAATAATGTTTATACTACTGAAAGACATAGGTATAAGGACAAAATTCTGTAGTCCTCAGGGGCCCTCAGTTTCCCTCCAAGTCCATGGGTGATTACAGTACAGTGAATTATTATTCTCCCTTGTTATGCTCCTGTTGCATAGCCCTGGGAACAAGCATAGTTTACAGAAGAACATCCTGGGTAGTTTTGGCCAAATCCACCAAGGACACGTTATTGTATACTGGAGCTAGCCACTTTAGTCACAATTTTCTCACTTTTGACAAGCTCTGGCAGAGTTGGCTCCCATTCTAGACTTGCTCAACAAAGTGAAGTTACCCTTCCTGGCACATAGCCTTTGTTCTTTGCATTATTTAAGTCACATTAGGCTAATCTACAAATTGAAATTTCACCCATGGAGAGGATGCTCTGCCTGGGACCCTCCCGGGATTCCCCAGTCAGAGGTTTGCCGAGTTAGTGCTTTCCCGATTTGGTAATGTATTCTTTCTTTTCTCCTCCCTTGGTCTATGTATCTCTTTGTATTGTACTAGTTATATTAATCATAGAATTGTACCGTCAATTCTTGATTTTCTTTTTTATAATTCATTGCTATTAAACATTTTCATACAGCCTAGTATTTTAGGTCTTATTATGGGAATGAGCCATTTTATAGGAGCAAATTCATAAACCTTAACCTAACAACTACCAAGCTAATACTATTGTTTTGTTTTTCGTTTTTTTGCTGAGGCAATTAGGGTTGCCCAAGGGTGACTTGCCCAGGGTCACACAGCTAGGAAGTGTTAAATGTCTGAGGCCAGATTTGAATTCAGATCCTGGTGCTCTATCCATTGCACCACCTAACTGCCTCTAATACTGTTCTTTTAAAACTCAGAAAAGAACATAAAAGTTGTAAAATGTATATAGCAGCTCTCTTTGTGGTGGCAAAGAACTGGAAATAGCAAGGATGCTTATCAATTGTAGAATGGCTAAACAAATTGTGGTATATAATTGTGATGAAAGACTATTGTGCTATAAGAAATGATGAATTCATTAATCTCAGAAAAACATGGAAAGACTTGCATGAAATAATGATAAGTGAAATGAATAAAATCATGAGAACAGTGCATTCAGTAATTGTCTTAAAAATTTTGAAATATCCAAATAAATATAATATATATCCAAATTAATAATAAATATCCAAATTAAGTATAAAAGACATATAAGGGAAGGTGCTATTTATATTCAGAGGAAAAAATGATAAATAGAAGAAGCAAAAAGTAAATAGAAATAAAAAAGAATTTTACATATGTGTGTGGGTGTCAAATGGTAGTTATCTTGAGGGTAGAGGAAGTGAGGAGGAATAAAAGAAGAAAAAGAAAATTTCATGACAACTTTATTATATATTTAAAAAGAATAACACATTGAACATAATAGATGTGCAATTATCTTTTTTTATTATATTATAGAAATACTTGTTTTATTCTATAAATTTAAAATAAAATAAATAAATGAAAAACTCAAATAAGTTTCTATAGACATACAAACATATAAATGCAATATATATATTGTATATTGTATATTTATATATGTTTGTATATCTATTTATCTCTATATATGTATATACACAAACTCATTTAAGTTTTAAAACTATAGAAACTCAGTTATATAAACACATATATAAGTTTTATACATATAATGCTATATATATATATATATATATAAAGCCTTTTGAAAACCTTAAAGTATGATATATTTTTCTACCATTATTATGTAAAGGTTTTTAATTTAGTATTTTTCATGAACAAGCAATAAACACAATAGACTTTTGTAACCACAGCCCTTTTCAGGTCCCAAGTGATCATAAAAATATGGTCTTCCACAGAAAACTATTGTTGAATTCTTTTTCCATCTCATATTTTCATTAAGGATACTCTGTACTTGTCATTTAAAAATATTCTAAATATGAGAAAGTAGTTAAATGAATTAGTATTTATTGATATTCTTATATTTTTTCTTTTTAAAATTTTAATATTGGTTGTGATTTTTAAAAATTCTTTTGGTTTACTCTCTTCCTTGAAGAATTTTTTTTTCCTAAGTGATCCCTCAATGCTTTGAAGTTATATGACCTCCAAAATATGTTTCCTCTGATTGTACTTGATCTTGTCTAGTTATTCTTTCTTAGGTGTCTTACTAAGTGTCTTTTCTCCTTTATATAACTTTAGGTACTGAAGAGTTAGAGTCCACTTTCACTGATAATGAAAAGATATTATTATAGAAATATTGATGATTGTATTCCAATTTGTGTTTGCTGTTTTCTTGTCATTTTTAGCTATAAATACTTGGTACAATGTAGCTCATTTTAGTCTCATTCCCAGATATCTTTAAATTACTATTAGTTTTCATTTCTTGTGGGGTTTATAAGAAAATAATGTTCAACATCTTCTACTATTCCCCTTTGTTGTGCTTTTAAAATTAACTTGTAGTGAGCAGAACCAATGTACACAGTAGTAACAATATTGTGGGATGATTAACCAACATAAGTTTAGTTCTCAGCAATACACTAATCCAAAACAATTTTCATAGATGTTATGGAAAATACAATCTGCATCCCAAACTCTGGAGACTGAATGCAAATCAAAGTATAGTATTTTTGTTGTTACTTTTTACTTTCTTGTGGTTTTTCCTTTTTGTTCTGACTTTTTCTTCACAACATGAGTAATATAGAGATATATGTGAAATAATTGTATATGTATACTCTATATCAGATTGCTTGCTGTCTTGAGGAGGGGGGAACAAAGGAAGGAAGGAAGAAAAAATATAGAACTCAAAATTTTACAAAAATTAATGCTGAAAAATGTCTTTGCTTGCAAATGGAAAAAATAAAATGCTATCAAGGGAGGAAAACAAATTAAATTATATCTTGAAATGGCATTGCTTTTGGGTGTTTCCTTGGCAGAAAATCATATGGTTCCTGGCTAAAGTAGTTTGGGGTTGTTTGGGGCCTTTTCCTTGTACTGATTTTTTAACACATACTTTGATAAGAAATTATGATAAACAGGATCAGTATTTTTGTATCTTTTCTCCAAGTTTTAATCATCAATAATCATCAATCATTTGAAAATCTGGTATCTAAGTTGTTGGTTATTCAATGTGCTATCTTCTTATATTTAGACTTTTGTCTAATTTGACATTCATTTCTTTTAATCTATGTTCTAATTCATCAATAATATGATTATATAAAGAGCTAATCTTTATATGATTTCCACATCCATAATGAATCACTTTGTTTCTGTAAAAATTAAATATCTTTTTCTTTTTTGATGTAATCCAATGACTGTTAGTGCCTTCTACCACTTTTCTTATATGTAGTATTCATTATCTAGAGTTCCAAGGATTTTCAATAGTTTATCAACTAAAAAACTTTGATTATTTTGCATATACTTATTATCAGTACCATAAAGTGAGAGGAACAGCTATTCCATGATAGATTTTCTGTTTTCTTTGGAGTCAATGAACCTAAATGAAACTGATGAATGCAAATCACATCCTTGTCTCTGCATAAGAAGCCTATGAGTCACTCTTGCATTGAGATGTAACAAGTTTTTGCTTTCTGGTTTTATTGATCACAAGAATGCCTATAATTGTAGGCTTCTGATATTTTAACAACATAACAATTTTTCACAGATTGAACCTTAATTTAATTTCCTTTGATAGTTTTACAGAATTTGAAAACAGGATGGGATCTCAGCTATGATCTAATATAACTTAAACATGAAAGGGAGTCCCCAGTATAATAATACATGTGAGAAAAGACTGTCTAGCTTCTAGGTCAGTAGTTCTCTAAATGTGGTCCAAAGAATCCTGAGAGTGCCTAAAACCCTTTCAGAGGGTCTAAAAATTCAAAATTAGTTTTTTATTTCTAATATGTTACATATCTATAAATATAACCCACATAAAGAAAAACTTTGGACATGCCTCAATAATTTTTAGTAGTATAAGGATAATGAGAACAAAAGTGTGAGAACTTCCAAGGAAAAAGAGCCCACACTTCTGGAGGTCTAAAATGTTGCACAAGATCTTTATCATTACACCACCATTACTGGGGAATTATGGAGCCTGAACATATCTACTTCTTCCTTCCTTCCTCCCTCCCTCCCTCCTTCCTTTCCTCTCTCCTTCCCTTCTTGCCTTCCTCCCTCCCTTCCCCTTTCTTCCTTCCTTCCAAGGCTTGTTCATAGGACACAAGTTTTATTATTTTCCATCATTCTGGAAAGGTTCCTGTGTAGCCTTTATGTTACCCAGTTGTTAGAAGATCCACCTAACAAAGCATGGTGGGGCCGCCCATTATCAGAAAGTTGTCTTTGGTAATGAATTATTTAATCAGGGAAGAACAAAGAAAGGAAGGAAAGAAAGAAGGATGTGTGTGTGTGTGTGTGTGTGTGTGTGCGCACATGTGTGTATGTGTTCACCAAGATCTGCATACAAACACATGCACACACAGACATATGCATGAACACCTAGCACACAAATACATAGACACAGACGCACTCTCTCTCCCTCCTTTCCTTCCTTCTTTTCTTCCTTCCTTTGTACTTATTTCTTTCTACTTCTATTTTTTGTGTTTCTTAGTTTGTCCTAGTTAAATAATTCACCACCAAAGAAAACTTGCTGGACTTGCTGGTAATGGTCCCTTCATGCTTTGTTAGGCAGATTTTCAGACAATTGTCTATCACAAAAGTTATATAGAAGTCTTTCCAATGGTGAAAAATAACAAAGTTTATGTTCAATGAGGATTGTCCTAAAAAATTCCAAACTATCACTTTAGCTTTAAAAGGAGTAGAAATGTTGAGTTTGTAAATTTTAATTGTTGTCCAAAGGATTTTTGGCAAATAAAAGAAATATGGTATGTGTTTCATGGAATCTACTTGTTTGTATATGTTTCATGGAAGCTAAGAATTAGGTAAAATTTTAGCAGTTATGCTGTTCGACTACTCTCCTTCCCAATGAAGAAATGGTTTCTAAAATACCACTAACAGAGTATCATCTAGCATATTGGAACACTTCCAGTGACAGAAAACTATTTCATAAAGCAGTCTATTCAATTTTTTTCATAACTTTGATTTTTTTCTTTTCTAATATTAACTTGTGTCTTATTTCAAGTAATACAGCTAACTGTTGGCCATCAGTGGCAAGGTGGAAAAGATAATGAAAACTCACTGGTAAGCTCTAGAGGTCACTTTTCCAATAACCTAAACCTCACCCTCCTCCAGCTAATCCTTTTGACAGGAGCTGATAAAATATAGCCAAATGGATTGAATGAAATTTCATATGCTTGCTGTATTGGTCCAAACCTTCCTTGAAGCTGTAAATGAGGAATGAAGAATGAGAACTGTCAAACAATAGATGTATAGCCTGGAGAAAAGAAGACTTAACAAGAACATGAGATCTGTCTTCAAGTATTTGTTGGGCTGTCATGTGCAAAATGGATTATATGCCTTTTATTTGGTCACAATGAGTAGAATGTAGAGCAATGGGTAAAAGTGGCAGAGAAGCAGATTTTAAATTCAATGAAAGAAATAATTTCCTAACATTCATTCATTAATTCACAATGTATTTATAGTGTCTACTAAATGAAATGACTTAGAGATATAAGGATATAAATGACTTAGGGATACATATTTCAAAAAATTAAAGAAAGAAAAAAATTCCTTTATTTTCCTAAAATATGGAACAATTGAAAAGATAACGTATAAAATAATTAGAGTAGGGAGACAGCATAGATGACAAAGAGAATTATGATGGGACTCTTATAGCAGATAACTTACAGGATCATAACATTAGAACCAGAAATTATATTTACCATGATACAATTGCAGCTCTTTATATTGAAGCAAAGAATTGGCGGAAGGGGTAATACTTAGTAACTACTAACCAAGTTTTAGGGAAATGAAAGGAATGGGATATTCCTAAACTAGAAGAAATTATGAAAGTAAAGAATAGGGGATAGTTTTATATAAATTGATACAAAGTAGACAGAACCAGTAAAATGGTATAATAAAGTAACTTAAATGTTAATAATAACTACCAGAAAATAATAGAAAGCAAATGTTTCAAAATTACAAAGCAAAAAATATGGGAAGGCAACTTCTTCTACTCCTTTATAGAATGGGGTGAATATATATGTGGGTATGGAACATTGCATATATTAAAAATTTTTTGGATGTATTGATTGGATATGCTGATTTTTTTTTTCTTACTCTTACTCATTTTTATTTTTTTAAATAAAACATGGCTTTCTGAGATGAATAAGGCAAGATAATAGGGGAAAGACAATTGATGAAATAAATGCATTTAAAATAGTTCTATAATGCAACTTCTTCATTGAAGGAAGTTAATGATTATAAGAAACAGCAAGAAGGGAGTACAGTTTAGGTCTAGGAGAAACCAGTGCAAATGTATGGAAGTAAGAGGTGGATTGCCTCATTTAGGCAAAAGAAAGTAGACCACTTAGGCTGGAAATGTATAAAGTACGTGAAAGAAAATAACGAGAAATATTTTGAAAAAGAGAGAGAAAATAGATTGTGCAGAGATTTAAATGCCAAGCTAATGAGTTTTATTCAAGAGGCAGTTGGGAACTAGTGAAGAATTTTGAGCAGGAGGATTGACACGATCAAACCTCTGGTTTAGGGGGATTATTTGGCAGTTCTATAGAGGATTAATTGAATAGAGAAGAGAATTGAAGCAGGAAGATGAATTAGAAAATCTATTACAATAACTCAGATGACTGGTAATTGGCCAGATAAACCAGGAGCAGAGGATGAATCAGAGAGATATGGAGGTTAAATCTATGAAACATAGCAACTGATTAGATATGGTATAAGAAAAGATCTAAGGATGAGTGATTTCAAAGTTGTAAACTTGGATGACAAGGATATTGAGGTTCTTAATAGAAAATGAAAGTTAAAGGGCAGTCATATTTAAGAGAAGAATAATTAAGTTTAATTTAGAATAGTTAAGATGGAAATATGTGGTGTTCTTTTTTATAATATGATTCATTCTCTCTGGGAGCGGGTTTCTTGGGGAGGTTTCTGGAGGCAGCTTTAGTTTCAGTTCAGAGTAATAATCACCTCAAATACAGCCAGGAGTTTAAAATCCAATCTTTTATTGTCTCTTCCAAAATAGCCCCATTAGTTTTCTTAGAGGCCTATCTCTCTGCTTGGTTCTAAGAGGTCTTGCCATTTGTCTTTTGTTGCCTCCAGCTTCCTCTGACTCTTGGTTCTCCTCCTCCCCACTGACTCCAGGAGCTCCTTATATATGATCTCTTAAAGGTGTGAACCCAAAGGTTTACTCCTCCTCTGAGAGAGTGGGATTGTGGGTTTCTGACTTGTGAATCTCCCAAACTTGTGAACTAATGTGTGTGAGCTAATGTGTGAACTCTCAAAGGTGCAAACCCAAGCACACAAGCATTGCTTCCATCAATTCCATTGAGTTATCACCTTGTTTCAAGTTCTGGCTCATAACAGAAATACCTATGATGCATCTATTCAGTGGATGTTGCAGGTAATGGACTTGGAAAATAGAGAAGAGTCAAAAAACTTGAGGTCATAGAAGATGGAGAGAAGATTTTAGGAAGCCAGGCGAGGGACAAAAAGGTCTTATCAGTAAGATAAATATCAAAGTTCTGGTTCAGAGAAAGAGGCAATTGGGCAACACAATAGACAATGTGTTTAACCTAGAATCAGAAAGAGCTGAATTCAAATGAGGTTCCAAATATTTACTAGATCTAGGAGAAAGTCACTTAATTATTGGAGTCCAGCTCCTGTAGTGAGATGAAGGATGTGACAACATACTGGGGCAAGGCGAAGAAGTCCTGATTATGGACTCTTCGAAGTTTATTGATCAGAGAGACAAATATATATATATATATATATATATATATTTGTCTCTCTGATCAATATATATATAGATATATATCTATATATCTATATATATATCTCAAATGCTCATAGGTTTGATATAAAGTACACTCTTTTAAAATTCTTACCTTTTAAACCCCAGATCTTGGTTATTTAGGCAGAGATGTAAATAGTTGAGATACACATCAGGGTAAAATTTATTATACCATTACCTCAGGTATCTTTCTCCCAAATACCTTTCGTCTCCTTGTGGACATTCTTTCCTGTCCTAAATTCAAATGTTTTGCTTTAATCTATTGAGTAGTGTTTGCATTTTGTTTCGGTCACTAGAATTATTCTAATTTATAGTATTATCAAGTATGTCTCTGCTTTTAATAAAAGAAAAGAGATGTTGGTGAGCCAAGTTACAGTTAGATTTAAGACTTGGAATGGATTCTTACCTCCTGGACCTCTACATTTAATCTCTGTCTTTCTCAGTTTTCTCTAGGCAAAATAGGAGTAATAATAACAATTGACTGGTAGGATCATTGTGAAGATAAAATGACAATATTTATAAAGTGTTTTATGAAACTCAAAGCAATAAATATATTATCAGAGTAGGAGAGTCATGGGTGAAACAAATAAGGTAATTTATCATCATAATATGTACACATCATGTTGGAGTAAAAGTATAAGTCATGAGAGTTAAAAATATTTAAGATACCAGAGGGGCAAACCAGAAATGTTACCAGGAAAAAGATTTCAAAAGATGGCAATAAGCAATTTTAAAGAGGCCCAGGGAAGAGCATACTAATATATTGTTGGTGGAGCTGTGAATTGATTCAACCATTCTTGTAAGTAATTCAGGATTATGCTTTTTTAAAATGTCTAAAATATCACAAAATATGATGGTTAGATTTTCTGAACTTTTTCCCCCTTATTTTTAATTTCTGCTATAAGAGATAACTATTAGATGATAATATATATTTAGAACAAATGTGGTGGCAAAAGCAAAACAACAATGAAAGTATTTTTTTTTTTTAATAAAATGGTACCAGGGATAAATCTCAATTTATACACTCACTTTCCATAATCAATTTAATAGATATGGAATAAAGAAATAGTTATAGAGAAGACAGAAACAGAGACAGAGAGACAGAGAGGAGAGAAAGAAAGAGAGGAGAGACAGGGGGGAGAGAGAGGGAAAGAGAGAGAGGGAGGGAGGGAGGAAGACAGAGAGAGAGAGAGAAAGAATAGGAAGATGATGAATAACTTGGAGTCATGTTATAAAAATCAATTAGAAGAACTATCATTTGTTTTGAGAAGTTAAATATTTAACACAAGAATTATTTGCAAAGTTGGATTCTAATACAAATGATATTTTTAAATAGGCTTTACTTTCAACGAATTCTTGTCAAAAGTTTGGCAGATGTGCTAGTTGTGTCATGTTTAAAGATCCTTCAAAAGATCATGAAAAAGTGTGACATGGGAGAAAATAAGGACAAAAGTACTGATTCACAAAACAGGGGGAAAGGCATTGTGTGAAAATTCAAGGCCTAGTATATCACTTCTAAGTGCTAAGGATATAGATACAAGAACATCAACATAATTTCTTTGAAAAATCTGTCGTTTGATTGACTGATTAACATACACAAATAAATATCTAAAAGACAGTGCTGTAGGATAATGTAAGCAAGGGCAGAAACCTTTGAGGGGAATCAAAGTAAGCTGCCCAACCCAGACTGAGCCCCGTACTCACCATTCCCAGTACGGTGGGATAGAAAAAAATCCTTCACTAAGAATTGTAAGATCATGGTTCAAGTCTCAGCTTCTCAGTAATAGCTACCTAATCATTTGAATGTCATATATCCTCTCTAAGTTGATTTCCTTGTCTATGTAATGGAGATTATTATACTCATGAAACCTACATCACAGGTTTGTTATCAGGGAAGGGGTGCTTTGCACACCGAAAAGTATTCTTATGAATCTTAATTGATATTATCTATTCTATGTTTGATTTCCTCAGGGCCTTTATTCTGAGTTAAACTATTTAATCAGATTAACATGTCCATGTTGACAGATTGATAGCTCTCAATGATTTAGCTTGTTACTCATTCCAGATAACATATTAGAATTCTAACAATGAACTTGTAGGCTTTAAGCAATAGGAGTGAGAGATCTTAGGAACTGCATATCCCAGAACTGCTGTATCATTGACTCTCAGAGAATCCAATGGTATTTTAATAGGAATTCCTTCTGTGACAACCCTGATAAATTCATAGAATGTTTTGCCTCTTCACCTCTACTTGCCCATATCCTTAGTTTCCTTCAAATCTTAGTTCAATGGCTACCTGCTACAGGCAACCTATGCTGACTACCTCAATATCTAGAGCCTTCCTTTGCTAGAAACTATTTTGTATTTACTTTGTGTATATTCTGAATTTATAGTTATCTATGTACATATTGTCTTCCCCTTCTCCATCATCAAAAAATAGAATAGAAACTCCATGGAAACTTTCATTTTAATCTTCATATATGTAAGGCACAGAGTACATGTGCTATAGTTTGTTGAAGTAATGAATGAAGTTGTCATCCAATTTTACTTTAGGACATCCAGTATTAGAGATTTTATGACTTTCTGGGGCAGATCACTACACCCTTGCACAACTCCCATTGCTGCAAGATTTCTCCTTAAATTATTCAGTTGATATATTTAAGCCAAAAATAACTAACATTTTAGTATTAAAAGGACCCTAGAAATCCTTTGTGTAGGGGGATGAGACTATTCCCTAACCTCCTCCTGGGAGCTTGAATTATCAATTATCATTAGGCCAATTAGAGCTAATTTTTATTTGTTGGAATATTATAGATGGTTGATCAGATGATGACTGACAGCTCATCTATCCAATTATAGGGAATATAGGAATCTTAAGCATTCACCCTCTCTTTACCATTACTACAATAACAACAGTTAATGGTAATGGTATCTTATTTTTCTATTGTACCTTAAAATATCCAGAGTTGTTCCTTTACAAAAACCCTATTAGAGAGTTAGGATAAGTGCTATCATTAATGAATCAATTAATCAGCACATACTATTAAGTACCCACTATTTATTCAGAACCTTAATAATATTCAGAACCTGTTGATACAAAGATAAAAAGGAGACAATCCCTGCCTGCAAGAGTTTGAATTCTTTTGGGGGAGATGATACATACAAATATAAGTATATAAAAATATATACAATGCAAATGCAAGGTACTTTTTGGGAAAAGTGGATATGCATTAACAGTTGAAGGAGAGTGAGGTTCTGAGACACCCACAATTGAGACTGAGGTTAAGAATGCAATCAAGGTGCTTGCTTCGGCAGCACATATACTAAAATTGGAACAATACAGAGAAAATTAGCAAGTGTGGTATATGAATATTATGGAATATTATTGTTCTGTAAGCAATGACCAAAAAATGATTTCAGAAAGACCTGGAGAGACTTACACAAAGTGATGCTGAGTGAAACAAGCAGGGCCAAGAGATCATTATATACTTCAACAACAATACCATGTGATGACCAATTCTGATGGACTTGGCCATCCTCAGCAATGAGATCAACCAAATCATTTCCAGTGGAGCAGTAATGAACTGAACCAGCTACACCCAGCGAAAGAACTCTGGAAGATGACTAAAAACCATTACATTGAATTCCCAATCCCTATATTTTTGCTCACCTGCATTTTGGATTTCCTTCACAGGCCAATTATACACTATATCAGAGTCCTATTCTTTTTGTACAGCAAAATAACAGTTTGGTCATGTATACTTATTGTGTATCTAATTTATATTTTAATATATTTAACATCTACTGGTCATCCTGCCATCTGGGGAAGGGGGTGGGGGGAAGGAGGGGAAAAATTGGAACAAGAGGTTTGGCAATTGTCAATGCTGTAAAGTTACCCTTACATATAACCTGTAAATAAAAGGCTATTGAATTAAAAAAGAGAGAGAGAGAGACAGACACACACACACACACACACACACACACACACACACAGAAAGAGAGAGAGAGAGAGAGAGAGAGAGAGAGAGAGAGA
Organism: Sarcophilus harrisii; assembly: GCF_902635505.1. Taxonomy (NCBI): domain Eukaryota; kingdom Metazoa; phylum Chordata; class Mammalia; order Dasyuromorphia; family Dasyuridae; genus Sarcophilus; species Sarcophilus harrisii. The sequence continues at coordinate 614,006,365 of NC_045426.1, read as the reverse complement.
GAGAGAGAGAGAGAAGAATGCAATCCAGATCTCCAGGTCAGTGTTCCCAAATCTAGAGCTATAGTAGACATGCTAGAGCCCTGCATATTATCTCTCTTCTTCCTGATTGAAATTGGGACTCCTCCAGGTTGTGTTTAGGTACTCCCTCTTCCCAATTGGGCATTACCCCAAAATCTGTTACATTGCTGTTATTTGTCTTTGCAGAAACACACTGACTCTGTACCAGTCATACTGAGCACAGAGTGAAAATATTATTATCTATCTCCATTCCTCAGGCTAATTCCTACAGGATGTAATCAACAAAGGAGCCCAGAATGTAGCAGTCTAGTCTCAGACATTGGTCAATCATAGCAGCCACTGCTTATAGCCCTGTTTTGAAGAATCCTAATCAATGATTCCTGAATAGAGCCCCAACTTTGCTCCTAGAGCCATCGTTCTCTGGTCTGTACACCTGATGTTAACCCATGTGACATGACAGGACCCATTAAGGGAGCACTTTGTATCCTTCAAAGTATTCCAAATGTCAGAGCTACTAACAGAAGTCTTATGAGGAGTTTCACAAATCACTTCTTGATACATTCCTTGTGCTGATCCATCATATCTGTTGGAGCTTTGGTGCAAAGAGGAATTGGGATTAGCAGGGGAGAAAGATGCAGCCACTAAAAAGGAAATAGTCTCTTCAGATCTACTTGCAAGGCTCCCTCACTCCAAGTTGAAGAATGATTTTCTCAGCCCCTAGAGCATTTTTCAGACCTTACCTGCAACTTGTTTATTCCAATTCTTTCTCTACTCTGCAGTGTAGATTTAAAGCATTACATATAACAACTTGTTTTCCTGTTGTCTCTATGTCCAACTTTGTTGGGGCTCAGCCTTTGGTTAAATCTCCTAATCCTATTTGGTGCTGTTACACAGCCATAAGCCATTTCAGTCTCTGCAGTCTGTCTGGGGATATTTGGGAACTGATTTAGCAATGTGTCTTTTTTTGTTGACAGCTGTATGGCAAAGACACTATGTACTTTGGTGGCTTTATACATGACTCCAGAGGATTGTGTGTTTAAAGACAAGGGAAGTTGGGAATGAGGGTGTGCAAAATATTAGTAAGCCATCCATGTCATACATGATTTTTCCAGTTTGGAAAAAAGAAAAAAGAGACAAAAAGGAGAAAAGAAGAGGAGAGAGGAATGGGGAGAATGACAGACAATTATAAATTCATAGAATGTTAAAGCTTGTAGATAGATATATGAAAGGTCATCAAATGTAGGCTAGTGTTGTCAACCTCAAATAGAGATGAGGGATCCTTAAACCCTACATAATGATCACTGAGCTACATATGGACCAAGAAAATAAAATATTTATAATTCTTATGTTCTATTGTAATTTTATTTATTTAGTTAAATATTTTCCAATTACATTTTAATCTGGTTTAGGCTGCAGTTGGGAGTATTGCCTCCCATAGTCCCAACCATGACCTTGTGTTCAGCAAATCTTATCCAGTCTTCTCATTTTACATATGAGGAAATAGACACTCAGAAAGGACAGGTGACTTGCCCACTTATTTAGTGAGAAAGATAGGACTGAAACTCCTAATATTTAAAACCTAAGGTGTTGTTATTGCATCAATAACTACCATGAATTGGTATACTTGCATATAAGCTTCTCTTGCCTCCAAAATCATCAAAATACACACACATGTGAACATGTGCACAAACACACACATACACAGAGGGATCTGGTCTCTGAGTATGAATGTTAGTTCTTGAATCACTAGAGTTGACAGTGATAAGGTTGTTCTTCTCTTCCTCAACACCACCATTTTTTGAAAGGCACCATAATATAATTGTTAGGATGTTAGGCATAGAATCAGCAATATTTAGATGTGTGATCCTGGGTAAGTTAACCAACTGAGTTTCGGTTTTCTCTCCTATATAATGGCAATAAAACTAATAGCACTTATATCCCAGAATTGTTTTGAAGCTCAAAATTCAACAATAAAATATATGAAATACTTTGTAGACCTTGAAACACCATTTAGATGTAAGTGGTTATTTTTTCCATAGTCATCACAATAGGGCATCTTCCCTTTTGAAATATACAATTTCAAGTAATATCACTAGTCTCATGTCATTTTTCAGACAGAAGACACAACAATTACTTCAAAATTCCTCTGTACTCGAAAGCAAGTTGAAAGATCATGGGAAATCCTTGGAGAGATTGGCCTCCTCTGCATTTTCTGTAATTGGCCACTTTTCATTTGGAAGAGGAAATAGAGTACATACATTGCACAAACACATTCTTAACCTGATTCTAAAATTTAGAAGACTTTGATATCCAAATTTTTAAATAAAAAGTTTAGAAATAGAATCAATTATCTCTGTACTTTTGTACATATTTCTATTTCAGTCATATTGTGAAATAAGAATCAGAACAAAAGGGAAAAATCATGATTAAAAAAAAAAAGAAAAAAAATAGTATGCTTTATTCTGTAGTCAGGCCCAATAGTTCTTTCTCTGGATGTGGGTGCTATTTTACATCACAAGACTTTCTAAATTGTCTTGTGTTAAGGATCATGCCTAAGTGTGAAGGGACAGGTCAGTTCCCTGAAAAGCACAAAAAGCTGTGAACACACTTGAAAGAACTGCAAATCAGCCTTTACTGACACAGATGTTGCTTGTGAATTGGGAATGAAATAAACTGGAGGTAAAAGGGAAGAGGAAAGAGGTCAAACAATACAACTGCCTTCCAGTCTCCTTGTATCATTATCATCCTCTCACATAAAGGGGTCTATTCTGCTGGTCAGAATTAGATCTCCAGCAGCCACTAGTGGGTGGCTCCTGTAACACCTAGCAGCCACTAGCATGTAACTCTCATAACACCCAGCAGCTATTAGCAAGTTGTTCTTATAACAGTCTTAGATCACTGCATTTCTGAGGATAGCTAAGTCTATGATAGTAGATCATTGCACAAAGTTATGTTACTATGTACAATGTTCTCTTGGTTCTGCTCACTTCACTCAGCATCATTCATGTAAATCTTTCTAAGTTTTTCTGAAATCTACCTGCTCATCATTTCTTACAGAACAATAGTTTTTTCATCACACACATATACCATAAGTTATTAATTTATTCCCTAATTAATGAACATTCCCTCAATTTCCAATTCTTTATCACAATAAAGATATTATAAACATTTTTGCATGTGTCGTCTCTACCTCTTGGATCACTGTTTTATAGACCTTTGGACACAAATTCAAATTACTCTTCAGAATGGTTAGGTCAGTTCACAGCTCCAATAACAGTGTATTAGTATCCTAATTTTCCCACATTCACTCAACCATTTATCATTTTCATCTGTCATATTAGCCAGTCTGATAGGTGTGAATTTTGCATTTCTGCAATAGTAATTTAGGACATTTTTATATCACTAAAGATAGTTTTAATTTCTTCATCTGAAAACTGCCTGTTTGTATTCTTTGACCATTTATCAATTGAGGAATGACTTGCATTCTTATAAATTTGAATTGGTTCTCCATAAATTTTAGATATGAAGTCTTTATCAGAAACACTGGCTGTAAAAATTATTTTCCTATGTTTCTGCTTCCTTTATAATATTGGTTGTTTCTGAAAAACCTTTTCTTAATTTAATGTAATCAAAATTATCCATTTTATATTTTATAATGTTCTGTATTTATTGTTTAATCATAAATTCCTCCTTTCTCCAATTTCTCTATATTTATGAATAATATTACAAATATTATAGATGATCAACTGTTTGTTAGTATTGGCAAAATATCACTCAAAAACTTTGACTTTAAATCATTAGTAAGTTCTTCAAGGTTCTTATTTAATAGAAGAGAAATATTCAAATAATGGCTCACTATAGAAAGGACACTAGCTTGGAGTTAGACACATCTGGTATCTATTTGCTATATGAATGATCGTACAATACAAACCCCCTTCTTAAGAAAATCCAAATGGAAGCAATTTAATTTCCTGGCATTTTGCTGGTATACTGTCCAGATTTCACAGGTATACAATAATGAGGTCAGCACAACAACTCAATTTGGTTTAATACCTTTCAATTTGGTTTAATACCTCTCCTCTCCCATACTTCTTGTGGAGCTTCTCAAACACTGAGCTAGCTCTGGCAATAAATTTGTCAATTTTGTTATCAGTGTGGGCATTCCTGGAAATTATCTGCCAAAGTGAGAGAACTTATCCACACCCTTCAAAACTTCACCATGTCATGCCAGGAAACTGACTCCTTCCACTTGAATTGTCTTAGGAAGATTCTGAAGATCACCTTGCAGAATAACAGATGCTGAGGTCCTTTCTCAAACTAAACTGCCAAGTATTCCAGCTCTACCATAGAGAGCCCAACTCCATCAGTTGGCCACATTAAGTGCCAAATGTACACTTGCCAAAATTTTTTTATGGAGAGCTCACACAAGGAAAATGACATAGGTGGTCAGAAAAAATAATACAAGGACACTCTCAAGGTATTTCTTAAGAATTTTACAATTGGGGGGCAAACCCAAGATGGCAGAGAGGACATATATGTTTTTCTGAGCTCTTCCCAAGACCCTCAGACTAATTAGCAAATATTTGAATTAGCTTTGGACTTACAGAACCTACAAATATTGGGAGTGTTAACAAATTACCAGTGGAAGATAATTTTGAAGATCTCTAGAACAGGTCTGTTTCAACTGGACACAGAGTAGGGTGGACCAAGAGCAAGCAGACTGAGCACAGACATCAATGCAGGCAGCATACAAACCTGGGATAGTGAGGACTCCATGTGCCAGAGAATCTATGGGAAGGAATTTACAGCAGTGTTGGCTACTCTGTCCCAGTTGCAAGCCAGTAAATCATCAGATAAGTTATAAAACATCCAACACAAATACAAAAGACAAATAGTGACCCCCGAAATGCCAGAATCTCACAGGACCTTGCCACATCATTCCAGAACCAGAAGTCAGTCAGCACTGACACAGAGCAGCCACTGCTCCCACTTATAGAGGAAGCTTGTACAATCTCCCTTGCCTTAAAAGCAGATCTCAACTTTAAAAAAAAAATTAGCAAAAAAGCAAAAGAACTCTGACCATAGATAGTTGTTATGATGAAAGAGAACAGATTTCAAACTCTGAGGTCACTAAAAGCAGATTGTCTCCAGATGAAGCCCCAAAGAGTTATATAAATTGGTTCCCATCTCACAAGATTCTCTTGGAAGAAATTAAAAAGGATCATAAAAGAGAGCTGGAAGAAAAAATGAGGAAAAGAAATGAGAACTTTGCAAGAGGGTTTGGAAAAGGAAACAGAAATTATCTGAAGAGAACTCCTTAAAAATAGACTTAGTGAAATGGAAAAACAATATAATAGCTTACAAAATAGATTTGACTATTGGAAAATGGAAATGGAAAAAAAATGTAATATTCTGGTTAGCTTTCTGGAGATCTTGGGATTAGTCTTCTTTTCAGCAGAGCAATCACCATGAGAATAGCCAGGGATAAAGTCCAAAATTCTTTATTGTCTCCTTCACGGTCTGTCTCCTTCCCTAGGGCTTGGCTAGCTTTCTGGAGGCCCTCCAGAATGGGTCTTAGTTTCAGTGGAGGAATGCGGGAGAGGCACAGCAATGGTCTCTATATTGAAGCCTCTCTAAGTCCAAGAGCTTGAACTCAAGCCTCCAGTCCTTTGTCTTCTCCCATTCTTTCTCTGGCTGAGTTTGTCCCTCTTTATATACTCTGTTACAATTACATCATTACAGTATATTGAGTATAAACCAATCATCGTATCACTAGGGAACCATTATTTGTAAGATTAAATTAATTGTACTGAACTAGAGAACTGACATGCTAAACTAGAAAACCATTGTCTTATCAATTCCACTGAGTTAACACCTTGTTGTAGGACTAAATCAATCATACTGATCCTTAAGTATATTTCTCCAAAGTTCCTGTCCTTTACAGAAAAAGAAAACAACTCCGTGGAAAACAGAATTTGTTAAATGGAAAAAAAATTTCACAGAACAAAACAATTCATCTAAAAATTTAATTGGCCAAATACAAAAAGAACTAAAAAAGATAAATGATGAAAATAATTCACTAAAAATCAGAACTGAACAAATGGAAATGAATGAGTCAATGAAGACATCAGGAATCAATCAAGCAAAACCAAAAATATGAAAAAATAGAAGAAAATGTAAAATACCTACTTGGGAAAACAACTGACCTGGAAAATAGATCTAGGAAAAACAATATAAGGATTATAGGACTTCCTGAAAACCATGATGAAAAACAAAAGAACCTAGACATCTTATAGGAAATCATCAAAGAGAACTGCCCCAGTGTTTTAGAATCAGAAGGTAAAATAGCCAATGAAAGAATTCAGTGATACCTACTGAAAGAGACCCCCAAAATGAAAACTCCAAGAAATATTGTGGCTAAATTTCAAAACTATTGGAGCAAGGAAAAATATTACAAGCAACCAGAAAGAAACAATTCATATGCCAAAGAGCCATAATAAGGATTACCCAGGAGCTAGCAGCTTCCACCTCAAAGGGTCCAGGTGCCTGGAATCTGATATTCCAAAAGGCAAAGGAACTTGGAATGCAGCCAAGAATAAACTACCCAGCTAAACTGAGCATTTTCTAAGGAAGAAGATGGACATTCAATGAAACAGGTGAATTTAATTTATTATTAATGAAAAGACCAGCGCTAAACAAATATTTGACCTCCAAATATAGAATTCAAGAGAAGAATAAAAAGGTAAAAAGAGAAAAGAAGTCTCAAGAATTTTAGAATCAATTGTATGACATAGCATTCATTGGCACAGTACCTCCCAGCAAGGCATTCCCTCATCAGAGAAGGTGCTATGTTCTATGAGCAAAGCAGACTTGAATTAGCCCAAAAGAAACATGAGATGGGCAAATTTTAGAGAGTACATCCCAAACAAATATTCATAAAGAGTGTTTGTGCCCAACCTGTGGCAGAGCATTCCAAGCTCACATTGGTCTGATCAGCCACAGTTGTACACATTGCAACTCAACTCTAATGTAGTGATGTCATTTTGGTCCTCTGAGAATGGACAACAACCAACAACAAAACCCTAGCTTCAGATTTTTCATCTGCAAATCAATAATAAAATATTTATACTACTTACTTACAGCATCAGTGTGGTGAAATAATTTAATAAATTGATACTTTATTGATATTGTAACCAAATGACTCTTCCCCCTAATAATCAGTCTGCTACTAATGAAGGGCTTCTTGGAACTTTGTGAGTCTGAATCTTGGCCAGCAGATACAGACTACTAGTCTAGATTGGTAGTTTAATTTTTGCTAGGTGAGCATTTAAAGTCTAGAGTTACCCCTATGATTCATTGTCTCACAGAATGTTATTTGGTTTATTGTTGTTACTTATTCATTCAGTTGTAACCAACTCCATATGACTCAATGGAATTTTGTCCCTGGGTTTTATTGGTCAAGATATTGGAGTGGTTTACCATTTCCTTCTCCAATGTGTCCTCATTTTATAGATGAAGAATTGAGGAACATAGGGGTGAAGTGACCTATCCAGGGTTATACAGCTACTAAGTGCCCAAAACTCAAATTGAACGCAGGTCCTGATTCCAGACTCTGTGCCCTATCCATTATATCAACTAATTGCCCCTTTATGGTTATAAAGCATTTTTGTCTATGTTGTGATCCTATCTCTGAGGCAAGATGAGGGGGGGGGGGAAGGAGGGGAAAAAAGGAAAAAAATAGTTACATAATAACTTTAGTATATATTTAAAAGGAATAGCAACTTGTACATAATAGACTTGCAATTTCATGTAATCATCTTTTTTTCTTTCAATCTATTACTTTATAAAAATGCTTTTTAAAGTATTTCTTAAATCCAAAATAAAAAAAAATTTAAAAAGAAATAGGATCTTAAAAACAATCCAATGAAGTCATCAGGGACAGTGCAGTCTATAAAGCATAGTACCTAGAGTCAGCAACACTTGAGTTCAAATATGGCCCCAGATCCTTACTAACTGTGTGACCTTAATTTTCATTTGCCTCAGTTTCTTCAACTATAAAATTAAGATCATAATAGCATTTACTTCCAGGTTTATTGTGAGGATCAAATGAGATAATAGTTGGAAAGCACTTAACACAGTACTTGCCACATAGTAGGTGCTATATAAATTCTTTTGTTATTATTATTATTATTATTACTACAACTTCTCTTATTGGCAGTATTGTTTTTGTTATTATTATTATTATCATCATCATCATCAGTACAGGTGTACATGGGATTTAGAGCTGTTCAGATCCATCACATTGTTTAGCCCCCAGCTTCTCAGTCTGTGGATTGCAATCCCATATAGGGTCTTTTAACTGAATGTAGAGGTTAGCAATTTTTGATTTATTATCGGTAAATATTTGATTTGTACACCTATTTTATATACCTATATACCTATGGTCATATTAATTTTCTCAGGTGAAAGGCTCATGTGTAGGAAAAGTTTAAGGAGCCCTAGTCTAGTCAAACTTTTCATTTAAAGATAAGTAAATTGAAGCCAGAGGTCATGTGACTTGGCCAAAGTCATGCAAGTAATAAGCAGTAGGGCAGAAACTTAAACTATGATCCTTTAATTTCAAGTCTAGGGCACTTTCCATTCTAACATACTGCCTCTTCTTTTTCCTCACTTTATACTTTACAGGAGAGGTGAAATTAAGTCACAGAGAAGTGAAATGACTTCCTGAACAATGATCTTCATTAGTTATAGAGGTTAAGTGACTTGCCAAGGGTCACTTAGTAAGTGTTAAGTAAGCTAATAAGTGTTAAGTGTTTGAGGCCAGCCAGTATCCACAACACTATTTAGTTGTTCCAAGTCTCAACTACAAATTTATTTATTTATTTGTTTTTACTACATTGTGTTTCTTCTGACCCCAGCTACTATGAGGGTAAGATAGAAAAAAAAATGTTCTACATTTAGCTTTCTTTTAACCACTCATGTAGCCAAAGATTTCAATAAAGAATACTGACATTCCATTCTATTATCACTATGATTTTTCTCCTGTGCAGCTTGAGTACATTTAAACCAATTTTCTTTAAGGGACTATTTGTTTCTATTGAACAAGTGATGTGCTTTTAAAGTGTCTGGTTTGTTTAATTCAGGATCCCAATAATCAATAGCTTTTTTTAAGAAGAAAAGGAAGATTTCCAGATTGGAATGATCCTCTTATCAGCTCTTCATATGAATTCAAAGAGAATTTAATCCTAAAACATGCTATTTTTAAAATCTTTGTAGATATTTATTTAATTTTGCTATTTATTAGGAAAGATTCAAACTTAAGGCCGTAGAGTCATGGAATCTCACTGATAAAAGGGACAGCAGGGGTCACCTTGGCTAACCTCTTGTCAGATATATAAACATAGAATGTCTCTGACAAGTGGTTATTCTGCTTCTGCTTGAGCAACTTCTATGACAGCAAAATCAGTAGGAGAAGTGGCAGGCCATGCTATGAAATATGAGGGTCTTTGCATTGAGGAGGCAGGTAGCAAATAAAAAACAGAAATCAAAAGATATACAAGGTAGCGGGAAACAATGCCTGGCTCAGTTGTTTATTCTGTTTTGAGTTAGGACAAGTCACTCAATTCCTGAGTGTCAGTTTTCTTACTTCTAAAATGAAGGGGGTGGAACTAGATGACTTTTAATGTCTCCTTCAGCTGGAAGATTGTTCTATAAAGTTCATAGGAAGTGATGGAGCTGGCATAGGGCTGAATGGAATAGAGATGGGCAAGGCAAAAATAACAAAGGAACTGATACAGATGCAGCTTGCTGGCTTTTCTCAAGTTGCCATTATAATTCTCTCAGAAAAATCAAATCTGAGTGAGCCTCCCCACAATTTCTCCTCTCACCCCATGATAACAGTGCGATGACAGTGACAAATTGAAAATTGACTGAATGGTGAATGCCAAGATGGAAAACAAACACGTCTTTGTTATTATTATTCAGTTGTGTCCAACTCTTCAATACTCTATTTGCATTTTCTTAGCAATCCAAATGGATTCTCCATTTTCTAGGAGTGGTTTGTCTTGTACTTTTCTGCAATGGATTTTTTTTTTTTCATTTAGCCAATTGTATTTTTAAAGGTAATTGCCTTGATTTTCCAAATTTTTGACTCTCTCTTGCATGCCTCTCATTTCTTTTCTCATTTTTTCTTCTACCTCTCTTATTTGCTTTTTAAAATCTTTTATAAGCACTTCCAGAAAGCCTTTTTGGACTTGAGACCAATTGAGATGTCTTCCCTTCCCCATAGTAGTTTTCTATGACTAAAGTCCTTTTCTGATTTTTGCTCATTTTTTTCTTTTCTTTTATATGTCCTTTTTTTTGTAGTTTTATGATCAAGCTCTGCTCCTGGAATAAATGGGGTGCTATTCCAAGCTTCCTGTGTAGCTCTGAGCCTTGGCTTTGAGCACAGGGGTCCCTCATATTTGTAGAGGATAGCTTTGCCTACTCTTTTTAGGAAACAGTCTGCCAGTTTGCCTTCTGAGCTGGGACTTGAGGTTGCCCCCCTTGATTTGCTCCTCTACTGAGCCAGAACCATCTCAGTTGCTGATTTGCTGTGATTAAAACCCTCTCACCAGCTCTCCCAAAGGCTATTGGACCTGGGTTGAACACCTTTTTACCTCATTGAGACTGACTTTTCTTGAAGTTTTTTCCAATCTATCTTGAACTGGAGAGGGGTTTCATTTCCTCAGACTCTCTTCAGAGGATTGGTTTCATGTGGTTTTTGAGGGAAACTGGGAGAACGTGAGCAGTTTCCTGGTTTTAACTCTGCCATCTTGGCTCCATCCATAAATTCAACATGTCCTTTTCTGGCTGAGGAATCTGAGGCAAACATGATTAAGCAATTGACAGGGGTCATATAGCTAGTAAGTGTCTGAGGCTGGATTTGAACTCAGGCCCTTCTTGACTCCATATCTGGTATTCTTTCCACTGCACTACCTAGATGTTAACACAATTCTTTGGTGGAGGCATTTGCTTTACCCCTACTATCTCTTTTTAATGACTGAAATTCCCAAACAGGCAAATTAACTAGGGCTTTGTTACCTTTTAAGGTATTTGCTTCTATTTTCTCTGCCAAGGAAAATGATCTTTCTAATGCAGAGGACAGAGCAGAGAATGGCCATCTCTTGTCTCCTTCCCTTCTCCTCCTTTGGAAATATATTTAAAAATAATTAATTGGCATGAAATTGTTAATAGCTGATGAAAGATTTATGTGTGCTCCCATGTGTTCATGTATTTTACAATAGAGACCTTAATGATTATGTAATCTAACCACCACTTCTACAGATGAGTAAATCACAACTCCTTTCAAAAAAAGTAACTTTATTGTGGGAAGGTTCTGTGTCATTTTTGTTGTAATATCTCCAGTGATTATCACAGTTCTTGGCACATAGTCAGCATTTAATAAATGTTTATCTACTTATCAATATTAATAAATGTTTATTGATTAATTGATTACTGAAGGTCATCTTAGCAAGGTAGTATTGGGAGGGAAAGATTCTGGGATTTTCAGAATCATAGCAAGTCAGGCTTGGAAGAGGTTCTATCCATTATTCAGTCCAACCCATCTCTGACATGGAATTCTAATTACAACACACCAAACAAGTAATGACCTAACATTTTCTGGAAGAACTCCAATGTGGGTAGGGAAACTGCCTCCAAAAATAGTTCATTCTACCTTGATATAGTGCTAAGGTTTATCATATTTAGCTTTATTTGTATATCAGATATAATTTTTTTTTCCTTTTTATAACTCCCACTCACTGCTGATTATTTTTTCCTTTGTGGCAAAGCAGAACAAAACTAATTTTTCTTCTATAAGATAGTGATCATGCCCTTCCCCCAGTCTTATTTTTGTCTAGACACTGGCTATGCAATTATAGGATAGGTGATGACAGTCCCTTCTGCACTTCCGTCTTGTTACTCCAATTCTAGTTGATTCAGCCCTTATTCTTTAAAACCTTTCTCCTTTAGACCCATCTGGTAAGAAATCAGTAAACCTCATGTCACAATAAAAGTTAAAGTTTAACTGGAAAAAATAAGATCAATGTAAAAGTTCATATCAGGTTATAGCAGGATCATGTAGCTTACACTATAACTCAATAATCTTTTCCCCAAGGTCAAGGCTGCCATGGGAGAGGGAGAGGAATCAGGTAGTTAAATTACCTTTTCACAAGACTGTTTTTCTTCACTTTCATATTTTCCACAAATCATGATCCCTCAAGTCCCCAGGGTGCATCAAAGCTGCCACTCCCAAGTTATCAGAAAGAAGATGCTCATTACTTTCCTAAATTTTCTGCCCTTCTCCTCACAAAGGGATGGGAAATACCTCTATCCCTGCAACATGATATCAACATGACAATTGAGGTGACTTATAGAATTGTCAAGGATGCTTCTATGCATTATCACTGGGCAAACAAGATATTAATTCAGCTTTCTCTAGCTCTTCTTCCACGATCTTGGAAATTTTATCCTAAGCTTTCTTTGACTATTGAATCCCTAGGATTTCAGGCACAACATTTTAAGATCTCATGCTAACCAGATGACCTGGAGACTAGAGCACAGGACTTGGAATCAGGAAAATGAATTCAAATCTGGTTTCAGGAATTTCCTAGTTCAGTGACCCTAATCTAGGGACAATCTCTATCAACTTCAGTTTTATCATCTGTAAGATGAGGACAAAAATAGAACCAACTTCCCAGGATAAAATGAAACAATAAACTTTCACAAGCCTTAAAGAGATACACTACCTATTCCTTTTAGAGCTGTCCATGTGGCAAAATGGATAGAACACTGGGACTAAAGTAAGGAAGACCAAAATTCAAATTTACTTTCTAGATTTGTAAGCCTAGACAAGTCACTTACCTTCTATCTGCCTCAGTTTTCTCATCTGTAAAAAGGAGGGGAAAGAGAAAAAAAAACATTTATTAAGTAGCTAGTATGTGCCAGTGATTGTGCAAAAATCATTTACAAAAATGGAAAGAATAATATGAGGGCTGTTGTTAGGATTCAAAAGAGATATTTCTAAAGCTCTTCATGAACTTTAATGTGCTAGAAAAATAGTTTAAAATCATAATAACTATTATTATGTAACATGATATCATCATCATTCTAGCATTTATTGAGTGAAGGAGATAGAAGAGACTAACAAGTCATGACCAGAAGAGGCTTGGGCAATGATAGTTTTCCAACTTCCAAAATTTCTCTTTTATATCTTTTCTTCTCAATTTTCCCATCCTAACCTTGGCACTATTCCTTTTCCTTCAGCTCAATCAAGCAGCCTGGGCAGTGCCAGCCCTGAAATTATTAGGAAATGGAGGGTATTATATTAGTTTGATGATAGCATGAATAAAAGAGAGGGAGAAACAAACGTGAGATGTGGAAGTGAAATCTACAGAACCTAGTTAACTGATTGGGTATATGAGATGACAGACAGAGAAGCATCAAAAACAGAGATAAGTTTTTTGAAGATTGAAAACTGAATGGTGCTGTAATAGACAAAAATAATGATGTAAGAATTAGGATCATGTTTGAGGGGAAAATTCGTTTTGGACATATGGTGCTTAAAATGTTGTCTGGACATTCAGATTAAGATGACCTAGAGGAAATTAGAGATTTGGATTTCAAGCTCGAAAGAAAGGTCAGGACTGAAGATATCAACTTGGAAGTCATTTGTATAGAGCTGTTAGGTGAGTATTTTAGGATAAATAAAATTGTAAAACAAAAAATGGTAGCAAGAAAAGAGAATATCTTTGGACAAATATCTGAGGAAAAATCTATGACAAGCACTTAGAAAGCAAATTAGGTACGATAAATGTAATGGAGAAGTCAAGAAAAGTGAAAGGAGGTATGTGAGAAAGGATAGATGACTCCCAACTGAGTGGATCTTGGAAGATTTTATGAAGGAGGTGGCATCTGATTTGGGATTTGATGAAAGGGATCATTTTCACCAGATACCATGCAGAGATGGAGAAAAGAAACCATTCCAAATACCGAAGATAGTGAGAGCAACAAAATGGAAGAATAGGAGTAGAACATGAAGCAGATAGCTTAGTCTGGCTACAGGAGTGAAGACAAATAGAATAAAATAAAGCTAGGGACAAACAAATCAGCTGAAGTTAGACCGTGAAGAAAGTCTGACTACAGGAGGTGAAGACAAATGGAATAAAATAAAGTTAGGGACAAACATATCAACTGAAGTTAGACTATGGAGAGAGCAAGTCAGGATAAGGACTTTATGTTGTATTTGCCAGTCAACAAGAATGGGCTTCTGACCTGCGAAAAATAATATATAAAATTTTTAAAAATGATTCTCCCAAAGAGGAACTTTATTCAATACAGCAAGTGGTTGTTGTAGTTGAATTGTTTCAATCCTGTGTGACTCTTCATGACCCATTTAAGGTTTGTTGTTTTTGTTGTTGTTTTGTCAAAGGTACTAGAGTGGTTTGTCATTTCTTTCTTCAAGTCATTTTACAGAGGAAAAACTGAAACAAAGAGAGTTAAGTGATTTGCCAGATCACTCAGCTCCAGGAAGACACAAGTCTTCCTGATTCCAAGCCCAGTGCTCTATCCACTGTGCCACCTCGATGCTCATAGCAAGTTTACAATCTAAAAATTCTAGACTCAAACAAAATCATACAATTCCTACTTGATCATTTTCCTACACACACACACACACACACATATCCATATACTTTACTTACACACATACATATATATTTATTTACACACACACCCATACACATATACATATATATATTCTCTCACACACATAATCACATGCACACACACACTTTTCCTATGAATACCTTTTCCATTCTACTAACATAGACAAGTCTTCTTAAATTTTTCATCTGAGAAATTTTTGCTTAACCTGGGTATAGAGGCATATAAAATCAGAATACGAATCAACCCCCATTTTCAGTTACAAAGTTCATATGGGGTATAAGAAGCTGAGATATAATACACTAGGGCAGAAAGAAAGGAAAACAAGGGTTTTCTCCAGAATTACCATGTCAATAGATAATTCTATGACTTCAGTCCTTCCAAAAAATAACTAGATGAGAACAACCAATATTTGTCCATGTAAGCCCTTCAGTTCTATTAGAAACTGTTAACCAATCAAGAAATATTTATTAAGACCTTACTATGTGCTAGACACTAAGCTTTTAGGATACAAAAGAAGCAAAAGATAATACCTGCCCTCATGGAGTTCATAGTCTAAAGACAAAACTGGAACAATTTAGAGATAATTCTCTGACCTTCTGAATATAGATAGCTTAGTGAAGTAGAAATGCAAAAACTTGAGTCTGAAAACTTGGGTAAGAATTCCTGTCCTTGTCTTTCTTATTTTTGGCAAATTATGTCCTGCCTTTGTCTTTTTTCTTTTTAGACCAAACTGGAAAAGGAAGAATTAAATGATTCCTTAGATACTTTCCAGTTCTATGTCCCCAGATCCTAACTCAACCTGACACTATCTTTGCTGGTCCTGAGCAGATGATTCTTCTGCTTGATGGGAAGACAAAAGGTGATTTTAACAAATGACATTCCAGCTCTCTGGAATCTGGGTTCATAGTACTTCTATTGTTCCACTGAAAAAGAGCTTTTGATCAGACTCCATTAATAGACCAAGAGTACATTCAATTAATTTTCTTACATAGATTCTGTTATGATGATAAAAGAGAGACAGAAACTTCAACTTGGGAAATGAAAGGTCCCATTCATTACTACTTCCCTCATTAAGGGGTTCAAGCATATGTCCTTGTAGAAGAGCCAGCATCATTCATCATGCCTCAGATTTTCTTTACCCTTAATGCTTTCAAAGCATTTCCATACTCATTATTTTATATGGAAGGTAGAATTGTTTCATACAAAGAGCTTTGACCTTGGTGTCTGAAGATCTGGGTTAGGGTCCTAGTTGCAAAATAATAAGAGCAACAACAACAATAATAATAACAACAATAATGATGATAATAAAATAATAATTGTGATGACTAGCATTTATATAGTGCTTGGCAGCCAAGTGGGCACAGTGGATAAAATGCCAGGCATGCAATCAAGAAGACTCATTTTCCTGAGTTCAAATTTGATCTCTACTAACTGTATGACCCTTAACAACTAGTTAACTCTATTTGCCTCAGTTTTGTTATCTATAAAACGAGCTGCAGAAGGAAATGACAAATCACTTTAGTATTTTTGCCAAGAAATCCCCAAATGGAGTCACAAACAGTCCTACACGATGGACAGTATTGAACAAATATGGCGCTTACTGCATGACAAGCACTGTGCTAAGCACTTTACAATGATTATATCATTTGATTCTCACAACAATCTTGGCAAGTGGGGGCAAGGGGTAATAATAGCCCCCCTACTTTACACTACAACCTGTATTGTTTGAGTTAGCCACAATCGGATACACACTCTCTCTCTATCTTTTTTTTTAATAGCTTTTTATTTACAAGTTACATGCATGGGTAATTTTACAGCATTGACAATTGCCAAACCTTTTGTTCCTATTTTCCCCCTCCTTCCCCCCACCCTGTCCCCTAGATGGCAGGATGACTAATACATGTTAAATATATTAAAGTATAAATTAAATGCAAAATAAGTATACATGTCCTAACAGTTATTTTGCTGTACAAAAAGAATCAGACTCTGAAATATTGTACAATTAGTCTGTGAAGAAAATAAAAAATGCAGTCAGGCAAAAATATAGGGATTGGGAATTCAATGTAATGGTTCTTAGTCATCTTCCAGAGTTCTTTCCATGGTGTAGCTGGTTCAGTTCATTACTGCTCCATCAGAACTTATTTGGTTCATCTCATTGCTGAAGATGGCCAGATCCATCTGAATTGATCATCATATAGTATTGTTGTTGAAGTATATAATGATCTCTTGGTCCTGCTCATTTCACTCAGCATTAGTTTGTGTAAGTCTCTCCAGGCCTTTCTGAAATCATCCTGTTAGTCATTTCTTACCGAACAATAATATTCCATAATATTCATATACCACAATTTATTCAGCCATTCTCCAATTGATGGGCATCCCCTCAGTTTCCAGTTTCTGGCCACTACAGAGAGGGCTGTCACAAACATTCTTGCACATACAGGTCCCTTTCCCTTCTTTAAAATCTCTTTGGGATATAAACCCCGTAGTAACACTGTTGGATCAAAAGGTATGCACAGTTTGATAACTTTTTGAGCATAGTTCCAAATTGCTCTCCGGAATGGTTGGATGTATTCACAATTCCACCAACAATGTATTAGAGTCCCTGTTTTCCCATATCCCCTCCAAGATTCCGCATTATCTTTTCCTGTCATTCTAGCCAGTCTAACAAGTGTGTAGTGGTATCTCAAGAGTTGTCTTAATTTGCATTTCTCTGATTAATTATGACTTGAAGCATCTTTTCATATAGCTAGAAATAGTTTCAATTTCTTCATCTGAGAAGTGTCTGTTCATATCCTTTGACCATTTATCAATTGGAGAATGGCTTGCTTTCTTATAAATTAGAGCCAATTCTCTTTATATTTTGGAAATGAGGCCTTTATCAGAACCTTTGATGATACACTCTCTTTTGACCCCCATGTAGAGATGTCATTTTGATTCTCCTTGAGCATTAAGGACAACAGCTAAGTCTCTTGAGACTAGATTTGAACTTGGGTCTTCCTGACTGCAGTTTCTATCCAATGTGCCACACTGCTGTCTTTAACAAATCAGTAGGTTCATGTCTTTATGAACCCCAGTTTCTTCATTGGGTAACATGGGTGTAATAATGCAAAATCACCCTTTGTCTTCCCATTAAGCAGAGGAATCATCTGCTCAGAACCAGCAAAGATAGTGTCAAGTCAAATTAAGCTCTGGTGACCTAGAACTAGAAAGCAAGAAATTATTTAGTTCTCCATAAGTGGTAGTTTACTAGGGTTATGATAGGGTTTGCCTATCAGGAAAACCTGGATGTTAGTCTTGTCTCTGACAAATCCTACAAAAGTGATCCTAAGTAAGTCAATCAAGCTCTTGACATCCCCAGGCAACCACTAGGTTGTTAAAGGACCAACGAGTTAGGTTGTTCTCTTCCCTAAATATTCCAGCCAACTCTGCCATCATTCGAGTGGGAGAGGTAAGAATTGGTGTCTAAACTTTGAGGGCTATATCAAACCATGTAAGGAATCCTACATCTACAGAAACTTTTCAGTTCTAATTTCTTCCTACTCTTAACTAGAGTACTGGACAAATTGTTAGACTTAAAGCAAAGAAGAGAGCTGGATTTTAATCTTATTTCAGATATTTGGAATCTTTATTACCCTGGACAAGTCACATAATCTTGTTCTTGTTGAGTCATTTCTATTGTTTCCAACTCTTCCCAACCCTGTTTGGGGTTTTCTCAGCAAAGATACTGGAGTGGTTTGCCATTTCCTCCTCCAGTTTATTTTACAGATGAGGAAACTGAGGCAAGCAGGGTTAAGGGACTTGCCAAGCATAGCTTGTAAGTGTCTGAGGTAGGATTCATACTCAAAATATATCATTCCAGCCTCAGGCTTGACTCTTTATCCACTGTGGTACACAGGTATACCTCTCTGCAAACAATAGGAATAATAATGGCATCTCCACCACAATATTATTGTGAGGATAAAATGAGATAATGTATGTAAAGTGCTTTGTATACCCTTAAGTGCTCAATAAATGTCAGCTACTGTTACTGCATTCAGAAATAGATAAATGGAGCGGGTGGTGGGGAATAGCTATTTGAATATGGTTAGGTTAGCTCATGCTAATCTAATTTGATAGGTTTTATTTAGTTTAAGTTTTATTGAATTGTGGACACTCAATAGCTACTTGCTGCCCCTTATTTGCAAGGTTATGAGAAAGGACTACTCAGTTATTAAATTAGCATCATCATAGTTGAAATGGAGAATAAGAGAATTATGAAAATATATTGTCTGGTTTTGCAAACTTTATCTCTTAGCAGAGTTCTAGGTAGCTAGAATGGAACAAGTAGCATTTTTCCTCTAGGGGACTTGAGGCAGAAGTGGGTGGCATTTATTAAGTAAGTACTGTGTGTCAGGCACTGTTTTGAGTGCTTTACATATATTATCTCATTTGATCTACTCTATAAATATTATTTTATTTGATTTTCACATCAACTTTAGAAAATGGGGCTATTACAAGAGGCATATTTTACAGTTGAGGACATTGAGGCAGCCAGATACTTGCTCAGGGTTATATAGCAAGGAAGTGTTTGAGGTCAGATTTGAATTTGTTTTCTTTACTCTAAGTCTAGTGCTCTACCCACTGAGCCAACTATCTGGTCTAAAGCACTGACAGAGCTTTCATATTTGATCAACCTTTACTTTACCTTTAGATGGCTTCTGTTTCTGGAAAGCATGTTCTCTCTTCCTCTCTTCTTCTTAGAAATCCTGACTTCCTTTAGGTCTTTTGCTCTTACTTACAGGAGACTTTTCCTAATTTCTTCTAGAGTACACTTATATAAATGTATTTACTTATATTTAAATAGAAAAATGCTTGAAGGCAAGGATTATTTTGGTTTTTGCCTTTTAATGCCCATGCCTGGTACAAGATAAGTATTTAATAAATGCTTGTTGACTGAGTTTTGAACCTATATATATTAAGATAACTTAGTTAAAATGTTCTCAGTGATGATTTGCCCCCTTCAAAGGCCATATTCAAGATGAGTTCTTCAGCACTAAACATTTCCCTTCCTTTTCTCCTTACCTTTACTGGTAGTTACTTCCAAACCAAGGTCATTGTAGTATCTTGAGGTCTCAACCCTCTCTAAGATCCTAACCCCTCCTAAACAAATCAATGCAATATTTTGTGTCACATGCACCAGGCACAAAAATTGCTATTTATGGAACTGTTCCTTCCACTGATAGCATTCCCTCCTTGCATTTGGAAGGAGGATTGAATGCTAGAGGTCACCAAAGAAAAAAGACCCATGTTAAAGCTGTTTGAAATGACTGCATATCTTAGGTCCCCAGTGGGCACTCTGTCATGATCTCCCCCGCCCCCCCTTTTTTTTTTTAGTGTTTATGTTTTTGGCTGAGGGGGCACTCAGGGAAGCACAGCTGCTCGGAATAGTATAACTAGCCAAAGCCAGATGTGCCCCATTACACAGAGCAGGGATCTTTCTTTAAGGGAATAATACTAATAAAATAAATTATAAAACTGGATTAATTCTAACTCTACTCATTCTGAATTTAAGATAATTCTTTCTGGGTGAAAATGCTACTCTGCAGTTGAACTTTGGACCATATTTAGCCGGAAAAAAATAATAGTTGTGAAAATTAAGAGTATAAACAAAGCAAAGATGTTTATCCTAATTTAAAGAACAAATTGCATGTCAAAGAGTGAGTCTAAACTGCTGAAAACTGAGATATGCTAATTACAACCTGCTCTTATCTACTCCTTAGGACATTCTTTTATTGAAGTACACCATGTCTTCCTAGCTCTAACTCCTCTCTGGAATTGAAAATAACCATAATTTAGAAAATATATATATTTCATTAGATCCAGCTTGTCTAGAGCTAATTCCCCAACTCTCAATTGAAATTTGAGGTCTGGGAAATCTAGAGGACAGCTAACTACTTCTCCTTGCAGGAGTCTGGGAGTAACCCTGGAAATCTGGGATTCTAGTACTGATGCTCACAAATTCATAATTAAAGAGCTTCATATAGATTATTAGTCCGCCAGACTTAATTGGCTTTTTGAAAGGGTATTTATTAATATGGTCAGGTAGATGGTTGATAAATATGTGTGTATGTATACATAATATGCATGTACATTTAGACTCTTGGAAAATATATATGTATTTATTTATGTACATATTAGTGATGTATATATGAAAAAAAATATATATTTACCAAGTCGACCATACAACATATATATATATATATGTGTGTGTGTATATATAAATATATATATATATATACACACGCACACATATATATATAAACACATTTACCAATTGTGTACCATATCACATTAATAAATATCCTCTTTAAAAGTGTGCACCTATTTTGAGGGAGTGTATATAGATATAGATATATATATCTATATCTATATACACTCCCTCACACTCCCTCAAAAGGGAGGCACACATTCTTTGCATACTCAAGATCCCAGGGGAGAGTGGGCATTTACAGAGCACATTCAGAAGGTAAACTCACAGCTTTTGGTAAACTAAAGTATAGAAGTTTCCTTTAAGTATATCTCTCTCTACATATGGGCTCCAAGTGGGTGCCCTTGTAGTCCTCTTTTCCTTGGTTTATCTAGTTTATCAGAGTTGTTTCTTGGCTTCCAAGGCAACTACTGCCATCAGCTACTCCTGCCTGGAATATTGTAATACCCTGTTGATTGGTCATCTTTTCTAAAGTGTTTCTCTACACCATCCTGTCCTCTACTCAGCTGTCAAAGTGATCTTTCTAAAGTTCAGGTCTGATTTTGTCATTGCTTCACCTATTCAATAAATTCCATTGACTTCTTGTTACTTCTACGATCAAATATAAACCTTGCTGTTTTGTGTTCAAAGTCTTTTATAACCTGGCTCACTTCTACCCTTTTTTTTTTTTTGTCTCATATCTAGTCATATCGTCTGAAATGTAGTGATAATAGTCTTTTTATTATTCTTTCCATAAAACACCCAATCTCCTAAGTGTATTCATTTTCCCTGGTTATTTCCCATTTCCCTTTCTTATAGCTATTTTGGGGCTTCCTTTAAATCCAAGCTAAAATCTCAATGTTTATATGAAGTTTTCCCAATTCTGCTTAATATTTTGCTATATTTATTATTTTATCTCATTTAGCCATAGATATTTGTGGGTTGTCTCCCCCTTTCAACTCTGAGATCCTTGAGGTTAGGGACTTTTTCAAAAAAGCTTTTCTTTGTAATTCCAAATTTTAGTACAGAATCTTACAAATATTGTTTAGTCATTTTTAGTTGTATCCAACTCTTCATGACTTTATTTTAGGATTACCTTGGCAAAAATAATGGAGTAGTTTGTCATTTTCTTTTCCTGCTCATTTTGCAGATGAGAAAACTGAGGCAAATAGGGTTAGAGGATTTACCCAGGGACACACAATTTGTAAGTATCTAAAGCCAGATTTGATTACATGAAGATGAGTTTTCCTGATTCCAAGCCCAGCGCTCTATCCACTGCACTATCTAGCTGCTTGTTTTCTGATTCATTATATGTCATTAAATTGAAATTTCTTCTGTAGACCAAATAACCACTATAATAGGAAAAGGAAAGTTATCAAATGTATATATATATATAGTCTAATTTTTCTGTTCTGCTCCTGATAGTTTTAAAGCAATCAATGCATGAATCAGGAATTTACTGAGTCAGTTATAGTGCTAGGTGCTAAGGATTTGAAGACAAAAACAAAATCACCCTTGAACTCAAGGTATTACATTGTCAGTGGAAACAAAATATTCTTATCTCAGTAAACAGAAAATATTTTTTCAATAAATACAAAGTTATATGGGAATAAGTTGCACTACAAACTGAGGAGGTTAAGGAAAGACCTTAAAATTGAACTTGTTGCTGAGCTTTGAAGGAACCTCTAGATACTAAGCAAAAGTGAAAAAGAAATACATTCTGGGAATATTAAGCAGCTTGTGCAAAAGCATGGAGATGAGAAAAAGATCAGAATGTATATGAACAATAGCAATGAGATTAGTAGAGTTACAGAGTGTTTGAAGGAGAAAAACGTAATGAGGACCTTAAAATATAGTCATATTATGATGGACTTTAAATTAAGCAGTTTGATTTTTTCCTCCCAATTTTTGCTATTGCTCTTTCTCTGATTCTCTCTGTGTGTCTGTGTCTGTCTGTCTGTCTGTCTCTCTCTCTCTCTCTCTCTCTCTCTCTCTCTCTCTCTCTCTCTCTCTTCTCCTCCTTAAGGCAATAGAGGGACCACAGCAATTTTTGAGCATGATGATGATATGGTTAGGCTTGTTATCCTAGGACTATCTGAGCTAAGTTTATAGAGGCTCATGATCAAGTTTGCCACAGGATAATGAATTATTTTGCCACACTATCTCTTGAAGATTGTATACTAAGTTACAAATGGATTGCAATTTGTATTGGTGAGAAAAGTAGCCATACTAATGAAATAAAAAACCCTTAACACATTGGTTGACATCATGGGTTACACACTTGTCAAATTTTATATGACAAGAAATCAGGAGAAATAAGAAACATGTATTTATTGGATTAAATAAAATTAAACTTAAGAACTTGCAAAATGCTATGCTTGAGTTTAAAATTATAGGAGAGGGCTGGTGGAGATAGAAAGCTTGATGAGAGAAAACTGTTCTATTGTACACAGTTTGGAGGTGTTAGTAATATACAATTAGTAACCTAAAGGCTTAGTATGAGTAAAATGGGTGACTTGGAAGCAAAAGTGACAATATTCTTCTATGCTTCATTGTTAGAAAAGAATGTGTCCCAGATGAGGGAATTGTAGTCCTTACTTATTCTGCCCTGGCCAAACCACATCTGCAGTATCATGTTCACTTCCAAGTATCACATTTAAAGAAGGTTATTTATGATAATTGTAGCTGACATTTATATGATGCTATAAAGCTTACAAAGCACTTTATGTGCATTATCTCATCTGAATCTTACAACAACACACTTAAGCAGGTATTGCATATTTTATTTTATACATGAGGATAGCCAAATAGTTGTTAAGTATCCATGTCTGTTTTTGAAATCTGTTCTTGAATGAGTTAGTGCAATAGGTAGAGCACTTAACTCTGTGACTGAGTAATCACTTAATATCTGTTTGCCTCAGTTTCTTCAATTGTAAAATGGGAATAATACTTCATAGGCATATTGTAAAGAGCAAATGAGATATATCTGTAAAGCATTTAGTATGACATCTGGCACAAAATAGGAACTTAATAATTGCTTTTCTTCCCTTTCCTGACTCTAAGGCAATACTCCTTGCACTGTGGCACACAATCTGTGAGAGCCAGAATTCTAGTCATGAGGATGAATGTGCCATATAAAATCAATAAAAAATTGACATATTTCTCTACCTCTCTGTTTTAGTCTCTTCTTTAACCTGCATTTATATTATTTGTAAAGTTGGTTTGCATGTGGTCAAATCTTCCCCCATCATCAAACTGTGAGCTTCTTAGAGATGAGATATATTTTTGCCTTTCTTTGAACTTGGCACAATGCCTGAAACATAATAGACACTTAATAAATGCTAGTTCATGACTTGAGTCTGATGAAAAGATTTAAAGAGAATATTATATCTGTATTCAAATATTTGGAAGGTTTCCATGAGGGAATGGAATAAGACTTAATTTGCTATAGCCCAAAAGATAAACTTAGAAGCAATCACACAAAGTTTTAGGAGGCATATTTTCACATGATGTTACAGGCTGGAGTAAGGAGAGGGAACCAAAACAACCTTCCTAACAAATAGCTTTCCCAAAATGAAATGGAATGTCTTAGTGTTTCTATCAATGGAACTATTCCAGGAGACCTTGATAGTGTAGAAGGGATTTTTGTTATATTACACTGTACACTGTACACTGTACTCTGGGGTCTTTTCCTGGAGTTTGTTTCAGGGGTGGGGTGGGGGAGAAAAGGGAGTGGGTCTTTTGTTGCTTGTTTAATTTGTCTGCAAAATTGTTTTTTGCTTCTTTCTTTCTTTCTTTCTTTTTATCTGTCTATTTTATGTTTTTGTAAATATTCATTTACTTAAATTTCAATTTTATTTCCAAATTATGATTATGATTTTCATGATTTCCTTTAGTTCCCTTTTATCTGATATGAGTTCTTATTCGTTTTCATTTAGTCATTCAATATTCATCAGTTCTATGGCTTGCTTGTACACTCACAAGTTATATAGGTTTAGTCAGATCAATTAATATTTCTGGGCCTCAATTTCTTATTCTATAAAGTAAAGCATTTGGATTAGGTTATTTCTAAAGTTTACTCAGTATTAATATTTTATTATTTTATTTTTTAAAAAAAAGTTATTTAGCAATGATTTCCTGAATTGAGTTAAAAGTAATAAAGTATGAGAAGGAACTTTTGAGAAATGAAATCTTTGAAAATTGTATGTTGATGAAATTGGAAATCAGATGTAAAGACAGCAGAGACTTGTCACTATATGCAATAGCTAATTCTAATGTCCTTTGATCTAAGTTAATAGTCTCAATTTTTAAGAATGATCCAAAATGGTTTTCCATATTTGAGCTGGACCCAACTGGCATTGTCATAATGGAGAGAGTGATGGATTTGAAGTCAGAAAGATCTGGGTTCCAATTCTCCCACTAACATTTACTAGTTAAGTGATATTGAGCAAGTTACTTAGGTGTTTCCTCATCTATGAAATGAAAGGTTTGGACTAGATGAACTTCAGAGTTATCTCTGAAGTCCTTCCAGGTCTAAAATTTATGAGTCTATGCCTACTTACAAAATATGGCAACTTCAGCATTTGAGTTAAAACACATATAACTTAAGAAGCTGTTTTCTTAACACCTACTGTGCCAACAGAAATCACTGCCCTACTGATCCAAAGCAATGCACACTCTATGCCACATTTTCTAAGAGACAATTTTAGAAATCTTCCTCAATTCTCCCTTTAAGGATGACATCCAAATCAATCACCTCTTCATTTCCCATCCAGCTGCTCTTTCTGCTGCGCTCACTATTATGTTCCAGGAATATCATCATCCTTCAAGATCACATCAGTTCTGAAACTCACAATTCATCAGTAACTTCTTTCCCTAACATTATTCCCTCTGAATGGAAGGTAGAATCATGAGGAGCTTCTAGAGCCTCAATTTGAGTAAGGCACTCAGATTAGTAATCTCTTTATTTCTCATCCTACTGTACTCCTTTGAATTTATCTATCATATCCCTTGACTGATACTATCCTCCTTTACAGGATTCCTTTTGTGCATCATCTTCTATGTAATGATAAACTTCTTGAATGTAGAAGCCATTTTTTTTTCATATTTGTATCCTCCTATCTGCAGAAGACAATGATATTTGATTATGCAATCTATAAGAGAATTTGAGTTTACTGCCTCAATGAGAGGTAGGGGCAGAGTTGGCAAGAGTAGAAGAAAGGGAAGTTCTGCTCTCTTCATAGTCTTCATACTTTGCAGTTGCTTTGGACACTTCTAGTTTCCAGTTTCAATACAGAAGTAGAAGATGGCTGAGCCCAATACCACATTTGATTGCTAGATGATTTTAAATGCATTTTAAAAAAAGGATTACAAGAGAAAACAATTATATTGAAATACATTGATCAACATATTTTTTTTAAAGTAAATTTATAGACCCTAACTTAAGAAGCTCTGATTTAGTCACTTTATGGGTTAGAACACTAAAGCATAGAGAGATAAAAAGTCTTAATCAAGATTACACAATAAATATACCATTTTCCAGAAATGGACTCTCTGGAAAGGATGTTGAATTCACTTAACCTAATGTATAAATGACTGAAAACTGCTTCAAGTGCTACTTGTCCCTTGGAGATTAGCATTTTAGCCAAATCAAAAAGGAATAAAGATTAATGATGGAATTTAAAGTTTCAGCCAACTTTTTTTTTTTTTTTTTGAGGAAGGAGAGAGTAAAGGCTTCTAGGATGTTGATATTATCCTCTTTCCATCTCTTTCCATTCTCTCATTTTGGCATTGGCTATCCATTATATCTGGCATGCTTTCCCTCTTAATTTCTGGGATTTTGTAATCAGTGAGATTATCAAAATCTTCAGGGGTCTTTGTAGTTGTTGTTTTTCTTGACAAAGATACTAGAGTGCTTTTACATTTCCTTCTCCTATGGATTAAAGCAAAGAGAGGCACAGTAACTTGCCTAGTGTCACACAGCTAGTATCTGAGACCAGATTTGTATTTAGCTCTTCCTGATTCCAGTCCCAGCACTCTGTCCACTGGACTACATCCTGAGTTGCTAGTACTAATGAATAAATGTGTTCCTTCAAGTTTGATTCTTTTAAAAAGTGATTTCAAGTCTTTTAAAGATGTTTATCTTCACAATATTGTTATCAATTACATGACTTTATATTATATGAATTTTCTCTTAGTGCTACTTGCTTCATATTTTATGTTTATATACATTTTCTTAGGTTTATGTAAGACAATTCTCTTTAATACAGCACAATGATATTTAATCATATTCTTATACTATAGCTTGTTCTGCTTACTCTAGATTGATGGGCACTTCCTCAGTTTCCAATTCTTTGCCACTGTAAAAAGAATTACGATAAAAGTATTTTTGCATGTGAATATTTTTTCTCTTCTTTTGATATCTTTGGAAAAATCAATCTAATGGTTCTATCTCTAGGTCAAAGGACATGCACAATATAATAACATTTTGAGGATAATTCCAAATTGTTTTCAGAATCCCTGGACAATATCAAAGTTTCACTATCAGTGCATTAATGTACCTATTTTCAAACAACCTCCCCAACATTTTTCTTTTCTTTTTTTTATTATTATAGCTTTTTATATACAAGTTATATGCATGGGTAATTTTACAGCATTGACAACTGCCAAACAATTTGTTCCAATTTTTCCCCTCCTTCCCCTACCCCTCCTCCTAGATGGAAGGTTGACCAATTACATGTTAAATATGTTAAAGTATGAATTAAGTACAATATTAGTATATACTTCCAAACAGTTATTTTGCTATTCAGAAAGAATCGGACTTTGAAATAATATACCATTAGCCTGTGAAGGAAATAAAAAATGCAGACAGACCAAGGTAGAGGGACTGGGAATTCTATGTAGTGGTTCATAGTCATCTCCCAGAGTTCTTTCACTGGGTGTAGCTGGTTCAATTCATTACTGCTCTATTGGAATTGATTTGGTTCATCTCATTGTTGAAGAGGGCCATGTCCATCAGAATTGATCATCATATAGTATTGTTGTTGAAGTATATAATGATCTCCTGGTCCTGCTCATTTCACTCAGCATCAGTTCATGAAAGTCTCTCCAGACCTTTCTGAAATCATCCTGCTGGTCATTTCTTACAGAACAATAATATTCCATAATATTCATATACCACAATTTATTCAGCCATTCTCCAATTAATGGGCATCCACTCAGTTTCCAGTTTCTGGCCACTACAAAGAGGGCTGCTATAAACATTCTTGCACATACAGGTCCCTTTCCCTTCTTTGAAATCTCTTTGGGATAGAAGCCCAGTAGTAACACCCCAGCATTTTTATTTATCCTTTTTTTTCTTGTCAACTTTTCTAATCTAATGAATAAAAGATAGAATTTCAGAATGTTTTAATTTGTACTTTATATGGCAATTGATAACTTGAATCTCTTCCTCTGAAGAGTGCCTGCTCACATCCATGGAACATTTATTAACTGGTTGATGTCATTATTTTAAATTTGGATCAGTTCACAATATCTTTGAAAAGAGACCTTTATCAGAAAAACTTGCTCAATTTTTTTCACAATTGCTATTGTTAACTGTATTCCCTTCAAACTATTCAACCCCCTGCCCTTTATTTTATGTTGTGTCTCCTTTCACCTTGTCCCCCCTTAAGAGTGTTTTTTGCTTCTGAAACTTTCCTGTGACCTCCCTTGATTACTTTGCCTACTCTCATTTCCTTCCCCTCCTACTTTTCTGAAAGGCAAGATAGATTTCTATACCCAACTGAGTATGTATTTTTTAAACATATTAGTATTTTTTTCCATAAGATACACACTAGATATTATGGCTATAGTATGATAAGGACATTTCTAACAGTTTCAAGGCAGAAAAAATGCTTCTGGTGAGATTTCTATAAGGAGCTCTGAAAACAAAACTATTGAAGCTTGGGACAATGCATCTTCCATCCTGGTAACAGGGACCCACTTTAACAAAGAATTAAAAAGCTATGTAATAGGCTAGGAAAATGAGCAGGAAACAGAAGAAAGTTTCTGGCTATAAATAGTTACTATGGTGACAAGCAATATCCAAATACACTCGAAGATAGCAAAGTTAAAGCTACTAATTACATCGAAAGCCTCCAAGAAAAATAAAAATTGGTTTCAAGCAATGGAAGAGTTCAAAAGGTATTTTGAAAGTCAAGTAAGAGAGATAGAGGAAAAATTTAAAAAAGAATTAAAAATGGTACAAAATGAAACAGAAAAAAGCAAATGAGGAGAATGTCTCAAAAAGCAAAGTTGGAAAAGGAGGTACAAAAGCTCACTGAGGAAAATAAGTTCTTAAGATTAGAATTGAGCCATTGGAAGCTAATGACTTTATAAGAAATCAAGACACAATAAAGTAAAACCAAAAAATTAGAAAAAATGTGAATTATCTCATTGGAAAAACAACTGACCTGGAAAATATATATAGAAGTGACAGTTTTAAAATCATTGGTCTACCTGAAAGTCATGATCAAAAAAAGGGCATGGACATCATCTTTCAAGAAATCATCAAAGAAAATTGTCATGATATTCTAGAACCAGAGAATAAAATAGAAATTGAAAGAATCTGCTGATCACCTCCTGAGAGAGATCCTAACATGAAAACTCTCAGTACTATTATAGCCAAATTCTGCAGCTCCCAGGTCAAAGAGAAAATATTGCAAGCATTCAGAAAGAAACAATTTAATTAAGCTCAGTGGAAACACAGTCAGCCTAACACAAAAAATAGACGTTCTTATGCTCAAAAAGTTATCAAATTGTGCATACCCTTTGATACAGCAAAGTTTCTATTGGAATTATATACCAGAGATCTTAAAGGAGGGAAAGGGGCCCATATGTGCAAAAATGTTTGTGGCAGCTCTCTTTGTAGTGGCTAGAAACTGAACGGATGCTCCTCAATTGGAGAATGGTTGAATAAATTATGGTATACGAATGCTATGGAATACTATTGTTCTGTATGAAATGACTAGCAGAATGATTTCAGAGAGGCTTGGAGAGACTTACATGAATTGATGCTAAGTGAAATGAGCAGAATCAAGAGATACATGGTAACAACAAGACTATACCATATCAATTCTGATGGATGTGACTCTCTTCAACATTTAGATGATTCAAACCAGTTCTACTTATGCAGTGACGAAGAGAGCCATCTACACCCAGAGAGAGAACCATGGGAACAGAGTGTGGAACACAACAAAGCATTCTAACTCTTTCTGTTGTTATTTGTTTGCATTTTGTTTTCTTTCTCAGTTTTTATTTTTCTTTCTTCTTGATCTGATTTTTCTTGTACAACAAGATAACTGTATAAACATGTATACATATATTGGATCTAATATGTATTTCAACATATTTAACATGTATTGGACTATCTGCCAGCTAGGGGAGGGGGTGGGGGAAAGGAGGAGAAAATTTGGAACAAAAGATTATGCAAAGGTCAATGTTGGAAAAATTACCCATTCATATGCTTTGTAAATAAAAAGCTTTAATAATTAATAAAAAACAAAAAAACCTTAGAAGTTCTACATTAAAGGACCAGAGGGCAATGGAACTAGGAGGATTACAACTGTAGAGGGCTGCAGACAGTGGGGGAACAATGAAAAATGCTTGTTCTGACTACAGTCCTTTTCTCTGTTTGAAAATTTGCCTTCGTGATATCTCACAAGCTTCAACCCTGTTATAGTGCTGTTTGCACTACCTAGCATGTGGACTCAGATAACAGCTAATGCACAAACTTACTGACCATGCTATGGAGGGAAAATAATTACACTCCCATAAAACAAAAAAAAGGACCATGCCTAAGTAAAGGGGCAGGTCAATCTTCCTAGAGTCTCCACAACTGTGAATCATAAACTTGAAGGAATTACAAAGCAGCCTTTACTAAAGCAGATGTTCCTTGTGGATTGGGAATGAAATAAATTGGAGGCAAGAGGGAAGAAGAGAGATGTCAGACAATGCAACTGCCTCTCAGTGGAGAGGTCAGAGAACAGCAACTGCCTCTCAGTCTCCTTGTATCATCATCATCCTTTCACATGAAGAGATCTATTCTACAGGTCTGAGGAGCCACTGGCAGGTGGTTCCCGGGTCACAACAACCAAGAATCATCTACCCAGAAAAAATGAGTATAATCCTTTAGAGGCAAAGGTGGAAATTTAATGAAATTTAAGATTTCCAAGCATTCATGATAGAATAGAAAAAATGATTTTCAAACTCAGGAAGTAATCAAGAAAGGAATAGCATAAGGGACTTAAAGTTTACCTATTTACATTCCTACATAGGAGGATGATACTTGAAACTCATTAGAACTTTCTCATTATTATGGTAGTTAGAAGGAGTATATATAGACAGAGAGCACAAATATGAGGTGAGTAGGAATAGTTAATATCTTAATTAAGGGGTGAGAGAAGAATGTATTGGGAGAAAGGGGAAGGGAGAAGTAGAATGATATAAATTATCTGCCATAAAAAAAGAGGCAAGAAAAAGCTTTTACAGTGGAGAGAAAGAGGATGAGAAGGGAAGTAACTAAACCTTACTCTCATCAGAATAGGCTCAAAGAGGAATAATATACACATTCAATGTGGATACACAATTTATTTTAATATGCAGAGGATTAGGAGGGGAAAGGAATATGGGCAGAGGGGAGACTGATAAAAGAAAGCATATTGAGGGCATGATTAGTAGCAAAGAAGTTTTGAGGAGGGACAGGTAAAAGGAGAGAAAGAATAGAATAAATGAAGGGAAATATAGTTATCAATAGTAATTGCAAAAAGAATTGTGAAGCAAGTTTCTCTGATAAGGTCTCATTTCTCAAACAAAGAGAAACTAATCAGATTTATAAAAAATAATCACCATTGCCCTGTAATGTCCAGGCTAGCTTTCTGGAGGATCTCAAGACCAGCCTTGGTCTTAGTGAAGAAGTAAAATAGGCAAGAGAGCCACCAGGAGGATGATCAAAGATGAAATATCTTATTTCCAGTCCTCTCAGCCCCTAAATACCTTAGTATAATTATATCATCACAACACACTAAGTATGTGTGAACTAGAGAACCATTATATCACCATACTAAGTACTAAGCATATGTGAACTAGAGTACCATCAACTCATCAGTCACACTGAGTTAGCACGCTGTTGTAACTATCTTTGCTTCAAGTATACTTTTCTCAGAGTTCCCAATATCTGCGGTCTTCTACAATTCCCCAATTGATAAATAATCAAAACAGCACAAAGGGCTGTAATTTATGCATATCATTTGATCTAATAATATTATTACTAGGCATAAATTCCAAAAGAGATTTTTTTTAAGGAAAAGGACCTATATATATGCACAAAATATTTATAGCAGCTCTATTTTCAGAGCAAAAAAATTAAAAATTGAGGGGATTTCCATCAATGGGAAAATGACTGAATAAATTGTGATGATGGAATATTATTGTTCTATGGAAAATGATACGTGGAATGCTCTAAAAACACTGTAAAGCCCTCCATGAACTCAAGGAAAGTGAAATGTACTGGGTACAACGTAATAGCAATGTTGTGGGATAATCAACTGTAAATTACTTTGTTATTCTCAGCAATACAATGATCCAGGACTATTCAAAAGGGCTTATGATGATAAATCATACCCAAAAAGGACCTGATTGTGATTTCTTAATGGGTATGGGAGTGGGGATAAAGGGATAAACTGAACTCAAATGTAAAAAAAAAGTTTTAAAGGTAAATGTGGTAAAATGTTAAATAAATAAAATTTTTAAAAGGAAAAAAAATGATTGAAAGTCCTCTATTTCATTACATTTACATTTCCCTCCTCCCACAGAAGAATTATACTCAATTTTTCTGAGTAGGTAATTCTTATTTAAAATCCTAGATCCTTTTCCCCCTGGAATATTATATTGAAAACTCTCCTATTCATCAAGACATTAAAATTGTTTGTGATCCTGAGTTTGGCTAGACTCTACTTGAATTGTTTCTTTCTGTCTTCCTTTAATATTTTCTCCTTGACCTGGGAGTTCTGGATTTTGGCTATAATATTCCTGGGAGTTTTCATCTTGGGATATCTTTCAGGAAGTGATCAGTGGATTCTTCCAAATTCTATTTTGCCTTCTGATTCTAGAATATCAGGTATATTTCCTTGGTAAAGTCTTGAAAGATGATGTCTAATCTCTTTTTTTGATCATGGCTTTCAGGTAGTCTAATACTTTTTAAATTATCTCTATCTTTCTAGGTCAATTTTTATACAATGAGATATTTCACATTGTCTTCGTATTTTTAAATTATTATTCTTTGGTTTTGTTTTATTGTTTCTTGATGTCTTCTAAAGTCTTCCATTTGCTTCCAAGCTTCTATTTCCTTAATTCTAATTTTCAGTGAATTACTTTCTTCAATAAACTTAACTTCTTTTTCCATTTGGCCGATTCTGCTTTTTGAAGAGTTTGTTTTCTTAAGTGAATTTTTGTACCACTCTTTCTATTTGATCAATGCTATTTTTAAAGCATTCTTCTCCTCATTGTCTTTTTGTACCTCATTTACATTTGGCTTAGTTTTTTTTTTTTTTGGCTTTTTATTATAGCTTTTTATTGAGAAAACATATGCATGAGTAATTTTTCAACATTGGCCCTTGCAAAAACTTCTGTTCCAACTTTTTCCCTCCATCCTTCCACCCTCTCCCCTAGATGGCAGGTAGTCCCATAAATGTTAAATATGTTAAAGACATATTAAATGCAATATATGTATACATATTTATACAGTTGTCTTGCTGCACAAGAAAAATCGGATTTAGAAAGAAGGTAAAAACAACCTGGGAAAAGAAACAAAAATGCAAGCAAACAATAACAGAAAGAGTGTAAATGCTATGCTGTGGTTCACACTCACTTCCCAGTGTTCTTTCACTGGGTGTAGCTGGTTCTGTTCATTACTGATAAATTGGGACTGATTTGAATCCTCTCATTGCCAAAGATGGCCACTTTCATTGGAATTAATCCTCATCTAGTATTGTTGTTGAAGAGTATTGTTATGGTCCAGAACTCCAAAACAAGGAGTCTTACAAGGTGTTAAATCAGTAGAATGATGAGACAATGGTTATCTAGTTTACCATGGTGCTTAATAGTTCTCTAAGTTCAATATGATTGATTTAATCTTACAACAAATAATGGTTTCCTAGTGATATAATGATTGATTTATACTCAGTGTAGAGCATATAACCTGGGATCTTCAGCCAGATTCATTCAGATCTTGGGAAGACAAGCGAAGCTTGAAGGCTGAAGCATAAGCCATTAGACTCAGATTCATTCATCCCATCTCACATCCTGTGCTGGTAGGCTCTCCTCCTTAGCTTCTCCACTGAAATCAAGACTCTGGAAGGCCTTTAAAAAAGCTAACCAGACCCCAGGAAAGAAGACAAGACTTTGAAGGAGATAATAAAGGATTTGGACTTTAACACTTGGCTATTCTTGTGGTGATTACTGAACTGAAAGGAAGGCTGCTCCAGAGACTTCAAGAAAACCAAAACAAGAACATTATAGTGTATAATGATCTTCTGGTTCTGCTCATTTCACTCAGCATCAGTTCATGTAAGTCTCTTCAAACCTCTCATTATTCATCCTGCTGGTAATTTCTTACAGAGCAATAATATTCCATAACATTCAGATATCACAATTTACTCAGCCATCCTCCAATTGATGGGCATCCATGCAATTTCCAGTTTCTAGCCACTACAAAAAGGACTGCCACAAACATTTTGGCAATACAGGTCCATTTCCCTTCTTTAGTACCTCTTAGGGATATAAGCCCAGTAATAACACTGCTGGATCAAAGGGAATGAGCAGTTGGATAACTTTTTGAGTATAGTCCCAAATTGCTCTCCAGAATGGTTAGATCCATTCACAACTACACCAACAATGCATCAGTGTCCCAGTTTTCCCACATCCCCTCCAACTTTCATCATTATCTTTTCCTGTCATCTTAGCCAATCTGAGAGTTGTGTAGTGGTATCTCAGAGTTGTCTTAATTTGCATTTCTCTGATCAATAATGACTTGTAACACCTTTTCATATAGGTAGAAATAGTTTCAATTTCATCATTTGAAAATTGTCTGTTCATATGCTTTGACCATTTATCAATTGGAGAATGGCTTGATTTCATATAAATTAGAGTCAATTCTCTATATATTTTGGAAATTAGGTCTTTTCAGAATCTTTAACTGTAAAGATGTTTTCCCTTCTAATCTTGTCTGCATTAGTTTTGTTTGTACAAAAGCTTTTTAACTTAATGTAATCAAAATTTTCTATTTTGTGATCAATAATGATCTCTAGTTCTTTGGTCACAAATTCCTTCCTCCTCCACAGGTCTGAAAGGTAAACTATCCTGTGTTCTTCTAATTCTTAATGCGTAGATCATGCACCCATTTTGATCTTACCTTGGTATATGGTGTTAAGTGTGAATCAATGCCTAGTTTTTGCC
Organism: Sarcophilus harrisii; assembly: GCF_902635505.1. NCBI lineage: Eukaryota > Metazoa > Chordata > Mammalia > Dasyuromorphia > Dasyuridae > Sarcophilus > Sarcophilus harrisii. The sequence goes on along the minus strand of NC_045426.1, from coordinate 613,970,922 downwards.
ATACTTGGTATGTTTTTAAGATGTTATTTTCTTCAATATTTTTTGTGTGCCTCCTTTACCAAGCTCATGAATCATTTTTCAAGATTTTCTTTCATCACTTTCCTTTCCTTTTCCTAATTAATTTTTCCTTTATGTCTCATAATTAATTTTTAAGTCCTTTTTGAGCTTTTTCATGGCATGAGACCATTCATGTTTTTCTTGGAGCTTTGGATATAGGAATTTTGACTCTGTTATCTTCTTTGGAGTGTGTATTTCTATTCTTTCTCTACCATAGTAACTTTCTATGGTGAATTTATGTCTTTTGTTTGCTCATTTTCCTAGCCTATTACTTGATTTTTAATTCTTTGTTAAAATATTATTCTGCTTCTAGGGTGTAGAATGCAGCTTCATGGGTTTTGTGCAGCTATTTTCAGAGATACTTCTAGGGACCTGGAAGTTTTCAATTCTTCCAAGTTGGTATGAGCTAAGAGAGGTATTTTCTGTTCTCTTGCTCTATACTGTGGTCTCTGAATGACCACCAATAGTCTTTTCTGCCCTGAAACTGTGAGAAGGTCCTGGTTCCACTATGGTTTCAAGATGTGTTAGTACTTCTCCTTGCCCTGGGACTACTAACCAGGACTGTAATACAGATTGGAGGATGGCGACAACAGCACATACTTGCCTCAGTGCTAGCAAAGAAATCTCCTATAATTTCCTTCCAATTAACTGTTGACCCCCTTACCATCTGTGGGGTGAGAGCTTCAAAAGCAGTCATTATCACTTTTGATTCAGTCACCCCAATGCCTGCTTAGTTTCCTGGAGACTGGTATGCACTGCCATGGCCTATGATAGACTGTGCTCCATTCGCCAGACTTTATCTGCTGACCAAGATTTCTTGATCTGGAAAATTGTTTCACTCCTTTTTGTGAGTTCTGCTGCTCTATAATTTATTTAGAATCATTATTTAAAGATATTTGGAGGGGTTAGGAGGAGAGCTTGGCTGAGTCACTATCTTCCATTCTCAATCTGCTACAAGACTTAGGAAAGCTGATAAACTCAGCAACTAACCACAGTGACAAGGGAATTCATGATGAAACATCCTCTCCATCTCCTGAGAGTGAGCTATGTACTCAAAGTACAGAGGGAGACATATACATACATAAAGACAGATATGTGTATATGTGTATGTATGCATATAGACACAAGTATATAATACATACATATACATATATATACAAATATGTACACATGTATACCTCATATTTAAACTATTACAATAGCTCATTAGTGGGGGTACTTGCCACGAGTTTCTCTCCTTTCCAATCCATCCTCAAAATTTAGCCACCCAAAATATGGTGGCCAAATCAAAGTCTGACTATCATCTCCAGAATCCTATTTCCCTGATTCCAGATCAAATTCTCTTTCCCTATTCACTTTTCTCCTTTATGTGTTATCTCTCCTACTAAGGAGAACAAAAATTCCTTGAGAGCAGGGTCTGTTTTTGCTTTATTTTTATCCCCAGAATTTAACACAATGCAGAAATAAAACATTTTCATTGATTCATTTATTAAGATATTCTCTACAATGATTACATCACAGAATCAAAAACTTGACAGTAGGAAGAGACCTCAATGACCTACACATTAAGGGCATCTTCATAATAACACTGCTGCTGTTGTTTGGCTATTTCAGTCATGCTTGACTCTTTGTAATCCCATCTGCAGTTTTCTTAGAAAAGATATTGAAGTGACTTTTCATTTCCTTCTCTAGTTCATTTTGCAGATGAGAAAACTGAGGCAAACCGGGTCTACAGCTAGTCTATGAAGTCACATTTGAATTTTATTCTTCCTGACTACACACCTGACATTCTATTTACTGCACCACTTTAGTTATCCCTTGATAATATGCTTGGCAAGAAATCACAGGTTCATATCACTTCCAAACCCTCTCTTCTCATAAAAAATACAAACCTACAAACAATTAGGTGAATAAATGAATGAATAAAGAGGCAAATAAATAAAAATAAAAATAAAAAATTTTTGAATAAACTTAGATGAGTTAATTGCTTTTCAAGACACAGAATAAAAACATGCTTCTCCCTTAGGGTCTTCTTATAGATATCATAAACAGAAGATTTTACTTAAGAACTGAATGTTTTGAAGTGGTTATTTGGGGGCAGGAAGAGAAGGGTCAGAACAAAAAAGGAGAGTAGAGATTCAGAAAGATATGAGTGATTTAGACATCTATTAGAAATGAGGTGTAGAAATATATTTATGTATCCAGCCATTCCTGATGCCCTCCTATCTGGAGATGTCATTGCTGGAGTAGTATCCAAATGACAAGATCAGCAATACAGAATTCAGAAAGCAGACCAAGTTTGCTAACTTGTGATATTTAGGCTGCTGAAAAACAGTGGGATTCTAATTCTCATCTTTAGTTCAGCCAAGGAAATAGTGCTCTCCTAAGAAGCTTTCTCATCACCACTTTCTTCACCGAAGACAAGGTAGGTCTTGTGTTTCTGCAGCTTTTTCTCTGAGGCTCTTTCTTCCCTAGTTTGTTTATTCTGCCCTCCTTGGATGCCCACATGGCATTTTTCTTTACTTACGGTAGGGCCTAAAGACTTGAAGCAAGCAGCAAGCTGATTAAAAATTAATAAGAGCCTCAGAGGTAAAGTAGTGTGAGGCAGTTGGTTCTCTGATCGACAATTTTTTGAGGTTCTTTAAATACCCAATTATTTCCAGGACACCTACGGAAAATAAACCACAGGACATGGGAAATAGGTTTTCAGGCCAGAGGGAATATATTTTTAAGCAAAAGTCTTTCAGCTTGGAGAAAAGAAAGAAGAATTATGTTTACAATACTTCTCTGTATTCTCCCTCCCCACTTTTCTTCCCCTTTCATAAGTCCAGGTGACTCACCCAGCAATGGAGAGGATTTATCTTCAGGAAAAACTTGGTTATTCTATAGCAACTCTGCATTTGCCCAGGAGGTAACAGTACTATGCAGAAAAAGCCAGCCAATGAATTAAAATCAGACCTGAGAATACTCTGTGATGCATTAGATCTCAAAACTGCAATGGAGAAAATCCAAATCTTCTCTATTAAGGAATTACAAGGACTACTCTTAGATTTTTTATTTCTTGGGCTAAGAAACAGCTTTGTGAGTTTCCATATGAGCACACCAAACCATAAACTGCCCTTCTAAATACTTCCAAAAGCATTTCTAGAAAACCATTCCTCCCAAATCATAATCCTGCCTTTTCTTCAAATTGTTGCAGTGCTAAGTCAAATATTAATCTGTTGTTCTCTGGAAGCCAATTATTTATAATTCCCAAACAGGAAAGACTGCATTTCATGATCACATTTTTAGCTAGCCATGGGAATGGACAAACTGGGACTGAATTCATTACACAGAAGCACTCAGGCTCTGTGTGGCTGATGAGTTTACCAACGAAAGAGGTTGTCTGGGAGTAAGCTGAATATGGGTCAGAAAAATTTCATGTCATTTTTCCTGTTTAAAATGTCAAAAGCCTGAGAGGGAATATTTCTTTGAGGACAGAAAATCAGAGTGGGAACTTTATGGGAAAGTTAAAATACAACACCACTAGTTTTTCATGAATAGATTCCTAGCATAGTATCTGGCACATAGTAGGGAAGGGGAGGGTAAGTATTTATTTAACACTTTTTATGTGCTAGCTCTATACTAAGAATATTATAAATATTATCTCATTTGATTCTCACAATGACCTAGGAAGAAAATACTATTTTTTTTTTTTTTTTTTTTTTTTTTTTTTTTTTTTTTTGCTGTTGAAGCACCTGAGGAAGAGCTAAAGACTAAATTGAATTTGCTGAGGATCATAATGTAAATGTCTTAGGTTACATTTAAATTGAGGTCTTCTAGCTGCTCAAGCACTTAATAAAGTATGCTGATTGATGGATTTGTAGGAAAAAGTCATTATCATAGTTGTCTAAATCAAAACACTGGGGAGTGTTAGTCTCTCAAATGCCTCTATGCTTGCTCTTCTGCTAGGAATTTTTGAAAGATCTTGGTCAGATTTGTTAGTTGGATGATCTTGGGCAAGTAATTTCTTCTTTTTCTCAGAATCTTTAATAAAGTAAGGACTTAAGAAATCCTCATTGAATGAATGCATGAAAGAAGAAAAACAACATTTGTAGTGTCCCAGGTATGAGCAGCACTATGCTAGGTACTAGGACAATTACAGAATTTGAATAAAATATGATCCCTACCTCAAGAAGCTTATAATTTAACAGCATTGGGCACTGAGGTGATGCAGTGGAAAAAAGTGTCAGACCTAGGTCTGACTAGAGTCAAGACGACTCATCGTCATGAGCTAAAATCTGACCTCAAACACTAGCTAGCCGTGTGACCCTAAGCAAGTTGCTTAATTCTGTTAGCCTCAGTTTCCTCATCTATAAAATAAGCTGCCAAAATAAGTTTGGCAAACCATTTGGAGAATCTATTTAAGGCTTTTTTGAGAAGAAAACCCCAACTGGAATCATGTAGAATGGACATAACTGAGATAGCTGAATAGCAACATGTCAAATTTAGACATTGGAATCTGACTACAGTAGCGTTTCCTCATCCATAAAATGGAGATAATAATACATGCACTGAGTCTTTATATAATTAGTTGGATAATGTAGATTAAAAATAATTTGTTACTATGAATTCAAATAATTTTATTCAAGAAATATGGATTTGGAGTCAGAAGGCCTGGATTCAAATTCCAGCTTTGTTTTATTATCTGTATAACTTTGGTCGTCTTGTGTTTTCTAAGCCTCAATTTCCTCAAATATAAAATTAAAGGATAAGCCTGACTGCAAAGGCCCTTTGAGCTCCAATCTCATATCATATCACCCCTTTAAGCACTTATTATAGTCCAAAAATCAACAGAAAAAAACCCATAAAATTCCTGCCTTCAAGGTGCTTACATAAGCATTATATTAGTGTGAGACATGCTAATTAATGCTATCTTTATTGGCAAGCTCCTGGATCCTACAGGGGAAGTACATAACTATTTCATTAAGATGTACTAAGCCTTAAGTTATTTCTTGCAAGATAAGCTCATTAATTGAGCTCTTAGAATATTACAGACCAATCAGACTTGAAATGCATCTTCCACTGAAATGCGATAGTTGAGCCATGTGAACTCTGAGGAGTAGAATTGTTCTTAAGTGTGGTGTTATTCAGGTACCATGTCCTATCTCAAGTACCTGATCAGGACATACATGTTGACAATTAACTTGTGTTTGCTATGACCACTATACTATTTCCGTACTTTTTCTTCTGGACCTCATGTATTTCAATCCCTAAGGACTTTGTATCTTACTATATCACAAGAAGAACAAGGGATTTAGAACCAGAAGAGTCTCTACAGTTAATCTCTGAGAAGTGAAGTGATTTCCCCCCCCAAAGTCAAATAAAGAGTGAACAAAGATTCAATATCTGAGTGCATGTCTTCTATCTTCAAATTCATCATTAATTTCTGGTCTGGGATTAGTCTGAATTGGAGAGTAAAAGCAAAGGGGAGATATAAATAACAGTACCTTTCAAGGCTTACTGAACTTCTTTTCTGGATAATAAAGTTATTTATCTCATTTTCCTTCTCAGTCTCATCTGTTAACTTTTTAAAGAGATCTATAATATAGTTTCATAATTGTTTACTTAATCATATTAATCATCCTTGAAATCTATTTTCCTTTTGCAACAAAAATAATGATTATGTTTGTCTTGCATGTCAAAATAAATTGATCTGTAAAATAACATGTGAAACTGAAATTATAGAGTAAGGAAAACTAACTACAGAGTAAAATCCCAAGGAATAAGGTAGTGAGCAAGAGGAATGGGGTTTGGATAATGTTCCAAATTTGAGAACTTAAGAATTTAAGAACAGCCCAAGTTTTTAAATTATGGGTTGTTACCCCATATGAGGTCTTGTAACTGAAAGTAAAGGTTGTGAAATTATGATTTGTTATCAGTAAATGCTTGATTTGTATATCTGTTTTATTAATATATACACCCAGAGTCATGTGAAAATTTTTCAAGTGAAAAGGGGTCATGAGTGGAAAAACTTTAGAAAGTCCTGATCTATAAGACTTCAAAATCATTCAGATGTGTAAAGTAAGACTAGATGTGAAAATGTACATCATTGGGTGGAAGCTTGCCACTTCTCTCTGAGAGAAGAATGGAGATCAGACTAGAGACAAGTGAGGATGAGAAGGAAGGTACACAATCAGATAATGAAATGGCCCATTTCATTATTCCTCTTCCTTCCAAAGACTACTGATTAGTCAGGCATCAGCACACCAGAGATGTTTACTATAAAGTCAGAGGAACCCAAAGTCAATCAACTAATCAGCAACCATATATTAAGCATCTACTAGATGATGGTAATTGTGCTAGTTGCTAGGAATACAAATTCAAAGAATGAAACAATCGTTACTCTCAAAGAGTTTAAGACCAACAAGCCAACACCTAGTATAACAAATGATGGGGTTGCCATAGTAATTATATCCTTAATATATTTTTTTTGAGAATCATGGCTTTATATACTGACCTTAGAAACAATCTTATATATGTATATGTAAAAATTTGCATATGTATATGTTTATACTTTAAAGTAAAATTTTAAGATTATTTCTTGAAAGCAAAGGGGTTATCAGTGGCCACTCCTTCATTTGAATAGATGGATGGAATGTGCTGAAAAAAAATGAAGACTGGAAAATGGAGCAACTTTTCACATAACTGTTGAAGGACACTTTGTACACTCTAGTGTTATGATAATTGCTGATCCTGATGTCAGCAGAGATGATCATTTTAAAGATGAATTTCTGAAGAAGGTCATTGCTGGACAAGACATTTTCTCTGTAACTGAAAATGGAGTGAGCCATCTGGACAATTTCAATGACATGAGGAAGGAGGAAGTGTGAGGTGAAACCCAAGGGCATTATGACAGACAAGTCAGGAGAACATGGCCGACATCCATGCCATCCCTTGAGTGTTTCTAATGTATAACTGATCTTCTCTCCTCTCATCCCAGACAATGAGCCAGGATGTTATCTGCCATTTCTGAGTCATCATCATGGCACTGGTATATCAAAGGACAGGCTACCATTTTCATTATGATAACACTATAGAAAATGCCCTGTGCCTCTGGCCTTTGTAAATGTCAAACTCTTTGCAGTGGTCAGAGAGTTACAAAATCAGGGAATCTGAGAACTTAAATGGATGTCTAGTAAAATCAAGAGGCCCTATGGTAAAAGTTACAGATTCAGAATGAAGTCCAGATTTGCTCTAGCCTTAGTTGCATACTTATTAACCAGGTGAACATGAGTAAGTCACAGAAATTCTCAGATTTGCAGCTTCTTCATCTGTGGGATAACAAGCTGTAAAAAGCTTTAAGATTTGTGAATCTCTTGAGAAATATTATTTCATTTGATCCTCCTGACAACCTTGAGTGATTAGTGCTATTAGTATTAGTATATATCATTTTCATGATAAGCAAACTAAAAGTGATAGAGATTAAATATCTTGTCTAAGGTCACATAATAAGTATTTGAAACAGGATTTGATCTTAGGTCTTGCTAATTAACAAAGTCCAGTATTCTATTTAGTGAACTATCTAGCTGGGAATAATAGTACTAGGACTACCTGTTCAAGAGAGTAATTATTTATTTTGACCCCCATTCCATTCCAATCAGTATTAATGAGTTTGATATGATCCCAGAGGGGGGAACTGCAAATTGTAAATTCATTTGCTTAATCATAGGAAGCTAACTAGAAGCCCTCACCTTTTGTTCTTCCACCCTGTTATGATGATCAAATTCAGTGTAACAATTACTGGGAAAATCCCCCAGTTTATTTTGTACTTCTGGACCACTTTTTTGTCCAACATGAGCAGCTGACCATTTTATGACCTTTTAGTCAGTAGAGATGTCCTATGCTTTGCCCAACACCAGATCCTCACTTAATAAGTCATTTTTTAGCTGCTGCATCATTTTTAACCCTTAAAGCAAGGTCTATGAACCAATAGGGTTCTTTATTGTGTATAGCCTCTCTAGAGTGTTTAAGTATCAAACCCTATAAAAACAAAGTCCTGGGAATTAGAGGCATCTGAAATAATGAGGAGATTCTGAAGACCACTTCATCAGAGGGGACCAAAAAAGTTAATAACCAATTACAATTGAGTCAAGCAGGGTCACAGAAGATAGAGAATGACCTCTGCAGTCAAGAAGTTTAAATCTGTCTCAAACACTTAACTTCTTTGAGATCTTAGGAAAATTCTTAAATTCAGGCTCTCCCAGTTTTCTCATCTGTGAAATGGAGATAATATCACATCTACCTACTAAGGTTGTTGTGAAGATCAATTAAAATAAGATTGGTAAGGAGTTCTGAAAACTTCAAAGCACTATATACTATTATTAATAATAAACTAATATTAATTTTCAATAATAATAATCATTATAACCAATAAATAATAATTATTAACAAAAATTATAAGTTGATTTTAAAAACATGTGCCTCACTGAATTAAAATATGATGATTAATATATATATAAATAATAAAGTTCTGGTTGCAAATATATTAAAATAGCTCACATTTGTGTCATGCTCTACTATTTTAAAAATGCTTTCTTTTGGTAAAAGTGGATCTTTACCAAGGTAGCAAAAATTCCAGAAAAAATTATTAACTTACTTCTTTTCTGTGTTTTTAGAACATTTCACAAGATTATCATATCTTCACGAGCATTTGTCTGGCAAGGTTCTAATTACCAGAAAAGGGAAAGGGTAAATAGAAAAGGAGTCTCAGAAAAATTTACTTCGAGATAAGAGGCTGGTAAGAGGAATTCATATTCCCTAACAATTAAATATATCTAAGGCCTGGGCATCTTCCTTGAGGAGAACTAGAGATCTTCCATGGATAGGGCAGAGGCAGTGAATTCTCATAGTTACCTTAGTTGTCAAAGGGTAGAGTCTGGGAAGCAATTTAACAAAGACCTGAATTTGGGAGTCTGGGGCACATTACATGGAAAGTAATAATATTTCCCAGTTTTAGTGGAAGAGAATGACATTTAAGCAAGTTCTCATATGGATCCTTGACCTCATTAATGTGCATGTTTCACTCAATGGTGCACATATATGTTTATTCATCTTGTATAATTCCTATCCATGCCTTCCCAGATGTCTAGTATGGGGATCTATTCAACATTGTGATTGCCTTCCTTGTGTTCTTTTTGTATTTTAATGAAATTATTGGGGCAGAACTGCTGTGTGATTACCCCATTCCCCCCCTTTTTGCTTTATTATTCAGTTAATCTTTACTTTAGTTTTTCTTCATAGTTTCTTATTTATTATATTATTACTTCTTTATGCCCGCCATTTTCCTTGCCTTCAATGGCACTAATTTTAATGGTAGTGTTACATGATTCAGAACTTTAAATCAATGTTGATAGGATATTGCCATTAAAAAGAGACTTTCTTTTCAGTAGAACATTGAGGACATTAAAAACACCTTGCTAATTTATTTGTTAGCTTACCTCTATTTAATTTTTTTTAAAAATTACCTAGTATTTTGGTAGAAAAGATAAGAAATCCTTAACCAGTATTTCTTCTTTCACATTTAACCCACGCAACATGTAATTTATTGAGATGAGAGAGATATCAGTTACACTTAGCAACAATATCATAGGAAAAATAATTAACATATCAATGTTGCCATTATCATTTTATATATGATCAACCTGATTCTCAGAGAGGTAAAGAATCTTGAATATCGTCATGTATGCATTTATCCAACAAGTATCCATTTGCCAGTTTCCACTGAAGAAAGATGTCAATGAAAGTGTTTTTTTCCTTCAGGGACTTTGAATTATCTTGTAAGGTCGGACCAGGGGACATATATGACTACATCATACAAATAAAATAAATACTCATGAATTTTATGAGAGGCCACTAAAAACAGTGAGTTCAAAAAGGTAACATTTGAACTAAGTCTTGAAGTAACTAGGAATTCTAAAAGACAGAAGGAAGGAGGACATTCCTGGCCCCAGGAATATAAGCATGAAGATATAAACCTGGAGCAACAAATAGGCCAATTTGTCTGGAACCTAGAATCCATGAATGGGAGTAATATACAAGTCTGGAAAGGCAGGCTGAAGTGAAACTAGGAAGGGGCTTTAAATGTCATACAGAAATCAAATCCTAGATTTGATAGGGAGCCACAGGAACTTCATGAGCAAGAGAAGAGCATAGGATAATATATTTAGAGTTGATAGAAACCTTAGAGACAATCAAGTATCAAAACTCATTTTATAGATGAACAAACTGGCATAAATGGTTATTGTTATTGTTGTTCATTCTTCTTTCTTGAAGAGGACCGATGGCAATCAGAAGGGTGATTCTTGATGTGCAAGTGAATTGGATTTAAATGAGGCAGGGCTGCACAAAGTCATCAAACTCACATTCTCTCTAGAATCATCAGAGTACAGTGGAAAGAAACAAGTCAAGATGATTAGCAATGGCCCTGGATACAGTGGGAGACCTTGGCCTTAAGTTAAGGTCTTTCCTAGATCTTAAAATATTTCTAAGGTAACAAACATTCAGTAGTTAAAGGTTAGGTAAGTATTTAGGCAAAAATTAATCTAGTTTGACTTCTCCAAATCTGGGAGGAAAAGACCTCAGCTTCCCAGTACTAAGATCTTATGGGCAATGTTTATGCTCTTATAGGCACATTCTTGTACCAGCTTTCATAGCCACGTTTTTCAGATGCTAAGCTTTTGCCAGCTGGATTTCCTCCCAGAAAAGATTTTGAGATTAAGAGATCTTGCCCAGTCTGGATCTGAAACTCAAGGGAAGGGGAAAAGAATCAGTTAGCTGCATAGGAGTAGAAGTGAATTTGTACTTCAGAATTCTTTCTCTCAGATTTACACATTAGCAGTCCTGCTTAACCTTTCTGAGTCTTTCCTACCTAGGGCTTTGAAGCACTTTGGAAAACCCAGATCGATCTGAAGATAAAAGTTGGTTAGTATAGCCTTGCTATTCATCTCTAGGTGAAGGATGCCTGATGATTCTCTCACCCACCTGCTTTCATGGAGCACACCATCAATGGTTCTTCAAGTTTACATCTGTTTTTCTAATGTCCGATGTAGCTAAGGCAGTCCAAGAAATCAATAACTGCAAAGCAGGGAGAAGAAAAATCAACATTATGGATAATGTACTTGTCATCCTCACAGTTACTCAGTTTCTAAATAATGGGCCTAGTGAAGCTAAGGGGATTGAATGCATAGCTATCTGTCTGACGGAAATTCTATGGAACTTTTCTTAGAGATATTAAATGGAATGTCAGAAATGTGTAACTGAGGACTTTAAGGAAGACATCATTTAAGGAATACCAAGAATTTAATGATGAAACCTTGTTAATGAGGTATTCCTTTGGAATAACAAGCCACCACCTGAAGTAAATTAATGTCTTTTACCTGATGAGAAAAGTAGAGAAATGCCTGTTAACTCTCTTCTTAAGAAGCTAGATTTATTCTTTTCCAAGATTTTGTGACAATAATGCACAAAACACTGGAAATAAAAGATATATATATATTTTAAAACTACATAGTCTTTGCCCTTAGAGAAGTTCTCATCCAATAAGGGTATGCAGTCATTATTGTGCGAAAACATCTGGCAGCCATCAGTACTGGGGGAATTATTAAGCTGATATTGAGATAGAGAAAATAAAAATTGAAGAAATCATAACGATAGTGTATCACAAATTAGTGATCATAGAAAAGACAGTTTGATAAAAGTAATTAAAGTGTGAAAATGCCTAGAGTTTAGGTATTAGATGGATGATAGAGGAAGTACAAGGAAAGTACTTTATCCATCAAGGCCTGCATTGAATAAAAGTTGACTTGTGGAAAACAAGATGGCATATTAGAGGCAGCAACTCAGCTGAATTCTCTCAACATTCTACCCTGAATAATTTTAAAATAATAACTCAAATTAAATTTTGAAACAACGGAGCCAACAAAGATCAGATCAAGACATTTTTCCAGCCTAAGAAAACTTAAGAAATGAAGGAAAGATGTTTGTGACACTGAATGGGAAACAACCAGGAGAGCAAGTGATACAATACTATCAGTGGGCTTTGAAAGCAGTGACAAAAACAATAGCATTAGGGACTCTTAGCTAATAAGGTTAAGAAATCAGATGACAGGGGCAGAGCCAAGATGGCGGAGAAGGCACACGCTACTTTCTAAGCTCTTCTCTTACCCTCTCTATCAGTATTATATCGAGCCTCAAAAATAGTCTTGACTGCTACAATTCATAAAGATGAGAAGTAGAACAACTCACCGGCCGAAGAAAATCTGCAGTCTCACCAAAAAAGGTTGGTTCCGGGGCCAGGGGGGAGATCAACGCAGACTGGGAGAGAAATTAGGTTCTGAGGAGAGTCTCAAACTGAAAGTGAAAGCACAGATCTCAGCACAAGCAGCCCCAACCCGCAGTACGGGGCATTTCCTTGGGGCAATTGCTATCCTGCACAGCAGGAGGACACAGCCTGGGTTAGCCTCCAATCTGTGCAGTGGGGGGCTCGGCTTGGGGCCATAGAGCTTTCCAAGGGCCGATTTGCATCAGGCAGAGACACTGGGGCAGAATTCGGTGGAATCCGCAGTCTGCAGTCAGCTGCTAATACTCACAGTCCCACAAGAGGCTCTGGCCTGGGGCAGTGACACTTTCACCCCTTAGTCTCTAGCCGAGGGCAATCCCTAACCCACACAGCCCTACTGGGCACTTCGATAGCTCCATAGCTCGGCCTATGCTGAATCCACTTCCTGTTGGGGGAAGGGAAAACTCTCACTCAGAGCACTCCCATACCTCGGAGCTGGAAATCGGTTTACATCTCTCCCTGCTCTGCAGAGGAAGCTGATAACCCCCTTGCCTAGGAGACATACCCTAAAGGCTTTAAAACATGAATAAAAAGATGAAAAGAATGATTGACAGCTTCTATGCAGAAAAAGAGCAGGTCAGCAAACTTGAAGAGACCTCATACAGCAAAAATGCATCAGACTGTCCTCCTTTACATGATGCTCTCATAGAAGAGACCATTAAAAGTCTCAAAAGAGAGTTAGAAGATAAATGGGGAAAGGAAAGAGAAGCCTTACAAGAGAGCAACAACTTCCTGAAATACGAATTGGAAAAGTTAAAAAATTCCCAGGAAGTGCAGGGAAACAAAATTGGGGAATTGGAAAAAATAAAGAATTCACTAGAAAGTAGGATTTGTGAATTGGAAAAGACAAAGAACACGCAAGAAAGTAGGATCTGTGAATTGGAAAAAGAAAATAATTCACTAAAAAAAAAAATTAGTGAAATGGAAAAAAATTCCACAGACCAAAACAATACATTCAAAAACTCAATTGGACATATACAGAAAGAAGTAAAAAAAGCTAATGAAGAAAATAATTCTTTAAAAATTAGAACTGAACAAATAGAAACTAATGATTCATTGAGACAGCAAGAATCAGTCAAGCAAAAACAAAAAAAATGACAAACTGGAAAAAACCATGAATTATCTACTTGCAAAAATGACAGACTTGGAAAATAGATCTAGGAGAGATAATCTGAGGATTATTGGACTTTCCAAAAACTATGATGAAAAAAAGAGCCTAGATACTATTTTACAAGAAATCATCAAAGAGAACTGCCCAGATGTAATAGAATCAGAAGGTAAAATAGGCATTGAAAGAATTCATCGAACACCTTCTGAAAGAAACCCTAAAATAAAAACCCCAAGGAATATTGTGGCCAAATTTCAGAACTATCAGATTAAGGAAAAAATTTTACAAGCAGCCAAAAAAACCCCATTTAAATACCGAGGTGCCACAATAAGGATCAACCAAGATCTGGCTGCCTCCACATTAAATGAACGAAGGGGCTGGAATATGATATTCTGAAAGGCACAAGAACTTGGGATGCAGCCAAGAATAAACTACCCAACTAAGCTGAGCATTTTCTTCCAGGGAAGAAGATGGACATTTAATGAAAAAAATGAATTCCATTTGTTTCTGAAGAAAAAATCAGAACGAAACAAAAAATTTGATCTCCAACCATAGAACTCAAGAGATGCAGAAAAGGTAAAAATAACTCTTGAGAATTGTATTTCTGTTGTGGATATACAAAAAGAATACATGTATAATTTGATTGTACTGATATAACATAAAAAAGGGAAGTAGATATGGAAAAGGGATGATGGCAGAATAAGGTGGGAAGGAGGGATAAAAAGAGGGAAACCACATCCCACAAAGAGGCAAAGGAAACTTATCATATCTGAGGGAATTTAGAGAGGAGGAACATTGTGAATCTTACTCATCAGAGTTGGCTCAAAGAAAAATAATTGACATTTGTTTTAGAGAAAATTCTCTCGCCTCATTAAAAACGGGGAGAGGAAAAGGGAAAAGAAAAGAGTAATAAGGGAAGGAAGGGAAAAGACCAAAGGGGGGGAGGGGATTATAAAGAGGGTAAGTTTCAGTGATACAAGAGGGGTCATAAGTTTAAAAAGGGGAAAGAGGGTTGGGGCAAGAAAAGTAAAGCACAATCTGGGGTTATTAGGATGGCAGGAAATACAGATTTAGTAATTCTAACCGTAAATGTGAATGGGATGAACTCCCATAAAGAGGGAGGCAGATAGCAGACTGGATCAAAGTCAGAACCTACAATATGTTGTTTACAAGAAACACATTTAAAGCAGGGAGATACATATAGAGTAAAGGTAAAAGGCTGGAGCAAAATCTATTATGTCAAAAAAGCAGAGGTAGCCATCCTTATCTCAGATCAAGCAAAAGCAAAAATTGATCTAATTAAAAAGAGATAAGGAAGGAACTACATCCTGCTAAAGGGTACATAAACAACGAAGCAATATCATTATTACACATATATGCACCAAGTGGTATGGCATCCAACTTCCTAAAGGAGAAGTTAAGAGAGTTGCAAGAAGAAATAGACAACAAAACTGTAATAGTGGGAGATCCTCAACCTTGCACCTCAGAATTAGACAAATCAAACCACAAAACAAATAAGAAAGAAATTAAGAAGTAAATAGAATATTAGAAAAATTAGGTATGTTAGATCTTTGGAGAAAATTGAATGGAGATAGAAAGGAATATACTTTCTTCTCAGCAGTTCATAGAACCTATTCAAAAATTGACCATATATTAGGACATAAAGACCTCAAAATTAAATGCAAGAAAGCAGAAATAGTAAATGCTTTCTTTTCAGATCATGATGCAATAAAAACTACATTCAACAAAAAGTTAGGGGGAAATGGACCAAAAATAATTGGAAACTAAACAATCTCATCTTAAAGAATGATTGGGTGAAGCAGCAAATTATAGATACAATTAATAATTCCACTCAAGATAATGACAATGATGAGACGTCATACCAAAATTTGTGGGATGCAGCCAAAGCGGTAATAAGAGGGAATTTTATATCCTTAGAGGCTTACTTGAATAAAACAGAGAAAGAAAAGATTAATGAATTGGGCTTGCAACTAAAAAACTAAAAAAGACCAAATTAAAACCCCAATCAAATATAAATTTGAAATTCTAAAATTAAAAGGAGAAATTAAAATATTGAAAGTAAAAAAATATTGAACTAATTAATAAAACTAAGAGTTGGTTCTATGAAAAAGCCATAAAATAGATAAGCCTTTGTAAACTTATTAGAAAAGGAGGGAGGAAATGAAATTAGTAGTCTTAAAATGAAAAGGGAGAACTTTCCACCAATGAAGAGGAAATTAGAGAAATAATAAGGAGTCATTTTGCTCAACTTTATGCCAATAAATTTGATAACCTAAGTGAAATGGATGACTACCTCCAAAAATATAGACTTCCCAGACTATCAGAGGAGGAAGTAAATTGCTTGAATAGTCCCATTTCAGAAAAAGAAATAGAACAGGCAATTAAACAACTCCCTAAGAAAAAATCCCCAGGACCAGATGGATTTACATGTGAATTTTACCAAACATTTAAAGAACAATTGGCCCCAATGCTATATAAATTATTTGATAAAATAGGGAATGAAGGAGTCCTACCAAATTCCTTCTATGACACAGACATGGTACTGATACCTAAACTAGGTAGGCTGAAAACAGAGAAAGAAAATTATAGACCAATCTCCCTAATGAATATTGATGATAAAATCTTAAATAAGATATTAGCAAAAAGACTACAGAAAATCATCTCCAAGATAATACATTATGATCAAGTAGGATTTATACCAGGAATGCAGGGCTGGTTCAATATTAGGAAAACTATCAATATAATTGGCCATGTTAATAACCAAATTAACAAAAACCATATGATCATCTCAATAGATGTAGAAAAAGCATTTGATAAAATCCAGCATCCATTCCTATTAAAAACACTTGAGAGTATAGGAATAAATGGACTTTTCCTTAAAATAATCAGCAGCATCTATTTAAAACCATCAGTAAGCATCATATGTAATGGAGACAAACTGCAACCATTCCCAATAAGATCTGGACTGAAACAAGGTTACCCACTATCACCGTTACTATTTAATATTGTATTAGAAACGCTAGCTTTAGCAATAAGAGCTGAGAAAGAGATTAAAGGAATAAGAATAGGCAATGAGGAAACCAAATTATCACTCTTGCCGATGACATGATGGTATACTTAGAGAACCCCAGAGATTCTACTAAAAAGTTATTAGAAATAATCCACAACTATAGCAAAGTTGCTGGTTATAAAATAAACCCAATAAGTCATCAGTATTCTTATATATCACTAACAAAATCCAACAGTCAGAGTTACAAAGAGAAATTCCATTTAAAGTAACTACTGATAATATAAAATATTTAGGAATCTATCTGCCAAGGGAAAATCAGAAACTTTATGAGTAAAATTACAGACCACTTTTCATACAAATTAAGTCTGATCTAACCAATTGGAAAAATATTAAATGCTCTTGGATAGGGCGAGCAAATATAATAAAGATGACAATATTACCTAAACTAATCTATTTATTTAGCGCTATCCCAATCAGACTCCCAAAAAACTATTTTAATGACCTAGAAAAAATAACAACAAAGTTCATATGGAAAAACAAAAGGTCAAGAATTTCAAGGGAATTAATGAAAAAAAAATCAAATGAAGGTGGCTTAGCTGTACCAGATCTAAAATTATATTATAGAGCAGCAGTTACCAAAACTATTTGGTAGTGGCTAAGGAATAGATTAGTTGATCAGTGGAATAGGTTAGGTTCGAGGGATAGAACAGTCAACAAATATGTCAACCTAGTCTTTGACAAACCCAAAGACTCCAGCTTTTGGGATAAGAACTTACTGTTTGGTAAAAATTGCTGGGAAAATTGGAAACTAATATGGCAGAAACTAGGCATTGATCCACACTTAACACCGTACACCAAGATAAGGTCAAAATGGGTTCATGACCTAGGATAAAGAATAAAATTATTAATAAATTAGAGGAACACAGGATAGTTTACCTCTCAGACCTGTGGAAGGGGAAGGTCTTATGACCAAAGAAGAACTAGAGATCATTACTGATCACAAAATAGAAAATTTCGATTATACCAAACTGAAAAGTTTTTGTACAAACAAAACTAATGCAGACAAGATTAGAAGGGAAGCAATAAACTGGGAAAATATTTTTACAGTCCAAGGTTCTGATAAAGGCCTCATTTCCAAAATATATAGAGAATTAACTCTAATTTATAAAAAATCAAGCTCATTCTCCAATTGAAAAATGGTCAAAAGATATGAACAGACAATTCTCAGATGAAGAAATTGAAACTATTTCTAGTCATATGAAAAGATGCTCCAAGTCATTATTAATCAGAGAAATTCAAATTAAGACAACTCTAAGATACTACTCACACACCTGTCAGATTGGCTAAAATGACAGGAAAAAATAATGATGATTGTTGGAGGAGATGTGGGAAAACTGGGACATTGATGCATTGTTGGTGGAGTTGTGAACGAATCCAACCATTTTGGAGAGTAGTTTGGAACTATGCTCAAAAAGTTATCAAACTGTGCTTATCCTTTGATCCAGCAGTGTTACTACTGGGATTATATCCCAAAGAGATTATAAAGAAGGGAAAGGACCTGTATGTGCACGAATGTTTGTGGCAGCCCTTTTGTAGTGGCTAGAAACTGAAACTGAATGGATGTCCATCAGTTGGAGAATGGCTGAATAAATTGTGGTATATGAATATTATGGAATATTACTGTTCTGTAAGAAATGACCAACAGGATGATTTCAGAAAGGCCTGAGAGACTTACACGAACTGATGCTGAGGAAATGAGCAGGACCAGGAGATCATTATATACTTCAACAACAATACTATATGATGACCAGTTCTGATGGACCAGGCCATCCTCAGCAACGAGATCAACCAAATCATTTCCAATGGAGCAGTAATGAACTGAACCAGCTATGCCCAGAAAAAGAACTCTGGGAGATGACTAAAACCATTACATTGAATTCCCAATCCCTATATTTATGCACACCTGCATTTTTGATTTCCTTCACAAGCTAATTGTACAATATTTCAGAGTCTGATTCTTTTTGTACACCAAAATAACATTTTGGTCACGTATACTTATTGTGTATCTAATTTATATTTTAATATATTTATCATCTACTGGTCATCCTGCCATCTAGGGAGGGTGGGGTAAGAGGTGAAAAATTGGAACAAGAGGTTTGGCAATTGTTAATGCTGTAAAGTTACCCATGCATATATCCTGTAAATAAAAGGCTATAAATAAATAAAAAAAAAATGAAAAGGGAGAACTTTCCACCAATGAAGAGGAAATTAGAGAAATAATAAGGAGTTATTTTGCTCAACTTTATGCCAATAAATTTGATAACCTAAATGAAATGGATGACTACCTCCAAAAATATAGACATCCCAGACTAACAGAGGAGGAAGTAAATTGCTTGAATAGTCCCATTTCAGAAAAAGAAATAGAACAGGCAAGTAAACAACTCCCTAAGAAAAAATCCCCAGGACCAGATGGATTTACATGTGAATTTTACCAAACATTTAAAGAACAATTGGCCCCAATGCTATATAAATTATTTGATAAAATAGGGAATGAAGGAGTCCTACCAAATTCCTTCTATGACACAGACATGGTACTGATACCTAAACCAGGTAGGTTGAAAACAGAGAAAGAAAATTATAGACCAATCTCCCTAATGAATATTGATGATAAAATCTTAAATAAGATATTAGCAAAAAGACTACAGAAAATCATCTCCAGGATAATACACTATGATCAAGTAGGATTTATACCAGGAATGCAGGGCTGGTTCAATATTAGAAAACTATCAATATAATTGGCCATATTAACAACCAAATTAACAAAAACCATATGATCATCTCAATAGATGCAGAAAAAGCATTTGATAAAATCCAACATCCATTCCTATTAAAACACTTGAGAGTATAGGAATAAATGGACTTTTCCTTAAAATAATCAGCAGCATCTATTTAAAACCATCAGTAAGCATCATATGTAATGGAGACAAACTGCAACCATTCCCAATAAGATCTGGAGTGAAACAAGGTTGCCCACTATCACCGTTACTATTTAATATTGTATTAGAAATGCTAGTTTTGGCAATAAGAGCTGAGAAAGAGATTAAAGGAATAAGAATAGGCAATGAGGAAACCAAATTATCACTCTTTGCCGATGACATGATGGTATATTTAGAGAACCCCAGAGATTCTACTAAAAAGTTATTAGAAATAATCCACAACTTTAGCAAAGTTGCTGGTTATAAAATAAACCCACATAAGTCATCAGCATTCTTATATATCACTAACAAAATCTTACAGTCAGAGTTACAAAGAGAAATTCCATTTAAAGTAACTACTGATAATATAAAATATTTAGGAATCTATCTGCCAAGGGAAAATCAGAAACTTTATGAGCAAAATTACAGACCACTTTTCAAACAAATTAAGTCTGATCTAACCAATTGGAAAATATTAAATGCTCTTGGATAGGGCGAGCAAATATAATAAAGATGACAATATTACCTAAACTAATCTATTTATTTAGCGCTATACCAATCAGACTCCCAAAAAACTATTTTAATGACCTAGAAAAATAACAAAAAATTCATATGGAAAACAAAGGTCAAGAATTTCAAGGGAATTAATGAAAAAAAAATCAAATGAAGGTGGCTTAGCTGTACCAGATCTAAAACTATATTATAGAGCAGCAGTTACCAAAACCATTTGGTATTGGCTAAGGAATAGATTAGATGATCAGTGGAATAGGTTAGGTTCAAGGGATAAAACAGTCAACAAATATAGCAACCTAGTCTTTGACAAACCCAAAGACCCCAGCTTTTGGGATAAAAACTTACTGTTTGATAA
Organism: Sarcophilus harrisii; assembly: GCF_902635505.1. Classification (NCBI taxonomy): domain Eukaryota; kingdom Metazoa; phylum Chordata; class Mammalia; order Dasyuromorphia; family Dasyuridae; genus Sarcophilus; species Sarcophilus harrisii. Next base: position 613,950,504 of record NC_045426.1, on the reverse strand, counting down.
AAATTGCTGGGAAAATTGGAAACTAATATGGCAGAAACTAGGCATTGATCCACGCTTAACACCGTACACCAAGATAAGGTCAAAATGGGTTCATGACCTAGGCATAAAGAATAAAATTATTAATAAATTAGAGGAACACAAGAGAGTTTACCTCTCAGACTAGAGATCATTACTGATCACAAAATAGAAAATTTCGATTCTACCTAACTGAAAAGTTTTTGTACAAACAAAACTAATGCAGACAAGATTAGAAGGGAAGCAATAAACTGGGAAAATATTTTTACAGTCAAAGGTTCTGATAAAGGCCTCATTTCCAAAATATATAGAGAATTAACTCTAATTTATAAAAATCAACCATTCTCCAATTGAAAATGGTCAAAGGATATGAACAGACAATTCTCAGATGAAGAAATTGAAACTATTTCTAGTCATATGAAAAGTTGCTCCAAGTCATTATTAATCAGAGAAATTCAAATTAAGACAACTCTAAGATACCACTACACACCTGTCAGATTGGCTAAGATGACAGGAAAAAATAATGATGATGATTGTTGGAGGGGATGTGGGAAAACTGGGACATTGATGCATTGTCGGTGGTGTTGTGAACGAATCCAACCATTTTGGAGAGTAGTTTGGAACTATGCTCAAAAAGTTATCAAACTGTGCATACCCTTTGACCCAGCACTGTTACTACTGGGATTATATCCCAAAGAGATCATAAAGAAGGGAAAGGGACCTGTATGTGCACGAATGTTTGTGGCAGCCCTTTTTGTAGTGGCTAGAAACTGGAAACTGAATGGATGTCCATCAGTTGGAAAATGGCTCAATAAATTGTGGTATATGAATATTATGGAATATTACTGTTCTGTAAGAAATGACCAACAGGATGATTTCAGAAAGGCCTGGAGAGACTTACATGAACTGATGCTGAGTGAAATGAGCAGGACCAGGAGATCAATATATACTTCAACAACAATACTATATGATGACCAGTTCTGATGGACCTGGCCATCCTCAGCAACAAGATCAACCAAATCATTTCCATTGTAGCAGTAATGAACTGAACCAACTATGCCCAGAGAAAGAACTTTGGGAGATAACTAAAAACAATTACATTGAATTCCCAATCCCTATATTTATGCCCACCTGCATTTTTGATTTCCTTCACAAGCTAATTGTACAATATTTCAGAGTCTGATTCTTTTTATACAGCAAAATAATGTCAAAGAAATGTGTCAAAGAAAATAATGTCAAAAAAAGTGTCAAAGAGTAGGGAACTTGGTCATAGTTCCAAGACTAAGAGAACATTAGCACTTATGGATACAAGGAGCAGAGGTTTTTCTTCAGTAAAACCCAGAGCATAGATTAGGAAAAGCAGAAACCACACCTTTCCCTACATCATCTTGGAGGCATCAAAAACTTGCAACCCTCTAGAACTACTCTGAAAACAATAGCATATCAAAAAAATGGAAGTTTGGGATATGCATCCCTACCCCCAGATGTGCTGAACCCAAATTTAACTTAAATTCAATATCAAAAAATAGGATGGGGAAAAAATGAGCAAACAGCAGCAACAGCAATAAAAAGTATTTTTAAAAGCCTAAAGGAATATGCTAATTGAACAGAAGCTTAATAAGAAATCCTTAAAAAGTTGAGAAAAAAGAGGAATTATGGAGGAAAAATTGGAAAATAAATGAGTAATTAATATGAGAAAATTATAAAAAAAAGAATTAGAGCTTAGCAAAAAAAGGCACACAAATTCATGGAAGAAAAGAACTCTTAAAAGGTAGAATAGGCTAGTAAAGAGGTACAAAAGCTCAAAATAATTCTTTTAAAATTAAAATTTGCAAGTAGTAGCCAACAATTCCATGAGACTTCAAGAAACAGAAAAACAAAATTAAAAGAATTGAAAAAAAATAGAAATTGTGAAATAACACAATAGGAAAAGAAATGATTTTGAAAATATATTGAGGAGAGATAATTTAAGAATTAGACTACCAAAAAGCCAAGATCACAAAAAGAGCCTAGACATATTTCCTCTGTAAACACCTATGTTCATGTTTTACTTTAGGATATGAACATTCTTTTGTATAAATTAAAATGAAAGACTCACTATTTTATACATTACTAGATTATCTGATTCTTTCATGAAACTTCCTGTGTGTTTCATAATTGTTATAATAAACTAGAATTTGGACCTAGCACTGATGAGTGTTCCACACATTGATGAGTTTCTACTAAGAATTTCCAATTAAAGAAATGCCCAAGAAGTCATGCTCACTTCTCTACTCTTGACCTTGACTTCTCTATTTTGCCCCTACTCTACTTCTTTCTCCTTGCTGCCCATCTCCACTTGCAGTGTCATCTTGCCTTATTAGAATATAATTCCTTGAGAAGACTGCTTTTTTTTTGTTTTTATTTTCATTCTCCCTGCTCAGGGCAAGGCCTGACAAATAGTAACTATTTAATTCTAGCTAGCTAGCTAAGGCTAGAATCTAGATCACTTGATTCCTTAATATAATACTTGTTTCAATAAAATCTCCAGAATGGTGGCAAGTCATCATTTCAGTGTCATGAACTAAATAAAGAGAAATAAATGTAGCAAAAACTTCAAGAGGCTCAACATCCAATTTTCTACTTTCCTCTGCCATCCTTCCCCCCAAAACACAACAGCTTCTCCTTATATCAAGTCTCTGTCCTAACAATCACCAGAGTTGTGCCAATATTTCATTAGTGCTTTTCTATTTCAAAACTTCAATATTACTATTCCTTTCCAATCTCCCTGTCACCAAATAACAGTCGTGTTCTTTCACCAAGAATACCCATTAACTGAAGGTCTAAAAGAGTGTAATCATTGGGTGGGGTGGGGAATAGGAGAACAACACTAGAATTGAAATTATTTCAGTAAGTCTGTAGTTCAAAGACCCCTAGGGAAATGTGGAAAACCAATTCTCGGAGATAACTATCTTTCAATCCTCAGGTTGCTTCTGCCATAGAAATAGTCTTTTATAATAGGAATGCATTCTTCCCAAGTCAGAGCAATAAAGACTATTCATTTAGGGATAAAATCTCATATTCTCTAAAACTAAATCATAGAATCAAAGAATTTCAGAAATGTGAGTAGCCATGACAAACATACAAACTAATATATATTACCACCAACAACCCTCAAAGAACATCCATATATATATATAAATAAGAATATCTGATCTCTATACAAAGAACAAAGGAGGATGATACATAATGAGAAAGAGTACACCCTCTAAAGTCAAGAGATCTGGGTTCAAATCTGGATTCAAATATTACATGACTTTGACTAATATATGTCACCTTCCTGGGTCTCAGTTCCTTTATGAGTTTCAGTTTCTTCATTTATAAAAAGAAAGCATTGACCTAGAGGATTGTTGACATTTCTTGCAGCTTTAGAGCAGAAATTTTTTTTTTTAAATGGAATTATCCATTCAGTGGCTAAAGGGCCATCTATAGAAAGTTAGCTCTGAATTCCAGATTGCTCTCCAGAATGGTAGGATTCGTTCACATATCCAATAACAATGCATGTGTCCCAGCATCCCCTCCAACATTCATCATTATTTTTCCCTGTCATCTTAGCCAATCTAACAGTGTGTAGTGGTATCTCAGAGTACTACTTCTCTGATCATTCGTGATTTGGAACATCCTTTGATATGATGATTTCATTATCTGAAAATTGTCTGTTCATATCCTTTGACCATTTATCAATTGGAGAATGGCTTGATTTCTTATAAATTAGAGTCAATTCTCTATATATTTTGGAAATGAGGCCTTTATCAGAACCTTTAAGTGTAAAAATGTTTTCCCAGTTTGTTGCTTCCCTTCTAATCTTGTCTACATTAGTTTATTAGTTTTGTTTGTACAAAACCTTTTCAATTTGATGTAATCAAAATTGTCTATTTTGTGATCAATAATGATCTCTAGTTCTTCTTTAGTCCCAAATTCCTTGCCACAAGTCTGAGAGGTAAACTATTCTATGCTCTTTCAATTCATTTATAATATCATTCTTTCTGCCTAGGTCATGAACCCAATTTGACCTTATCTTGGTGTACAGTGTTAAGTATGGGTCAATGCCTAGTTTCTACCATGATAATTTCCAAATTTCCCAGCAATTTTTGTCAAATAGTGAGTTCTTATCCCAAAAATTGGGGTCTTTGGATTTGTCAAGTTATTGGCTGTTTTGTCCTTTTAACCTAACCTATTCCATTGATCAACTAGTCTATTTCTTAGCCAATACCAAATGGTTTTGGTGACCGCTGCTTTCTAATATAGTTTTAGATCAGGTACAGGTAGGCCATCTTCATTTGATTTTTTTTTCATTAATTCCCTTGAAATTCTCAACCTTTTGTTCTTCCATATGAATTTTGTTGTTATTTTTTTCTAGGTCATTAAAATAATTTCTTGGCAGTCTGATTGATATAGCACTAAATAAATAGATTAGTTTAGGGAGTATTGTCATCTTTATTATATTCACTCGGCCTATGCAAGAGCACTTAAAATTTTTCCAATTATTTAAATTTAATATGGACAATTATAATGATAGTTTTCCTAATATTGAACCAGCCCTGCATTCCTGGTGTAAATCCTGGGGATGATTTTCTGTAGTCTTTTTGCTAATTTCTTATTTACAATTTTAGCATCAATATTCATTAGGGAGATTGGTCTATAGTTTTCTTTTTCTGTTTTCAACCTACCTGGTTTAGGTATCAGTACTATGTCTGTGACATAAAAGGAATTTGGTAGGATTCCTTCATTCCCTATTTTTTCAAAGGGTTTATATAGCATTAGAGTTAATTGTTCTTTAAATGTTTGGTAGAATTCACATGTAAATACATCTGGTCCTGGGGATTTTTTCTTAGGGAGTTAATTAATAGCTTGTTCTATTTCTTTTTCTGAAATGGGACTATTTAAGCAATTGACTTCCCCCTCTGTTAATCTGGGAAGCCTATATTTTTAAAGGTAGTCATCCATTTCATGTAGGTTATCAAATTTATTGGCATAAAGTTGGGCAAAGTAACCCCTTATTATTTCTTTAATTTCCTTTTCATTGGTGGAAAGTTCTCCCTTTTCATTTTTAAGACTACTAATTTGATTTTCCTCTCTCCATTTTCTAATCAGATTTACCAAAGGTTTATCAATTTTATTTTTTTTCATAAAAACAACTCTTAGTTTTATTTATTAGTTCAGTATTTTTTTTACTTTCAATATTATTAATTTCTTCTTTTAATTTTAGAATTTCAAGTTTAGTAATTGATTGGGGGTTTTTAATTTGGTCTTTTTCTAGCTTTTTAAGTTGCAAGCCCAATTCATTGATCTTCTTTTTCTCTATTTTATTCAAGTAAGCCTCTAAAGATATAAAATTTCTCCTTATTTCTGCTTTGGCTGCATCCCACAAATTTTTGGTATGATGTCTCATCATTGTCATTATCTTGAGTGAAATTATTAATTGTGTCTATAATTTGCTGTTTCACCCAATCATTCTTTCAGATGAGATTATTTAGTTTCCAATTACTTTTTTGTCTATTTACCCATAACTTTTTATTGAATGTAGTTTTTATTGCATTGTGATCTGAAAAGAAAGCATTTAGTATTTCTGCTTTCCTGCATTTAATTTTGAGGTCTTTATGTCATAATATTTGGTCAATTTTTGTGTAGGTTCCATGAACTGCTGAGAAGAAAGTATACTCCTTCTAACACCATTCAGTTTTCTCCAAAGAGCTATCATACCTAATTTGTCTAATATTCTATTTACCTCTTTAATTTTTTTCTTATTTGTTTTATGGTTTGATTTATCTAATTCTGAGTGTGCAAGATTGAGATCTCCCACTATGATAGATTTGCTGTCTATTTCTTCTTGCAACTCTCTTAACTTCTCCTTTAGGAAGTTAGATGCTATACCATTTGGTGCATATATGTTTAATATTGATATTACTTCATTGTCTATAGTACCCTTTAGCAAGATATAATTTCCTTGCTTATCTCTTTTAATTAGATCAATTTTTGCTTTTGCTTGATTTGAGATCAGGATGGGGTAGGCATCATTGAGATCAGCAGGGGTAGCCCTGCTTTTTTGACTTCACCTGAAGCATAATAGATTCTGCTCTGGTCTTTTACCTTTACTCTGTATGTATCTCCCTGTTTTAAATGTGTTTCCTGTAAATAACATATTGTAGGGTTCTGACTTTTGATCCAGTCTGCTATCCACCTCTGCTTTATGGGAGAATTTATCCCATTCACATTTATGGTTAAAATTACTAATTCTGTATTTCCTGCCATCATAATATCCCTGGATTGTGCTTTTCTTTTTCTTTCCTCCCTTTACCCCCTTCCCTAGTATTAAACTTACGAACCCCACTTGTGTCATGGAGCTCTCCCTCTTTAGAATCTCTCCCTCCTCCCTTTGAAACCCTTCCCCTTTCTTGTACCCTTCCCTTATTATTCTTTTTTCCTTTTCCCTTTTCCTCTCCCACTTTTTAATAAGTGAGAAAAGATTCTCTGTAAAATAAATATGTCAATTATTTTCTCTTTGAGCCAACTGTGATGAGAGTAAGATTCACACAATGTTCCCCCCCCTCTAAATTCCCTCAGATATGATAGGTTTCCTTTGCCTCATTGTCGCCTGTAGTTTCCCTCTTTTTATGTCCCCTTTTCCCTTTTTCTGACACTATCCCCTTTCCATTTCTACTTCCCTTTTTTATGTTATATCAATAAGATCAAATTATACATGTGTTTTTTTTATATCCACAACAGAAATACAGTTCTCAAGAGTTCCTTCTACCTTTTTCTGCTTCTCTTGAGTCCCATGGTTGGAGATCAAGTTTTTTTGTTTAACTTTGGCTTTTTCCTTAGAAACAAATGGAATTCCTCTGTTTCATTAAATGTCCAACTTCTTCCATGGGAAAAAAATGCTCAGCTTAGCTGGGTAGTTTATTCTTGGCTACATTCCAAGTTCTTTTGCCTTTCAGAATATGAGATTCTAGGCCCTTCCATGCTTTAATATTGAGGCAGCCAGATTTTGAGTGACCCTCAGTATTGTGGCACCTCATTATTTGAATTGTTTTTTCCTGGCTGCTTGTAATATTTTTTCTTTAGTCAGATAGTTTTGAAATTTGGCCACAATATTCCTTGGAGTTTTTATTTGAGTCTTTTTCAGAAGGTGTTTGATGAATTCTTTCAATGCCTATTTTACCTTCTGGTTCTATTACTTCTAGGCAGTTCTCTTTGCTGATTTCCTGTAAAATAGTATCTAGGCTCTTTTTTTCATTATAATTTTCAGGTAGTCCAATGATTTTCAGGTTATCTGTCCTAGATCTATTTTCTGGGTATGTTGTTTTTCCAAGTAAATATTTGACATTTTTTCTAATCTCTCTCTTTTTTTTTTTTTTTTTTTGTTTTGCTTTACTGATTCTTGATGCCTCAATGAATCAGTCATTTCTATTTGTTCAGTTCTGATTTTTAGTGAGTTATTTTCTTCATTACCTTTTTTTACTTCTTTTTCTATATGTCCAATTGAGTTTTTAAATGAGTTGTTTTGCCCTATGGATTTTTTTTTCCATTTCACTAATTTTTTTTAGTTAACTATTTTCTTTTTCCAATTCACAAATCCTACTTTCTTGGGAGTTCTTAACTTTTTCCAATTCATAAATTCTGTTTCCTTGTACTTCTTGGGAGTTTTTTACCTTTTCCAATTCACACTTCAGGAAGTTGTTTCTCTCTTGCATAGCTTCTCTTTCCTTTCCCCATTTTTCTTCTAGTTCTCTTTTAAAGTTTTTTAATAGTCTCTTCTAGGAGAGCCTTTTGTGTTGGGGACCAACAATTGTCTGGAGACTGTCTGCTATTAGTCTTCTGGGGTTGAAAAGCTGCTCCTTTTGATTTTTTTTACTCATTTTGTTAAAGCCTACAGGATTTGACTTCAGGGCCAGAAGGTTACCAGCTTCCTCTGTAGAGCAAGGATAGCTGTCCTGCCAACTGGCTACAAAGAGCAGTGAGGTATGGTAGTGCTCTGGGAAAAAGTTCCCCGGAAGTAACTCAGGCCTGCACTGTGGAGCTACAGAAGTGCCCTGCAAAGAACCCTGCTGTGCAGGTTAATGACTGCCCTGGGGCTAGAGGCTGAGCAGTGAAAGTTTTACTACTCCAAGCCAAAGCCCACCCTGGAGCTGTGGATATTAGTGGCTGAGCAGTAAATAGCCCTGCAGGGACGAGAAGTGTCCTTGCCCAGGGAAGCACAGTCAGCCTCAAAAGTCCTATTGCCCTAAGCTGAGCCCCCTGATGTGCAGATTAGAGGCTGCCCCGGGCTGTGCCTCCCTGTCATGCAGATTTGTACCTGCCCCGGCAAAAACCCCAAACTGTAGAATGTGGCTGCAGGGCTGTGTTATGGTTCTGCCTCAGTCACTTCTGGTTTGGGGTGGTTATAGCCAGATCTTGTTAGGTTCTGGCATTTTTTAAGAGCATACCCTCTGTCTTTGGTTTTAATTTCTCTGCCGGTTTACTGCTTTATAATTAAGGCAAAGCAGTTAGCCTATGGGAAAGTCCTCTCTAGCTATCTCTAGCCACAGAGGTCACCTCTGCCTCTGGTCTGCTCCCTGACACTAGTCTCTCTCTGCCTGTTCTGGTCTGTTCCTAGCCCCTCAGGACAAACCTTTCCTGGCGATCTTCCAGATTATCTTTGGCTGGTAAGTTTTTGTGCTTCTAATTTTCATGGGTTTTGCTAGTCAAGTGCTATTTTTGAGGCTGAATTTAATGTTGGTCATGAGGGCATGAGAGGAGCTTAGAAAGTTGCATGTGCCTTCTCCACCATCTTGGTTCTGCCCCCAGGAGTTTATGTTTTAATGATAGAGCATAATATAAAAAAATATGAGCAAGCATTATGGAGGAATCCAGATTGCAGACTGCTAAAATAGGATCAGATAGCTAGTTTGGGAGCATTCCTTAATTGAAGATTTTGAGAGGAATTATCCAATCAGAAAGAGAGACCACAGAGATACTGTTAAGATGCGAATGATGAATGGATTCCTCAAGATATTCTACCCTTATTAATGCCCTATATAGAAGATAATACTTCATATGTAATCTAAGTAGGATAAAATCAAGTACAATTAGTACCTCTTTAGTTATTTCCAGATGTTATGCCTCTTGTAAATTAATGTGGGACAATTATTTTAGGTTTGTGACTAGCATACTAAACTGTTGACTTACTTCAATCTTGCAGTTCACTAATGAAATCCTTAGCCATTTTAGATAAATTTCCTTTATAGCATAGTACAGTAGAAATAACAAAGAAGCTGGAATAAGGGGATCTACATTAGCACTTGGCACTTGATTCTAACCTCTATCCATGTGACCTAAGGCAAACTGCCATCTGCAAATAGCACATCTGTAAATGTGCTAAGGAAGCTATCCATACAAAAGCAGGATCAAACACAGTACTTTGGATTGTACCACTGGAGACCTCCTTCCAAGTTGGCATTAACAGTAATGCATATATTTGAATCCAGATAAATTCTCAATCTTTAATTGTTTAAATCATTATATATTTTATTTTTCAGATTCTGCTGTCCATCATTTCATGTAAGTCATGTTAAGTGTCTATGAATTTTTCATATTACTTGTTTCTTACAAAAAAACAATATTATATTGATCTATAGTATAATTTTTAAAGTCATTCCCAATTCCCAATTCAATAAACATTGAGTTTTATAGCAACTTTTTTACTAGCACAAAAAATGATGCAATAAATATTTTGATATACATATAGGGTGCACATGGCTGGTGTAGATGTTCTGCCTTTTAAATTCTTGGAGTGTATTCCTAGCAGTAGGAATCAAATTCCTTGTATCAAAAGTGTTGAGATGTTTTTGATACTTTATACAAAAAATGCAAATTGATTCTAAGCATGGTTATATCAATCATATTCTATCAATTCATAATTGCAACAATAGCATATTAATTTACACTTCATCTGTAGTTTCTCTAATGTGGACTCTATACATCTTTTGTTATCTTTACCATTTTGCTGGGGAAAAAGTAAAATTTCAGCATCTTAATTTGAATTTATCTTATGATTGCTGGTTTAGAGTATTTCAAGCGGTTATTAATTTGCAATTCTTTTGAAATCTACTTGTTCATATCCACTGAATATTTATTTGTTAGGAAATGGTTCTTGACTATATATACATATAAGAATTGCAAGACTGAGATCATTAGAGATGTTAGGACAGGATAGGTAGATTTGATAATAATCAACATAGAAGTGATAATTAGGTACATTAAAGTTAGTGAGAATTTAAAATGGGGTAATATAAGTTCCACTAAATTGACTAAGACAAAAAAAAAAAAAAGACATAACACGCTATATTTTACAATCACTGATCAAAGAATGTGCATAGGTACTGTATTCTTTCTCTTTTGTGGGGGGGGGAAGCTCACAATAAATTTACAGTATTCAATTTTGATTGTTTAGTTGTACTTTCCAATCACACTATTGTAGTTAATATGGAAATTTGTTTTTTGAGTTTCCTGAATTAACTTTTTTTGAGTTCATATATCTTTCCATTTTCCAATGTATTAATTAGAGCATTTTTAAAAACAACTTAAGAGTATTCCACCAGGTCAGCTAGATGGCAGAGTGGATAGAGTACTGGGCCTAAAGTCAGGAAGTCTCATGTTCTGGAAGTTCAAACCTGGCCTCAGACACTTATAGCTATATAATACACACTAACTATGTGGCCTTGAAAATGTTATATAACTCTATTTCCCTTAGTTTCCTCATCTGTAAAATGAGTTGGAGAAGGAAATGGCAAACCACTTTAATATCTTTGCCAAAAAACAAACAAACAAACAAACAAAAAAAAAAAAACCCAATGTGGTCATGAAGAGTCAGAAATTATTAAAAAGACTGAACATTCACAAAAAATAAACTATTACACTCATGCACCTCAGCTTATTTCCTAAGTTCCCAATCAATAAGCATCTACATTGTATACAGTTCTTTGCAATTATAAAGCTTGCTGCTAGGTATATTTTGGTGTATTTGGGATCTTGGAATATATGGCTAATAATAAAATCTTTGGGTGAAAGCATATGGACATTTTAGTCACTTTCACAGCATAATTACAAATTGCTTTCAAGAATGACTAGAACAATTCATAGCTTTACTAATGTTCCTTTAATTTCTATAACCCTAGCCAACATTGAGTATTCCCATATTTTATTATCACTCCCAATCTGCTGAGGAAGTGTTTTAATTTGAAGTGTCATTTTGGATTCCATCTCTTATTATTACTAATTTGAAGCAATGCTTCATATAGTTGTTGATGGTTTGCAATTTTTAAAAAGAATAATACCTTTCCTTTGACTACCCATCTATTATATTTTCAATTGTTCTTATTAATTTCTGTGGCCAATATGTTTTAGATTTCAAGTGTTTTTCAGAAATACTTAACATATTTTCCCAAATTTTAAACTTTCTTTTTTCTCCACTTGCATTGGTTTTAATTGCTCAAAAACTTTTCAATGGCATATATTTCTTACAATTTCAATTTTTTAAAAATAATTTCCATTCATTCTTTAGTGAACTTTTCATCTCTTTTCATCTTTCATGAACATTTCATCATAGCTGTAGCTATGAAATATACCTTATATCTTTTCTGTCTCTCTCTGTTTTTGTGTTTCTCTGTGTCTTTGTCTTTCCATCTGTTTTTAATTCTTCCCTTCCCAAGAATACTGTGCTACAAGCACAGTAGCACGTGCTGTAAATTATTGGTCTAATTTTAATTTCTGCCAAATTGGGTAGGTTTTACCATTAATTCAATTAAGAGATTTAAAGATTTAAAAAATATTTTGTTTTTTTCATTTATTGAACATTGGGTTATAGGAATCAAAATTTTTCTTCTTCATTGTTTAGTCTGTTCCATTGATCTAATTCTCTATTTTTTTTACTATTTTTTTAAATTTAAAATTAGATACAAAATAAGAAAAAAAAAGCGAAAAAGAAAAACTGAAATGAAATTTTACAAAAGCATTGTCACATGTCCAATATAGTATCAAGGAGAATTCAAAATATGTAATGATAAATTTCCATTTCAAGAAAACATTTATAATAATACAAGAGATTATATATTCATGACTGTCCATCTTTGCTTCATTGTAGGATATTCTTTTGTTCTCTGTTGTCACTTTTTTCTTTATTCTTTTTCCCTCTTTCATCCCTTTACCAATCCCAAGCATATGGACATACATATACATATATACTAATACATAAACATACATGTATATGCATACAATATACATCTATATGCAATATACACACACACATATATATACACACATTTATAATATGTACACATGGATCTAAAACAATATTAATATAGCTAACATATAATATAGATTTCTTTACTGAGTGAATCTTTAAGTTGGATTTTGTTTGACCTCAATGATACCTAGCCCTACTTTTTTTTCCTAATGAAATCTATTCCTAATTCTTGTTATAATGTTTGTGTATATCTTATTTCCTATCTCTCCTAACTCTTCTACTTTAGTTTTACTCCTTAATTTGCCTTGCTATTACTTAACCTCCCCCTACTCGTGGATCCCTTTCTTATCTTCTACCCCTTCTCTTTTCCTCCCTTTTTATTCCATTCCTATTAATCAAAACAATTTTATTTTCTTATAAACATCTTTTTGTATCCTACCTTATCCTGTGCCATTCTTTTCCTCCCTCTCTATTTCTTATCTATTAATTTATACACCTTGTCCCACTGCCATGGATTAACACACCCTTGTATAGCCCACCTTATTCTATGCCCTCCCCATTGATTTCTTAATAGATTTTGGAGGAAAATATACTATCATAGTGTTTATATGTATTGTTATCCATTTAAACCATTCCCAGTGTGATTAGGTTGTCATAACTAACAGCCCTCCTCTTCTCTCCAATGCTTCTGTATTGATTCCTACTCTGTGCCTCATAAGTATAGCATAATTACTATTTTATCTTTTCACAGATAGTTTTGCTTTTTAGAATCAGATCATACTCAGCTCTATCCCAATCTTTCTTCTGAGCTATCCTCTTATTGGTATTAATCTTAAACACATAACATACATTTCCATATATATATATAATATACACACACACACACATATATATGTGCATAATAATAATTTATTTTTGTTGAATCCCTTCAAATTAATCTTTGGAGCAGCTAGGAGACACAATGGATAGTGCACCAACCCTGAAGTCACAAGGACTTGAGTTCAGATCTGGTCTCAGACACTTAACACTTCCTAGTTGTGTGATCCTGAGCAAGTCACTTAACCCCAATTGCCTCAGGAAAAAAAGGAAATTTCTATGATAGGGTTCTTTCTTCTTTGCCTGTTCATTTTCTTTTAAAAATGGGAACTATTAGTATATGTTCTGTGATGGGAAGAGGATGGTGTTTCTGCCTTTTTTCTTAGCTCTCTCTCCTTTGACCTGAAACCCCATACAAAAAGCTCCATCTTCCTGCAAGTGCCTGCAGCCAGCAAAGTCCATGACCCCTGCTTCTACACTCATTGGGTGTGCTGGTTTTTTCTCTCCCAGGGTATTATTTCAGCAGCATAACTGTGCATGACATTCCTTATTAGGTATTCCCTTAGTCTTTAATGACTCAGGCTCCTGAGTACTCATTGGGAGGCTGAAACTACAGCCAAACCCAGCTAGCCCCAGGGTTCCCCACTTGCTGTTTCTGTGTAGCTATCCTGAAGGATTTACACTTCACACTTCTTATACCTCAGTCCTGGGGGCTTTCTTTGAGTTTTCTCAGGTTGTCCCAAGAGGATCCCTCTTCTAACCCAAGTCTTATTTGTTTTTCATTAGTATATTTTTGCCATGAAGTACAATTTGTTTTGTTTGTGGGGAAAAGCTGGAGAATTTGCGATTTTCTGATCTACTCCTCCATCTTCCCAGAATCTTCCCCAACTTAATTCTCTATATTTTGAATGAATACTAAATAGTTTTGAAGATTATAATTCTACAATATACTTTGGGCTTGGCAAGTCCATTTTTTTTAGTGAAAATTAAAGTATCCTGAAATCAAGAGGACCTGAGTTCAAATCTGACCTCAGACACTTAATACCTCCTAGCTGTGTGACTCTGGGCAACTCACTTAACCCCAATTGCCTCAGCAAAAAGAAAAAAAAAAAGAAAAGAAAAGTATCACATTATGCAATGGAATGAAGTTAATCCTTTTAAACATCCATATTTGTCATGTTGTAGAAGAAAAATCAGACCAAAAAGAAAAGACAAAACAGAAGAAAGAAAAAGCAAGCAAGCAAACAAAGAAAAAAGATAAAATTCTATGCATTCATCTACATTCAATCTCTATAGTTCTCACTCTGGATGTATATACATTTCCATACCAAGTTTGTTGGAATTGTCTTGGATCACTATGTTGCTGAGAAGAACCAAATTTATCATAGACGATCATCGCATAATCTTGCTGCTACTGTATGTAATATTCTCTTGATATTGCTTATTTTACTCAGTATCAATTCATGTAAGTCTTTCCAAGCTTTTCTGAAATCAGCTTCTCACCATTTTTATAGAACAATAATGTTTCACTACATTCATATAACATAACTTGTTCAGCCATTCTCCAACTGATGGGCATCCACTCAATTTTCATCTCCTTGCTACTACAAAAACAGCTGCTACAATCATTGTTACATGTGTGGGTCCTTTTATCTCTTTTATGATCTCTTTGGGATGCAGAAACAATAGTGACACTCCTGAATAGTCCTTTAGGCACAGTTTAAAATTATTCTCACCAATAGTTGGATCATTTCACAAGCCCACCAACAATGCATTAGAGTGATAAGAGTAATCTTATTTTTTCTATTATATGACAGCTCTTTTAATACCTGAAAGAAAAAAATATCACATGCTCCTCACAACCACTACTACAGCTTTCTATTCTCAAATCAATTAAACAATATACAATTTTTAATTACCTACTATATGTCATTCAATACTGGAATGCAAAGACAAAAAAGGAAACAGTTCCCATCCTCAAGAAACTTACTTATTAATAAAAGAAAGCAATATGTTTTGATATATGCAAATACAGGATACATAAAAAGTAAATACAAGATGATTTGGGTGGGAAAACGAGTTGTTGCAAGCTGAGTCAAGAAAGGCCTCGTGGGAGATGCCATATGAGTTGAGCTTTGAAGGACACAAGTGAGAATAAAGAATATTCCACGTTTTTTGAGGGGAAGACTGTGCAAAGGCACAGGGTCAAAAGATAGGAAGTCTTGTATAAAGAAAAGCAAAAAGTAATTTGGCTTACCCTTAAAGGGTAGGAAGGGGAGTGATGTGTTAACATTCCATAAATGTTGGATGAGGAACAACTAGTCCAGGACAGTCATATTAAACAGTAGACATTTTTGAATTAGTATGCCAAGTAGACTCTGTAGACAGCATCCCCAGCATAAAAGAGTCATATGAACATATTTTAACAATAAATTAGGTGATTTATCTGTTGCTATAATGATAGAACTTTAGTGGAATTGTCCTCCTGACGCTTTTATGGATATAAAGAAAAAGGGGATTGAAAGAATTAAGCCTATTAAGCAAAATGGGCGATGGAAAGCCACCCATACCATTGTTTAGGCACTAATTAAAATCTTTCCATGCTGTGTGAGTATATTCAGGACCCCAAGAATGGCATCATCTTAATGGACATGTTCATTCAAACTTGGATCATCTTCCCTTACAAATAGCTAGATTGCTCACTTGAAAACCAATAAAACAAAACCCTAAAAAACTTCCCATGTAATGCTTTGAGAATTTCTTCTCCCATATGTGTGAATTACTTTTTACCTAGAAGATCTTAAGTACTCTACTGGCAGACTCTGAAGACTGTGAAGATGAATTAGAGTTAGCTGACAAAGGAGAAGATCTACACTTTTTCTATGACCTCCTAAAAGTCTATAATTTCATCACTTTGGATCCTCCTTCCACTGACCTAGAACACAACTCTTCCATTACTGATAAAGAATGTCTGGGAGTTGTTGAAAGTAAACAAAACAAAATAAAAAAAAAATAAAAAAGAAATAAATCAACCAGTAGCCATTGTATAATCAATCAAAAGCATTTGTCAAATACCTACTATGTTCATGAACATGCTAATTTCTGAAGATGCAAAATCAAAAACGAAAGAGTTTTTATTTTTAAGAAATTTATAGTTTAATGGCAAAGGCAAGAAATGCATATATATGTATGTATATCTAGAATGAATATAAAAAGAATGAATACAAACTAATAGAAAATTATTATGTAAAGATGGCACTAGGTCAGGAAAAGCTACATATAGAAGATGATATATAAGCTCATTTTAAAGGAAGTGAGGAATGGATACTGTGAGGTGGAAGTGAGGAAAAAGTATATTCCAGAAACAGGGGATAGCAAATGCCGAGTTATTGAGACAAGAAATGGAGTCCTTTGTATGAAAGAGGCTCGTTTGGCAAAATCACAGAGTTGGAAAGGAGATATAATCTACAGTAAGGACATAATCTATAGTAAAACTGAAGAGATAGGCTGAGGCTGAGTTATAAAGGTATTCTGGGGATGAGTCTGTTCAAAATGGTTTGGGCTATTCTTCAAATGACAAATACACAAATAATCAGTGGGCCTGTATTTGAAACCTTTACAAGGTCCTTCATCTTATACCTGGCAGCAAATGATTTTAAAAACATAACTCTGAAATTTTCTATTCATCTTCATTAAGGTGTTTTGTTTTGTTTTAGATTCAATTCAATGTTATGGAATGTTAAAATATCAGATCCTGAATCTGCTATCCAAGACATTTAATATGTTTGCTACCTTCACATCATTTGCAAATTTGATCTCTTCTTTTATGTATATCTTTATAAAAGTAATAGATGACAATGATAAGCAGCCAAGTATTAAGGACAGATGTGTAAAACATTCTACTAGAACTCTCTCTTCATCATTCAATCAACAAATAAGCAATTAGTAAGTATCCTCTATATACCAGTCACTGTGCTAGGCTTAGTGAATGCAAGAAAAAAGTAATCCCTATTTTCAAGTAACATATTCTAATGGGTAATTCAAGAAGTGTGTGAAGCATAAGAACACAAGAAATATAAGAATATACAGAATAAAGATAAAGGGGGGAAATAGAAATTAATACCAGACCCTTAAATACAAAGTGAAGAGGAAAGAGATTAGCAGTTGAGTGGATTAGGAAACGCTTTATGTTGGCACTGAACCAATTATGTTTACTCTTTTCATCTAATATGACTTTAAAGCAAGTTCAGTTCTTTCTAACTATATTATAATCTGGAACATATCTCTCCATTTTGACCCCCAGAAATGAGAAATTTTGTCAAATGCTTTTCTAAAATCGCAACAAACTCTTTCTGCATAAAATTCTAGTGATCTGTCTACTTATTTTGTCAAAAAATGAAATAATAGTATTATTAGTATAGCTTAGTAGCTTAGTAGTAGCTTAGACTAATCTATTCACCATGAAGTCATGTTAGCTCTTTGTGATCACTGCATTCCTTTAAGGATGTTTTCCATACTATAATGGATAGAGAAACTGGATTTAGAATCTATAAGATGTGGGCCAAACTCTTCTGACATTTATTATATGAGTAGATGCAGTCTAGATACTTAACTTCTCTGAGAGTGTTTATTAATTTATAAAATGGGAATAAAACTTTAAGTCCCTATCTCACAGATTTATTGTGAGGAACCAGTGAAATAATTATTTAAAGTAACAAAACTTTAAAACTCTATGTGAACAACAGTTATTATTAGTATCCTCCTAAATGTTGCAAGTCATTAAATTATGCTCATTTTCTTCATTTTCAAACTCATTCCTTTCTTTTACTACCTTCCTTTCTTCCATCCTTTCCCCTTTCTCTCTCTTTCTTTTTTCTTTCTTTTCTTTCTCTCTCTCCTCACTGTATCTCTGTAATGCCATAGTCTCCTTGAATTACCTTACCTTACTATTCTGCCCCAAACCTCAGGCTATCATACCACCCTTCCGTCTCAATCATCAGAATAATTGATAAGGATAAAAGATCTTATATTTTAGAATATCAGATGCTGCTCCCCATCCCAATCTATTAGAGTATCAGAAACTTTACCCCATTAGAATATCAGATAACTTTCCCATCTCTGGTGCCTCCCCATTATGTCATCCCCATCCACTCCCCATTATGTTCTGTCACCCTATAAAGAATCTCTATACCCCAATTCGATACTGGATACTTGGAGATGAGAGTCCGATCCGGTCAATTGATTTACCCTCCAATAAATTAAAATATTATAACTCTCTAACCTCTATCTTGCCTCAGTTTCTCCAGCATTACATCTCTGTCTTTCTCTTTCTGTCTCTCTGTCTTTTTCTTTCTGCCTCTCTTTCTACCTATCTCTGTCTTTTTCTTTCCCTCTCTGCCTTTTTCTTTGTGTGTGTCTTTTCCTATTCTTCTCTCTCTCCACTCCCCATATCCCTCCTCCTTTTCTTCTCCTTCCTTTTCACCATCCCTGTCTCTTTCTCCCTTGTCCTTACCTCCATAGGTTACCCTGAACCCTCTCCCACTCCCTCATTTTATCCTCTCCACTTCCCCTCCCTATACCTCCTCCTCTCATCTCTCCCTTCATCTCTATCTCTACCCCTCTCTTTTCTTCTTTCCCTTTTGTAAAGAGATCTGAGTCCATAGTCTATACTCTGTCACTATTTAACAAGATGCAGTAAGTTATTCATAATATAATTCATAATATATTCATAATAAATTCATAATATATGGCAGAGGCCATAGAGACTCTTGTAGTCTATGGTATAGTAAAAAGAGTAGTGACTTTGGAATTAGAACACCTTTGGAATTAGTAATCAAAGACTGCTTCTGACACTACCTGTGTGATCTCGGGCAAGTCCCTTACCTTCCCTTGGTTCTCTATGTGTAAAATAAAGGTTACAATAGGTGGTTTCAGAAGTTTCTTTTAGATCTGTTGTCATTTTTATAGATGAAAATCTGAAGTTCAGAGAAGTTGTGGCTTAATACAAATCATATAGGTAGCAAATGACAGAACTAGAATTTGAACCCAAGTCCTCTGGTTACAAAGTCCTCACTTTCCCCACTATATGGGGATCCCATGAGGGGATGAACATTTATCTCCCTTCATGGTTTAAGTTTGCATTTTGCCTTTTAAAAAGAAGAATAAAAAACTGTTTGCAGATATTCATTGTTTTTCTTCTCTTTTACTCAGTGCAAACAAGTAAATACTGGTGGGGAAAAAGAAAGGCTAATGGAAAATCGGTTTGATTAATTTGCTAATTAATACCAATTAGGCTTTGGAGGGGCAAGTGAATTATGTGTTCATACAAATATTGAAATGTGGTGAAGCCCAGGGGCTTTGGAAGAAGAAGGGAAGTTCAATGCTGTGCAGAAATTATTCCAATGCAATGAACATATTCAATATAAATTCTTGCAAGCCTGGACAATTTGCACCTGGGCATAGTTTAGAGGAAATGCTAGCTCAGAATAACAGTAGAGTCAATGAGAAGAAATGATGGATTATTCAGAAACTGTGCAAGTCAAAGCTGATGTTTTTGATAAAATTCTTCCATCTATGTGTCACAGAACCTCAGGGTAATTGGAAGTTGTCCCCAGTAACCCATAATCAACTGTGTGTGGTTGTTGTTCTCCACCTCCTACTACTCTATCTTTAAGGGAAAAAATAAATTTACAAGATAATCAGGTGATGAAAGAGATCTATTTCAAATGCATCAAACTTCTTTAAAATTTATTTGGTTTATTAATGATTCAGCTTAATCTTTTGTAATCTATTTCAGGATTCTGAATAGGAGGATCAGGAAGAACAAGTCAGGATACCCTAGATGAACTTTAGGGCCCTGAAAGACGAGTAGTCTTTTTATCTTCCCTGGAACTAGACTTTGACATTACCTCTCAGTCATTTCCAGCCACCACCTCTCTTTTTAAGTGCCTCTCTAGGTATTATTTTCTCCTATTAGAAAGTATGTTTCTAGAGTTCAGGGACTCTTGCTTACTTGTACCCTCAGCACAAAACATACAGTATTTTATTTAGATATACAGATATATAGTTACATAATATATGTATATCAATCTATATACTATATTTATAGTATCTTATATGTTTTATTATATATAGTATCTTATACAGTATATGTTAGTATCATATTTAGTAACATATAGATATATATAGAATCTTATTATAATCTGTAAAGGGCTGAAACTCTTAAAAGTTTGAATCAGACAACCAAGCACTTAAGGCTAATTACCTATTCAATATGAGACAATGACTCTATTAACATATGTTTGGAAGAATGGCCCTTCTCATTGTTCAGTGCTTACTCAATGTTTGGCAAGAATTAGAGGGTGGGGAAAAACAAGCCAGACTTCACTTGGCCACAGGAAGAGGAAGAGAAAAGTGTAGAGATTCTGGACTTCAGAATCAAAGAGGGATTCTTGGCAAAACTCCTGGCAGTTTTGTCCATCTCCTTCACTTCTCCCCCTAAAGACCAAGGACTTTTGCTTGTCCTGACTCTGGCTGATCCTGAAGCCTATAGGGAGCTAGCTTGGACTTTACAATAATCATATCTTAGTAAATTACATCTACCTGAATATCTATTTACCTGTTCTTTTATTAATGTCTGTCTGTCTATCTATCTATCTATCTATCTATGTATGTATCTATCCATCTTCCAGTCTGTCTATTTATCTATCTATCAATAGTTACCCTGAGTTAAGTAGGTGACTCTGTGGATAGAGTAGTGCTCTTGATATCTGGAAAACTCCTGTTCCTGAGTTCAAATGTGGCCTTAAACACTTACTATCTGTGTGAACCTGAGTAAGTCACTTAAGTCTGTTTGCCTTAGTTATTTATCTGTAAAATAAACTGGAGAAGGAAATGGCAAACCACTCTAGTATCTCTGCCAAGAAAACTCCGAATAGTATTATAGCATATACTATTGAAATGAACAACAGCAATGATGATTTGTGTAATATTATTGTCTTCAGTGATTAGAATTGTCTAATTTCTATTAATAATGAATAAAATACTTTGAGGATTAGTGAGTTCATCGGCACTGGATATTTCAATTAGAAGGTAGATGATGGTTTGTTGTGGATGTTGTGGAGGTAGCTCAGTTTAGATGTGGATTTAAATTTGATGATCTCTCAAGTGCCCTTTTAATTCAGGGATACTATGATTCTAGCACATCTCATTTTCTTTTCAAATTTAACATTATATTATGTCCTGATACTCTCTGCTGTGCTGAATTCTATCTGACTGTAATATACAAGGGGGCACAGAAGAATGATGACTGAAACTGAAGGAAAAGGATATAAGTTGATCAAATATATATGGAAACAGATATATAGGGACATAGTAGTCACCAAAGATTGGTTCTTATACCCAGAGCAAACAGGGAAAGTGCTTTTAGCAAATGAAGCTACTAAGACTTTCCACTGGAATGTATCAACCATGTTAAGTAATAGGAGCAATATACTGCTCTTATCCAAGAGACTCAGAAAACAAGAATGATTGACCTTTGGCCCTTATTTTTAAATGTGGCCTTCAGCTGCTGAGGTGAGATTGGTCAATAATCTATCATTAGAGTCATGTACATGATGGAAATTGATACCCACATGATCCAAAAATGTCAGAGCTTCATTCCTTTCTATGGCAATCATGGCTTGCTTTAAGTAGCACCTTTCATCAGGGAGCTGATCATAAGCTAACCTTATCCAGAAGTGAAGTAGGCAACTACCTACACAAATGATTTGTTTTTTTTTAAATTTAAAGTAGTACCTTGAGACTTTCTTTATCATGCTTACTCCATTCCAATTTTATGAGACTGAAAATTCTCTTAATGGAGAACAAAGGTTTTCATTCCACAATGAAAATTAAGGCTTTAACTAATAGTAAAGAATAACAAAATGTGACATAATGAAGTGGCTTGTAAACCATAGACTTTTGCTCAGTTTTATTTTTGTTCAGTCACTTCAGTCATGTCTGACATTTCATGACCCCATTTGGAGTTTTCTTGGCAAAGACATTAGTTTGCTGGGTTTTTTTCCCCTCCATCTCATTTTTTCAGATGAGGAACTGAGCCAGAGAGGGTTAAGCAGTTTTCCCAGAGTCACACAGCTAGTAAGTGTCTGAGGTCGAATTTGAATTCAGGAAGATGAATCTTCCTGACTCTAAACCTGGAACTGTATCCACTGTGCCACCTGATTACCCAAATTATAGTTTAAGGATTACCGATACATAGGGAATATATACTTACAAAACAAGGTATACGCCAGTATCTCAGGGCCTAATCTGTGAGTGCAAGTGAAAGTTAGAGGAAGAAGTCCAAAGAAAGGCTGTCTTTATGAAGTTCATGAAAATTCACCAAGCACTTAAAATGCATGACCTCATTTGATGACTGTGAAAATGCACAGGTCCTACAGGTAAAAATAACTCATCATTATATAGAATTTTAAGATTTGCAAAGTGATTTGTTCACAATTTTCTTCCCTCATTCCACAGCTAGTGGCTTCCATCTAAGATTATCTCACATTTACACTGTATATATCTTGTGTGTAAATTAATATATATATATATATATATATATACACATATATATATATTGTCTTCCTCATTAGAATATGAATTTCATACATGCAAGGTACCAGTTTTTGTTTTTCTTTTTATTTCCAATGCTTAGCACAGTGACTGATACATGGTAGGCACTTGGTAAGCATTTCTAAGAAATTGTTTCAACTGAAGAATGGCTGAACAAATTATGAATATATGGTTATCATGGGATATTAATATGCTACTAACTTGTTACTTTTAGAAGAAAAAAAAATAAACTATGGCTAGACATATGAAATAATAAAGAATGAAATGAGTAGAATCAAGAGAATATTGTATATCATAACAACAATATTGTTTTAAGAACAATTCTGAGTGACAAAGTCATTTTGATTACTATAAATGCCCAAATTAACTACAGAGGACTTATAAAGGAAGAGTATCTGCACCAAAGAAAGAAATGATGAATAGAAGTATGTATGGAACGATTACACATACATACACATATGTCTAATTGTAGCCATCTTTATGATAGGGAGTGGGGAGGGAATTTTAAATAGGGGGAAAAAGTTACATGATAACATTATTATATATTTAAAAGTGAGAGCAAGGGCAGCTAGAACACTGGCCTTGAAGTAAAGAGGACTTAAGTTCAAATCTGCCTTCAGAAACTCAACATGAACTATGTGACCCTGGGCAAATCAAATCCAATTGCCTCATGCCACCTTCCAAAAAATAATAACAAATTATACGCAGTAGACTTCGATTTTAAAAATATTTTTAAAATTCTAGTTATTTGCTTTATTTCATAAATTAAAAATAAAATAAATAAAATCTAAAAAAAAATAAGTACTTCTAAAGAACTTGAACAACCATAAGAGATAGATAGTACAGGTATCATTATCTCCATCATACAGAGAAGGAAACAAGGGCTGAAAGAAATTAATATTTTCCAATGTACATACCTGAAGCATTATTTGAACTTATACTTCCTTAATGTAGATCCCCCAGCTATTCAGTGATTATCTCCTAAAATGTGATTAGCTTTGGAATAAAAATAGATTACTTTCCAATTTATATTCATACTAAGTTGTGATAGCAGAGTCAAACTAAGTTACTGATTTCACATCCTTCTCAGGTTTTGATTAGATAGAAGAGATGATAGTCACTTGGGGAAGAAAATGGAATTGGAGGAGAAAAAAAGAGTAGTATGGAAGACACAAAAATAGGCTTTCATCACTTGTAAATTTTCTTTTTGGTTAATCCTAATATATAGGATTTCCAGCTTTAAATTATGAGACTAAAGGACAGAAATAGTAGTAGGGAGATAATTTTCAGTATAACTGACTTAATAGACCCATTCTCATAAGAAGTAGAAACGGATATGAAAAGGGGCAGAGATTTTGAGCTAGAAGAGACTTGCACACAAATAATAATTTGCAAACACAGAAACTGAAACCAGGTCTTCTGTCTCCTAATACAAGGTTCTTTCCATTCTCCTTGCCTACTTTAAAATGTCTTTATGAGGATCAAAGGAAATAATGAATGTAAATATATATTATAATCATCAAATAATAGAAGGTAATTATTGTCATAGTAAATAGCCATGCTTATTCCAAATATTTCCTATGTATACACATACACAATTAATAGCTACACCTGATTTGCTACACTCAAAATTTTCAAATTGATCTGTTATTTCATAGATGCAGATGGGTTCTTCATTGATATTGATTGTTTTGCACACTTATTCTGTGTGATTTTTGTCCATATGCTCCCATAAATTCTCCATTGGGAATCTGTCCAACATTCTGAGGAGTTTCCTTATTTTCTTCCTTATTATATTTCTGATAACAGAGAAGCACATGGATCATCCAACTGTAATCCTTTCCTCTTGCTACATTGCCAGATTACTTCTATTTTTTCATACATTTCTTAATAATATTTTTTCTTCCACTTTTCCTTTGACATTTTTTAGTTATTGTGGCACAACTTACTAATGCTCACCATGTGCCTTTATGTTGCTCTCTTGGTGATAATCACTTACATTCTTCAGAGAATGTGGTGCCCCATCACTTGCAGTCAGATAGTAATATTGGTAGGATATTACTTTTTAAAATGTTGGGTCTTCCATTCATCAAGATGTTTGAAAAGCTTAGATGAGCTCAATGATGTGCCAAAGACAATCTACTCCCCTTTCCTTATCATTTTAAATTATGATTCTAATTTGTCATATATTTGCAATACTATCCAAAATATAAATATACATTCAAATATATATGGACATATTGAAAAACTATTCCCACATTCATATTGACTAACTACAAATTTTCCATTTGATTACATGTCATAATCTATGCAAATTTCATCTTTATCACCTGGTTTTGGTTACCTATGTAAATGGTTAGGATAAACCTAAGAAGATTTTTTGTTCATTTGGCTCAGTCATGCTTGACTTTTTGTGACCCTTTTTGGAGTTTTCTTGAAAAAGACACTGGAGTGTTTTAACATTTCCTTCTCCAGATTATTTTACACATGAAAAATTGAGGCAAACAGAATTAACACAGGATTACAAAGTTCTGAGAATGGATTTGCCATTCTCTCTGACTCCATTCCTGGCCCTCCATGCACTGTATCACCTAACTGTACAGAAGCTGAATTAAATCAAAGAGACTATGATTAAATGTTCAATGTGATCATTTGGAACTTAGACATAGGTAATCATACACATTAGTTGCTTGATTTCTTTTTTTGTTAATTGTTGAAACAAACTAGTGAAGAAATGTTAATAATTTAGATTAAATTTAAAATTGTATTGTTTACACATTCCGCCCCCCCCCCCCCTCCCCAGAGCTAGTTATTAAATCATTAGCACTCTTTTGGTTAATCCCCTTGTTTTAACAAAACAAAACGAACTAAAATAAAAAGTCTTTCTTAGAAATAACTATATATCTAACTCTAATGTCTCTTAAGATTAGGCCTTAGAATCCAACTTTCTACTAAGAAGCTCCTTATGAATTTCCCTTTGGCTTCTCAAACACATACTGTCTCAAACCAAATTCATCATCTTCATCCCAGACCCATTCCTTCTCCAAACTTTGCAATCTCTCTTGAGTCATCTAAATCTTAGAACCATTTTTGAATCTTCTATTTCCATAAACTCCAATATTCATTCAGTTGCTATATTTTATTAATTTACCACTACAGCATCTAATATATCCCTCCTTTTCACTGCATTAACTGTCCCTACTCAGGCCTTCATTATCTTTCATATGGACCAAAGCATTCATCCTCTAATTCAGGGGTCCTCAAACTATGGCCCGTGAGCCAGATACAGCAGCTGAGGACGTTTATCTCCCTCACCCAGGGCTATGAGGTTTCTTTATTTAAAGGCCCACAAAACAAAGTTTTTGTTTTTACTATAGTCCGGCCCTCCAACAATCTGAGGGACAATTAACTGGCCCCCTATTTTAAAAGTTTGAGGACCACTGCAAGTCTAATTGATCTCTTTAATTACTTCTGGCTGCTTGATTTTTTAATCCATCCTCCACACAGATATCAAACCCTCTATTTTCTCAGTGGCATGAAAGAACTACAAACTTAAGTTTGGCATTTAAGGCTCCCCTCAACTTTGTATCAATATACCTTTCCAGACATTTCTTGTTATTCCCCTAAAAATATTCTCTATTCCAGCCAAACTAGACTACTAGATATTCTGCCAAATTGGCATTCTATTTTCCTATATTATTAAATGCTCTATTTCATACCTGGAATTAACTTCTTTCACATCTCCCTCTTCCTTCTTCAAGCCTCAAGTAAGGTTATACTTTTTCTATGGATATCTTGCCATCATCCTTGATTCCCCACCTCCAAATTGTTCCTATTCTCCAAATTACTTTTCATTATGTTTTTCACACACACACACACACACACACACACACACACGCACATACACACCGACCTTCAGTGCTGTCCAATAAATTCATTGGATTATAGAAGCATAGAAGATTTTTGATTTTATTATTGTACTAGTGAGATATCACAGTGCCTTGTTCATAATATCTATCTAATATTTTCTTATTTTATGCTACAAATGAAGAAAAATATTTTTTCTCTCATTCTTTTAAAAGAAAGATGCCTTTCAAGTTATATTTTCCATGGGCAAATCAGTGAACTTTGTCTTTATTTTCATGATCCTTTCTCCCTTTTTCATTGTCTTCCACATTACTGTCTCCTGAATTCATTATTCAACTGAAACTTCTCTTTCCAAAGTTAATTGTCAAAACTAATGAACTTTTCCTAATCCCACATTTCCTATACTACTGTTGATCATTCCCTCTTCCTGAATGGTGATTCCTAATTAGGTTTTAATGACACTCCTTTTTTGAAACTCTTAACCTTTCTGGCTTCTTATCATTCCTTCACAGTCATCTTTGCTGAATTTTCGTGGAGATATATGGAATGTTTAAGAAGCACTGGCACTTTGATGGACCAAAACTCTGGTGTGAGTAATTACAAAGCCCTTTTCAGGGTTGTTCATTCATCTTTGGTGTCCACTTTAGCCTATTGACACCTGTAGCTCCAAGAAGCTATAGCATGTGCAACAGTTATCCCCTCTCAGCAGATGGGCTAAATCAGATAGGTAACAGCCAGGCCTGAAATTCATTGAAGAGTTAGGGAGATGTCTTCAGAAAGCATGTGATGACTCTTCGGTAAATAGGCAGATTAGAAGATAATGAATGACTGAGAAGGGGCTGTAAATGCAGTGAAAAGGATGGGTATATTTCAATGTTCTGTTCCAACGTGCATCATGGAATACTTAGGGCTTGGTTAGACATGCCATTCAGTTGTCTTGAATTTTATCCTGCTGGATTTTGATGACTCAGGAAAAGAGTGAGGCTGATGACTTTATCTAATTCTCTCTCACTTAAATCCAAGTCTCAAAACATCACCATGTGATGCTATCGGTCCCCTTCAGAACAAAAGATGAACACAGTTGACTGTGGGAAACTTTGCCCTTTACTCCCATACTATCTTTTGTGGTGATCTCATCAACTTCCAGGGGTTCTAAGCTCTTAGTGTTTAAGATTAGAATGTAAGATCTGTTTATTATCATGGAGCAAATTATTTTCCATCCTACACTTCCCACTTCCATTTTGATATCTCATGCTTTATGTATTTTTTTAAATACACATTTCTTTATGGATAATGTTGGGAAAGAAAAATTAGAACAAAAGAGAAAAACCTTGGGAAAGGAAAAAACAAAAACAACAAAAAAAGAAGTGAACATAGTCTCCTTAGTTCTTTTTATGGATGTAGCTAGAATTTTCTATCCAAAGTTTATTGGGATTGCCTTGGATCACTGAACCACTGAGAAGAACCAAGTCGTTCATAGCTGATCATCACACTTTCTTGCTGTTACTATGTACAATGTCTTCCTTGTTCTGCTTTTTTCACTCCTGGCAATTTGATTAGTATGGCACTGAAAAAGTAGATAAATTTAGGTGGAATTGTCATTTCTATTGGTTTGGCCTATTCATGAGTATTTGATATTTTTCCAATTATTTTAATCTGACTTTATTTGTGTGAGAAGTGTTTTGTAATTGTGTTCATATGGTTCCTAGATTTGTCTTAGCAGGTAGACACCCAAATATTTTATTTTGTTTATTTTAAATGAAATGTCTCTTTCTATCTTTTGCTGCTGGGCTTTGTCAGTAATATATAGAAATGCTAATGCTTTGTATGGCTTTATTTTATAGCCTGCAACTTTGTCAAAATGGATAATTGTTTCAAATAAATTGTAGGATGATTTTCTATCACTATGTCATCATTATCATCTACAGAGAGTGAGTTTTATCTTCTCATCATGTATTCTAATTCCTTTCATTGCTTTTTCTTTTGTAATTGCTAAAGCCAACATTTCTAGTACAATATTGAATAATAGAGGTTGATAATGGAGCATACTTTATTTCATTCCTGATCTTATTGGGAATGCATCCAGCTTCTCTCCATTACAAATAATTCTTGCTGTTGGTTTTAGATAGAAACTGCTTATCATTTTAAGGAAAGTTCCCTTTATTCCTATACTTTTTAGTGCTTTTAATAGGAATGGGTGCTATATTTTGTCAAAAACTTTTTCTGCATCTATTAAGATTATTATATGATTTCTATTGGTTTTGTTATTGATATGGCCAGTGATGACAATAGTTTTCCTGATATTGAACCAGCCCTGCATTCCTGGTATAAATCCCATTTGGTGATAGTATATTATCCTGATTACAAATTGCTGTAATCTCTTTGCTAATATTTTATTTAAAAATTTTGCATCAAGATTCATTAGGGAGATTGGTGTATAATTTTCTTTCCCTCTTTTGGCTCTTCCAGGTTTAGTTACCAGAACCATATTTGTGTCATAAAAGGAATTTGGTAGGACTCCTTCTTTACTTATTTTTTCAAATAGTTTACCTAGTACTGGAATTAATTATTCGTCAAATGCTTAGTAGAATTCCTGGAGATTTTTTTGTTTTTAGATTTTTTTAATGGCTTGTACTTTGTTTTCTTTCTAAAATGTGATTAAATAATGTATTTGCTTTTCTATTAATCTAGGAAATTTATATTTTTGTAAATATCCATCCATTTTTGGTTATATTGTCAAATTTGCTGCCATGCAGATGAGCAAAATATTTACTAATTATTGTCTTAATTTTTTTTCATTGGTGGTAAATCCATACTTTTATTTTTAATGATGGTAATGTTTTTTTTTCTTTTTTCTAATCAAATTAACCAATGTTTTATCTGTTTTGTTGCTTTTTTCCATAAAACCAACTCTTAATTTTAGTAATTAGATCAATAGTTTTCTTGACTTCAGTTTTTATTAATTTCTTCTTTGAGTTTCAGAATTTCTAATTTAGTATTTAATTAACATTGTTTTAATTTGGTCTTTTTCTAGCTTTTTTGGTTGCATGTCTAATTTATTGGTCTCCTCTTTCTCTATTTTGTTTATGTAACTATGTAGAAATATAAAATTTTCCCTAAGAATTGCTTTGGTTGCATGTCATAGATTTTGTTATTTTATCTCATATTGTCATTTACTTGGATGAAATTATGGATTATTTCTGCGGCTTTGTTATTTGACCTACTCATTTAGAATTAGATTATTTAATTTACAATTGGTATTTTAGTCTATCTTTCCCTGCCACTTTATTGAATATAATTTTTATTTCATTGTAGTTTAAAAAGAAAGCATTTAGGGGCAGGTAGGTGGCGCAGTGGATAGAGTACCAGCCCTGAAGTCAGGAGGACCCGAGTTCAAATTTGGTTTTAGACACTTAACACTTCCTAGCTGTATGATTCTGGGCAAGTCACTTAACCCCAATTGCCTCAGCAAAAAAAAAAAAAAAAAAGAAAAGAAAAAAGAAAAAAAAAGAAAAAGAAAAAGAAAAGAAAAAAAAAGAAAGCATTTACTATTTCTGCTGTTCTCCATTTGATTGTGAGGCTTTTATGCCCTAATATGTGGCCAATTTTTTTGTAAGTGCCATGTATTGCTGAGAAAAAAGTATATTCCTTTCTGTCCCTATTGAATTTTCTCCAGAGATCTGTCATATCTAGATTTTCTAGAATCCTATCAGCATTCCTATTTTCTTTCTTGTTTATTTTGTAATTAGATTTGTCTAATTCTGAGAGGGAAAGGTTGAGGTTCTTCACTGGTAAAATGTATTTTGCTATCTATTTCTTTCTATAACTGGCTTAATAATTTTTCTAGGAATTTTCTAGGGATGCTCTACTACTTGGTGCATATACATTTAGTATCATTACTTTATGATTGTTTATGGTACTCTTTAACAATATGTAGTTATCTTCTTTATTTATTTTAATTAGATCTATTTTTGCTTTTGCTTTATCAAGGATCACAATTGATTTTTTTTGCTTCAGTTGAAGCATAATAAATTCTGTCCCAGTCTTTTTAACTTTACTCTGAATGTGTGTCTCTCTTTTAAATGCTTTTAGTGTGTACAAGATATTGCAGTATTCTGTTTTTTAGTCCAATATGCTATTCCCTTTCATTTTATGGTAGACTTCATCCTATTCACAATTTACAGTTATGATTGCCAGCTCTGTATTTCCCTCCATCCTATTTTTTCCCCTGTATACATTTTTGTTCTCTCTTTCTATCCTGTTCTTACTAGAGTTTTTAACCCACCCCATTCATAACCTGTCCTACCTTCTATCACTCAACCCCCTTTTCATATCTCTATCTCCTAGTGTTTTTGCCCACCTTCTATCCAGTCTCCTTTCTTTTCTTTCTTCTTTATCCTCTAACTTTTTTTAATATTGTAAGATACATTTCTATACCCAAATGAATAATTAAGTTATTCCTTCTCTGAGGCAAAACTGATGAGATCAAGCTTCAGACAATGGTCATCCCCCTTCCTTCTTTCTCTCTATTTTAATAGGTCTTTTGTGCCTCTTCATGTGATCTTATTTGTGCCATTATACTCCCCCTTTCCTCTTCTCCCTGCAGAGTCTTTTTTTTTTTTTACCCCTTAATGTCTTTTCCTTTTATATCATCACATCAGTGTCTATGCATAACCATACCCTCTGTCCATGTGATACTTCCCTCTAACTACTCCAAAAACAAGAGTTGCAAATATCATTTTCTCATCTAGGGATGTGAATAGTTTAAATCTTTCAAATATATATATATATATACATATATATATAATATTTCTCCTCTTTGCTTTTCTTGTGTTCTGTATTTAAAGATAAATTTTCTGTTTAATTCTGGGTTTTTTAATAGAAAAGATTGAAATTCTCTTACTTCATTGATGATCTAGGGAAGAACTGCCCCTGAAAGATGATGCTCAGTCTTTCTGGGTAGTTAATTCTTGATTGTAACCCCAGGTCCTTTGCCTTCCAGAATATGGTATTCCAGGTTCTCCAGTCCTTTATCATAGATGCTGCCAGATTCTGTGTACTCTTGACTGTTGCTCCTTTATGTTGCAATCTCAGAAGCAAAATGAATGAGACAGGAGACTAAGAGAGTGTAAAAAGAGCTCCTATTTATTACAGCCTTGTTGCTATACATTTTTGCAAGTGTGATCAGTGGGTGAACAGTAGGCAATCCCCAATCACCATTCAGAAAAGCATCTTGTGGGGTTTGCATATACATGGTATCTGCCAACAGGAGGAGAGCCAATCCAGCCATTCTAGCAACCTGCTCACAGGTGAGAGACCCTGTCAAGGCATCCCTGCTTACAAGAAACTATGCTGTGACCCTCAGGCCAATCCCTTTCCCATGTTGTGCATCACTACTCCTTGCTCAACAAGGGTATTTCTGCAATGTGGCAGAAAACTTATTGTGCACTAAAAGTTGAGGTGGCCTCTGTGCTCTCTCTTGTCAGAGTCCCATACCCTGTGATGACTGCATATTTTAAAATCAGCAGGAGTCAGGAATTCAGGTTAGAGGAAAATCTTAAATCTTTTATTCTCAGTAGAGATGAAGAAGAATTGGAGGTAGAAGGGGATCAGAGGTAAAAGGGAACTGAGTCAAAAAGCTAGCCAGACCAGAAGCCACAAGACCAGCAGCCACCAGAACCAACCCAGCCAGCTGTCTCTCCTAGCCTCTTTTCCTGCCCCTCTGCCTCCACCCACAAAAGTCATCATTTCCTATACAACACATCAGGACTTGCATAGAGAGTGGGTGGGGGCCATACTTTCTCCAAGTATATATATTAATAGAGTATAGCCAATTACTATTTAACCTCATGTGCTTGGGACCTCAGAAATCAACTTAAACCTCAACCCATTACATCTCCCGCTTTCTTTTGTTGAAGAACACAGGTGGTCATGCCATCCCTGACTCCTCAGGGAGGTCAGAGCCTCCAAGGGGAGGTGATCACACCCTCCCTGACTTCTCAGGAGAGGTGATGAAAGCACTGAAAAGGAGGTGATCACAGCCTCCCTGACTTCTCAGGAAGGGAGGTGAAAGCACTAAAAAGGAGATGATCATGCCCTCCCTGACATCTCAGGAAGGGAGATGAAAAGGGAGGTGGGGATTGCTAGCGGGTTTCTGGGCTGAAGGGTCTTATAATGCACAAACCCATCAGCATGGTAGGTATTACACAAGCACATAGCAATAATGAAGAGGCTATTAGGGATGACCCTCCCCTTAGTCAGTGCAGTCTCGATGTGGTGTAACAAACATGAATTATACATGCAAGTAGCAGAATAGCAAACAATATAAATCAACATGGTGTTGTAAAAGATCGCCAAAAGTCCTAGAAGGAGGGTATGTAAACAACAGTCACACATATGCCTTCTTCAGCAGTCAAGAGACAGTCCAAAACCAATCTATTGTCCATTGCTTCATATATCAGGGAATCCAATGATCCCCCTAAGTTTATGAAGTCCGGCAAAAGTCTTTTTATGTGTTAGGGAATCCAATGATTCCAGCAGATTTTGAAGTCCTGTAACAGTCTTATCATTTCTCAGAGAATCCAATGATTCCTGAGGGTTTTCAAGTCCAACAATTTTTGATGTCCATGAGTCAAATGCCATAACTGCCACGCTCTTTCAATGGTGAGCACAATCAGCAACAGGACCACCCAATATTTCTTCGGTCTTCTTCTTCATTTCAAGGGTCTGCTCCATCTTTCTGCGATGGACAAGTTGAATACGGCTTGTTGGCATCCATCTGATTCCTTCTCCACCTGAAGAGATAGAAGCAAACCCTCTCGCCCAAGCAGTTAACCTATCTGGCCCCTTCCATTCACCACTTTCTGGGTTTCTCCACATCACCTGGTGATTATCTAAAGATAGTGGAGCTTCTCGCACTGGACACTGCCCTTCCAGTGGGTTATAAAACCTGTCTGCCGGAGCCAGTGCATCTTTGTCAAAAATCAAGAAGTTAATAGTATAAAGGGTTAGATTTAGAAGTTCTCTAGGATTACCTGTGGTTCCCCCTTTCCTTTGTTTTTGGAGGAGCGTCTTAATATCTCTGTTTCTTCTCTCTACTATTGCCTGTCCTTGAGGATTAAAAGGTATGCCAGTGGTGTGAAAAATCTTATACTGTGCACAAAAGTGTGCAAAATGTTTGGAAGTATAAGCAGGACCATTGTCTGTTTTTATTGCTTGTGGCACACCCATAATGGCAAATGCTTGTATGAGGAATTCAGTGACCACTCGGGCTGTCTATTTTGCTGCTAGTATTGCAAAAGTGAATCCTGAAAAGGTGTCTACCACAACATAGATAAGAGTCAGATGACCAAAAGATTTATAATGGGTCACATCCATTTGCCAGATTTCATTGGGTCTCAAACCACGAGGATTCTTCCCTGGAAACAGTGTAGGAGCATGGAAAGGAAGGCAAGCTGTACAGGCTATTACTATGCTCCTAGCTTCCTCTCTTGTTATTCCAAATTGTAAACGTAAAGCTCAAGCAGCCTGATGATATTTAGAATGAGATGCCTGGGCTTCTTGGAATAAAGGAGTATTGACCAAAATAGTTAGAAAGCTATCTGCCTTTGAATTGCCATCAAAAATGGGACCTGGAAGTCCACTATGAGAGTGGACATGTAAGATATAGATCTTACCTGGATGCTTTCTCACTTGCTCTTGAAGTTTCTTAAAGAGCTGATATATATTAGAGGCTGCAAATTTTATTTGGGCTATGACAATTCTTTGTACCATACCAACTGAATAGGCTGAATCAGATATTATATTTGTCTCCTGGATAATAAGTAAGAGCTAGAATGATTGCATACAGTTCATTCTGCTGAGTGGACTGAAAAGGAGTTCTGACTACTCTCTTTATAGTTAGATCATGAGAGTACACTGCACAAATATTATGTTTGGATGCATCCGTGAAGATAGTTGGTCCTTTAAGAGGAACTTTAGAAACTTTTTCTTCAAGAATCCATCATCAGTTATGTAATAGTCTGGTTATCTTTAATGGAGACCCATGGGTAAAATTTGGAGCCATGGCTAATAAAATTTGCCATTCTGGGATGGTCTCACAACACACATTAATTTGTGTATTGGTATAAAAGGTGTATATCTTGTCAGGTCTTGTCCCAGATAATTGTACAGCTCACTTAATGGCCTTTAATAAAATTCTAGCCACAAGCACTGGGTAGGAAGTTAGGCTTTGTTCTGGTTGTGCCGGGAGGTTCACACACTGTATCACACTGTCTCCTTGATGAAGGACTGCTGTGGGTGTCTCTTGTGTGGCAAAAACTGATATTTCCAAGGGTTTTTGAGTAACTCTTTCAACTGGCTTTATCCAGTTCAACTTTTCTCAAAGCTTCTTGAGCTTCTTTTGTAAGCTGGCGTGGTGAATTTAAAGCACTGTCTTTCCTTAAAATGTCATATAATGGTTGCAATAGATAGGTAGTCAGACCTAAAACTGGCCGCATCCATTGGATATCTCCTATCAGTTTCTGAAAATCATTCAATGTGTTTAGCTTCTCTGTTCTTAAGGACAGTTTTTGAATTGTAAGCACCTTAGAGTATACTTCATATCCTAAATATTGAAAAGGAGCATGTCTTTGAATATTTTCTGGTGCTATGTATAATTTGTAATTCCTTAGTGTTTCTCTGGTCTTTTGTAGACATGCTTGTAACATTTGTTCCCCAGGTGCACATCCCAATATATCTTCCATATAATGTAATAGCGTAACTTTTGGAAATGCTTTTCTTACTGGATCAAGGGCAGCAGCAACATACATTTGACACATAGTAGGGCTGTTTTTCATTCCCTATGGCAAAACTGTCCATTCATATCTTTTATAAGGCTCAGCTAAGTTAACGCTGGGCACTGAAAAGGCAAATCTTTTCATATCCTCCTTATTCAGAGGGATACAATAGAAATAATCCTTAATATCTATGACCTAAAGAGGCCATTCTCTAGGCAATTGAGTAGGAGATGGAAGTCTAGGCTGAAGAGTTCCCATAGTTTCCATCTGTTCATTCACCTTTCTTAAATCTGTTAACATCCTCCATTTTCCAGATTTCTTTTTTACAACAAACACTGGGGAATTCCAAGGACTTAGAGAAGGTTGTAAGTGTCCTTGGTCAAGCTGCTCCTGTACTTTATCTAATAAGGCCTGAATTTTATCGCTACCTAAGGGCCACTGTTCTATCCACACTGGTGTATTAGTTTTCCATTGGATAGGAACAGGTGAAAGTGTTGGCAGGCCTTCAACAGCAGCCCTGCTTAAAAAATCGAAGTTCTCATTTTTAACCCTAATTGCTGTAAAACGTCTCTTCCCCACAGATTGATGGGGATTTTTTCAAATATAAAAGGAGTAAAAACTCCTGTTTTGTCTTCAAAAGTCCATCTCATAGGGGCAGCACTAACTTCAGCTGCTATTGATCCTCCTACACCAGACTTGTAGGTGTCTGCTTTAATCTCTGGCTAGTGACTGGGCCAACTGACACCTCTAATGACTGTACAATCTATACCTGTGTCTACCAATCCTTGTAATTGTAGGCCATTTATATAGATTGTGAGCATAGGTTGGTCAGCTGTTACTGCTGCTATCCAGTATATTCCTGGATTTTGTGGTCTGGATCAGAATCTGGGTGACTATCACCAGGTTGCTTATTAGGATCCTGTATGAGTAAACCTGATGCTACTATTTCTCCTGGGTGATAAGTCACACATTTGTCTGCCTGTATTGGTGACTGGGATATTATCTACACATTCCCCAGTTTCCCACATCAGTGTGTGGATGGACACTGTTTTGTATGTACAGAAGTCTTGGGAAGTCTGCATCATAGCCTGACTATAAAAGGCATTTGTGCCCACTGTGGCACAGCGTCTTATGAACTCCTCTAAAGGAGCATCCTTGCACAGTCCTAGTATAATTCTTAGCAAGTTGCCTTATCAAAACATCTGTTGATGCATTTTCACCATTAGTTCTTGTGATAGCAGTCTGCAAACGTCCCACAAAGTCAGCAAAGGGTTCATTTGGCCCTTGTGTTATCTTTGTGAAGGCCTCAACCCTTGTCATCTTTATTGTGAAGCGAAGCCCATGCTTGATAGCATTAGCAGCAATTTGCTCATATGCTGCTATGGAATAATTAATCTGTATTGTGATGTCTGCATAGGGACCTACACTTGTTAGTAGGTCATAGGTGATTGCACCATGAACTGCACTTTGACTATTTTGTTGGGCTTGTATCCTACAGAGCTCACTATATTCAGAAAGCCACAAGTCGTTTTGTCCAGGTTCTAAGCATACCTTTGCTATAGATTTCCAGTCATTAGAGGTCAAGATTTCAAAAGCCAAATTCTGTAATAACATCTTAACATAAGTTGATGTAGCCCCATAAAGAGTGCAAGCCTTTGTCAGGTCTTTGAAGATTTCTGTGTTAAAAGGAGCATATCTTCAACTTTCTTGACCTGAAGAATTAAACTATTGTATTACAGGGAAAATGTGAGGTTGAATTTCTGCTACATCAATCCCTTCCACTTTGGCCTTAATTAGTCCCTGTTGCAATCTAATCAAAGGAGTAGTTGGATGCTGGGGAGGAGGTGCTGGTGCTGTCACTACCCCCCCACCCCCACTATCTCTCCTCCCTCCACCCCGGGGGTGGGGGGGAGGGTGGAGTTGATGAAGGATAGTCAATTACTTGCTCCTCAGGTGAAGCTGCCTCACATTCACCATGCCCTTGAACCTCACTTAAGTCTCCATGCCCTGTGGGAATATGGTCATTAATCTCTTCATTGTCTCCTCCTTCATATCAGGCTTCCCCATCTGGCTATTTTTAGCTGTTTTTTTCTTTCTTCTATGAATTATTGGATTTCCTAATGCTAACTGTATTATATTGTATAAATAGAATGCCTTGATGGAAATTGAATGAGGGCCGTTTTCATTATAATATGTGGAGAGCTGTTGCCCAATCAAAGTCCAATTATCTGGAGAGATTTGCTCTTCCTCTACAAACCAAGGGTAGGTGTGGTTTAATGTACCCAAAAATCTAGCTATCTGTTCCCAAGTTAAAAGTAGCCCTTGTCCTTCTATCAGCTTAAGCATGCTTTCTATAGTGCCACTCTTGGGTGTGGTTGAAGGGGTTGGGGCGGGGATGGGGAACCTTTACCTAGCATCTGTCCCATTTCAGCCAAAAAAAAAAAAAAAAAGATTACTAGTTTAATTTTTAAGAAAATAAGTTCCCTGTTTG
Source organism: Sarcophilus harrisii (assembly GCF_902635505.1). NCBI lineage: Eukaryota > Metazoa > Chordata > Mammalia > Dasyuromorphia > Dasyuridae > Sarcophilus > Sarcophilus harrisii. The sequence continues at coordinate 613,912,658 of NC_045426.1, read as the reverse complement.
TCTATTAACATACTCACCCAAGTTCCTGGTCACTGGAGACTTCTTCAGTGAAAGTAGGGTCCTTGGTTCCCATGCTTGGGCACCAAATGTGATGACTGCATATTTTAAAATCAGCCGGAGTCAGGAATTCAGGTTAGGGGAAAATCTTCAATCTTTTATTCTCAGTAAAGATGAAGAAGAATCGGAGGTAGAAGGGGATCAGAGATAAAAGGGAACTGAGTCAAGAAGCTAGCCAGACCAGAAGCCACAAGACCAGCAGCCACCAGAACCGACCCAGCCAGCTGTTTCTCCCAGCCTCTCTTCCTGCCCCTCTGTCTCCACCCACCAAAATCGTCATTTCCTATACAACACATCAGGACTTGCATAGAGAGTGGGTGGGGGCCATTCTTTCTCCAAGTATATATATTAATAGTGTATAGTCCAATTACTATTTAGCCTCACATGCTTGGGACCTAAGTGTATCAACTCAAGCCTCTGCCCATTACAATACCCTAGCACCTTTATACCTGAATTACTCTTTTCTAGTAGCTTTCAATATTTTTTCTTTAAGATCATTCTATGGAGTTTTGCAACAATGTTCCTTAGGGCTTTCCTTGTGACATCTCTTTCTGGAGGTGATTGATGGATTCTTTCAATGACTATTTCCCCCTCTGTTTATAGAACATTAGGGCAGTTTTCCTTGATGATTTTTTTTTTTTTGGCTGAGGTAAATGGGATTAAATGACTTGTCCAGGGCCACACAGTAGGAAGTGTTAAGTATCTGAGACTACATTTGAACTCACATTCTCCTGACTTCAAGGCAGGTACTCTATCCACTGTGCCACCTAGCTGCCCTGATGATATGTTAAAGAATACTATCTAGGTTTTTTTTCTGGTCATGCCCTTCAGGAAGGCCAATAACTTTTAAATTTTCTCTTATAGATCTATTTTCCAGGTCAGCTATTGTTGTGGGTCAGAATTCTGAACTTGAAACAAGGAGGCTTAATAAGGTACTAAGTGGAATTGAGAAGACAATGGTTATCTAGTTTAGCACGATTCAGTATGATTGATTTAATGCTACAACAAATAATGGTTTCTGAGTGATATAATGATTGGTTTATACTCAGCGTAGAGCATATAAGCTAGGAGCCTCAGCCAGGTTGATTCAGAGATTCACAGAACCAGAGAAGACAAGTGGACAGAAAGCTGGAGGATGAAGCACACACCCTTGGACTTATTCTTTCATCCCATTTCATACCATCTTGGTGGTAGGCTGTCCTCCTTAGCTTCTCCACTGAAACCAAGACTCTGGAAGGCCTCTAAGAAAGCTAGCTGAAGCCCCAGGCAGGGAGACAAGACTTTGAAGGAGATAATAAATACTTTTGGAATTTAATACCTGGCTACTCTTGTGGTGATTACTGAATTGAAAAGAAGGCTGCTCCTGGAGACTCCAAGAAAACCAAAATCAAAGAACATTACAAGCTATTTTTCCAATGATTTATTTTACATTTTCTTCTATTTTTTTCATTTTTAAAGTTTGTTTCAATGATTCTTACTACCTCATAGAGTCATTAGTGTTCATTTGCTCTATTCTAGTTTTTAATGTGTGATTTTCTTTAGTAGGCTTTTGTATCTCTTTTGACATTTGATGAAGTCTGCTTTTCAAGGTGTTGTTTTATTCAGTGAATTTTTTTTTATTTGATCTATTGTGTTTTTTAAGGAATTGCCTTCCTTGGTTTCCAAGCTATTGATTCTTTCTTGCATATCCCTCATTTATTTTCTCACATTTTCCCCTCTTATTTGCTTTTTAAAATCTTTTGTGAGAACTTTCAAGGAGTCTGTTTGGGATGTCTCTGAGATTTCCTCTGTGGCCATTTTGTCCTTGTCTGTGTTGGTATCAAATTTGGTCTTCCCTGTTGCCATTATAGCTTTCTATAATTTTCTGTTCATTTTCTTTCCTTCTTTCTGTATTTCCTTTTTTTTGTACTTTTATAGTCCAGCTCTCCTCCTGGGATAAAAGGAGCTGTCCCAAACTTGCTGTGCAGTTCTCAGCCTTGGTTTTAAGCACAGAGACCTATTATGTTTGATATTTTGTTTATAGCAGGGGGGGTAGCTTTATTTGCTCTTTCCAGAAAAATACTGGTTTCCTAGAATTTGCCTTCTGAGCTGGTATCAGGCTTGCCCCACTGCTACTGAGCCAGGACTAAGGGTCTCATTTACTGATCTGCTATATTTAACATCCTCTCAATGACTTTTCTAAACTCTATCTGAGCTGGACTGAACACTGCTTTCACCCCAGAGAGACTGATTTTTCTTGAGATCTTTTCAATCTATCTTGAGTTGGAGAGTGGTTTCATTCCATTAGACTCTGTTCAGAGGCTTGGTTTCATGTAGTTTTCAAAGGAAACCAGGAGAGCTTGAGCAACTTCCTGGCTTTACTTCACCAGCTTGGCTCCACTCCTGGAAGTCCTCTTAATATTTCATATTAGTTATTTTCAAGGCATTGCAAACAAAAACAAATAAGAAAGGAAAAAAAAACTTAATATCTTCCTCCCAAGTCCTCACTTTCTTAATTCTAAGGAGTGTATCCTTATCTTTCCAGTCATTGTAAGTTCACTTTAGTGTCATCTCTTAACTCCTCACTCTCACTTATTAACTCTTGTCATTTCTACCTCTGCAATATCTTTCATATAATTTCCCTTCTCTCCACTCATATAACTACCACCTTAGTTCATTCTTTCTTCTTTAAAAGTTATTATTTGTAATGTCTGGACTAGTTCTCTGGAGGACCTCGGGACCAGCCTGAGTCCTTGGTCTTAGTGAAGGGAGTGATGAAGGTAGGATAGCCACCAAGAGGCTGGTCAAAGATGGAGTGTCTATGGCTGAGAGAGCCTTTTGTATCTGAGATTCTCTTATCTCAGTACAATTACATCACTACAGCACAAGTAACCATTATATCATCAGAAAGAACCATTATCTCACATTAAGTAGGTACTTAAATCATAAGCACCATGCTGACCTAGATTCAAGTATACCTTTTCAGAGTTCCAGCCCTCTACAATTATCTACATAGCCAACTTCAATATCTCCTCAGACTGCTTCTCAGTACCCAGTTGTCTGCTGGACATTTCCCTTTGTATTATATATATTGACATCCCAAATGCACATTATATCAAATTGCATTCATCATCTTCACTCCTAGTCCAATTCCTTCTCCTCCAAACATTGTGATTTCTCTTGAGTAACTTAAATCTGTTGTCTTAGTTTTCCATCTCCAAAGGACTATTAAAATAATTTCTAACTGATCTTCTTGTCTTGTATCCCCTTCTTTTACATTCTAATCTTCATGCAGCTGGAAAAGTGTTTGTCTAATCAATGTCATTTGCCTAGTCAGTAAGGTCTAATAGCTTCCTATTACCACTAGGAAAAAATAAACTGCACCCTCCTTACTTTTCCAGTTTTCTGACATTTTACTGTCCTTGGTGCATTCTATGATTCATCTTGCTGTTCCTTATGTATGACATTCCATCTCTCATATCCTATCTCTGTTTCTTTGCTCTTGTTGTCCTTCACAATTGGAATCCTCTCCTTCATTATCTTTATCTCTTAGTTACTACAGATTTCTTCAAGATTTAACTTAAATCTCACTTTACACAGGGAGTCTTTCTGGGCATCACATATGCTAATGCTTTAACTACTAAGAAAGAAGTTCTTAACCTTTTTTGTATTATCAGTCCCTTTGAAAGTCCAGAGAATTCTATTAATCCTTTCACAGAATAATGTGGTTTTTAAAAAATCAATGGAAAGAAGTGATAAATTCCCATTGAATATTGATTAAAAAAAATAAAGATATAATTATTTTTCTCATCCAAGGAAATCTATGAAGCCTATTTTAATAACTCTTGCTATAAGGGTACTTTCTATCTACTCTCTCTCTCTCTCTCTCTCTCTCTCTCTCTCTCTCGATATATATATATATGTATATATATATACATATATATATATATATCTTTTAAATATCTATTTATTTACATGTTTTTTCCCCCATTCAAATGTAAGCTCCTTGAAGACAAAATATATTCTTCTGCTTTTCTTAATATACCCAGTACTCAGCTGAGTGGCAGGTATATAAATGTTTAACAAATAGTTGTTCACTGACATGCTAACTGATTTGTTCAATGAAAAAATAATAAACTTGTTTACACTAATGGTCCAAGTAACTAACTCAGTGTGTTTTCATTTTTAGAAAATGTGATGTGGGAAAAGCTAAACGTGTGTAATAGATCTATAATACTGCATTTTAGATAGTGGTATATATTTAGGTGAGAGACACATTTGGTGTCAAAAGTGCAATCTTAATATTTTGTCAGCTGTACAAAAAAAGGCCATCTCTGCTTCCACACCAGTCTAGACAAGCCAGTTTCATGTTAAGGCTAATCTTTGCTGCAAAATTTGCTAATTAAAAAACAACAACACAATTCAGACATAAGTCTGACATGTGAGAGGTCCAAGCAGGTGCTACTCAGTAGGCCATCTCTGCATGCAAATTAGCTCTGACTTCCTTTATTCCATTCATGCTGGCTGACTGTTAGGCAACCCATTCAAGCGACTCATGAAATGTGATATAATTCTAGGCTTCCTCATGGAATCATAACATTTCAGAACTTGAAGGATTTTTGGAGGTCAATTAATTCAGATTTTTACTTATTATATTGTATAGCCCTAATAATATCATTTCAGAGACTCACAGAATCTTAGCATGGGAACTTTTGAGTCTATCTAACCTAACCTGTGCCTGAACAGGAATCTTCTTAAAAGCACATTTGGGAAGTGTCCATACCTTCTTTGACACTCTAGCTGTGTGACTGAACAAATCACTTAACCTCTCAGTGTCCCAGGAAAATCTCTGAAACTATCAACTATTTCAATTTGTCAATTTGGATTTGATAGGGGATATTTTCTCACTGAATGTTCCCAACACCAAATAAATCATTTATGTCAACATATTTTGTATTTGCTTACATCTGTACATGTCAGAGGCAAGATCTGAGCACAGAATCATCCTAATTCAGTCCCCCAAATAGTGCTTGATTGGTAAAATTCATGAATATTGGAAATACAAAAACTTACCAGCTGAAGATAATCTGGAAGATCAGCAGAAAAGCTACTGAGTGGCAATAGCAGGCCAGCCCAAGCAGGGAGATAGAACCAGAGGCTAGCATACTGAGTGGACCAGGGTTGGTGGTCTCTGTGGCTGCAAAATTTACAGGAAGTACTCTGCCACAGGTTGGTTGCTCTTCTTTGGTTGCAAAGCAGTAGACCAGGAGAGAAATTAAAGCCAAAGGTAGAGTGTATTCCAAAAAATTCAAGAATCTAACAGGATCTGGCTACACTCACCAAAAAACTGTGCAGCTACATTCTGTAGCACTGGGGTTTTGCCCAGAATAATCACAAATCTGCATGGCAGGGGAGCTTAGTCCGGGGCAGCCACAGTGTGGGACTCAGCCTGGGGCAATAGAACTTCCCTCAGCAATTGTGTTCCCCAGGGCAGAGACACTTCCTGTGCAGTGGCTGGGGGGGGGGGGGAGACTCTTCCCAGGGCAATGGCTAATCCCCACAGTGGGGTTCTGCCTGGAGCAGTGATACTTTCGCTGCTCAGCTCTAGCCCCAGTGCAGTCATTTATCCTCATGGTGGGACTCTTAGCAGGGCGCTTCCCCAGCTCAGCCTGTGCTACCCAGGCAGAGACACTTCCAGTGCAGAGTTTTTCCCAGAGCACTTCCACAGCTCAGCTGCTCTTTACAGCCTGTTCTCTGGATAGCTACAGTCCATATATCTATCCCTGCTCTGCAGAGGAAGCTGGTAACCTCCTTGCCCTTAAGGCAAACCCTAAAGGGTTTAAAAAATGAGTAAAAAGCCAAATAGACCACCAATAGCTTCTGTATAGAAAGAAAGCAGGTTTTCAACCCCAAGGAGACTAATAGGAAACAGTCTCCAGACAAAACCCCAAAGGGGGATGTAACCTGGTCCTCATTACACAAGGCTCTCCTAGAAGAAATTATATAAAAATCTTAAAAGAGAACTAGAAGAAAAATGGGGAAAGGAAAGAGAAGCTATGCAAGAGAGTCCAGAAAAGGTTTATATCTCACTTAAAGAAAAATTTGATAAAGTGGAAAAAGAAAACAACTTCCTGAAACATGAATTGGAAAAGGTAAAGAACTCGCAAGAAAGTAGGATTTGTGAATTGGAAAAAAGAAAATAACTCAGTAAAAAAAAATAATAATAATGAAATGGAAAAAAATTCCATAGGGCAAAACAACTCATTTAAAAATTCAATTGGACATATACAAAAAGAAGTTAAAAAGCTAATGAAGAAAATAACTTATTAAAAATTAGAACTGAACAAATAGAAATGAGTGATTCATTGAGACATCAAGAATCAGTCAAGCAAATTCAAAAAAATGAAAAAATAAAAAAAATGTTAAATATCTAATTGGAAAAACAACAGACTTGGAAAATAGATCTAGGAGAGATAATCTGAGGATTATTGAACTTCCTGAAAATTATGATGAAAAAAAGAGCCTAGAAACTATTTTACTGGAAATCATCAAAGAGAACTGCCCGGATGTAATAGAATCAGAAGGTAAACTAGACATTGAAAGAATTCATCGAACACCTTCTGAAAAAGATTCTAAAATATAAACTCCAAGGAATATTGTCGCTAAATTTCAGAACTATCAGACTAAGGAAAACATATTACAAGCAGGCAGAAAAAAATTCAAATACCAAGGAGCCACAATAAGGATCAATCAAGATCCAGCTGCTTCCACATTAAAAGATCGAAGGGCCTGGAATCTGATCTTCCAAAAGGCAAAAGAACTTTGAATGCAGCCAAGAATAAACTACCCAGCTAAGCTGAGCATTTTCTTCCAGGAAAGAAGGTGGACATTTAATGAAACAGATGAATTCCATTTGTTTCTAAGGAAAAAAAAAAACAGAAGTAAACAAAGAATTTGACCTCCAACTATAGGACTTAAGAGAAGCAGAAAAAGGTAAAAAGAACTCTTGAGAACAGTATTTTTGTTATGGATATACATAAAGAGTACATGTATAATTTGATTTCACTAATATAACAAAAAAGGGAAGTAGAAATGGAAAGGGGATAGTATCAGAAAAAAGGGAAAAGGGGAGATAAAAAGAGGGAAACTACATCCCATGAAAAGGCAAAGGAAACCTATCATATCTGAGGGAATTTAGAGAGAAGGCAGAACATTGTGTGAAACTTATTCTCATCAGAGTTGGCTCAAAGAGAAAATAATTAGCATATTCAGTTAACAAAGAAACTTCTCTCACCTCATTAAAAAGTGAGAGAAAAAAAAGGAAAAGGAAAAGAATAATAAGGGAAATGTACATAAAAGAGGAAGGGATTCAAAGTCAGGAGGGCAGATAGGGATTCTAAAGAGAAAAAGCTGCGTGAAGCAAGTGATACCCATAAGTTTAATACTGGAGAAGGGGGTAAGGGAGGGGGTAACAAAAAGAAAAGCATAATCTGGGGATAAAAAGATTGCAGGAAACAATCTGCAATTGCACTAATGCACTAGTGCATTAGAATTAGTAATTTGAATTGTAAATGTGAATGGAGCAAACTCTCCCGTAAAGTGGAGGCAGATAGCAGACTGGATCAAAAGCCAGAACCCTACAATATGTTGTTTACAGGAAGCACATTTAAAGCAGGGAGATACATAAGAGTAAAGATAAAAGGCTGAAGCAGAATCTATTATGCTTCACGTGAAGTCAAAAAAGCAGGGGGAGCCATCCTTATCTCAGATCGAGCTAAAGCAAAAATTGATCTAATTAAAAGAGATAAGGAAGGAAACTATATCTTGCTAAAGGGTAGCATAGACAATGAAGCAATATCAATGCTAAACATATATGTACTAAGTGCTATAGCATCTAACTTCCTAAAGGAGAAGTTAAGAGAATTGCAATATAGCAAACTATAATAGTGGGAGATCTCAAACTTGCACTCTCAGAATTAGATAAATCAAACCACAAAACAAACAAGAAAGAAATTAAAGAGGTAAACAGAATATTAGAAAAATTATAGATCTTTGGAGAAAACTGAATGGAAACAGAAGTAGTACACTTTCTTTTCAGCAGTTCATGGAACCTATTCAAAAATTGACCATATATTAGGACATAAAGACCTCAAAATTAAATGAAGGAAGGCAAAAATAGTAAATGCATTCTTTTCAGATCATGATGCAATAAAAACTATGTTCAAGAAAAAATTAGGGGTAAATAGACCAAAAAGGAATTGGAAACTAAACAATCTCATCTTAAAGAATGATTGGGTGAAACAGCAAATTATAGACACAATTAATAAAATGACAACAATGAGACATCATACCAAAATTTGTGGGATGCAGCCAAAGTGGTAATAAGAGGAAATTTTATATCTTCAGAGGTTTATTTGAATATAATAGAGAAAGAGAAGATAAATGAATTGGGGTTGCAACTTAAAAAGCCAGAAAAAGACCCAATTAAAAACCCCCAATCAAATACTAAACTTGAAATTCTAAAATTAAAAAGAGAATTTAATAATATTGAAAGTAAGAAATAAAAACTATTGAATTAATAAATAAAACTAAGAGTTGGCTTTATGAAAAAAACCAATAAAATAGATAAACATTTGGTAAATTTGATTAGAAAAAGGAAAGAGGAAAATCAAATTGTTAGTCTTAAAAATGAAAAGGGAGAACTTTCCACCAATGAAGACAAAATTAGAGCAATTACAAGGAGTTACTTTGCCGAACTATATGCAATAAATTTGATAACCTAAGTAAAATGGATGTCTACCTGCAAAAATATAGGCTTCCCAGATTAACAGAGGAGGAAATAAATTACTTAAATAGTCCTATTTCAGAAAAAGAAATAGAACAAGTTATTAATCAACTCCCTAAGAAAAAATCCCCAGGATCAGATGAATTTACATGTGAATTCTACCAAACATGTAAAGAACAATTAACGCCAACTTTATATAAACTATATGAAAAAATAGGGAATGAAGTAGTCCTGCCAAATTCCTTTTATGACACAGACATGGTACTGATACCTAAACCAGGTAGGTTGAAAACAAAGAAAGAAAATTATAGACCAATCTCCCAATGAATATTGATGCTAAAATCTTAAAAAAAATATTAGCAAAAAGATTACAGAAAATCATCCCCAGGATAATATACCATAACCAAGTATAATCTATACCAGGAATGTAATGCTGGTTCAATATTAGGAAAATTATTAGTATAATTGACCATATCAATAACCAAATTAACAAAAATCATATGATCATCTCAATAGATGCAGAAAAAGCATTTAATAAAATCCAACATCCATTCCTATTAAAAAACACTTGAGACTATAGGAAGAAATGGACTTTTCCTTAAAATAATCAATAGCATTTATTTAAAACCATCAGTAAGCATCATATGTAATGGGGATAAACTGAAACAATTCCCATTAAGATCAGGAGTGAAACAAGGCTGCCCACTATCAATATTGCTATTCAATATTGTATTAGAAATGCTAGCTGTGGCATTGAGTTAAGAAAGAGTTTAAAGGAATTAGAGTAGGTAATGTGGAAACCAAATTATCACTCTTTGCTGATGATATGATGGTATACTTAGAGAAACCCAGAGATTCCACTAAAAAGCAATTAGAATCCATACCTTTAGCAAAGTTGCAGGATATAAAATAAACTCATATAAGTCATCAGCATTCTTATATATCACTAAGAAAATCCAACAGTTAGAGTTACAAAGAGAAATTCCATTTAAAGTAGTTACCAATAGAATAAAATATTTGGGAATCTATCTGCTGAGGGAAAGTCAGGAATTATATGAGCAAAATTACAAAACACTTTTCACACAAATAAAGTGAGATCTAACCAATTGGAAAAATATTAAATGCTCTTGGATTGGGAAAGCAAATATAATAAAGATGACAATTCTACCTAAATTAATCAACTTATGTAGAACTATACCAATAAGACTCCCAAGATACTATTTTAATGACCTAGAAAAAATAATAATATAGTTCATATGGAAAAACAAAAGGTCAAGAATTTCAAGGGAACTAATGAAAAAAAATCAAATGAAGGTGGCCTAGCTGTACCAGCTCTAAAATTATATTATAAAGCAACATTACCAAAAACATTTGGTATTGCCTAAGAAATAGACTAGTTGGTCAGTGGAATAGGTTAGGTTCAAAGGATAAAATAGTCAATAACTACAGCAATATAGTGTTTGACAAACCCAAAGACCTCAGCTTTTGGGATAAGAATTCACTTGACAAAAACTGCTGGAAAAAATTGGAAATTAGTATGGCAGAAACTAAGCATTAAACCCACACTTAATACCGTAACATGAGTCCTCAAAGTTTTTAAATAGGGGGCCAGTTCACTGTCCCTCAGACTGTTGAAGGGCCAGACTCTAGTAAAATCAAAAACTTTGTTTTGTGGGCCTTTAAATAAAGAACTTCATAGCCTTGGGTGAGGAGGATAATCGTCCCCCTGCCATACACCAAGATAAGGTCAAAATTGTTTCATGACCTAGGCATAAAGAATGAGATTATAAATAAATTAGAAGAACATAGGATAGTTTACCTCCCAGACCTCTGGAGGAGGAAGGAATTTATATTGACCAAAGAAGAACTAGAGATCATTACTGATCACAAAATAGGAAATTTTGATTATATCAAATTGAAAAGCTTTTGTACAAACACAACTAGTGCAGACAAGATTAGAAGGGAAGCAATAAAGTGGAAAATATTTTTTACAGTCAAAGATTCTGATAAAGGCCTCATTTCCAAAATATATAGAGAATTGACTTTAATTTATAAGAAATCAAGCCATTCTCCAATTGATAAATGGTCAAAGGATATGAACCGACAATTCTCAGATGAAGAAATTGAAACTATTTCTAGCCATATGAAAAGATGCTCCAAGTCATTCTTAATCAGAGAAATGCAAATTAAGACAACTCTGAGATACCACTGCACCCCTGTCAGATTGGTTAGAATGATAGGGAAAAATAATGCAGAATGTTGGAGGGGATGTGGGAAAACTGGAACACCGATACGTTGTTAGTGGAATTGTGAATACATCCAGCCATTCTGAAGAGTGATTTGGAACAATGCTCAAAAAGCTATCAAACTGTGCATACCCTTTGATCCAGTAGTGTTACTACTGGACTTATATCCCAAAGAGATCTTAAAGAAGGGAAAGGGACCTGTATGTGCAAGAACGTTTGTGGCAGCCCTGTTTATAGTGGCTAGAAACTGGAAACTGAGTGGATGCCCATCAATTGGAGAATGGCTGAATAAATTGTGATATATGAATATTATGGAATATTATTGTTCTGTAAGAAATGATCAGCAGGGTGATTTCAGAAAGGTCTGGAGAGTCTTACATGAACTGATGCTGAGTGAAATGAGCAGGACCAGGTGATCATTATATACTTCAACAACAACACCATATCTGCTGAATGTGGCCCTCTTCAACAATGAGATGAACCAAATCAGTTCCAAAAGAGAAGAAATGAATTGAATCAGCTTCACCTAGTGAAAGAACTCTGGGAAAAGAGTGTGAACCACTACCTACAATTCGCAATCACTCTATTTTTGTCCACCTGCATTTTTGATTTCCTTCACAGGTCAAATGTATACTATTTCAAAGTCCGATTCTTCTTGTGCAGTAAAATAACTGCATGCATATGTATACATATATTGTATTTAACATACACTTTAACATATTTAACATGTATTGGTTTACCTGCCACCTGGGGAAGGGTATGTGTGGAAGGAGGGGAAAAATTGGAACAAAAAGTTTTGCAATTGTCAATGCTGAAAAATTACCCATACATATATCTTGTAAATAAAAAGCTATAATAATAATAAAAAAAGGACAGAAAATGGCAAAAAAAGGGAATTAGACTAGATATCCTTTAATATTATTCCTTTCAATTTGAAACTGTAATTCTAATTCACTGATTTGTCATTTAATTTGTCTTACTTTTTCACAATTCATTTTGAAATTACAATTTAAGATATATAACTAACTGTGCTTTTAATTTTATATTTAATTTATAAAATAAAATAAGCATTTCCATAATATAGTATACTTTTAAAATGATTGCATGTGAAACTGCAAATCTATTTATGAAGAACTTACTATTCCTTTCAAATATATAATAAAATTATTATATAATTTTCCACCCTTTTATTTTTCCCTTTCCCAAGATGGCTACCATTAGGTACAATATGTGTGTATGTTATGTGTGTGTGTGTAAAATCATTGTATACATATTTCTATTTATTAATTCCTCCTCTGGATGCAGATAGCATCTTCCTTAATAGGTCCTTTGTAGTTAATTTGGATATTTATAATAGTTGTTCTTAACACAATATTACAGTTAATTGAATACAACATTCTATTCATTTCACCCTACCCATGTTTTTCTAAGATCATCAATCTCATGCTTTTGTAAGTGATTTCTATTGAAATGTGGCATGAGAGAAAATTCAGATATTAATTCTGTTGGTGTTGTGAACTGATCCAATCATTTTGAACAGCAATTTGAAACTATAACCAAAGGGCTATCAAACTATGCATATCCTTTGATACAGCAACATATTAACTAGGTCTGTATCCCAGAGATCATATAAAAGAGAAAAGGATTTACATGTGCAAAAATGTTTGTAACATCCCTTTTTATAGTGGCAAACAAACAGAAAACTTGAGTGGATCATCATCAGTTGGGGAATGGCTAAATAAATTTTATATTATAGGAATGTAATGGAACATTATTGTTCTATAAGAAAGGAGTAGGAAGATTTCAGAAAGTCCTCAAGAGACTTACATGAAGTGATGCTAAATCACTTGAATGGAACCAAGAGAACACTGTATACAGCAACAGCAAGCTTATGTGATGATCAGTTGTGATGGACTTTGTTCTTTTCAACAATGAAGTGATTCAGGCCAATTCCCATAGACTTGAGATGGAGTGAGCCATCTGCCTCCAGAGGGAGTTCTATGCAGACTGGAATGTGGATCACAACATAGTATTTTCACCTTTGTTGTTATTTACTTGTTTGTTTTTTTCTTTTTTCATTTTCCCCCTTTTGATCTGATTTTTCTTGTGCCATATGATAAATGTGTTTGGAAGAAAAAAAAAAAGAAATATTAGTATGAATGATGAAAGAAGAAAATCCATGACATGACTGAATATATCCACATCAACCCCCCAAGATGAATACAAGGAGGGTTGTGATTACAAAAGGTTGGGGGGGTAAAGAGGGTTGGTAGCCTGCTCACTGAGAGTCCCAGAGAGCTTGGCAGTTACCCAAGAGCACCCTCTGCTGTTAATTGAGAACATAGGAGATAGTGAGAAAGACTGGATGAAGCATCTGAGAGATTAATAGGGGGAGAAGAGGGAAAAGGAGAAAAAGAGGAAGAGGGGGAGAGAGAAAGGAAAGAAAAATGGGTGATCACAGACTGAAAACTGCCTTAAAAAGCATAATATGTCAGAGGGGATATATAGACCAGAGATATAATAGGGAAGGGAAAAAGTGACTTTCTAAGAAACCCCCAAATGAAGGCCAGCATCCTGCACTGAGCCTAGCAGTCAGTTTAATTAAATACTACACACATTTACTTACCGAAGGATCCTGTTTCATTAACATAAACAGATAAGAGAGCAGTGGTGCATGGCAGCCCCTGGGGTTCTGGGAAGAATCTGTTTTGAATTTTTTACATCAATCAAGTGATTCATATACATGGCATCTTCAGCTGGTGGCTTGTTGAATGGAGTCTGGTGGGCTTTCCACTAGGGTACACAACTGAAAACTGCTCATTAATAGATAATCAGCTTCTACTGATCTGCTCCTAGGCTGGGTTCCAGAGCAGCTGTTTCCCCTGTACTGTGATTTAGTTCTGTTAACAGTGATGGAAACAGATTTGTGCTATTTCTTTTCTCATTAACCTTATTATACTATTTTATCCCAAGCTACATGCTGCCAAGAAGGGGAAAAATGTATTTTTTAAAAATGTGACAAACAGTTTAAACTTCAGCCCTTTTGATGTGTCAAAATATCCAGCTGAAAAGTCAACAATGAAGTCAATCTTTTGAATGTGGGTTCTACAGGGTGCCAAACATTCACCTTCTCTAGCTTTAGGCTACATCCACAGAAGGTGGCAGAATGGTTCAGAGAACTATTTAGGGGTGTGACTTTAGAGTCAACCTATTGGTTTGGTCTTTTCCCATGGTAACTGATGTCATTGATACTTCCAAGATGACAGCAAGTAGGAGCCATCACAAACTATATTGGGAAGTCTGTTATAGTCTACATCCAAAACATCTCTCACATCACTTTCCTTGTTTCTACCCTTGTTTACCTTGTTCACCACTTGTCATCTCTTTCAAGATTCAGCTCACATAGCATTTCCCACTTGAAACCTTGTCATATTCCCCTAGTTATTGATGCCCTCCTATCCCAAATCTTGTATCCACTTTTTATATAACTTGTAATTTCTTTGTGTGTATATGTATCATGTATGCATTTATGAATGCATGTATCTCTCTATCATTTAAATATCTATTTTGTTTAATCACAATATAATGTAAATTCCCTAAGTGACTTTTCAGTTTGATTTTTGCTTTTGTATCCTTGGTACTTATCATAATGCTATGTTCATATTAAGCATTTAATAAATGATTCTTGAATGAATGAAGACTTCTGTAGGTCTTCAGATTAATAATAAAATATTTTAAACACATTACAAGGTTGTATAACAATTCTACTTTTATCCTCATTTTATAAATACAGAAACTGAGACTAAGAATCTTGAAGAAATTTGCCTATGGTCAAATACCTGATGTGTTAGAAGCAGGATTTGAACCTTAATTATGATCACTCTAAATCCAATCCATTATACTATGCATTATGATTTATAACCTTTATATCAGAACAGAAGCCGTGTCTCAATTTTATCGCACAAATGCTGTTTTATAAATATGAAATATAAAGAACTGAATCTTGTCATATAAAAAATTTCAGAATGTCATGGTCTTGAGGACATGATGACAAATCTTTCAACTACCATTAAATAAGTGTCTACTATTTGCCAGGTACTGTATTAAGTACTATACATAAAGACCACTTAATGGTATAAAGAGTCCTGTGTTATAGTCCTTTCTCTACAACTTATTTACTATGTATTTGAGCTTTTCCAATGCAATTTGTCTCTTTAGAGCTTCCAGAATGTGTTAGGGAAAGTTTGGCCCTTATTTACCCAATGGCAAGATCATTTTCACATAAATAATTGACTAGTCAAACTTCTACCACACTATACTTTTTCAGTTGATTTCCTCAAACCAAATACTGAACTTCATTTTTAATCTCCATTAAATTAATTTCTAAAAATTTTAATTTAGTCAGTTTTTTGACCCCTTAAGATCTTCTTTCACAGTTTTTAAAACATGGAAACATTTGAATTTTCCATCTTCTTTTTACATATAGATCTTTTGTCATTGTGAATACAACCTAAATATTAAAACTTAAACATTTGACAACTTAGAAATTTATTTACAGACATAAGAGTTAAAGAAATTTCAGTAAACATCTAGCCATTCCCTATATCACCTGGATTGAAATTAGTTATATAATTAATCCTTTGAGAAATGGTATGGTATTATAGATAGAAAACTGCTCTCAAAAATAAAGACATCTTCAATTTCTACATTTGATACTTACTAGCATTTTATCATAAACAAGTTGCTTTATGACAATGTCCCAGGCAGTTATAGTATAAGAGCATATATATGGACAGAGTACTGACATGCTTTTATATAGAATTCCTATACTGTCCTTTTTTATGCTGATAAATCATACATTGTAACCATGGAATCTTTAGAGGCAAAACAGTAGTTATTAATAATAATAAATATAACTTACTTAATACTTTAAGGTTTACAAAACTTTTTATATGTGTTACCTCATTTACTCCCCTAAAACTAAAGTAGGTGCCATTATTATCCCTATTTTTTAGATAAGACAACTGAGGATTGTTAAATGATTTGCTCACAGTCACACCAGAAGGGAATGACTGAGGCAAAATTTGAATCTTAGTCTGTAGGACTCTAAGCCCCACCCTCTATTCACTGAGCCACCTCATTGAAACACATTTCCCTTTCCTTTCCAATTAAGCTTTGGTGAGGGACTAAGAAGGTTAATAAGTGGGAAAAAAGATATAATCCAAAAGCCAGGTCAGGAAATTACCCAATTAAATATAAAGTTCCAAGATTCAAAGATTAAAATCAGTACAGAGAACTCCTTGAAAGCAGAACCTATTTTTCCATTTCTTTATATTCTCAGGACTTAGCACAATGCTTGGCATATGATTGGTCCTGAATAAACACTTACTGATGATGATAGTAGTAGTGGTGATGGTGGCAGTAATGATAGTGGTGATGATGGTGGTACCAATTGAAGAATCTCAAGCAAAAGATTCTGTAACAGTTCAGAGCATAACTTACAGGCTCTGTCACAGAGTTGATGTTTAGCCTGAACTCAAGCTGCTTTCTGGAAGCTCAATTCTTTTTTTTATTACAGAGGCAAGCATGCCCAGCTCCCAAATGGTGGTGTTTGACAGCTTGCATGATCCTGGGTGGCCTCACTGATTCAATTCAATTTCACTCAACAAGAATTTATTAACAATAACTGACATTCATAGAGTACTCTACATTTTGCAAAGTGCTTTACATGAATTATCTTATTTGATCCTTACAACA
This sequence comes from Sarcophilus harrisii, assembly GCF_902635505.1. NCBI lineage: Eukaryota > Metazoa > Chordata > Mammalia > Dasyuromorphia > Dasyuridae > Sarcophilus > Sarcophilus harrisii. Next base: position 613,895,834 of record NC_045426.1, on the reverse strand, counting down.
ACCCAGTAAGGTAATTACTGTAGATATTAATTATCCTCATTTCATAAGTGAGAAAATTAAAACTCAAAGAACTTAAGTGACTCATTTATGTCAAATGTGTTAGAGGCAGGATTCAAATCCAAGTCTTTCTGATTCTGAGTTTACTGATCAATCTATTACCCTAATATATCCAAGAGCATTAATAACTCTGTCACTTCAGGAGTTAGATGAAATCTCCTTGAATTTCCCATGACATCCCTTCAAATATTGGAAGAGAACTCTCTTGATCCTCTGTTTGGTGAGTGACTTATATGGTTCACTGTATCTAGGAGTATCATTCTATAAAATCCTCATAAGGAAAATGTAAAAACATGGGGAGAGAGAGAGAGAGAGAGAAAAAGAGAGAGAGAGAGAAGGTAGAACCCAAATGATTCCATTTCAGTAAATAGATGAAAAGAGAACTGGAGTCATAAAACTTGAACTATTGATGGATCTGAACAATGAGACATGTCAATCTGGCCATGAAGTGATTAAATTAAATTATATATGTCCTGGACTTTTTGCTTTTTTAACAGTCTAAACAAATGGGCAACAAATTTGCCATCTAGATAGCTAAAAATATTCCATTTGTTAGATGTTGCCAAGGTCAAAAATATTACAACATATAGTCCTTCAAAGGCAACAAGTGCCATAAGGCCCGAATCTTGCTCTGCTTCTCTACACAATTGGTTCTCTTCCTCAAAATCTCAGAATTTGACTCAATGGTGCCACTTTTTATTTATCTATATAATTACCTCTTCTCACAGTACTAGTCTGCCCTACCCCATTACATGAAGTTCTATGTTTCTTTTTCCCCTCTACTTTTGAAAAAATTTTTAAAAAACGTTTATTACATATCACAAGCAAATAAATACATGCAGGGAAAAACTTCAATAGATAAGAAGGCATTTTCCCCAAGGTCTCAGGTAAGATACTATAATATAAGGAAGGAACATTGGATCTTGAATTAAAAGTCCTGAGTTCAAATATCTGTTTGTAGTACTTACATGTATGATGGTGGCTAAGTTTCTTTACCTTCCCAAGAACCACTTTATTGATCTTTAAAATGAACAGGTAAAATTATATAGTCTCTTCCAGACTCAAATGCAAGGATTTTATAGTCTTATCAAGCACTTCTGGAGATTATTGACAAGAACTATCTAATCTTCCTCTTTATTCTGACTCATTAGAACCATATCCTAGGCTTAAACTAATTTTTAATTTTTTTTGAAAATTTCTCATATTCTTCCAGAAATTGCCCTCCCAGAAAAAAATAAGAATCTCAAACTTTGTTTTTGTTTACATCTTGTGTCCTTAGTTTCCCAAGAACATTCTAGACTCAAGGCTGAGAAGAAACCTAGTGAGCAAATAAATCTCTCTAGGCCCAGGTTACAAGTCAGAGGAGTTTTCTTCTCTGGGGAGATGAGTTCCCTCCTTATGTCCCCTTCTTTGTGATTTAAACATCTTGGATCATTTCTTCACAAAATCATTCATAAAACACGCTTCTCAGAGAATATTATCAGTGCAGGGTCTTGAAAAGGTTAAAAAGTCCATTTAAGTACCATGATTACTAGTTTAACATTTTCCGCATGGTTTGGTGACTGACTTTTAAGTTAAATGACTTGGGTTTGAATCCTTACTTGGATAGTCATTAATTTTATGTGTTTGTATAACAGATTCTTGTCTGCCCTTGACTAAATTTCCTCACCTGCACAATGAAGTAATTGGCCTATTTGTCCTCTATGTTTCCTGCTAGTTATATATTCTGTCTTTGATACAAATCAACCCACACTTTTATTTAGCCAAATATTTCCAGTAGTTGCTTGCACAGTATTCATTAAATTGGATTCATAGAGTATAATGGAAGAAATACTAATATGGAAATCAGAAAGTCAGAAGATCTGGATTCGCTGCTTTCCTACCTCCAGTTTCCCCATCTATAAAATGAGAATCTTCAACTAGATAATTCCTAAGGTCACTTCCAGCTCAAGATCTAAGATCTGAAATTAAGAATTAAATTAATTTGTTGAAACTATTTCTAGTCATATGAAAAGATGCTCCAAGTCATTATTAATCAGAGAAATGCAAATTAAGACAACTCTAAGATACCACTACACACCTGTCAGATTGGCTAAGATAACAGGAAAAAATAATGATGATTGTTGGAGGGGATGCGGGAAAACTGGGACATTGATGCATTGTTGGTGGAGTTGTGAACGAATCCAACCATTTTGAAAAGTAGTTTGGAACTATGCTCAAAAAGTTATCAAACTGTGCATACCCTTTGATCCAGCAGTGTTACTACTGGGATTATATCCCAAAGAGATCATAAAGAAGGGAAAGGGACCTGTATGTGCACGAATGTTTGTGGCAGCCCTTTTTGTAGTGGCTAAAAACTGGAAACTGAATGGATGTCCATCAGTTGGAGAATGGCTGAATAAATTGTGGTATATGAATATTATGGAATATTACTGTTCTGTAAGAAATGACCAACAGAATAATTTCAGAAAGGCCTGGAAAGACTTATACGAACTGATGCTGAGTGAAATGAGCAGGACCAGGAGATCATTATATACTTCAACAACAATACTCTATGATGACCAGTTCTGATGGACCTGGCCATCCTCAGCAACGAGATCAACCAAATCATTTCCAATGGAGCAGTAATGAACTGAACCAGCTATGCCCAGAAAAAGAACTCTGGGAGATGACTAAAAACCATTACATTGAATTCCCAATCCCTATATTTATGCACACCTGCATTTTTGATTTCCTTCACAAGCTAATTGTACAATATTTCAGAGTCTGATTCTTTTTGTACAGCAAAATAACATTTTGGTCATGTATACTTATTGTGTACCTAATTTATATTTTAATATATTTAACATCTATTGGTCATCCTGCCATCTAGGGGAGGGGGTGGGGGGGTAAGAGGTGAAAAATTGGAACAAGAGGTTTGGCAATTGTTAATGCTGTAAAGTTACCCATGCATATATCCTGTAAATAAAAGGCTATTAAAAAAATAAATTAATTAATTTGTTGTACAGTAGCCATAAGAACCTACCTTCCAAATTGTTTACTTCTATCCAGACCCAGAGCACAACTGTTTTGTTTGCAATTCCCAGTCCTGCATCCAAAAGGGCTGGATGGAAAGCGGGCATATAGAGCTGCTTCCCCTGTGTGGTTTTGGAGGAGTTAGGCTGATTCAATTGGCTGAGCCACCATAGGCAGGCTGATGGAGTCTACGCTGCTGCTCTTGGTGCTAAAGCTATGAACTGCATCCATAAGGGGCTAGATGGCCAAGTAGCTTGCTGAGTAGCACCAGAATGGGCCCCCAAGTCCAAGTGCCACTTCTATGCCTCAAGCATACCCAGGAGAAGGGGCCTGCATGCCAGTGTCGGACCATTCCCTGCACTTCAACAAAGACAAAATTTTGAAGTCAGTACTTTATTGGGAAGGACACCTGTGATAAATGGAGAATTTAAGGAACTCAAATTAACTGATTATCAAGGAAAATATTTGGTTTTCTTCTTCTATATACTTGACTTCAATTTTGTGTGTCCTACTTAAATTATCATTTTTGGTGAAAGAATTGAAGAATCCCATAAATAGTGGAAGTGGTTGCATGCTCCATTGATCCACAGTTTACCCATTTAGCATGGATTATACCTCTCAGAAACAAGGAGGCCTTGGGCTAATAAAGATTCTACTTTTTTCATATTTGACACACCAAATTTCAAAAGATTATGGAGTTATCTGGAGGACCAAGGTCAGGCCTTCTAGTTATTGATGATAAACAAATCCTATGACAAATTACAATGAATGACCTTCCTGTTGGTAAATCACTAGATGAAACACCATATTTACTCCAAGCATTCCCCTATATTAACAAATATGGAGAATTCTGCCTTGCTGATTGGAAACCTTATAGTGAACCAATAATTCCAAGTCCAGCTAGAAAACTGAAGTATTTTGATAAACAAAATCAAAATGTTTGCTCAGATAATGTCACGTTCAGAGGTTACAACTAAAATGTTAGTGGTTTTGATACTAAAATATTGCTTGCTTCTTCAGGAGTTCTTGAAAAATGAAAAAAAAGAATGTCAGCCTTACCACACATACTAAAACTAACCTAGGATAACTATTTGGACAATGCAGAGTATCAGTTATAAGCAAAAGCATAATCAGAGTTAATTGCATTTTTAAGCATTAGAAAGATGCTTTGATGACTCAAGATATGGTATCTGATGGATATCTGGATATAATAATCTGATCATTAAAAGAACACCTAATTGGATCATCATTTGAGACTTAATGTCACAGCACATCCTGCTGCTAATCCCCTCTTCTGTTGCCTCTGCTATAATGATGCTAATATTAAATCAGGATTCAGTAGGCCCTAATCTCCTGAGAATCAGCTAGTGATCTTCATTAATATTTTCCACAAAAGAACTTCCTCTGAATATTTGACTGCACTACAAGAACTGTTCTGTTGCTCAATCAATTATTTCCCTTGACAGAATCCCTCAAAAGTCATCATCCTGCTGCTTCTTAAATACTTCCAGAGATGGTTTACTCCATCCCTCAGAAGGAAGACTATTCCACTTTGGGGTAGCTCTGAACCTCATGAATTATTCTTTTAAGAGGCTAAATTCTACCTCATTCTTATTTTAACTCATTGGTCTTACTTATGCTCCTTGGAGTCAGAACAAACTTTCAAAAATGGAAGATAATGTCTATGACCCATCAAATCTTCTCTTTTGTAGATTAAACAACCAGTCTTCATATAAATAAACTCCATCCACTACTATCAAAAGAACTGGAAGAATTAATTGTTGCAACAATATTGGTGGGGAATAGTAGAGTTACCATAAAACTGAAAAAAAAAATAGAACAAAGTCTACAAATTATAAACCATTGTGATCTTGAACTCTATTCATGGGGATAGTTTAGAGTGGATTGTTAAAAGATGGTTACAGAACAGATGATTATAAAGTATAAGCATAGTTTCTTCAAGAATTGGTCATATGTGGGCAGCTAGATAGTGCAGTGGAAAGAGCACTGGCCCTGGAATCTGGAGGACCTGAGTTCGAATCCAGCCTCAAACACTTTAGACTTACTAGCTGGTTACCTTGAGCAAGTCACTTAAAAAAAATCACCAAAAGTCACTTTGGCAAGACACACACACACACAAAAAAAAAAAAAAAAAAAAAAAAAAAAGATTTGGTCATACCAGCGAGGTAGAGTTAAGATGGTAAGGGAAAAGACAGGGACTTGACTGAGTTCTCTCTAAAACCCCTCTGAATATCTTTAAGTTATGTCTCAAAACAAATTCTGGAGAGGCAGAACCTACAAAAGGAGAAACAATTTTCCAGCCAAAGACAGCTTAGAAGGTCAGAAGGAAATGTCTGTCTCATCAGAAAAAAAGTGGAGCACAGTAAAGATGAACAAGTTTTGAAATATAAATATAATGGAATAATATTGGACTGAATTTTTATCAGTAAGGTGACCAGTCAGGATTCCAAAGCACTTAGAGAAATGAAGGACTCAGAGTGCATAGTGAGATAATTCAGTTTTTTTCAACATGGCTAATTTGTTGTAGAAATGTATTTTTATTGACTATACAAGTTTATAAAAGAAATTATTTTTCTTGTATTTTCAATTGGGGCTGGATGAAGTGAGAGGACAAGAAGTTGAATCTTAGATGATTAAAACAATGAAATGTTTTTAAAGAGGAAGTTATGAGTTTGCTCTAAAGTGGGAGAAAGGGACCACACTTAAGAGATACGAAAATGAAATTAGCAGTATTGACAATTGTTTTAATGAGGCTAGAAGATTAGAGAGATGCAGAATATAAATGACATATGAATTCATGATGAGTTGAATTGCCTTCAAAATAAGTATCTGGTAAACATTTTAGTAGCTACATGACTATCTCTTCCCTTGGAATCAGTAATAGTTCTGCATTTAGGATTATGAAGATGTGATATTCATTTTCTGGGGGAAATGACAAAAAGTTAGTATTTTATAAGCACTGAACATCTCTCCTGGGCCTAAAGAATGAATTCAGAGAATGTTGTTTCTTTTGGCAAGACCTATGTCTCAGTATTGGAAACAATGGGTCACTCAGAGCCTCAGGGTTTTGATAAACAATGCTTTCAATAAAACCATCTTCAAATACCTCCAAAGAAACAGTTCAAAGGAAGTCAAAAGTTCTGGCTAGAAGGCTAAGGAAATTCTCTGACATAACAAAGCCTTATTACATGACAGCATTTTAGAGTTGGCCTTATATATTTCTTGCCTGAAGACTCAAACTGGATCCCAGATCAGTTCACCCTGGGGCAAAGATAAAGCAAGCTGTTCAGATAAGTGATAACTTGGAGGCTCATAATAGCCCTAGTTTCTGCTGTGGGAGTGGAAAGGGGGAAGTTAGTTCAAACCTTCCTATTTCACCAGTATCCTGATTCACAATAAACTATTTGGATCATCCATGGTGTTAAGGAGAGTTTCTGCATAACCATCTTTGACAATATTGTAATTATCAACTGACACTTAGATATTTTGAATAAAGACGTGGGTGGCTTAATAATGTACCATTCCACAATCAGCTTCAAACCAGAAAAATAGACCCTATAAAAGTACTTAATGATTCATCTGACCTAACTAAGGCTATGGCATTGTTTCAATAATAGTGTTTATAAGATTTTGAACCAGAAGAGAATTTAACAGTCATCTAGCTTGAATGATCTCTAATGCTATCATTTTACAAATGAAGAAAGTGGACACAGAGAATTTATATACTAGCCCAAGGTCATACTGGCCATTAGTGAGTAACACAACTGAGGTTTGAAACAGATACATTAAAAAAAGTTTATTTTTTTTTGTATGCCATCCTACAGTTTAAAATGTAGTTATCTTTTCAAAAAAAAAGGAAGAATCAGCTTTTAAAACAATAGAACTTAGAATGTAGATAATATAATTTTGTTGAGTAAAAATATAGTACAGCAAAGGCTTTAAGATATAGAGTCAGAGGACATTGGTTCAAATATCAGTTCTGCTACTTTTTAAAAATAATTTTTCACATAATACATATATCTGTATATAAATATGTCTACACACATTTACACATTCTTACCTATGCTTGTTTGTTTTCTCAACTGGCATAATGGGATAATAATAAGATTGTCAAAAGGATTAAATGATATATTTGCTAAGTACTAAGCTGATAATCAACATATCGTAAGAAAAACAATAGATTTGGAGAACATATCAAGAAGAAAAAAACAGAATAATCAGACTACTTGAAAGTTTTAATCAAAAAAGAATCTTGATACAATAATTCAAGAAATAATAAAAGAAAATTGCCCTGAAGCATTAGAACAAGAGGGGAAGTAAAAATAGGGAAAAAAAAAAAACCACCAATCACCACCTAAAAGCTATCCAATGATGAAAACCTATAAGAACACTATAGCCAAATTCTCAACTCTCCAGGTGATCAAAGAAAAAGTATTATGAGTAACACTAAAAAATTCAAATACAGTGGAGTCAGGGAGTCACAATTAGAAACACACAAAACTAGCAACAGCCATATTAAAAGATCATAGTTCTTTAAAAAAACAACTATATACTTAGAAGAGCAAAAGAATTAGAGTTGCAGCTGAAAATCTCATACCCAATAAAGTTAAGCATATTTCTGAATGGAAAAATGATACTTAATGAATTGCCAGATTTTCAGGAATTTGTTGCAAAAGACCTGAAATTAACAGAAAATTTGACATATAAGAACCAAAAGAAATATAAGATAAACAACAAAGGCTAATTTCAAGGGACTCATGAAGACATTATTTAGGTTTTATACATGGAAATTTTAAATAGAGATGAATATGATATGATTACAAAACGCAAAAATACACAGGAAAAGGTAAAAAAAAAGACTAATTATATTACACAAATGAGATATGCTAGCAAGAACAGACATAGAATTCAGATGGAGGAGGAATATTGGTATTTCTGGAATCCAACATTTCAGGAATGGGTTAAGGAGGAAAGAATACATATATCTAAATTCATGAATCTAAGTGGGGTATACAAGTATGTTTTGATTAGTGGAAATAAGATAAGGTATAGATTAAAAAGAATGGGATCAAGAGTCAGGGAAAGGATTTGGGGAGGCATCCTTGGAGGCATTGTACATTAAGTAATACCAAGGCAGTATAGTGGGCAAAAATAAAGTGGAGGAGACATCATGGATTGAAAATAAGAACATTTACAAAAATAAAATAACGATCAGGAGTAGAATTTATTAGAAAAAAAATGAACTAGTAATCATTAATCTAAGACAAAGTTAAAACTAAAATAAACAATCCAAAAATAGGGAAATTAAAATATGTCAGCCATATCAATCACTATTGTTTTAGGTTACTTAAAATGACTAGATTGTATAAGGTTGGAATATTGCTGAAGAATAAGAAATGATGACTTGGTAGATTTAGAAAAACATGAAGAAATTAGGACTTATGAAGCATGATATTATCCACTTTCATAGAAACAGAGGACAAACAAGCATAATATGGCATTACACATATAAATGAATGTATGTATATATATATATATATATGTATATATGTGTGATGGATTTATAAATATATTTATGCTTAATTATAGCCTATTTGGGAGAGATGAAGGAAGTAAAAAGAAATAAAATAAAGTAAAAAACGACCTAACAGAGGACAAAAAAAATCTCTAAGGAAGCAAAAAAAAATGGACAGCTCTGAACACAACAGATAGTGTTTATTATATGGCTTTATTGAAATGAAATTTAATGTCTGATATTTTGAATCCTCTCATGTTGTTATGCACATGGCAATTTTTGTTGTTGTTATTTTTCTATTTTCTATTTAAGTTTTAAATAAATAATTTTAAAATCCCAGATAAACCTTTGCTCTATGCTGATGATTCTCAAAAATACCCATCATATTTTAACATCTTGGCTAATTCTAAACTCACATTTTCAATTACCTTTCAGATATCTTAAACTGGATGTCCAATAGATATCTTAAACTCAACATGTTTAAAACTGAAATTATCTTTCCCCCTAAACCTTCTCCGCTTCCAAACAATCTTTACTGTCAAGGACACAACCATCCTGGCAGTCCCTCAGGTTTTTGTTAAAGGTGTCATCTTCATTCCTTACTATCACTCACACTCTATATGCATCTGTTGCTGGGGTATGGCTATCTCACTTTTGTGTGTGTGTGTATGTGTGTGTGTGTGTGTGTGTGTGTGTGTGTGAGAGAGAGAGAGAGAGAGAGAGAGAGAGAGAGATGTATATACATAGTTGTTGCTCAGTTATTTCAGTTCTCCTCGTTGTGATTTTATTTGGGATTTTCATGCAAAAATACTGGAATGATTTCCTTCTCCAATTCCTTTTATAGATGAATGACTAAAGCAAACAAGATTAGATGACCCAGGGTCACATAGTCAATAAGAGTCTGAAGCTGGATTTGAATTCAGATCTTTATGACCCCATGTCCAGCCGTCTATGGAGTAAGCCATTTAGCTGCCATATACATATAATTTATATATATATATATATATATATATATATATATATATACATACACACATATGTATACGTACAAATATATATAGAGAGATGTATGAACATACAAACCCATATATTGTATTTATAATATTGTATTATATTGTATTATATGTTATGCTGTATCATAGTATATTACATATTGCATTTAATAATGGGTAGTGCTATGGGTAGAGTACTGAACTTTGAGTCACAGAGACATGAATTCAAATTCTGTGTGACATTTACTAGCTAATTGTGTGACTCTGGATGCACCCTCACACATATCCCATGAGTATATATATATATATATTTTATGTATATATTAAAATATTTATACTTATATGCATATACATATATATATATATCTTTTAATACTCTTATTTCACCTCTTCTAGGAATTTTAGTTGGCACTGATAAACAAGTTAATGCATTTAAAATGCTTTGCAAACCTTAAAGTGTTACACGAATTTTTTAAATATTATTATCAGGTATATGCTTACTTTTTATAATATTTTACAAGTATTATTTTCACAGTAAATATGAATTATTTTAAGGGGGAATAGCACTTACATTTGTGAGGTTCAGGAAAGAGTTCATATAGTTCAGATAGTGCTTGGACTAAATCTTGGAGGAAACAAGGGACTGTAAGTAGTAGAAATGAGGAAGAACTTGTTGGGCATGGGAGATGACCAGTATGAAAATATGAAGATCTTCTTGTGTTAGAATCAACCAGGCAGCCAATAGGTCTAGAATGTAGAAGGAAGGAAAGGGAGAAATATATAACAAAGCTGGAAAAGAAGATTGATTGTAAAGTCCTTCAAAAACCAAACACAAAATTTTATATTTTATTCAAGAGACAATAGGGATTCACTAGTTACCTATAATGTTTGACTGAAACATACGTATTCAGATATTTACATGGATCTGTGATTTCACTGATACAATTATTCCCTCTAACAATGTAACCTCAAATTCATCCATGCTTTCCCATCATGTGACTTCTGTCTATATCCTTCCACTAGTTTATCACATGGAATTAACCCAATGAACGGGGAGATTTCCTTACTTTCTCTTGACAACACGGCACTAATAGAGGACAAAAAACATCAGAAACCTCTCATTTTTGTTTTATGACTATCCCATCTCCTTTCAAATCATATATTTTCTTGAATACATCCTTTACTTTTGTTCATCATAATTCCTTATTTATTCTATATGGTGGCTTGTTCATATCTATCAGGTACTTCTCCTTTAACTTATAAGTGGTATTCATTTTTATTTCCTCAAAGATTGTAATATCTTTGTGCAATAATACCAGTAGAATATTGTCATTAAGATATTGAAACTTTGTTTCAGAAAACAATGATTGGATCAATTCTAAAAATGTTACCTAAAACCTATCTAGTCCAATAAAACCTACCAAAGCTCATGCTCCCCCCATCAGCCCACTCCTTTTTCTTTGCCCACCTCTTCCACAGCTTCTTCATCAATAACTTTACAAGAGATAATGTATTGGCACATAGAGGAAGTTCAGCTTTGAGTTCCTCCTCTCCAGCTTGGCACCTGCCATTTCTGTAGCACTACTTTTGAGAAAGACCCAGCCATGCTTCATTTCCTTTCTTCCTCTCTCATCACCTCTTCCTCCATATCTTTACCCCAAAGCCTTGTCACTTTAAGAGTACCATTCTTCACTATACCCCTTCAACACTAGTCTAGAATCATTAATTTTGATCAAATCAATTCTGTCATTGTTCATGAATGAGGTATGTCTATGTAATCCCCTATATTATTATTCACTATCTCTATAATTTTCTGCACCAAAGTTCCTTTTTATACATGTTACTCCCCATACATATTATTTCCCGCCATTATAATATAAGCTCTTTGAAATCAAGGACTATTCTTGCTTTTGGTTTGGTGCTTACTACCAATGCACCATAGAAAGCATTTATTGGCTTAGGACAATGCACTCTTCACCCTAGAAATAGAGCCCTGCTTTAACAAAGAGTTAAAAGCCAAGTGTTGGTTGTGATGACCACGCATTTTAAAATCAGCCTGAGTCAGGAATTGAAGTTAAGGGAAAATCTTCAATCTTTATTCTCAGTAGAGGTGAAGAAGAATCAGAGGTAAAGGGGGATTGGAGGTAAAGGGAGATTAGCAATATCAGCAGCTGCGTCAAGAAGCCAGCCACACCAGAAGCCAGTCAGCAGTCACTCTGCCCCTCTGCCTCCACCTACCAACATCGCCATTTCCTATACAACACATTAGGACTTGCACAAAGAGTGGGTGGGGGCCATTCTTTCTCCAAGCATATATATTAATAGAGTATGGTCCAATTACTATTTAGTCTCATGTGCTTGGGACCTCAGTGCATCAACTCAAGCCTCAGCCCATTATATCTCCCGCTTTCTTTTGTTTTAGAACACAGGTGGTCATGCCATCCCTGACTCCTCAGGGAGGTCAGAGCCCCCAAGGGGAGGTGATCACACCCTCCCTGACTTCTCAGGAAAGGAGGTGAAAGCACCGAAAAGGAGGTGATCACAACCCCCTTGACTTCTTAGGAAGGGAGGTGAAAAGCACCAAAGGGAAGTGGGGGTTGCTACCGGGTTTCTGGGCTGAAGGGTCTTATTATACACAAACCCTTCAGCATGGGAGGTATTACACAAGCACATAGCAATAATGAAGAGGCTATTAGGGATGACCCTCCCCTTAGTCAGTGCAGTCTCGATGTGGTGTAACAAACATGAATTATATATGCAAGTAGCAGAATAGCAAACAATATAAATCAACATGGTGTTGTAAAAGATCGCCAAAAGTCCTAGAAGGAGGGTATGTAAACAACAGTCACACATATGCCTTCTTCAGCAGTCAAGAGACAGTCCAAAACCAATCTATTGTCCATTGCTTCATATATCAGGGAATCCAATGATCCCCCTAAGTTTATGAAGTCTGGCAAAAGTCTTTTTATGTGTTAGGGAATCCAATGATTCCAGCAGATTTTGAAGTCCTATAACAGTCTTATCATGTCTCAGAGAATGCAATGATTCCTGAGAGTTTTGAAGTCCAACAATTTTTGATGTCCATGAGTCAAACGCCATAACTGCCACGCTCTTTCAATGGTGAGCATCAGCAACAGGACCACCCAATATTTCTTCGGTCTTCTCCTTCATTTCAAGGGTCTGCTCCATCTTTCTGCGATGGACAAGTTGAATACGGCTTGTTGGCATCCATCTGATTCCTTCTCCACCTGTAGAGATAGAAGCAAACCCTCTCGCCCAAGCAGTTAGCCTATCTGGCCCCTTCCATTCACCACTTTCTGGGTCTCTCCACATCACCTGGTGATTATCTAAAGATAGTGGAGCTTCTCGCACTGGACACTGCCCTTCCAGTGGGTTATAAAACCTGTCTGCCGGAGCCAGTGCATCTTTGTCAAAAATCAAGAAGTTAATAGTATAAAGGGTTAGATTTAGAAGTTCTCTAGGGTTACCTGTGGCTCCCCCTTTCTTTTGTTTTTGGAGGAGCGTCTTAATATCTCTGTTTCTCCTCTCTACTATTGCCTGTCCTTGAGGATTAAAAGGTATGCCCGTGGTGTGTAAAATCTTATACTGTGCACAAAAGTGTGCAAAATGTTTGGAAGTATAAGCAGGCCCATTGTCTGTTTTTATTGCTTGTGGCACACCCATAATGGCAAATGCTTGTGTGAGGAATTCAGTGATCACTCGGGCTGTCTCTTTTGCTGCTGGTATTGCAAAAGTGAATCCTGAAAAGGTGTCTACCACAACGTGGGTAAAAGATAGATGACCAAAAGATTTATAATGGGTCACATCCATTTGCCAGATTTCATTGGGTCTCAAACCACGAGGATTCTTCCCTGGAGACAGTGTAGGAGCATGGAAAGGAAGGCAAGCTGTACAGGCTATTACTATGCTCCTAGCTTCCTCTCTTGTTATTCCAAATTGTAAACGTAAAGCTCAAGCAGCCTGATGATATTTAGAATAAGATGCCTGGGCTTCTTGGAATAAAGGAGTATTGACTAACATAGTTAGAAGGCTATTTGCCTTTGAATTTCCATCAAAAATGGGACCTGGAAGTCCACTATGAGAATAGACATGATAGACATAAATCTTACCTGGATGCTTTCTCACTTGCTCTTGAAGTTTCTTAAAGAGCTGATATATATTAGAGGCTGCAAATTTTATTTGGGCTGTGGCAATTCTTTGTACCACACCGACTGAATAGGCTGAATCAGATATTATATTTATCAATCTATATTTATCTGTATATTTATCAATCAATCTATACTGCGACATCTCCATAGGGACCTACACCTGTTAGTAGGTCATAGGTGATTGCAGCATGAACTGCACTTTGACTATTTTGTTGGGCTTGTATCCTACAGAGCTCACTATATTCAGAAAGTCACAAGTAGTTTTGTCCAGGTTCTAGGCATACCCTTGCCATAGATTTCCAGTCATTAGGGGTTAAGATTTCAAAAGCCAAATTCTGTAATAACATCTTTACATAAGCTGATGTAGCCCCATAAAGAGTGCAAGCCTTTTTCAGGTCTTTGATGATTTCTATGTCAAAAGGAGTATATTTTCTACTTTCTTGACCTGAAGAATTAAACTGTTGTATTACAGGAAAAATGTGATGTTGGATTTCTGCTACATCAATCCCTTCCTCTTTGGCCTTAATTAGTCCCTTTTGCAATCTAGTCATAGGAGTAGTTGGATGCTGGGGAAGAGGTGCTGGGTGCTGATGCTGTCACTGCCCCCCCCCCCACATCCCTCCTCCCTCCATCCCAGAAGGTGGAGTTGATGGAGGAGAGTCAATTACTTGCTCCTCAGGTGAAGCTGCCTCACATTCACCAGGCCCTTGAACCTCACTTAAGTCTCCATTCCCTGTGAGGATATGGTAATTAATCTCTTCATTGTCTTCCTCCTTTATCTCAGGCTTCCCCATTTGGCTATTTCTAAAGCTTTTTTTCTTTCTTCTAGGAATTATAAGGTTTTTTGGGGCCAACTGTATTATATTGTATAAATAGAATGCCTCAATGGAAATTGAATGAGGACCTTTTTGTTGTAATATGTTGAGAACTGTTGCCCAATTAATGTCCAATTATCTCAAGCGATTTACTCTTCCTCTAAGAACCAACAGGAGGTGCGCTTTAATGTACCCAGAAGTCTAGCTGTCTGTTCCCAAGTTATAAGTAGCCCTTGGTCTTCTATCAGCTTAAGCATGCTTTCTATAGCGCCACTCCTGGATGTGGTTGAAGGGATTAGAGGGGGGATGGAGATTCTTTAGCTAGCATCTGTCCCATTTCAACCAAAAAAAGGTTACTAGTTTAGTTTTTAAGAAAATAAATTTCCTGTTTGTCTATTATACTCACCCAAGTTCCTGATCACTGGAAACTTCTTCAGTGAAAGTAGGGTCCTTGGTTCCCACGCTTGGGTGCCAAATGTGATGACCTCGTATTTTAAAATCAGCCTGAGTCAGGAATTCAGATTAAGGGAAAATCTTCAATCTTTATTCTCAGTAGAGGTGAAGAAGAATCGGAGGTAAAGGGGGATCGGAGGTAAAGGGAGATTAGCAATGTCAGCAGCTGTGTCAAGAAGCCAGCCACACCAGAAGCCAGCCAGCAGTCTCTCTGCCCCTCTGCCTCCACCCACCAAAATTGCCATTTCCTATACAACACATCAGGACTTGCACAAAGAGTGGGCGGGGGCCATTCTTTTTCCAAGCATATATATTAATAGAGTATGGTCCAATTACTATTTAACCTCACGTCCTTGGGACCTCAGTGCATCAACTTGAGCTTCAGCCCATTACAATAGTCCAGGAAAATGAGCAGACAACAAAAATATTTCTGGCCGTAGAAAATTACCAGGGTGACAAGGAAGATAAAAACACCATTCAGAAGATAACATCCAAATCCTGCAAGAAAAATAAAATTTGGTCTTAAGCAATGGAAGAGCTCAAAAGGGATTTCGAAATCAAATAAGAGAAATAAAGCAAAAATTAGGGAAAGAATTGAGAGTGGTACAAAAAACAATACAAAAAATTAATGAGGAAAAGAATGCCTTAAAAAAGAAAATTGGTCAAATGCGAAAGGAGGCACAAAAGCTCACTAAATATGCTCACTGAGGAAAATAATTTCTTAAAAGTTAGAATTGAGCAAATGGAAGCTAATGACTTTATGAGAAATCAAGATACAATAAAGCAAAACCAAAATAATTATAAGAAGGAAAAAATTGAAATATCTCATTGGAAAGACAACTGATCTAGAAAATAGTTTCAGGAAAGATAATTTTTAAATTACTGGTCTACCTGAAGGTCATGATAAGAAAAGAGTCTGGATATCAGGAAATTATCAAGGAAAACTATCCTGATATTTTAGAACTAGATGGTAAAATAGAAATTGAAAGAATCCACTGATCACCTTTGAAAGAGATCGTAAAATGAAAATTCATAGAAATATAATAGCCCAAGTCCAGAACTCCCAGGTCAAGGGAGAAAGAAAATAATGAGATGGTGGATTATAAATCTGAGATGCAGAAATAACAGAAATAAGAATCTTAAACAGGGAAGTTGGCTTGGGTGGAAAGATGATGAATTCTATTTTGTACATAGTGTGTTTGAGATATCTCTAGAACTTTCATTTTGCAATGTCTATTGCACAGTTGATGATAGGAAAAGAAGTTCAAGTCTGTTCAGCTTTTATAATATTCCTCAATAATATTTGTTTTATGATTGACAATGTTTTTGCCTTAAAACTCTGGCTTTACTTTTCCTTCAGTCCTCAGACAGTTGATGAAAAAAATGTTTCTCTTCTAATGCTGTTGTTTTCCTTGCCATGTTTTTTGCATTGGGCTTACTTTTATTGATACTTCCCAACTTCTTGGTCATGGTAGGCAAGTCAGAATAGTACTTGATCCTCTATACCACTTATGAATTTTTCTTTGACCACCATCTCACTACATATTTTACACTCCAATTAATTGCAAAGTATACTATCTCCCATTTGTGTGCTTTTATACCAGCTGAGTGTACTACCTAAAATGTTCTCCATTCTACTCCCATCTCTTAGTTTTTCTAGATTCCTTCAAATATCAACTCAAATCTCACTTTCTTTAGGAGGCATTTTAGTTCACACCAACTTCTAGTGCCTTTCCACTTATGAAAGTATGAATTTGTCAAGGAATTGGCAGTAATAAAACAATTGGGCAAGGAATTTGAAAACAGAGAACAGTGTGAAGTTGAAGTGTTTATCTATAGGGTTCAGTAATAGAAAACGAAGAAACTGAAGTCAAAGCAGAGATAATGGCATGAGAGAAAATTGAAGCATAGTGAATTGGAAAGACATGACAAGGGTAAATAATAGTTTTAGGAGAGGTGAACTATAGGGAATAGTATAATGATATAAAATTATGGGAAGAGGAATATATATTTTTATTGGAAATGGAATATGTAATTTTGCAGAAGTCTAGTAGTGTGATTATCTCAGTAAATGATTAAAGTCAAATAGAGGAATAGATCCTGAAAACTGAGGAGATCTTGGATATTATTTAAAATAGCATCATTTTGCAGATGGAAACTAATTCCATGAGAAAGTAGAGAAAGTAACAATATGAGTCAATAAATAAAATATAACATCTGCATTGTGGGGAAAATATTAGTATAGTATACTTCAGAGTGGTTGCTGAATTTTTGTGGCAAAGGTAATCCCTAGAAAACAAACTGAGAAATATTCTGACTCCCCTTAAGAATATTGTATTAAAGAAGGTAAAGCTAGAGGTAGAGAGAAGTGCAGTGTCAATCAGAGGAAGTCAGTTCTATTTCAGGAGAAAAAAAAGTATAAAAGGAAGAGGTTTAGAAAGAAGAGATTTTTTATTCATTATGGGATGGGAATCCCATAAAGTACTGTAGAAGATGGAAGAAGAATTGAAATATGATATAGAATGGAAAAGGTAGAGAAGGATAAGAATGAAAGGATGCACACAACAAATCAATAAAAGAAACAAAAGTTGAACCTCAGTATTCTATTCCCCAAATCACTATTCCATTTATCAAGACTAAATAACAATCTATGAATGATCTTTCAGAACAGTTGTACAGATTGTGGTATGGTTGTTTGTTTTTAATTGGCTAGGGGACCTTGTGGAGATATAGGTATTTTCAATTTGTTTGAAAGATGGCAACCATAAGAAAGGTCAGAAGTGAAGATATTCTAAGGATTGAGACTAAGACTATGGAGAAATGTTACTTATAGGAGGCATTCAGGAAAATTATCTTTTGTAAAACTTCTGACCCTGATTTATGAAACTTTGTGAGAGAGCTATTGTGGTAGTAAAATTGGTTTCAGCAATTTCCTGCTACAAAAATAACTTTCAGCCAAGTGGAAAAAAACTATTAATCTCATGTAGGGACTCTTTTTTGTGTCTTTTCTAAGGCTAAAATAGGTTTGGCCATTAATGTTAAAAAAAAAAAGTATTATATTTATTTTCATCAGAAAAAAATTAAAGAAAATAATATAGAACTTTGAGGTTTTTTTTCTTCTTACCTATTTCTGGTACTTGGGAAGAAAGTGATAGATTTCTTTTTTTGATCACTTGGAATAGAATTGTTCCTGTGGTCACACTCTCATATATAATATGCTTTGCCTGAAGATAAAAATTTCCCCCAAATTATTGATTTGCTAAAAGGAATTTTCTTTCTTCAAGAAAATAAATGTTGATGTCCTTAAGGGAAAAAATCTTTGAGAAATTCTCTATCACTGCCCCAACCTTTCTCTTTTAATTTATTGGTAATTCTTTCAAATATTATCTAAAACAATTTTAAAAAAAAACCTGATATTTTATCTAGTTTTATATGAATTTTTTTTCATTGTATCTTTTTAAAAAGCTGTCAGGTAGATTTTGAAGGTATCATTATCTTTGTTTTATAGATAAAGAAACTAACGTTCATATAAGAGAAAATAAATTTCAGATCCAAGATTCAAATTTAGTGGACTTTTTATTATGTGACAGCTGTCTCCCATTTATAAGAAAAACAGCAGCAACGACAGTCTAATCCTCAGACATTGTTTCATTGTTCCCTTCTATTTTTATGAACTCTCATTTATGCTTATATCAGATTCATTTCTGGATGCTCCTTTTGCTCCACCCTCTGCCACCATCCACTTCCTGTAATCACTTCCTTATAACAAAATTACATATTTTTCAAGTTCAGCAAAAGCAAACCGTCTTATCAGCTGCGTTTTAAAGCATATGCAAAATTTCACATGCATTATTCCCTGCGTCTCCAATGAAAGGAGGTTTATGCATTTTTTCACCACTTCTCTAAGAAAAAAATTCTTAATTATAATAATATTGTATTCAGATTTTTATTTTTATTTAAATTTATGCCAGTGTCACTATGAAATTATACATCTGTATGTATATGTGTGTATATATATTATATATATATTTACAAATTTTCTACCTATAATATATTTTATAATGTATAATATTAGATTTTTTCCTGGTTTTTCTTACTTGAAACTGGAAAAGCTTGTCTTTTCTGTTTTTTCATTTTTGTCTTTTTCATTTTTTCAAATGCCTTCTATTTTTTTTTTCTCTGAACTAATCATTATTGCTTCATATACCGTAACTTGTTTAGCTATTCTCCCAATAGATATCCATTTGTTTCCTACTCTATACTCCAATAACAATGCTTCTGGAGATATTTTGTCATACATAGCACTGTTTTGTTTTATTTTATGCCTCCTTGCATTATGTTTATTACAATGATATACCACAACCAAAGTCATGTCTATGGTTAAGTGACATTTTCAAGCATAAATCTAGATTTTTTTTTAAGAACAAAGACTCATCAATGGTTGATTAATCTACTTGATGTTTTTGTAGCCCAATTTTTGTCGTTCCAAATTGTTCTAGAGCATGATTGAATCAACACATTGGTGTCTCTTTGGTGTCTCAATTTTCCCACATACTCTCCAAAATTTGTCAATTTTTTCTCTATCATATTAGCCAATCTGATAAGTGTGAGGTAGTAGCTCAGAGTTGTTTTAATCTGCATTTCTCAAATCAATAGTGATTTAGAGGATTTATTCATATGCCTATAGTTTCCGATTACTTCATTTGGAAAATTGTCTGCCTTTGACCATTTATTCATTGAAGAATGGCTTTTGTTTTTGTAAATTTGACTCATTACTCTATTTATTTGAGAAATAATGTCTTTATCAGGGAAATCTGCTATAAGTTTTTTTTTTTCACAGTTGTGATTACTATGTATTTTCCTTCATTCTATTTTCCCCATTTTTCTACTCTCTTCTTTCATTCTGTTCATCCTGAAAATTGTTTTGCTTTTGACTTTCTCTCCCAGTTCACCCTTCCTTCTTTCAGGGACCTTCCCCCACTTCCCTTATCCCCTTGCTTTCCTATTCTCCTGTAGGTTGAGATAGATTTCTATGCCCAACTGAGTGTATATTATTTCCTATTAGAGCCAATTCTTATGAGTGTAAGGTCCATGCACTCCCCTTAATTCTTCCCTTTCCTGGTAAAAGCTCTTTCATGCCTCTTTTATGTCAGACAATTTGCCCAATTATACTTTTCCATTTTCCCTTCTCCCAGTTCATTTCTCTTTTTTTCACCCTTTAATTTGACTTATTTAGATATTCATCCTATCATATTCAATTTATCCTCTTCCTTCTGCCTAAATATTCTTCTAACTTCCCTAATAATGTCCCAAGCTTGGGGCTTTTTGTGTAGCTGTTTTGCAGAGATAATTCTGGGGACCTCTAAATTTTGATCCTTCAGGGTGGTCTAGAAAGGTCTAGAAAGAGGTGTGCTTGCTACTCTCCTAGCCTTTTTCCTGTGGCCTGAGTGACCACAAGCATTTTTTCCTGCCCAGAAACTACATCTAGAGTCCCCTCTTCTCTAGGGTCAAAAGCACTGCTGCGCTAGTTTTCCTCCATATTTTGGGCCTGCCGTTCAGGACTGTGACTTGGATCTGAGTATGAGCAAGGTAACAGAGTCCAGCAAAGAGAACATCTCCTTCTGATCACTTGTCTGACCCCCTTATCATCTGTGGGTGGAGAGTTCCAGAAGATACCAGTGCTTCCAATGATTTAGTCACTCCCAAATCCTACTGCTAGTTTGCTTATGTAAGGGTCTGCAGTGGTACACTGATACTGAACTGGAGTACGATCCATTTTCAGTCTGGCGCAATAGACTTTTCCTTACATCATTCTGAGTTGTCTTGAAGTAGAAAATTGTTTTACCTAATTCTGTTGTGGGTTCTGCTGTTGTAAAATTTGTTTTGAGGTATTTTATAGTCGTTTGGACAGGAAATTTGGGAAAACTCAAGCAAGCCCCTGCTTTGTCTCCACCATCTTGGCTCCTACCCTAATAAAAGTCCAAATTCCATTTTAATCTGCTTTTTGATACTCAGTAGTATAGGTCTAAATACACACCACAAACTGTGTACCTGAAATCTCTGAGATAGTATAATGTAATGTTAACATATTTACATAGTATTTAACGTCCTATTTGGAAGATGTCATAGATAATTCAAATGTAATTCTCTTAAAATCTTGTTCAGTTTGGGGCAGCTGTGTGGTACAGTGTATACTGTGTATACAGTGTATAGAGCATCAGCCCTAAAGTCAGGAGGATCTGAGTTCAAATCTGGCCTCTGACACTTAACACTTCCTTGCTGTGTGGCCCTGAGCAAGTCATTTAACCCTGATTGTCCCAGCAAATAAAAAAAAAAAAAAAACTCCTGCTCAGTTCTACATGTCCATTTAAACATTTTTTGCTATTTTAAATCTGTCTTTGGAAGAAGAGAGTCTCTTATCATTATTCCATTTCTATGTATAGGTTATATGAACATATTAACTGTTCAGGGAAGACTAGCATCTCCGATGTGAAGATCTGCTGAACCCATTTTCACAGTCACTTCTCTACCTTTGGTGTTTACATTCATCTGTGGCTCCAAAAAATTGTAGCATCCAAAATGACTACACAGAATATCATCTCAGCAGATGGGCTTAACAATATTGACGGTAACTGAAAGGCTTCAAACTGTCTGGTGAGTGAAGGGGGTATCTACCTCAACTATGTGAAGACTTCCTTCAATGGAATCTATGGATGAGAACAATTTATTTCAAGTTGGCCAAAAAGATGACTAGAGTCAATGGATATTGAAGATGTCAAGGCTGTGCACTGAATCCTGTTAATCACTGTGCATCCTGACTTATCACTGGGCTTTGATAACATTGGAAGAGAGAGTGAGACTGAGACTGATGACTTTGTTCAATTCTATCTCACTTAAATCCGATTCATCTGCAAATCGAGACATTATTCTGTGCAACCTTCTAATTGATAAATCCCCACACTCCAGCTTCTGATTATAGAAAGGCATGGGAAGATTTACATAAATTGATGCTGAGTGAAATAAGCAGGACCAGGAAGACATTGTACTCAATAACAGCAAGAATATGTAATGATCAACTATGAAACACTTGGTTCTTCTCAGCAGTTCAGTGATATGAAACAATCTCAATAGATTGTTTCTACTCAATAGAAAATGCAATCTGCATCCAGAAAAAGATCTAAGGAGACTGAATATAAATCAACACATGCTATTTTAATTTCTTTTTTCTGTTTTTTTTTTTATCTCTCCCATGTTTTTTCCTCTTTGCTCTGATGTTTCTCTCCTAATATGATTAACAAAGTAACATATATTAAAAATAAATAAATTTAATACAATAAAAAAGACATTACCCTATGATGTCATTGATTCTCTTTGAAAAATGAAAGATAAACAACAAATACGTGTGTGTGTATCAAGATATACATATATCAAATAAGGACAAATAAATATGAATATGACACCTCTGTTAACTGAATTTAGATGCTGTTACTTGGTATACATACATTTATCAATGAGATTATTTTATAATATATTCTATTTGGACAAGGGGTTTTGGGTTTTCTCTCACCCTGTCCTCTCACTCTATCTCTGTATCTACATTGGGCTCTCAAATGTCCAACTTTTCCACACTGAAAACATTGACAAATTTCTCTAGAATTTCTTTGCCAAGAAGGACCTTGTCTTTCCATGTTCATCACAGTCTGGGTATAATAAGCACTTGTGCCCACTGTGGCACAGTGTCTTATGATCTCCTCTAAAGGAGCATCTTTGTCTAGTCCCCATATAATTCTTTTGCAAATCTCATCGTCATTTTCCTTAGCCAGATGTCTCGTCATTATTTCTGTAGCAGCATTATCTCCAATGGTTCTGATTACAGCTGTTTGCAAACGTCCCACAAAATCTGCAAAAGGTTCATTGGGACCTTGCTCTATTTTTGTGAAAGCTTTATTTCCATCTTTCTGTCCCAGGAGAGAATTCCAAGCTTTTATTGTAGTCTTAGAAATTTGCTCATACACTGTTATGGGATAATAAATCTGTTCTGAATTCTCTGCATACTGGCCTTCACCAGCTAGTTGGTCAAAAGTGATTTGTCCAATAGTTCCTGTTTGCCTATTGCACTGGGCTTGAATCCTACATAATTCATGAAACTCCGAAAGCCACAACAAATTTTGTCCCGGTTCTAAGCATGTTCTCACTATGTATTTCCAATCATTCGGGGTTAAGATTTCATAAGATAAATTATCTAGCAACATCTTCACATAAGATGATGTAGCCCCATAAAGAGTGCAACCCTTTTTCAAATCTTTAAGTGTTTCCAAATTAAAAGGAGTGTATCTTCTCTCTTTTTGACCTGAAGGGTCAAGCTTTTCAATCACAGGATATGCATTTATAAAATCAGATATATCTTCTCCTTTATTTTTTGCTTTAATTAATGCTTCTTCTAATCTTGTCATATTCTGCTTCACAGGAGAAGCTGCCTCTCTCTCTTCCTCTTCTTCCTCCACCCATGAGGGGGGAGGATCATGAGATGAGGAATGATCTAATTCCTCCTGCTGTGAAGTATCACACTCAGAATTGTACTTAACTCCATTCTTATCTGAATTTTCCTGCTTATCACCTAGTTTAGTTGGCATTTTCTTCTTTTTCATTTTAACACTTAAATAACTTCTTATAGCCAGTTGTATTAAATTATATGTATTAAATATGTCTTTAGAAATTGAGTTAGGGCCATTTTTATTATAGAATTGACAAAGATCTTCTCCTACTAAGTTCCATTCATCTAGATCCAATTCTTTCTCCAGAGAGAAACAAGGACATATGTACTTAACAGTTTGTAAAAGTTCAGTGCTCTGCTCCATAATTATAATCAAACCTTGGCTTTCCATAACTTTGACAATGCTCTCTAAACATTTTCCTTGTACAGAAACAGAAGGCTGTTTTCTAAAGATCTGTCCCATCTTAGCTGAAATTCCACTTTAACTCTTTTAACAAAATTTCTTTGTTGTACTCACTCTAATTTCTGGGTTGAGGAGATTTTTCCACTTGATCAGGGTCACAGACTTTTCCATTGAAATCAGGATCAGAGGCTTTTCTACTAAAATCAGGATCGGATCTTTTCCAGTGAAATCCACTGAGGAGGCCTGTCAGCCCCACATTCAGGGCGCCAAAATATTAGGTCCCTGTTCAGGTGCCAAAATGTTGGGTTTTTTAATATAGCCCGGTTAGCTCAGAGACCTATCTCTCCGAAGAGCTCTTGCAGCTTTGTCCTTGGCTTCTACCTCTCTTTCTTCAGCCTCCAGCCAGCATAAAGTTGGAAAATGCAATGAATCTCTTGCCTCGAAGATAGGGCTTGTAGGCTTCCTCCCAGAGTGCTCCTTTCTGACCCCAGTCAATGTTCCCAAGTAACTCTATCAAGCTCAGAGAGCTTCCTGTATATATATGATCTCTTAAAGGTTAACTCCTCCTTCTGGAGAGAGAGGGATTCTGGGTTATCTCCCAGAGTGCTCTCTGGCCCTAAGGGAGGTGTGAATTTGGATATCTCATACTAAGCCTGAAATCTCCCAAACATGTGAACTCTATTGAATACTTAGATACTTATGAACTCTCTAAAGGTGTGAACACAAGCATCATTTCTATCAGTTGTACTTAGTACCTTGTTTCAAGTTCTGGCCCAAAATATCTCCTTCTAAGATTAAATCAATCATATTGAACCATGCTAAATTAGATAATTATTGTCTCTATCAACTCCAATGGCTTAACAGTTTGTAAAGATTCCAACAATATAATGTAGATTGCTCTCTTGATTTAATCTTTAAGTTTGAATTTGTCTGAGATCAGTGATTAATAGCCCTATTTTTTTCTAATAAAATCCACTCCCAATCTTAGTGTTTTTGTATATCTCTTATCTCCTGTTCCTGATAATTCTTCTACTTTATTTCACTCCTTAACTTCTCTTGCTATTTCTTAATCTCCCCTCCCACTCATGGATCTCTTGTTTATCTTCTCCCCCTACTCTTAGCCTTCCTTTTTAATCACTTTCTCATTAATCTGTAGACCTTAATCCATTCCCTTTAATCTAAACAGCCTTCTATACCATACCTTATCCTCTTCTCTTCCCCCTTATTTCTTTATAGATTTTAGAAGATTCTATAACCTTCATGGAATGTGTTTATGTGTATTTTTCACTATTTAATGAATTCCCCATGTGCGTAGGTTTTCAGAACTACCCATCCTCCTTCCCCATCTAATACTTTTGTGTCATTTCTTTTTCTGCATCTCATTTGTATAGCACGATTACTCTTATTACCTTTTCCTAAACAGTTTTGCTTTTTAGAGTCAGAAAGCTTCTGCCCCAAATTTTCTTTTAGACTAACCAATTATTGATATCAATCTTAGATATATGATTTAAATTTCATGTAGAAACAGTTTGTCCTTACTGAGTCCATTGAAATTAGTTTTTGGTATTGGCTCTTATATGTTTAATTTTTTAGAGTTCAGTTTTGTTTGAAACAAAATTCTGAAAATTTGAGACTTCATTGAATGTCCATTTTTTTCCATTCAATATTATACTTAATTTGCTGAATATAATATTTTTGTCCACAGGCCTAGTTTTTTTGATTGTTAACACACAATCTTCCAGAGCTAGTCTTGTATTGTAGTTGCCAATAAATCCTGTACAATTCTAATTGTAGTTCCAGAATATCTAAATTGGTTTTGTTTGTTTCTTGCAAAATTTTCTCTTTAATCTGAGGGTTTTGAAATTTAGCATTTGTTGTTTCCTATGGTTTCCTTGTACAATTTCTTTGAGGTAGTGTTTGGCTTTTTCTATTTTGACTTTACCTTCTTGTTCTACCACTTCAGGATAATTTTCTTTGATTATCTCTTATACTACTGGGTCTAGATTATTTTTTTGCTAGTCACAGCTTTCAGGTAGTATAATTGTTTTCTCTCCTTAATCTGTTCTCCAGAACTGTTGTTTTTTCTTATGATATGTTTTACATTTTCTTTTATTATTTTCATTCTTTGTATTTTGTTTTGATATTTCTCGATATCTCATAGCTTCACTAGCTTCCTCTTGCCCAATTCTAATTTTCAAAGAATCATTTCCTTCTTTATGACTCTGGACCTCTTTTACTAGTTTGTTGACTTTCTTTTGCATAATCTTCTTGTTTTTTCTAGATGGGTCTTATTTTTATTTTTATTTTTTTTTGCTCAATTTTTCTTTTTTTCTTTTTAAAGTCTTTTTTTGAGTTTTTCTATAAATTTACTCTGAGCAGATAGCCATTCAATGTCACATTTTGATATAAGAGAGGCTTCTTTTAATTGTGTCCTCCTCTAAAAATGAACCTAGGTTTTCCCTATTCCCATAGTAAGTTTCTATGGTTGAGTTCTTTCTCCTTGCCCTTGAGAATTTATTAGCATAACCACCTCTAATCCTGGGATGGAGGGATTATGCCTTTGGCTTCTCTTTAGTTTTCCTTCTGGCCTGGGACTCAAAAGCAAGAACTCCATCCTCCTGGCCTACAGCCAGCAACATCCCTGCCTGTTTCTGTAGCTAGCTTGCAGGTGTTTTACACTTCTTACCTATTATCTTTTGGGATCTTCCTTGGTAGTCCCAGGAGGATCTTTGTTATGCCCCAAATCTTATTTGTTTTTCACTGGTCTACTTCCATCCTGAGACAAAATTTTGTTTTAGAGGAAATCTTAGTTTTCTGATATACTCCACCATTTCCCCAAAATCTTCCTGTCCTCTGTTTATTTTTGTTTCCAATGAATGGATGAATGAAACTTGTAATTTTTAAAATCATCTGATGAAGAATCCATATATTCTTTCATTTTCATTTTTTTATCTTTTAATTTTTGCTTCATTTCTTAAATGCATCAAGTTGTTAAATTCTCTTTTCCTATGAGGTTTACCTTTCTCTTTCATTTTATTAGAGTGAAATTTTCTCAAAATGATAATTATGCTTATTATATTAGTAATTTCCTTCTAATTGAATTGAAATTTAACTTTTTTTTGAAGTAACATTTGTTCCTGTGGTTACTTTGCTTTAACTTACATTTACTATCATAGCACATCTTTAATTTCCACTTGCTTTCCCAACTCTAATGCTTTCAGTTTATTGAATTTATACTGCCTCTATTCAATCAATTAATGAATCAATCATTATTAATTGTCTATCATATTCCAGGCATTACACATAGAACTAGATTGACATAAATGCAAATGTGAAATAGACTTTACCTTGAAAAATTTTAACTTCTAATGGGAGAAAAGCTCTATCTATCTATTTATCTATCTACATTTTTATGTACAGACAAAAAAAACATAGAGATATGTTTTCAGATTGTGTTCAATACCTCCAATGTCTCAATGTCTTCATTTAAATAATATTATTTTCTGGATCTTATTTCTTAACCTTCATTATTGAATGAGTGCTGGCTTTAGAGGAAAGGGTGAGACTGATGACTCTGTACAGCCCTCCCTCACTTATATCCAATTCACTTTCAAGTCATGATATCACCTTCCTGATGTCACTAGTTGTCTTCAAGAATGAAAGACAAAGAACAACAATCTTCTGGCACATTTTTCCCCCAAGGAGTTTTCATTTATGTTATCCTTCTCCATATTATTATCTCTTTTTA
Organism: Sarcophilus harrisii; assembly: GCF_902635505.1. NCBI lineage: Eukaryota > Metazoa > Chordata > Mammalia > Dasyuromorphia > Dasyuridae > Sarcophilus > Sarcophilus harrisii. Next base: position 613,868,152 of record NC_045426.1, on the reverse strand, counting down.
ATCTATTATGTATTCTAGTGTTAAGTTTTTTGGCTATACTTTTGAATTTTTCCTTATTTTAATTATTTATATAGCACTCTTGAGAAATATAGCTTCTGAAGTACTAAATTTGAAGTCTTTCTTATATCCTATGTCCTTGTTATTGCATTGCAAATTTCACCTTATTCTCTGTTCTCCTTGAGCTACTTCATTCATTGATTCACCATTCTATTTTATTTTATTTTATTGGGGCTATTTACTAATTCTAATAGATGTCAATTTGTACCTGAAAAAATGCTAAATGAGGACTGTGTTATGAGCCATTAGGGCTGTTTTTCCTCCTTGTTGTCATTCTTATTACCATCAGTCATTACCACTAAGACCACATTTGCCTATCTATGGATCTTCATGCCTCTTTACAATTTAGGGACTGACTACCTCAAAGGACTTATACATTCTCTTTTCTGGAATGGTGTATATTCCTGGGAACCCCAAAAAGTATTCAGACAAGGTTTGTCCCAAATAAAATCCATTATAAAATACTTCTTTCTTTGTAATAGTGGTAGCAATTAGCACTTATAAAAAGCTTTAATTATTGCAAAATATATTACATATTTTATCTTATTTGATCTTTGTAGCATTCTGGTTAAATAGGATACCATCATTTTTCTAATTTTACAAATGAAGATATCAAGGCTAAAAAGTCTTAGGAATACTTAACTAGACTATGCATGAGCTAGGAATTAAACACAAGTCTTCCTGACTTAAAGTATACTGTTTTATTCACTGCATAACTTATGGGAAGGTTCTATAATGGCAGCCTTTCTTTTCTCCTCTTTAGATGAGGCTTGTTTTCTAATTATTCCATTATGCACCTCCATTGTTTTTACCCTTTTCACACATACTGAAAGAATAAAGACATTATCACTTTTATGATCATACTTGATTTGTGTAAGATCATATCTCAAACTTTCTTCAGTCTCTTATTCAACCTTACCACCAATTCTTGAGTAACTTCCTATTATGTTGTCCATACCTTCCTCCAATTATATATTCCCCTAAATTAATATTTCTAATTCATTCAAAAGAATATAAACACTTCTGTTCTTTTAGTTCCCTCAAATTCTAATTTCCTTTTGCACTCCCAATTATTTTCTTTGCTTTACTTCTTAATGGCTTTAAAAATAGCAACAATCTATAAAGACAAGGTAATTTTTTTTTCTTGCACATCATATTAATGCATATTAGAGCCTTGAGTTTTCCACCTATTTCTGGACTATGTTCCCTGAGGGAAAGCTACTAGAGGCCAAGGTTGAGTATCTTCCATTTGCCTCAATGTAGCTTTGCCATCTGTATCAGAACAAGGCATCTTCTATCTCCTGCTGCCAAACCAATATGCTAACTTGGTTGCAGAGAACTTTCAGTGCAAAGAAAAGAAACACTCCCTCTAATTTCAGGTATTTTATTTATTGCTGTTTCTTCTTCTTCTTCTTCTTCTTCTTCTTCTTCTTCTTCTTCTTCTTCTTCTTCTTTTTTTAGATGGAAGAGAAAGAGGAACTTGGGTGGGGAATGGAATTTCTTTATCCTCTTATGCAGATTTTACTTTCATCACCAGATGTGCCTTTTTTCTGCCTATTCTCCAGCCTTTGCAGGGAGGAGGGATTGTGAAATGGGGCCTCCAACCCCAATAATCTGACCAGTTGCCTTCCATTTCATTATATTTGCCTCTAACTCAATCTACAACCACAACTTGAAGGAGGAGTGATGCCCTCTATTCATTACTGAACATAGCTGGTTACACCCTTTATATACTGATTACTCTGCAAATTATCATCTGAATCCAGTTCTCCACACCTTTATCACCTAAGTCCTTATTCTCAGTTCTCTCAACTCTCTCATCCCAAAGTCTCAAACAAACTTTCTCAGCCCTCTGGAATGACTGTTCCATAAACAACAAACTTTACTTAATCTTAAATCTTTTTGCCTCCCACTCCTTCCATCAACTAGCTTTTATGGAAATCTGTTTTCCATTCCCCCCCCCCCCCCCTCCCGCCAACCTCCTTGATAACAGGACATCCTTGGCCACTTTTTTTAGAACTTATTGAACCTTAACTCATTTTTCTTAGCTTCGTTATCAAAATGGGAAAGTTGGAATACTCTTTGTTCCCTAATGCTTCCAGGTTTTCCTACATCTGTCACTCAGTAATGTCCTTTACTTTGAGGTTCCTGTTACTCAAATTATGTATCAATTAAAATTATGATAACTACTGTGAATAGACTCCCAGGTTACTCCTTTTTATCCTCTTTCTGTATGTGTATGTGTGTGTGTATCCATCCACATACACACACATATGGTATGAAGTTATAATTATATATAGATACACATTATACATATATATGTGTGTATATAATGTATGTATGTGAGTTTGTGTGTGTATGTGTATTATGAAGTCTGAATCAACAGGCCTTGAAAACTGATTTCATATGGGGGAAATATTGAGAGCAAAAGAGACTGAAAAGACAAAGATGACATCCAGTCTTCAAGTGTGGCAACTGGGAAGACTGTATTTTTTTGAGCAGCAAAAAAGAAATAAAAAGATCTGAAAATGGGGAAAAGATAAGTTCAAATTGAAATTTATTGACTTTTAAAAAATCCGTGGGACATCTGTTTCAAGATATCCATTAGCTAGTTGGAGATGCAAAAAGGATGTTAGCAGAGACATTAAGGCTGAATATAATTGTCTTTTGCTTTTCTTCTATGATTTTTCTTCTATTTTTATATATTTATGTTCTAAACCTCTAATTCTGTCTTTTAAGATTTTCTTACAATTTGGAGACATTTTCTATCATCTAAACAAATCTGGGTCATGAAAATTGTGAAGTTAAATAGTATAAAATTTCATTTTGACCAATTGTAAAGTAATATCATATTACATTTATTGTGAATCAAAATTCAATTAATGTGGCATGTGTGAATTATTTCACTTAGTTATCTATCTACGCTTACTTATTGCATATTGAAGTGATGTTACTATGCACCAAATTAACAATAATGATATTAATTTTGTAAAAGGTCATGACAGAGCCAAGATGGTGGAGCAGAGGCAGAAACTCACTCAACCTCTCCCTGAATCTCTCCAAATTCCTTTAACTAATGAATCTAAACAAATTTTAGAGCATCAGAACACCCAAAAAGAGAGAGTAGAATATTTCCCAGACAAAGGCAACTTAGAAGGTCAGGAGGGTCTATGACACTCAGAATGGAAGTTCAGCAGGAAGTCTTAGTGCAGGTCATGCTGGCTCAGCCCCAGTCACAGGAATGGCCCCAGTTCCAGTCCCATGCCAGCGAAGTAGGAACAGGTCTAAGGATCTCTGAATCAGCATCAGTACTGGTACTTTCTAGACCTTTCAACTCAGAGCCATTGAAGACAACTTGGAAGTTTAACAGAAAAGGTCTGTGTGCTCTGGCATGCAATCCCAGCAGAGACCATACCAGCAAATCCCAGACCCAGTACCAGGAAAGCAGGACTTGTTGCTTTAGCACTCTAGATTATTTTGCTTCAGGGCACTCTAAGAATTCTAAGGCAGAAAAGAATGTTTGTGGTCAATTCCCTAGAAGTATCTCTGAAAACAGCTGCGCAAAATATTTGAAACTTGAGACAATGCATCCTCTACCCTGGAAACAGAGCTCTACTTTAACAAAGAGTTAAAAGCCTAATAGGCCAAGAAAATGAGCAGACAACAAAAAAAAGTTTCTGCATAAAAGTTAATTTGGTTACAAGAAAGATAAAATACATGCCCAGAAGATAACAAAGCCAAAGGTCCTTCATCTAAAGCTTCCAAGAAAAATAAGGATCCATCTCAAACTATGGAAAATCTCAAAAGGGATTTTGCAAATTAAGCAAGAGACTGGAGAAAACGAAATGGAGACAGAAAGGAGTACACTTTCTTTTCAGCAGTTCATGGAACCTATACAAAAATTGACCATATATTAGGACAGAAAAACCTCAAACTCAAATGCAGTAAGGCAGAAATAGTAAATGCATCCTTTTCAGACCACAATGCAATAAAAATTACACTCAACAAAAAGCCAGGGGAAAGTAGACCAAAAAATAATTGGAAACTAAATAATCTCATACTAAAGAATGATTGGGTGAAACAGCAAATCATAGTCATAATTAATAACGTCACCCAAGATAACGACAATAATGAGACATCATACTAAAATGTGTGGGATGCAGCCAAAGCGGTAATAAGGGGAAATTTCATATCTCTAGAGGCCTACTTGCATAAAATAGAGAAAGAGAAGGTCAATGAATTGGGCTTGCAACTAAAAATACTAGAAAAGGAACAAATTAAAACCCCCCCAGTCAAACACTAAACTTGAAATTCTAAAAATAAAAGGAGAGATCAATAAAATTGAAAGTAAAAAAAAAACTATTGAATTAATTAATAAAACTAAGAGTTAGTTCTATGAAAAAGCCAACAAAATAGACAAACCCTTAGTAAATCTGATTAAAAAAAGGAAAGAGGAAAATCAAATTGTTAGTCTTAAAAATGAAAAGGGAGAACTTGCCACTAAGGAAGAGGAAATTAGAGCAATAATTAGGAATTACTTTGCCCAACTTTATAGCAAGAAATTCGACAACTTAAATGAAATGGAAGAATACCTTCAAAAATATAGCTTGCCCAGATTAACAGAGGAAGAAGTAAATATCCTAAATAGTCCCATCTTAGAAAAAGAAATAGAACAAGCTATTAACCAACTTCCTAAGAAAAAATCCCCAGGACCAGATGGATTTACATGTGAATTCTACCAAACATTTAAAGAACAATTAGCACCAATGCTATATAAACTATTTGAAAAAATAGGGATTGAAGGAGTCCTTCCAAACTTCTTTTATGACACAGACATGGTACAGATACCTAAAACAGGTAGTCTGAAAACAGAGAGAGAAAATTATAGACCAATCTCCCTAATGAATATTGATGCTAAAATCTTAAATAAAATATTAGCAAAAAGATTACAGAAAATCATCCCCAGGATAATACACTATGATCAAGTAGGATTTATACCAGGAATGCAGGGCTGGTTCAATATTAGGAAAACTATTAGCATAATTGACCATATCAATAACCAAATTAACAAAAAACATGTGATCATCTCAATTGATGCAGAAAAAGCATTTGATAAAAGCCAACAACTATTCTTAATAAAAACACTTGAGAGTATGGGAATAAATGGACTTTTTCTTAAAATAGTCGGGAGCATATATTTAAAACTATCAGTAAGCATCATATGCAATGAGGAAAAACTGGAACCTTTCCCAGTAAGATCTGGAGTGAAGCAAGGTTGCCCACTATCACCATTATTATTCAATATTGTATTAGAAACACTAGCCTTGGCAATAAGAGTCGAGAAAGAGATTAAAGGAATCAGAATAGGCAATGAGGAAACCAAACTATCACTCTTTGCAGATGATATGATGTTATACTTAGAGAACTCCAGAGATTCTACTAAAAAGCTATTAGAAATAATTCATAACTTTAGCAAAGTTGCGGGTTATAAAATAAATCCCCATAAATCCTCAGCATTTTTATACATCACCAACAAAATCCAACAGCAAGAGATACAAAGAGAAATTCCATTCAAAATAACTGTTGACAGCTTAAAATATTTAGGAATCTATCAACCAAAGGAAAGTCAGGAATTATATGAACAAAAAACTTTCCACGCAAATAAAGTCAGACTTAAATAATTGGAAAAATATTAAGTGCTCTTGGATAGGCCGAGCGAATATAATAAAGATGACAATACTCCCTAAACTAATCTATTTATTTAGTGTTATACCAATCAGACTTCCAAGAAAATATTTTAATGATCTAGAAAAAGTAAGAACAAAATTCATATGGAATAATAAAAGGTCGAGAATCTCAAAAGAATTAATGAAAAAAAAAATCAAATGAAGGTGGCCTAGCTGTACCTGATCTAAAACTATAGTGTAAAGCAGCAGTCACCAAAACCATTTGGTATTGGCTAAGAAATAGATTAGTTGATCAGTGGAACAGGTTAGATTCACAAGACAGAATAGTCAACTATAGCAATCTAGTATTTGACAAATTCAAAGATCCTAACTTTTGGGATAAGAAATCATTATTTGACAAAAACTGCTGGGATAACTGGAAATTAGTATGGCAGAAATTAGGCATGGACCCATACTTAACACCGTATACCAAGATAAGATCAAAATGGGTCCATGATTTAGGCATAAAGAACAAAATCATAAATAAATTGGAGGAACAGAGGATAGTTTTTTTTTTTTTTAATTTAATAGCCTTTTATTTACAGGATATATACATGGGTAACTTTACAGCATTAACAATTGCCAAAACTCTTGTTCCAATTTTTCACCTCTTATCACTCCCCTAGATGGCAGGATGACCAGTAGATGTTAAATATATTAAAATATAAATTAGATACAAAATAAGTACACATGACCAAATCGTTATTTTGCTGTACAAAAAGAATCAGACTCTGAAATATTGTACAATTAGCTTGTGAAGGAAATCAAAAATGCAGGTGGGCATAAATATAGGGATTGGGAATTCAATGTAATGGTTTTTAGTCATCTCCCAGAGTTCTTTTCTGGGCATAGCTAGTTTAGTTCATTACTGCTCCATTAGAAATGATTTGGTTGATCTCTGTTGATGGCCTGATCCATCAGAACTGGTCATCATATAGTATTGTTGTTGAAGCATATAATGATCTCCCTGGTCCTGCCTTATTTCACTCAGCATCAGTTCATGTAAGTCTCTCCAGGCCTTTCTGAAATTATCCCGTTGGTCATTTCTTACAGAACAGTAATATTCCATAATTTTCATATACCACAATTTATTCAACCATTCTCCAACTGATGGACATCCATTCAGTTTCCAGTTTTAGCCACTACAAAAAGGGCTGCCACAAACATTCGTGCACATACAGGTCCCTTTCCCTTCTTTATAATCTCTTTGGGATATAATCCCAGTAGTAACACTGCTGGATCAAAGGGTATGCACAGTTTGATAACTTTTTGAGCATAGGAACATAGGATAGTTTATCTCTCAGACTTGTGGAGGAGTTAGAAATTTGTGACCAAAGACGAACTAGAGACCATTATTGATCACAAAATAGAAAATTTTGATTACATCAAATTAAAAAGCTTTTGTACAAACAAAACTAATGCAAACAAGATTAGAAGGGAAGCAACAAACTGGGAAAACATCTTCACAGTTAAAGGTTCTAATAAAGGCCTCATTTCCAAAATATATAGAGAACTGACTCTAATTTATAAGAAACCAAGCCATTCTCCAATTGACAAATGGTCAAAGGATATGAACAGACAATTTTCAGATGATGAAATTGAAACTATTACCACTCATATGAAAGAGTGTTCCAAATCACTATTAATCAGAGAAATGCAAATTAAGACAACTCTGAGATACCACTCTCACCTGTCAGATTGGCTAAGATGATGATTGTTGGAGGGGATGAGGAAAACTGGGACACTGATACATTGTTGGTGGAGTTGTGAACGAATCCAACCATTCTGGAGAGCAATCTGGAATTATGCCCAAAAAGTTACCAAACTGTGCATACCCTTTGACCCAGCAGTGCTACTACTGGGCTTATACCGCAAGGAGATACTAAAGAAGGGAAAGGGACCTGTATGTGCCAAAATGTTTGTGGCAGCCCTGTTTGTAGTGGCTAGAAACTGGAAAATGAATGGATGCCCATCAATTGGAGAATGGTTAGGTAAATTGTTGTATATGAATGTTATGGATATTATTGTTCTGTAAGAAATGTCCAGCAGGATGAATACAGAGAGGCTTGGAGAGACTTACATGAACTGATGCTAAGTGAAATGAGCAGAACCAAGAGATTATTATATACATCAACAATGATACTGCATGAAGATGTATTCTGATGGAAGTGGATTTCTTCAACAAAGAGACCTAATTCAGTTTCAGTTGATCAATGATGAACAGAAGCAGCTACACCCAAAGGAAAAAAAACACTGGGAAATGAATGTAAACTGTTTGCATTTTTGTTTTTCTTCCCGGGTTATTTTTACCTTCTGAACCCAATTCTCCCTGTGCAACAAGAAAACTGTTTGGTTCTGCACACATATATTGTATCTAGGATATACTACGATATATTCAACTTATATAGGACTTCTTGCCATCTAGGGGAGGGGGTGGATGATGGGAGGAAAAAATTGGAACAGAAGTGAGTGCAAGGGATAATGTTGTAAAAAAAATTACCCTGGCATGGGTTATGTCAATAAAAACTTATTATAATAATAATAAAAAAAAGAAAATTAAGCAAGAGAGATAGAAGAAAAATTAGGGAAAGAATTAAAAACAGTGCAAAAAGAAATACAAAAAGGTAATGAGGAAAATAATGTCTTAAAAAACAAAATTGGCCAATTGGGAAAGGAAGTACAGAAGCTCACTGAAGAAAATAATTCCTTAAACACTAGAATTGAGTAAATGGAAGCTAGTGACCTTTTGAGAACTCAAGATACAACAAAGCAAAATCCCAAAATAGATTCAGGAGAAATAATTTTAGAATTATTGATCATGATAGGTCATGATAATGGTCATGATAAAAGGTCATGATAAAAAAAAGAACCTGAACAGCATCTTTTAAGATATTATGAAGGAAAGCTGTCCTGATATTCTAGAACCAAAGGGTAAAAATAAAAATTGAAAGAATCCACTAATCACCTCCTGGAAGATATTCCACAATGGAAATTTCCTGAAATATTTAGCTGAATTCCAGAATTCCATATTGCAAGCATCCAAAAATAAACAATTCAAACATAGTGAAACCATAGTCAAGGTAACACAAGATTTAGCAATTTTTACTTTAAAGGACCAGAGGGTTTGGAGTATGATATTACAGAGAGCAATCAAGCTAGGATGACAACTAAGGAACTCAGATATTTTAAAATCAAATATAAAATATTATTTTAAATGTAGCTATGGAATATATTTAAAAATTCATTTTAAAAAATTGTAAAATGTCTCTAACAACCTAAGCAAAAAGAAAAATATATTTCATGGAAATTATGCTCATACAAAAAATGAGAAAATTGTTATTATATTAGAACAAAAATAATTAATGGAATTGAACTTGAAAGAAAAAGGTAAAATAAAAGAAAATGGCAAAGTTACCTTTTATGTGGTTTATAAATAATTTTTGTGTTTTGAAAAAAAATTATGTAGAATAAAAATGTTGTGATGATAGAAAGATTATCATTTAGATGTATGGACTGAAAATTGCAATAATTCTTATTATTTTTAGGCAAAAAGCCATTCAGAAAAAATCAACTTTTATAAAAGGAAATGAAAGAAAAGGAAAATAAACTGGACAGTAAAGAAACTTTTAGGATAAGTAAGTATTGGTTTTTCCAATTGTATGATGTTGTTATTTGGCCTTGAAGAGGATTATAACATTAGAAAGGTGATGCCATGATTTTTAAGTGAATTGGATTTAAGAAGCATAGCTATTCAAAGTCACCAGCCTCACTTTAATTGTGTAATGTAAACATTTTCAAAGAAGGGCCAGTACAGATGAAAATGCTGAAGCTATAATCCTGATATTTTGAAGAATTATATAAGCAAAGAAGGTGGACTCATTGATCAACAGATTTTTAATATGAATGAAATATATATTTTGGAAAAGAATACCTTTAAGAACTTACATTTCGGGGTGGGGAATAGTTCAACTCACAAGTATCTAAGGATCACCTCACAATTTCATTGGGAGGTAATGAAAACAATAATGGAGTTTTAATTTAAAACCATTGTTAGGCTATTGATCTTGAAATATTCATGTTTTGAGAGGCTATAACAACTGATTTCTTAGAGTGATCAATAATCCAGATTGGCCTGGAATCAGTTACCATATGTTATTTATGATGATCATCAGATAACTGAAATTTGAATAATGTGACCACTTCAGAGGATTATTTGCTTTAATTGAGAACTAGATATGGTACATTCTATTGGTTGGCTGTTGTGAGGATCAAATGAGATATTTGTAATAGCATAGTTCCTGGTACATAGCCATTGCTTAATAATCCTTTCTCATGTTATGTTGGCTCCTGATTTTCCTTTTTTTTTTTTTAAAGAGTGTTACTTATCTTTAAAAGCCACTCTCAGCTTTCTTAACTATCATCCCTGTGAATTCTAGTAAAAAGGACTTTTTATTGGATATTTTGGTTAATTTTCCTGCAATATTTATTCTCTTCTAAAATTTTAAATATGTTTTTCTTCTGCATCTATGAAACATTGCTGGTTTGATTGTTTAGATGATAAACTTATAACCAAGAATTCTCATCTGTGTTTTTTTTCTTTCAATCCTTTTTATCATTATAATTTTAATAATAGCTTTTAATTTTCAAAATACATGCAAAGAACAATCTTTTTTCCTTCTTTTCCCATATAGTGTTTCTGGTTTTTTTCTAAACTGTTGGCCTCTTCCTTTTTTTCTTTATATTACTCTTGTTCTCTTTCTGTGTGTGTGTGAGAAAGAGAGACAGAGAGAGAGAGACAGAGAAACAAAGAGAAAGAGAATGAGACAGTGAGAATTTTAACATTTACAAAGCATTGTAAATCCATTTTTACATTTGATCCTTACAACAGCTCTCTGAGGTAGATGCTATTATTAATTAAAGATTAAAGTATCAAACACAACTGCTAAAAGATTAGGGCAGTATCTCAACCAATTGCCTAGACTATATATGAATTATTATGTCATGCCAAACTTCTCCTTTGAAGATACTGAAGATACTGAAGATACTTTGAAGAAGAAGGGATGGATGAGTATTGAAGTAACCACAGTTCATGAAACATCTCAAGCAAGAAATACATGCACAAAATAATTACCCCTTTACTCTCATCCAGCAGGTCAGCACATTAATGGAACATGCAAAGCACCTTCAGGAGAGAAACTATTCCCTTCACAACAGGCAACTCTTCACATAAGGGAATGCATGTAGGTAGTACATGTAGGTAGTAGGTCTTCTATCTGTAAAAAGAGTAATCTTCCCTTTATTTTAATAACCTCAGCTAGATGCTGCCTCCCCCAATTACAGACAAGGAAGCTTCATTGCTTTTCATTAGTTCCCTTTGTTTCTGCAGCCTTACTGAGTTCTACAGTTACCACGTTAGCAGTGATGAGGGAAAATTCACTAGAGTATTGTGGTCAGGTACAAACCACTCAAGAGTACCTAAAACAGAGGATAATCATTGTCTGGATCGAGGGTGAATCAGCTCAAAACCTTTCTTGTAAGATTCTCTTCTGTTGTTTTCAGGATAAAGAACCTCAGCCTGAGAAAGAATTTCTGGGTGATGAGTGAAGAGGTTTACAGGTTCATAATCAAGAACCTTATGCCATTGATTTCACATAGTATGAAGCAAAATAACTATAACTTATTTGTAGCATGATTTATGATTTATAAACTGCTTGTATGTGCTTTGCATCTAATAAGTACTATACAAGTAATTTTTAATCATTCATTATTTGTGCTCATAACACACATGCATAGATGTATATATACATTCAGACACACATATATACATAGAAATGTACATATATGCACACAATATACTATATTATCTCCAACAGGTAAACAAAACACGTGTGTGGAAATAATGTAGTATATAAGAGACAGCATTAACATGCAAAAATATACATACATACATGTATCTGGGGTTCCTGAATTGTCTTAACTCATGCATTCCTAATCTGAATCCAGATCCAGTGAATTGTGAACTCTTTCCAGGTTTTCCTTCTGCCAATCTAACCAGTTTTTTTTTTTTTTTTACTCTTTTTTGCTTGCTTCTCATATTCTCTTCATCTTCATGCCCTCTAACAATGCATGTTCCACAAAGCTTTGTCCTGAGTCATTTCCTTTTCTATTTCTATACTATTTCACTTGCTGATCTCATTAGTTTCCATGGATTTAATTTTAATCCCTATGCTAACGATTCTCAAATCTATTTATTTAGGCCTAATCTTTCTGCTGACATTCAGTCTCACATCTTCAACAGCTATTAGATATATTGAACTAACTGTATGTTCTTTAGATGTATTAAACTCAGCTTTTCCAAAACTGAACTCATTTTTACTCCCAACCCAACCTTCTTTCGAATTTGCTTATTACTGCTGAGAATAAAGCCATCCTGGACTCACAATCAAGCTATCATTTTGAATCCTCAATTTCACTCTCCCATATCCAATCTCTTGCCAAGGCTTACAAATTTTACCTTCATAAAATTTCTCATATAGGCCCCCTGCTCTCATCTGACAATGATCCCACCGTCTTTATCACCTCAGATGTAGAATAGCGTCCAACTTCACAAGCCTATTTGGGGTTTTCTTTACAAGGTTACTAGAATGGTTTGCCATTTCCTTCTCCAGATAATTTTACAGATGAGGAAAGTGAGGGAAACAGAATTAAGTGAGTTGCCTATACAGCTAATAAGTATCTAAGGCCAGATTTGATGATTTTCTTGGGAAGACATTTGGGGTTAAATGTCTTGTCCATGGTCACATAGCTAGTAAGTGCTAAGTATCTGATGCCAGATTTGAACTTAAATCCTCTTAACTTCAGGGCCAGTGTTCTATCTACTGAGCCACCTAGCTGTCCCTATGAGATCAAATTTGAACTCAGGAAAATAAGTCTTCTTTACTCTAGGCCTGTTATTTTATCCATTGTGCCACCTAGCTGTCCCTTGATGGTTAGAAAATCTACTTAAAATCTCTCACCACTCCAGTCAATCTTCCATTCAGCTGACTAACTGATCTTCCTAAAGCATAAATCTGATCATGTTATCTTCCTACTCAATAAATTTCCTTGGCTCTTATCACTTCCAGGATAAAATATTAAAATTCTTTGGCATCTGAAATCTTTCAAAAACATTCCCCAGCTTTATACTGTGCCCCCTGCCCCCCCCCGGAATTCTGCATCCCATTGACACTGGCCTCCTTGCTATTTTTCATACAATACATTCGAACTTCCAACTCTGGGAATTTTCACTGGTTATTCCCCATGTCTGGATTCCTCTTTCTCCTCTTCTCCATTTGTTAGATTCCCTGGCTTTCTCCAAGTTCCAGCTACATTCTCATCTTTTATGGTGAACATTTCCTAATCCCCCACAATTCTAGTGAATTATCTCCAATTTAACCTGTATATAACTTTTATACTGAGTTGTTTGCATGTTGTCCCCCCATTTTACTGTGAGCTGAATTGACAGTAAGAAATCTATTTTTGTCTTTCTTTGTAGTGGCATGGCTCAGCATAGTGCCTACTGCATAGTAGTTACTTAGTAAATCTTTGTTGCCTGACTTGAAGACTACTTAGGAGGATTGGTTTCCCTTTTCTTATACTTAATGTCCATACTCTTTGTGACTCTATTTTGATTTTTCTTGGCAGATACTAAAGTGATTTTCCTTTTTTTTTTCAGTTCATTTTATAGATGAGGAAACTGAGGCAAAATGGGCAAAATTTGCCCAAGATCACATAGCTGAGACACATTTGAACTCAGAAAGATGGTTCTTTTTGATTCCAAGCCCCAAAATAGAAAAAAAAAAGTTTCACTATACACCATATATAAGTTTCAGTAATTTAGGGTTTCAGTAATTTAACAAGGATAGTAGTTAAGGCTCATCCATATTTAAAGAAGTTTGAAAGGTGATAATTAGCCATTTTCTACTTCATCATAATGATCCAATCAATTTGGCTGGTATAGCTGATTTCTCAAATATCACAGCAGTAGTAGCCAGTGACTTTTCCTTCACAGCCACTCAGCTCCATTCATTTCTGGGAACCATATTATAGCAACCATACTCATAGGCCTTCCAGAACCTTTATACCTTTTACAATTCACAAGACCATTACTAGTACTGGACACTTTTTCCATTGAATATTCTTTCACCTAAAATCTAGGAAAAACAAGCACAAAAGCAGCAGAAACAGACTCAACATATTCTAAACACTTTAAAATTATCTTCAGTCGATTCTTTATGGAGACAAAGCAAGTGACCCATTCTTGGGGTGCAGCTAGAAATAGGTCATATATTATAATGTTATAAAGAGAGAGAGACTCCAAGAGCTTAGTACCTTGTTTTTTGTTTTTTTTTAAATATCTCCTGAGTCTTCTGGCTCAGTAGCCAATTTGGGATCCCACTACAAACTCAGGGTTACACATTGCAAGAAATAAAATCCCCATACTTCTATGTAGTCAACCATAATGAGAGAATAGAGAAGTGTATGATCCATGGAATGATCTCTCTCTACCATTGCACTCATGCTTTTCCTTCTAACCTGTGAAGTTTAGAATCCTTGGGTTACATTTAAACCCAGTTTAATTGATACCTCCTCCAGGAAGTTATTCCTATGCCATCAACTGATAGTATCATCTTTTCTAAGATCATCATCCATCTCATCTATATTTATCTTATAGATTCTGATAGATCTAGATATTTAGATATATATATATATATAGTCTTAAATGGTAGAATTTAAAGTCCTTGAGAACAGCCATTGTTTTGACATTTTTTTAAATCCCCAGTTTGTAGCAGAATGCAAATACAGGAAACATTTGTTAAATGTTTGTATATTAATATGGATATGTATATAAATGTGTTTTCATGTCTTCATTTATATAATTATTATATATGTCTGCATATGTTGATACATATGTATGTACATATATGTGTGTGCGTGCACATACAAACATACAGAGAGAAGGGCTGATACAGAGAAAGAAACAGAGAAGGCACACACACACATACATGCACACAATCAGAGAGAGACAGAGGAGAAACAAAGACAGAGACAGAGAGAGGAAAAAGGCAAGAAAGAAATGGAGAGACTATTTTTATAGATGGATTGTCAAATATACATTCTTTCAAATACTTGGTTTTTCACTGAGAATGAGTAGGCAGAGTTTTATTAAAGGACTAACTACTTCAGGTTTTCCAGATGATGTTTTGTTGCATGTAAGGATCTAATGGATTTAATACTATTTCATTTGTACAGAAAGGATATTTGGAAAACCGTGACATTAATAAAAGAATACACATATCTAGAAAACATTTATTGGTCTTATAGCTAAATGTCGCCTAGATCATCTAGTATGATTGCTTTGATTGACAATCTTCTACTACCATGATGAACACTTTAGAAAAGCATTTATCTTTTTGTTTTATATTTTCTTTAATGTCAGTATTGGTTTAGTGTAGTTTCAAATCAAACTATCTTAAGTTTCCTTTTCTATTCAATGTCTGTTTTAGAGTTTTTTAAAGGTAATATAGTTTATTCATTAACTTTTTTCTCTCATATTTTGCAGTATTTTTACCCTAACTTTGTTCTTGATTGTCATTTCTCTCTGATTACAAATAAATTATGCATTTAATGATTAAAGTTGTGTGGTTGCTTTTAGTCATCTCATTGCCTACTCATTTGCATAGATTAATCTTTTCTAGAAATGATGGCAATATCAATGTCTTTACTTTTATCTGTTTCCCATTTTTTAAAACTGAAAGTTTGTTTGAATCATTCAAGTTGGAACTATTATAACCACAGACATAATTATATATATATATATATATATATATATATATATATATATATACACACACACACACATATAATTACATAGTAATGGTGATAGTGGGCAACCTTGTTTCACACCTTTATCTAACTGGAAATGGTGCTAATTTATCCTTATTACATATGATACCTGCTGATGTTTTAAAAAAATTCTACTGATCATTTTAAGTAAAACTCCATTTATTCTTATATTCTCTAGTGTTTTTGATAAGAATGGATGTTGGATTTTGTCAAATGCTTTTTCTACATCTACATTATCATATGATTTCTATTAGTTTGATTATTGATATAATGAATTATACTAAGAATTTTCCTAATATTGAACTAGCCCTGCATTCCTGGTATAAGTCCTACTTGGTCATGGTGATATCTTGGTGATAACTTGCTGTAATCTCTTTCCTAATATTGTATTTAAGATTTTTGCATCCGTATTCATTAGGGAGAGCTTTAGTTCCTCTGGGTGTGTTACCTAGAGTGATACTATGTATGGATCACTGGAACTTATCTCTAGGGAATGAACAAATGAAGTAGTGTGACAAAATCCTATATGGGAAGACACACTTAATTCCTATAATGATGGGGAGGAGGAAGGTCAGAAAAAGATCATCTGTGGATGAAAATAGGCTCTAAATGTTAGCATACCAGGAAGAAGAAAAATAGCACCTTGCCCCCCCCCCCTCCACTTATCTTTCCCAGGACCATCATCATGCCTTTCAGCTTCTGTAGCCTGCTTTCCTATGCTCTATTTCACCAGTGAATCATGCTTGAGAAAAGCTAAAGGATAAGCAGTAATGTAGTGTGTGTCAACCTAAGGGTGTCCTAGTGTTTCACCTTCATTTCCTTATTTAAATTTTCTCCAGCTAATTCCTTCTCCCCACTCTTCCACTCTCAATTACAATTCTGGTAATACCTAAACTTAATATTTTTTCCTCACTCTAACCCTGTTCATATATATATGCATGTGTATATATATGACTGATATATATATGATCTTAATAAGTGCTTATTGGTCATGGACCCACACTTAACACAGTATACCAAGATAAGATCAAAACGGGTCCATGATTTAGGCATAAAGAACAAGATTATAAATAAATTAGAGGAACATAGAATAGTTTATCTCTCAGACCTGTGGAGGAGGAAGAAATTTGTGACCAAAGATGAACTAGAGACCATTATTGATCACAAAATAGAAAATTTTGATTACATCAAATTAAAAAGCTTTTGTACAAACAAAACTAATGCAAACAAGATTAGAAGGGAAGCAACAAACTGGGAAAACATCTTCACAGTTAAAGGTTCTGATAAAGGCCTCATTTCCAAAATATATAGAGAATTAACTCTAATTTATAAGAAACCAAGCCATTCTCCAATTGATAAATGGTCAAAGGATATGAACAGACAATTTTCAGATGATGAAATTGAAACTATTACCACTCATATGAAAGAGTGTTCCAAATCACTATTGATCAGAGAAATACAAATTAAGACAACTCTGAGATACCACTACATACCTGTCAGATTGGCTAAGATGACAGGAAAAAATAATGATGAATGTTGGAGGGGATGTGGGAAAACTGGGACACTCATGCATTGTTGGTGGAGTTGTGAATGAATCCAACCATTCTGGAGAGCAATCTGGAATTATGCCCCAAAAGTTACCAAACTGTGCATACCCTTTGACCCAGCAGTGTTACTACTGGGCTTATACCGCAAGGAGATACTAAAGAAGGGAAAGGGACCTGTATGTGCCAAAATGTTTGTGGCAGCCCTGTTTGTAGTGGCTAGAAACTGGAAAATGAATGGATGCCCATCAATTGGAGAATGGTTGGGTAAATTGTGGTATGAATGTTATGGAATATTATTCTTCTATAGGAAATGACCAGCAGGATGAATACAGAGAGGCTTGGAGAGACTTACATGAAATGATGCTAAGTGAAATGAGCAGAACCAGGAGATCATTATATACATCAACAACGATACTGTATGAAGATGTAATCTGATGGAAGTGGATTTCTTTGACAAAGAGACCTAATTCAGTTTCAATTGATCAATGATGGACAGAAGCAGCTACAACCAAAGAAAGAACACTGGGAAATGAATGTAAACTGTTTGCATTTTTGTTTTTCTTCCCAGGTTATTTCTACCTTCTGAATCCAATTCTCCCTGTGTAACAAGAAAACTATTTGGTTCTGCACACATATATTGTATCTAGGATATACTGAGACATATTCAACATATATAGGACTGCTTACCATCTAGGGGAGGAAGTGAAAGGAAGAGGGGAAAAATTGGAACAAAAGTGAGTGCAAGGGATAATGTTGTAAAAATATTACCCTGGCATGGGTTCTGTCAATAAAAAGTTATTATAATAAATAAAAAAATTGTGTTTATTGAATCAAGAAATTGATATTTTCATTCATGACAATAATATCAGTATGACAATGGTTGTTCCTTCCATAGTATGTCAACTCATTGGTTATTGGATACAAGTTCATATGAATTGTACCAACAATTAAATTAACATTTGTATGTGGTCTGCGAACTTCATCATTAATTATATCCTTTGTCTCCTCTGTTGCTGTTTCAGTTATAATTAAATAATTAGTGGTGGATACCTATCCTAGGTAATCTTTAAGCAAAGCCTGGAAAACCATTTACTGAGTGTAGTGTAGAAGGGGTTGCTTTTGTAAATGGGTTAGAATAGATGAGTACTGAGATACTTGAATTTACCAGTTCTGTGAACTCATAAATTAAGAAACACATGAACAATAAATGATTTTTAGCCAACCTTTGAGAGATAAACTTCTTGCTTCTCATTGGACTGATCCTTAAACACTGTACAAACACTTACACTGAAAACTTTCCAAGCTTAGTAGGGCTTAGTAAAACTTAAAATTTGCTGACATGACTTCTGAGTACCTTCAATGCATGCAGATTCATTATGGCAATTAAAAATTACAAAGTGGCCTTCTTAAGTATGTTCCCTCTTGACCTAGCTTATAATTAAGTCATGAACTAAGTCATGATTTGGAAGTCTTAATCTGGATTCTACCACTAATTGTCCCTGGTAGATCTTACTTGAAAAGGTGAATTTCTAATACATAGAATAATGCCACTTAAATAATAAACCAAGGAATTAGAATCAGAATTTCTATTCACTAAAAGAAATTCAATGTGGTATCATAAATTCAAAAATCTCTGAAGTCATTGAGTCCAGACTTTCATTTTAGATCTAAGAAAACTGAGGTCCAGAGTGGTTGTCCAGGGTGTTTGAGAGAGAAGCAGAATGCAGATCTCTCTGACTTTAAGTCTAGCACTCTTTCCAAAATGCTGTCTATCCACCGTGCAGTTCCTTGCCAATACTGTAATACTGTGATTGTATAATTATCTTATTTTTACCATGGTATTGGGGTGCAGGCAGACAGAATCATATCCACTGAGGAACAATCAGACCAAATCACAAGCATCAAACATTTGTTATGTCTTAAACACTATATAAGTCCTGGGAATATAAATAAAGTTAAAAAGGTAAATCATGCTGTCTAGGAGATAACATTCTAATGAAAAAAAATATGTATATATAATCACTAGGGAAATACAAGATTGATACAGAGGAGATGGAAGGAGGTCATTAATAGCTCAAATGACTGAGAAAGGTGAAATCTGAGCTGAATTTTGAAATCAGGAAAACTAAGTATAAGGGCAAAAGAGTTCAGGCATGGGGGATGGCCAATGAGAAAGCAGAAAGATGGGAGAGGGAGTGTAAACCAGTGTTCCTGAAACATTGACTGAAGACATAAAGTAAGATGCAATAAATAGATTAGAAAAATTCATATATCCTACAAAGGAATTTATGCTGGAAATAATAAAATCTCAATGGAGATGTGTGGGGGGAGGAGTGACATAGTCAAAGCTACATTTCTTTTAAAAAATCACCTTAGCAGTTGAATGGACAATGGACTGAAATAGAGAATTGAGGCAAGGAGAGAAGTTGGACAACTATCACAACAATTAATTCAAGATTTGATGATGGCCTGAACTAGACTTATAGTTGTATGTGTAGAGAGAACAAAATGTATAAAAGATGTTTTGAGGGCAGGATTGACAAGATTTGGCAAGAAATTTGATGTGAAAAGAGAGTGCAGACTTGAGAGTGATTCCAAAGTTTTAAGACAATGTGAATGGGAGGGTCTGGGTGCCTTTGATAGAATCAGGGTAGTTTAGAAAAGAAGAAAGTTTTGGGAAAAAGGTAGTGTATTATTTTGGACATGTTGAGTTTAAAATGATTACAACACTTCCAATTAAAAATGTTCAAAAGAAAGTTCTGGGTGGATTTTGGTACTGGAGCTCAAAAAAGAGACTAGAATTGAATATATAGATGTTAAGGGAAAGGTCAGTTCTTGGAGAGTCTCCACAGCTGTGAAGCAGAACATCTGAAGAAGTTGCAAGGCAGCCTTTGTTGACAGGTGTTAGGGACTGGGAATGAGATAAATTGGAGGCAGAGGGAAAAGGAGAGAGGTCAGACAACGCAATGGCCTCTCAGTCAGAGAACAGCAACTGCATCTCAGTCTCCTTGAAGGTCTGGGTTGTTTCTCCAGCAGTCATTGTCAGGTGGCTCCCGTGTATTCTTTTTTTTTTTTTTTTTAGTCTATACAAAGACTATTTTCAGTACAACTGAAACTGTAGACCTCATAGGCATACTTGTTACCAATACATTGAGTATTTCACATATCTAGACAGTCACCTTTGAGACACAACATGGTATAATAAAAGTAGACCAAACTGGCTTGAAATCAGGAAGGTGAATTCTGGCATCAGCTTTATGACCTGGGAAAAATCACTTAATCTCCAAAAGATTCAGGAAAGTTTATAAGATAGAACTTATAACTGGAATTACTATACATATAAAAATCACAGTTTTGCATTTCCAATGACCTATTGAACATCTCACATTGGATGTTCTTATAGACATCCTAATTCAACATATCCAAAATTGAACTCATTAATTTCCCCTTCCTCCCTCTTTCTAAGGCTCCCGTGTATTCTAACAGCTCCCATGTATTCCAACATGTAGATCTGGAGATTTTATAAGATGACCAACTGAGGTAGGGTAGAGGAAGAATAGAAGAGGTCTCAGGACAAAATGTTGAAGGACAGACATAGTTATTGGTGAAATGGATGAAGAAGAAACAAAAGAGACTGAGAAGGCAGTTAGAAAACTATGAGAAACAGAAAAGTTTTACTAAAGCCTAGAGTAGACAGAGTATAGAAAATATGAGTAAGACTGGTAGTGGTTAGGGGCATAAAGAGCGAAAGAAGAATGAGGATTCAGAAAAGGTCACTGGATTTTCAAATTAAGAAAATATTGGTAACTCAGGAATCAGCAGTTTTGTTGAATAATGGAGCTGAAAGCCAGATTGCAGAGGGTTAAAAAAGAGAATGAAGAGAAGAAGCAGAAGTACTTAGTGAAGATAGTTTTTTGTGAGACCAAATGTCTCATTTTGCCTAGAAATAGAAGATGGGTTTAATGTAAAATCAGCTTTAGCTTGGAAATCCCAAACTCAAGTGATCCACCAGTATCAGCCTTCCCAGTAGCCAGAACTACAGATATGAACCACCACATCCAACAAAAGATAGTTTTCTTAAAGTTTAATTATGAAGGGTGCAAAGATAAGATAACAACAACTATGGTTTGATCAAGTGAAGTTTAAAGGATGTAGGAGCTATGAGAGCATCTGTAAGAATCAAAGAATGATAGTATACATGAACAGGTTGAAAGTAAAAGAGAGAGTAGGATTGATAGAAGAGGAAATCTGCTAGAAAATTTGAAAAAGAATAAGATTAAGAATTTATCTTTGGAAAAGAAAAGGATTCACTTTCTCATTTGGGACTGAAGTGAAGGATGATATAGTGGAGAAAGATGTTGGATTGGCATTAGGTGAAGAAGAAGGAAGAAGGGAGAACTTTTGTTAAATATCTTCATTTTTTGGTGAAGTATGAAACAAGATCCTCAGCTGAAAGAAGAGGGGTGTTGTGAGAGACTTGAAGAGAGAAGAAAATGTTTAAAACAGTCACTATGAGAGGTAGGATAGCAAATTGAAGAAAGTGAATATGTGAATTACTACAGTGAGTCAGGTACTGTTGAGATTAAATAACATAAATTTGAATGGCCCAGTAAATATAATTTTGTGATTTTCTCTCACTTCATTCAGCAGCATGAGAATAGGAGTTAAAGAGGCAGATGTTAGAAGAAATCTAAGGTTTAGCGTGGTGATAGGAAATAGATAAAAGGATAAGAGGGCAAGAAATTTGAGACTAGAGGATAATGTACAGTAGATTTTCTTCACCAAGGGATAGAAATAGGGATGAGATGAGATTTTAGCTAGTTTAGTGCTAACGGGAAAAAAGGAATGAGGATCATGATAAGAACAAAGAACGTTGTCAGGTAAAGGGAAAGGTGGGATGATAAAAATTATGATCAAATAAAGGATTTTTTGTAGTTTGTGAATAAGGAAGTGAAAAATTTATTGAGTGATGACAAGATTCAGATTATGAGTTTTGTGTATAGCTAGTGCAGAGTGAAAGAATGAGTCATGGCAATTGAGTAAATTAAGGAACTGAGAAGTTAGATATTTGAGAGACTATGGATACATAAACTTAAGTACCCTAATATGAATATAGGAAATGGGAAGGACAGAAAGACATTAAGGGAAAAAAAGAATGTATTAGAGGTTGAAAATTAACAGATCCTGAGAACAGGAATTAATAAAAAAAATATATAGTTTGAACCTCAAGTGAAGAAGAGTTGCTTACTGAAGGTGGTAAAAAGCTTCAAATAATTTACTTTCTCCTGATGGTAAGGGACTTCAAAGATCATTTTATAGACCTGTATTCTATAAGTGATGTGTAACAACCCAGAAAAGGTAGTTATCTAGCCTCTGAATGAAGATTTCTATTAACAAGAAACTATCATATGAAGCTTTCCAACTTTGAACAGTTTCAATTTTTAGTCACTTCCATCTGAAATTAACCAAGTATCTGATTTACCCAAGCTTCTCCCCCATTTGGTCCAACTCTGCCCATTGGGTACAAACAATATAAATATGGAATCACAGATTCAAAGATCTGGAAAGGAACCACTTATCCAATAATCTCCTTTAATGTGACTGTTAAATCTGAGCTATTGTTATTATTGGAGAGTGAGTATTCCCTTGACACTAACTCTAACTCTAATTCTCCAAGATTATCAGTGATACTGGCCCAAATGAATTTCTTTTTCCTTTCCAGTATAAACATTATCAGGAAAGTTCTCAAAAAATTGTAAAGACTAAATCTGCGTAGTCAGAAGTGTTTATTGACATATACCGCTTATTATTTGTGACATGTGGGACCATTTGCTTTAATACTTCACTTATCTGAGTCTCCTGGGTAAAATAGTGTTTGTACTTGTTAATAACAAAACGCAGACTTAGATTCAAGTTCTATCTCTGTGGCTTATGACCTGACTTTGCACAAGTGAAAATCTCCCTTGAATCTCAATTTTTCATTGATTAAAATGGTCCCTGTGATACCTTCCATCTCTAGATTCATGATATAATTATCCTTTGGTCTTTAAAAATTCCTTCTAACTTTCATATTTTATGATTTATAATTTAAGGGTCTTCAAATAATATCGTTATATAGGGCTTTAAAGTTTGTGTGGGACATGACATACATTATCTCTTTTGATCCTCCCATCAAACCAGGAAGGAAGGAACTCCAGATGGTGTCTATTTTACATGTGAGAAAGCTCAGGCTTGATGGGTTAAATAGCTTGCCCTTGGCCATGTAGATAATAAGTTCTTAATTGTGAGCACTCTATCCATACTATAAATCCATAACTTTTATTATTATATCACATTGCCTCTGAAAAGATCTACTGTTGGATAATTTCAAGTATCCTTAACATCACAGTCAACCTCCTCTTGCTCCAGAACTATGTATTATTTATATATGTATTTGTGTATTTGTGTATACATACATACATCTATATACATGCAAATATATATATATATGTCCTGTGTGTCTAAATATATTCATATGTTTATATATTGATAATGTATGTCTGCATATACACACATGTGCATAAATGCTCATACAGATGCAATACACATACACAAATATATGTGCATATACACATGTACACAAACATGCATACATATGTACTAAATACTTTGTGCTCATATTGTATACATACATGAACACACACAAATAGGCACAATGCACATACACATGTGCATTGTATGCTTATTTATGCATGTGTACTTACACATGTGCAGATATGTATAAAGCACTTAAATGTAAAGCAGTCTGCTGACCACAGGGGAAACAAGCAAATAAAACAATATCTGCTCTTAAAGGGCTCAAATTCTAATGGAAGAGAAAACATATGGAAGGTTTCAGCCTTGAGTTAGAAAGGACAGTCATGCAATCCTTAGGGGGCAGCTGAAAGAAAAATGGAATGGCGACGCTGCAGCATCTTTAATGTTGTTTTTACTGATAAAATCGTATCAGTTTTGGATGTTGAACCATTTGAAAGTTCTAAGAATTTTATGTGACATAAAATGTTCATTTCTGAGTCTTCATTAGTTGTGGCTGTAGCACCAGCAGGAGCAGTTGCTAGTTGCATTTCTATCTTAGTCCTTACCCAGGATGATGGCTTGTGAGGCTAACAACATTATTATTATAAAGTCCTTGGGGCTGTGTCAATCAAGGCACAAGGGGAGATAGTAGACAAGTGGATAGTGTGGTTTGCCTAGCACATTTTTGCCTCCAGTCTGCTTCTCTGTAGCTGTCTCTTTGTCTCTGTCTTTGTCCCTTCCTTTATCTCTCCCTCCCTCTCTCCCTGTAACCCTCTCTCCTTCTCCCTCCCTCTGTCTCTCTGTCGTCTCTCTCTCTCTCTCTCTCTCTCTCTCTCTCTCTCTCTCTCTGATATTTGATAGCAATTCTGGCCCATTCTACTCAGGAGTTATTTCCCTATATAATGTCTATGAGAGCTAGACAAGAAACAGGACCAAGTGTCTAGAAAATGCTGCCACTCTCAGGTCTCTTGTGCCAATTTGCTGCTAATGATAATAATGAGGAAGATGGTTCCTTTCTCAATAATGATTTCTCCTTTCAAATGATGGTTATAGGAACTAAGCTAGAAATAGGTCTAGTAGTGTTAGGATACTACTATCCTCAAGGTTCTTGGGATCGGGGTGCTGATTGTCTACTTCTAGGTTTTAGGTGATATGACGGTCAAAGTGATGTCAGTTTGACTTGTCAAGTAAATGCTATTTCCCCATCTCTTTTAGGATGCCCTTTTCAACTTGTACTCTGCTCTGGTTGCCTTCAAAAAAGATGACAAACATCTTTGATCAGAATGTCTCCCTGTTTTATTTCTTGGTTCTTAATAATCAGAAGACTGTCAAACAAATTTCTCTTATAATATTTTTTCAAAGAAGATTGTATACTTTTGAACATTCATAGGAATCACTTTGCTGGATAAAAGTTTTTAAGAAGACATTTTGTTCTACTTAATTGAATGTTTAAAATTAGTCAACTAAGTAAATACAAAGTGATTTCATTTTTCTTTATATCTTTTAGTCAATTATATGATTATAAAACTGTGGCTTACTTTTTAATATTGCTTGCTAATACCTGTCTGTTGACTCCTAAATCATCATCAAGGAGGTTCTTGATAGGTGTGCAGCTTGTTATTCTAAATGTGATACATGGATTGGAAAATAAGCGTGTGTGTGTGTGTGTGTGTGTGTGTGTGTATATACGCACACACACATATGCTTATATATATATATATATATATATATATGTTATTATTGACATTATCTCGCTTACCTTTTTAGAGGGGTAATATTTTTCTAATCCTTTTATATCTATTTCACTTTCAGAAAGGAGTATTAATCCTTGAATGTTTTCAAAATTGTATAATCTCCTTCATGAAACTCTTCCACTAGCCTATTTTTGATATTTTTTTCTCTATTTTCTTCAGATCTATGTTCATTCCCTTAAGAAGGATGGTTATGAACCCAAATAATTTACCAGTGAAGTTATGCATGGGGAGGAGGAGCAAACTTACTATAAAAATCTTTTTAAGTTATTTCCATTTTTCGTTTATCTTCTTTAAAATTATTCTTTGATTATCATCAAGATTATTTCATTGTAACTGTTATAAAGATGACCTTAAACTCACTTTTCCTTCCATCATTTCTCAATTTTTTTTTAAAGAGGTGACACTACAATATCACTTTTATTGATACTATATTGGTACTATCACCTTCAAGTGATAATTCAATATCACTTTCATTTTCCTTCTCTGAAGATTTTAAAAATACATCATAAACATTGTTATCCTTTACTGCCAAACTACTCTGCTAGAAGAGGAAATAAAGTATGTTCTCTCTAAGGTAGATTTCAAACACTTTTAGTTTACTCTTTATGGAAATTGGTGTATCCCAATCAAACTGACTTAAAATCATTATCATCAGAGTCAATTTTCTTTCTCTAATTTACTTCTCATTTTTTTTGGCCCCAATAATTCATTTAAATAGGTCAAGTTGGAATACATTTAATTATATATGCTTTCTTTCTCTCATTTCAATTCTTCTTATATTATATTATTATTTTTTTTTTACATTTGCCCTAACAAGTTGGTGATCTAGTTCCATATATATAGATTATTCAAGAATGATTCTGACATTAGTAATAGACTTTGGATGACTATTAAAATATAATTTATTTTATTTTTATAGCACATTTATCACAAGGACTACTCAATATAGCATGTAGAAATATATATCAGTATATAAATTCCTGGGTACAAATCAACATAATTAAACTGACTTCTCCAATAATTATTTTATGCTTTTTTAATTTTTTAAAATATGCAGTTTCTTTTTTTTTTTTTTTACTGGCACCTATTTTTTATGTGATTTAGCATTGTTTCATATATTCTTTATATCTTTACCATGAACTCAAACTTTTATTATATTAAAGGGTAATCATACTTTTAATGAAAAGTAAATTTTTTCATATCTAACATTAATTACTGTACATATATTTTCCATGGTTTAACTAGTTTCCAGACCATAGAAGTATATTTACTTCCTCCTTTTAGACATGTTTCTTAATTTCTTATGACATGAAGCATAGTGTAAAGTCATATTGCAGGTTCATCTCCATATGTGAATATCTATAATTCTAGAATAATATTTTCTCTTGTTTTATCAATATATTTATCAGAGCTTATCATTTCCTCAATACATCCAGGACTTCTAGAAGAAGAAAAAAAGAGTTTGCCCAGTATTATTGGGCAAGGATGTTATTTAATGAAGATGTCCAGATCTTACAGATCTTATCTTCTCACAATAGTTTTATCATAATCTTCAAAGAGACAGTGAGCTTCATCAGTAAAAAAATTACTTTGTTTTCTGTTAAGTACTCCAGTCTTTTTATTGCTTTGCCCATAATAGTCTTTCTTCTTCATAGTGATGGATAGTCCTTTTTTTAAATGACTTTTTCACAGTTCTTTCAAATTAAAGAAATCTATGCCTCAATGTAGAAGAACCAATAATAAGCCAACCAGCTGCCAGATCCCTCTGAAAATTTACAGAGAGGTTAATTGTGCTGTTCTTCAGCAATTGTTTGTTTGTTTTAAAATATCATTTTGGTTTGATTTAAACTGCAGTTTTCCTTACACTTCAGCTGGACTGATTTTTTCATTGTGGGTTTGAATGATTTTTAAAATATTTGAATTACTCACATTAACAGTTACTTGAAAACTGCTAATAGTCTGCAACTTTTGCACATTATTCTGGAATGATATCATTCTTTAAAAGCACAGAATGAACTCAATAAAAGAAAGTAATGAAACAAGACTATAAAACCAAAAAAAAAAAAAAAAAAACCTAGGATTCAGTAGTTGGAGAGACAAAAACTCGGGGAAACAACCACATGTAATCAAAGTTCTAAGTCAACCTAAGGTCTATAGAAACAAAAACGTATGGCACAAAATAAAACATTAAAATTATGCTTTATCCACTAGTAACTTAAAATAATTGTGATTAAAGTGGGCAAAGTAATTCCACACAGGAGCATTAACAACTGGAGAATTCTAGGAACAATATTCTAAAGGGAAAACTTAAGTTGAGCCTTGAAGAGAATTGAGAATTTCTAATAATTGAATGTGAGAAGCAAGAGCATGCCATCCTTGAAAATGGAAGGAAGTGAAAAATGGAACACTAGGTATAAGCAACAAATTGGCTGTGTTGGGGAGTGATCTCTAACAACACGGGATAGATAGCTTAGAACCAGATACAAAAGGTGTTTTATTTTTATCTTAAAAACAATTAAGGAGCCACTAAAACTTTATGAGCAAAGAAATGACATGATCAAAGTTTTGCTTTAGCAATGTCATTTTTACAATATGTGGAAGAAAAATAAATCAAAGAGAGAAGCTAGATTGGGAGAGCAATTAGATAATTATTTCCTTAGTCTAGATGAGAAATGTTAAGCATCTGGATAAAAGTGAATGTGACTGGAGAGAAGGGTAAAGAAGTGAGAGATATGGAGATAGAATTGACAAGATTTGGCAACTGATTAGATGTGGGGGGATGAGTAAAAGTAAAAAACTGAGAATGACTGATAGGTTTCAAACATAGGTAATGGGAAGAATAGTTGTACCCTCAACAGAAAAAAAGGAAATAAGGAATTGGGGAAAAGAAAAATGAATTATGTTTTGGTAAGCTTAAAATTACTATGGGATATTGAGATAAAAATGTCCAAAGGGAAATTAGAGGTATGGGCCTAGAGTTCAAAAGAGAATGAGGGTTAAAATTCTAGATTAAAGAGTTATCAGGATAGAGATTATGGTTGAACCCATATATGTTGAGGACTAATGTAAGGCTTTAGTGAAACATTTGTTTTTTCTTATTTATTCACTAACATTTTGCAATTTTTGTTTTGTTCTTTCCCCTATGCCTACCTTTATACTAAAGGTGCCATTTGTTAAAATAAGTGCCTACTATTTGCTAGGTGTTGTGCTAGGTATCATTCTTAGCAAAATATACGATGATTTTATTTTAAGGCTTTTATCAAGTTTTTCACAAATTTGCTTTTCCTCCTGATCACCTGTAACGGATGTTGGTATATGTTACAATTATCTTCAAGGTGGTCTTCTTCTTGAAATAAATAAATTATATAGATATAGACATTTACATATCTATATATCTCTATATCCTTACAGATAGATGATAGATAATAGATCGATAGATAGCATGAGCACTGAAATTCAGGAAATGAGCAGAAGTGTCATAAATTTATCTCTCTCACTGCTTCTGGATGCAATATAACAAAGTCTTTTATTTGCCTCTCTGAGGAGAATCTATGAGTCATCGTTCCCCAACATCTTTCCCCATCAATATGCCCCTCCCTTCCCATCTATATTTGTCTGTGATGAGAATATGTCAAGATTGATATATTTCTGTGGTATATGAATGTTATGGAATATTATTGTTCTGTAAGAAATGACCAACAGGATGATTTCAGAAAGGCCTGGAGAGACTTACACGAACTGATGCTGAGTGAAATGAGCAGGACCAGGAGATCATTATATACTTCAACAACAGTACTATATGATGACCAGTTCTGATGGACCTGGCCATCCTCAGCAACGAGATCAACCAAATCATTTCCAAGGGAGCAGTAATGAACTGAACCAGCTACACCCAGAGAAAAAACTCTGGGTGATGACTAAAAACCATTACATTGAATTCCCAATCCCTATATTTATGCCCACCTGCATTTTTGATTTCCTTCACAAGCTAATTGTACAATATTTCAGAGTCTGATTCTTTTTGTACAGCAAAATAATGGTTTGGTCATGTATACTTATTGTGTATCTAATTTATATTTTAATATATTTAACATCTACTGGTCATCCTGCCATCTGGGGGAGGGGGTGGGAGGTAAGAGGTGAAAAATTGGAACAAGAGGTTTGGCAATTGTTAATACTGTAAAGTTACCCATACATATAACCTGTAAATAAAAGGCTATTAAATTAAAAAAAAGATTGATATATTTCAGTTATTAAGATTATCAGGAAATAAGAGAAGTTTTATAAGAAGTCTAAAAGCTTCTTCAGCAATTATTGTATCCTTCTCTCCCCTTTTCTAACACTAGTATTATAGAAGTTAAAATAGAATTCATAGATCTTGAGGCTATTTTGTAAGTTTCTTTTTTTCTGAATTGTCATAACTAGAGAATTCATCACTCTGCTGGTGGAAAGTGAAAGATCTCTCTCAGAATTCCCACTTAAGAAGTGCACTCAGTGCAGCTATCTTTTTATTTCTCATCTGAATGTGCTCCTTTGGACTTTTCCATATTATTCTTGCCTGACTTTCCCCAATTTTATCAATTTCCTTTTAAGTGTTGTGTTCCCCATTATAGTGTCTGCTTCTTAAGAGAAGGAGGTCTTTCTTTTAACTTATATTTGTACACTCATTATTTAAAGCAGGATGTGGCAACGTTAAACTGAATGACTAACTGACAAGCCTTTACATTGTTAAGTTTCTCCTCAGAAAGATGACAGTCTCTGCCTGGGATAGTATTCAAAAGCTTTTTAGCATGGTAGAACACAGAATGGATTACATTCCTTTGCCCCTGGTCTTGGGAACCTACAGACATTTCCACATCAAGATAACATATCAAGGTATGATTCAGTAGAGGATTTCAGACTTATGATGCAAGCAGTCAAAATAATCTAGAACATTGGGGCAAACCTAAAGAAAGGTACTTGGGATAGACATTTATAGCTAGTTTTTAAAAAAATCAACTTCAAAATAAAAATGGCATTCTCATTATTAGAGTTCATCTGAAAGAGATTAGGTTTTTTAAATGGATTGCAAGCTTAATATGAGTTAAGAGTGATAGCCAGAAAAGATTACCAGGTTCTCAGACTGTATTGAAGGCCTAGTATCTAGGCCTAAGGTAACCATCATCTATACCTATTAGTCTATATCTAGTGGCTTGTGTTCAGTTCTGGAAAATATATTTTAGGAAGGACATTGACAAGCTGGAGGAAAAGTAATTATACAAGTTATTCTTGACTCCATAAAGCAGAATCAGATCAATGGGTAGAAGTTTCAAGGAAGAAAATATAGTATGGTTTTAAGAAAACAACTAGGATAGGTATGTAATGCAGTGGTTGGAGTATCAGGCCTGGAATTAGGAAGACCTGAGTTCAAATCCAGCCTTAGACACTTACAAGCTGTGTAACCCTGAATAAATCACTTAATCTAGGCTGCCTCTTATTCCTCATCCATAAAAATGAACTGCAGAAGGAAATGGCAAACCATTCTAGTAAATGTCAAAAAAAAAAAAAAAAAAAACCTTCAAACTGGATCATAAGGCATCAAATACTACTGAAAAAACAATTGAACAAGAAAACAACTGGCTCATTAAATAGAACTACTTGAAAGTGGAATAGGCTACTTGGGGATATAATCTGTATCCTTTAATTGGAGGTCTTCAGACAAAGGCTAAATGATTTGTCAAGTATGTTGTAGATGACATTTCCTTTCAGATGCAGTTTAGATTATCTGATCTCTAAAGTCTTTCAGCACTGATATTCTGTAATTTTATAAACTCCATCCATCATTTCAACTTATTCAGACCTTTTGGAATTTTTTCTGTCATTCAGCAAAATAGTCGTCCCACCCACTGTCATCTCATTTGCAAATTCTATAGGCATGTAATCTATGTCTTCATTCAAATCATTAATAAAAATCTTGAACATGACAAAACAATGGACAGAATCCTGTATTCTTCAATTAATTACTACTCTTGAGGTTCAGATGAATTCAATTCAAAACTCATTTGTTAAATATTTGCTATAATAAATGTACCCTGCAGATATCTGGAAATATAAAAATGAAAAATCACCTTATCTATTCTCAAGGATTATGTTGTATTGGGAAGGAGAAGGGAAATGGGATGAGGAAGGGAAGAATATAGCATTTAGATAGCTATAGTCATACAATGTAAATAGTGTCATAAATCAAAGAAAAAATCTAGAAAATTCAGAAAATTAAAGGGTGAGAAAATGCCTTCAGTTTGGGCTTTCAGAAAAAGATTCGTGAGAAAACTGAACTTAAACTTATTCTTGAAAGAAGGTGACAATAATTCATTTTAATTTAATTTAAGGAGACAAAGTTTGTAAAACTTTTTTTCTTGTTTTTGTTGTTCAGTCATAGCCAGTTCTTCATGACCCCATGAGCTATACTGTCATGATGTTTTCTTTATGAGGAAGCTGGAATGGGAATCCAGTGGATTAAGACAAAGAGAAGTTAAGTGATTTGTGCAGAATCATACTGGTAGCAAATGTCTGAAATCAGAATTGAACTCAGACCTTCCCAACTCCAGGCCCAGCATCCTATCCATTGAGCTACCTTGCTGCCCCAAAGTGAACAGTGCATACATCGCTATAGTTCATTCTCAACATGATTTTATGAAATAAACATTATAGATGCCATTATTTGCATTTTACAGGGGAATTAACTGAGGTTCAATAACCTGCCTCAAACTACATAGTCAAGAAGTATTGGAAGCAAACTTCAAACCAAGGTCCTCACTTTCCACATCCATTAAACTTTCCACTCTATCACACTGTCTGATAATCAACTACTTCCATATGCACCTGTAAGTGGTCTATACCAGTATAACCTTGCCTATAAGAATAATATGATAGATTATGTCAATAGCTGCTGAAATCCATTTGTGTACTTCTCGTGCCTCTCTGAATTCTTTAAAGAGTCCTTCTTTAAAAAATGACATTGTTAGTCAGCATTTCTACATCTTAATGAGTATATGCTCAGAAGAATCACAGCTGCCTCCTACTCCAAGTAATCACAAGTCATCTGTACCTCTTTCAGGCTGTGAATGTGGTTTCTATCTCTATAATCATATTAAGGCTATTCCATTATGACCAAATAATTCTGACACTCTAACTAGTTCATTCTAATGGGATTTTTATTTCTTCAGCATTCAACTGATATTTATTAGAAGCTTGTTATTTATAGTGCCTTGAGCTATCATAAACAGTCTGGTAGGGAAAAATCCCTAGACACTAGGAGGAAATACAAACTTGAATTCCTTACCCACCAAAAGGTTATGTTCTGGAGATCAAGGTGATAAATATACACAAATGAATTTGTTGCAAATGCTATTCTGAATGTATAGCTTTACCCTCACTGCCCTACTCTCCATCACTAATAAAATATAAGCTACTTGATGATAGGGTTTGAATGTTTTTGCTGTTGTTTTTCTTTGCTTTATCTTTACAGGGCCAAAAAAAATAACTATCACAGAATAGTCACTTAATAAATTATGTTGGATTAGACTGGATTGGATAAGAGTCATGGAGAGTACCATGAGATAAGATGAGTGAGAGATTGCTTTTGGTTGTGGCATGGGAATAATGTAAGGTGTTTTTTTTTTGTTTGTTTGTTTGTTTTTTTTGGAGGAAATGGAATATGAGCTGAGTCTTAAAGAGTAGGTAAAAGTCTGCCTATTTTTGCTTGTTATACCTTCTAACTTCCTTACCTTCCTTTAAGTCTTAGCTAATGTTCAACTTTCAAGAAATCTTCCCTAGTCATCTTTAATCTTAGTGCCTTCTCTCTGGGACTATGCCCAATTTATCTTTGTATATAACTTCTTTCCTATACATAGTTGATTACATTTTGTCTCTCCTTGAATGCAGGGACAATGTTTTTGTCTTTCTTTATATATCCAATGCATAACACAGTTCCTGGAATACATTAAATGTTTTATTAATGCTTATTGACAGACAGAGTGATTAGTGATGCTATATTTTGTGGTTATATGTACTGTTCCTCCAATTCTGGAAAGCATTTTCAATTTTCATTCTAGATCTTTAAATATCCCTTTGTGAAGTTACAGAGAGTATTTTTCAGGTCTGTCTTCCTTTTGGAGAGGAAGAATAATCTCCTTCTTTGAAATGATCGGCTCTCCAAGGAGCTTCCTGACTGCCTTCATTATATAACATATTCAGTGATATCTGAACACTAAAAAAAATGCATAGGATGACAATGACAGTCTAGACAGTTTAGGGGAAATATGCCTTTGAATTGTCAGGTAGTTCCATGGGAGGCATAGACATATTAGATTTTGATGCATCCACGCTCTTTACAAATGAAAATGTGGTAAGCCTATTTTTTAAAACACCCTGGTGGGGAGAAGAAAAAAAAGTACTCTAAAATTTCAAGCATAATTAAAAATGATAGCTTTAGTTTCAGTATATTTCTGTACTTTTTCAATGTAGTCTTGGCTCAAGATTTTAATTCCTGTAACTCCTTGAGTCTAATTTCCATTGTCCATCTTACCAAAGAAATATAGTAAAGAATAGGAAATTAAGCCTGGATGTATAACAAAAAGACCTCAGGTTCAATCCCAGATCCAAAATCTAGAAGTCTTTCAACCCTGGGCAATCCAATTCAATAACAAACATAGATCATGTGATTTCCACAGGGTACTAGACCTTATGCTATGCACTGGATACACAAAGAAAAACAATAGTCTTTTTCCCTCAATGAGCTTACATTTTACTGAAGGAATATAATGGGCAAATAAGTAAGTAAAAATGAATAAACAGATAAGTAAAAATGGAATTTCAATGAGGTGAAGAGGAAACAATCAACTGGTAAATAAGAGAAAACTTCCTATGAGAAGAGAACAACTAAGATAAAATTTAAGCAAAAGTGAAAAGGGGGACATGCCAGGCATAGAAGAATACACCTGGGCAAAAACTTGGAGGTAAAAGATAAAATCTGTTGGTGCGAAATTGTTAATATGCTAGTTTGACTAGACTATAGTATGAGGAGGGAATATGAAAACAATTTAGAAAGATAATCTTTAGGAAAAATGTGAAGAACTCTAAATTATAAAGGAGTTTATATTTTGTATTATAGATAACAGGGAGCTACTGATTCTCTTTTGCCTAGGGGAGAGAGGTAGTTGAACCTTTGCTTCAGGAATATCTTTGGCAGCTATGTGGAAGATGGATGTGAGAGTGGAGAGACCAGCATTAGAAGACCTATCAATCAAGCTACTGCTATTTATTGTTTCTTTAATGTTCCAAACACTAGCCAGCACCTGGAAATACAAAGGTCAAAGTAACACAATCTTTGAAATCAGTAAATTTACATTTTTCTGTGATCAATTAGAACTTCAGTTTCATCATTGCCCCTAAAATCTGTACTGCCTACTTTATGGAGTTCTTATGAGGGAAACATTTGGAATATCCTAAAACATGTAGATATGAATTGTTATTGATGTTTTTACTGGCAAAGGATTTGCACTTTCCAAGGTATAACCAGGTATATTTGTATACCAATATATATTGTAACAGA
The DNA here is from genome assembly GCF_902635505.1 of Sarcophilus harrisii. Classification (NCBI taxonomy): domain Eukaryota; kingdom Metazoa; phylum Chordata; class Mammalia; order Dasyuromorphia; family Dasyuridae; genus Sarcophilus; species Sarcophilus harrisii. Next base: position 613,833,036 of record NC_045426.1, on the reverse strand, counting down.
ATGATTCAAGGATTCTTGTATTTGAGGTAAGTATTCATATAATAAGGTTTGACTTTTTTTTGAAGATGGAAAAATTGAATGCTTTTAAAATATTGAAGGGGTAACAGAATTGTACCACCTAGCCCATCTAATGCATTCTGGTCTGCTTTCATAGAATCCAAAAATCAGATATAGAAGGATTTTTCAGAGATTATTTAGTCTAACCTTCTCACTTCACAACTGAGGAAATTGAGGTCTAAATATAATTTCAAGATCATAGAACTACTTAAAAGAGTACCTAGAAATCAATAAATTATTTGATCAACAAGTATTTATTAAGGATTAACTGTAAACCAGTCATTGTACTAAGTGTAAGATATAGAAACAAAAAAAAATAGTCCTTACATTCAAGGTAATTATATTCTGTCAAGGAAACACCTGTACACACATAGATATGAGATAGTTATAAAGTAGCTTTTAAAAGGGGGGTAAATAATACCACCAATAGGAATAGGAATTAAGAAAAAACTTCACCTAGAAGGTCAGTCAGTCATTAAACATTTTATTAAGAGAATAATATATACTGTGATAAATACTGGGAATATGAAGAAAAGAAAATGCCATCCCTAATCTCAAGCCACTCATATTCTACCGAGGGAGACTATATATGAAGACTATTACCCCAAAAAATCTATATACTGGATAAATATGACATAATCAGTAGAGGAAAGACACTAAAAGAAAGGTGAACCTAGCTAGGACTTGAAGAAAGCTAAGGAAGCCAGGAGACAGCGATCAAGGTAGGGGGAAATTTTTAGATTTGAAGAACAGCCAATAAAAATCCTCAGCTGGAATGAATTGTCTTCTTTGAAAAAACAGCAAGAAAGCCAGTGAAATACAACTGTGGGGTAAATAGCATAAGAAATATATAAGAATATTGGAAAGAAATGAGGGGGCCAGGTTAAAAAGACCTTTGAATAGCAAATTGAGTGTAGCTCATTTGATTCTTAAGATATTATAGAGCCCTGGGCATTGTCTGTATGGAGGGAAGGTGATGCTATCAAACATACTTTGGAAGATGAAGTTGACAGCTGGATGGAGAATAGAATAAAATGGTGACAGCCTTGAAGCAGAGAGAGGGGATGGCTATCAGCTGCCTAGTGTAATAATCTTCATATGAAGTGATAATGTCAGGGTGCTGACAGGGGTCAGAGGACAGAAGAGAACATACATTAAATATGTTATGAAGGTAAAATTGATAGATCTTGGCAACAGATTCAATTTAGAGGATGAGAGAGAATGAGAAGTCAAAAATGATAAACCTATTTTATAAAGTTAGGTGCCTAGGAGGATAGTGGTCTCCTCAGTGATAATAAGCATTTATAATATGACAAGATGTGTAGGGAGCAGATACTGAGTTCATTCTGAATTAGTTAAATTTAAAATATTTATGTAACTTCCAATTCAAGATGTCCCATTGTAGTTAAAGATGTGAGATTGGAGTTTAGGAGAAAGTTTGGGATTGTATAGATAAATAGATTTGAAAATTATTTACAGAAAGATCTTAGTTGAATTGTGGGACTTGGCAAAATCAACAAGTGTAATAGTATAGAAGAGAAGGAAAGAGAAAAAGACCAAGAACAGAATCATAGATAACATCCACCATTGAGGTATGACATGGATGAAAATCCAACAAAGGAAAATGAAAAAGAGTAAGCAGATGGGTAGGCAGAAAACAAACTAAAATAGTATTATGGAAACCTAGAGAGGTGACTATTAAGGAGCAAGAAGTTATCACCTCTAGACACATGCTAAGAAATCCATCAAGAAAGGTGAAGGTTAAGAAAAATCTATTATATTTGCAATTCAAACATCATTGATATCTGAGCAGAATGCAATTAAAAAGAGAGGAATAGAAAAGGAAGTTGAGTTATTAATTGAAGATGACCTTCTAAAGAAATTTAACCACAAAAGAAAGACAAGATATGGGACAATAATTAATGGAGTTGGATGGATAAAGTGAGGGAGTTTTGAGGACTGGAGAGCCATGGGTATGTTTGTGGATGGTAGAGAAATATCCAAAGTACAAAGAAAGAGTGAAGATAAGTGACAAAATGAGAACTATAACTTTGTCATTTTGATTTCTATTTAGCTCCAACTTACATATATATGTAACTTATTTTCTAGTATGTATATATATATGCATGCTATTGTAAGTAGTGAAATATGAATTCATTTAAAAATGTTACTTGGTTTATGGTAATGCACTTCTCTGCTATATGTAATGCAGTACCTTTGAGAGTCACTCAGGAATCCACACCAACCTCAACACCTTAGCATCAGCAGTTCATTTCTGCATTGTCTCTTTTCTGGATTCCAAAGAAATCCAAAAAAATGCTCTGTAATGATCTGAGAAATGAATAAAATTACAAAAGAAAATCCTAATTGATTTGCCTTTCATCCTGGAATGAAACCTAAAGGATTTCTTCTTTCTTGAGATAGTTTCCCATCTTGAAGTTCAAACTTATAAATGAGGAGTGAAATCAACCTATTCCTAAGTAGTGTGAAGTATCATAAAGTTCAGTATAACATGAGGGATTGAAAGCTTGAATCTTAGGTCACTTCTTTCCTTCCCTGAGCACATCTAAATGTTTTTTTTGAAGAAAGGGTCAGAGTTAAACTCTGGTTGAAGATTTTTTCCCCAGCATAGTTGTTTTGGGAAAAAAAACAGAGGAAGAAAGTAAGCTATTGACTGGACTTCTGTCACAATTGCTGCAACAATTCACAGCTCCAGTTCACACCGCCACTCATCTGTCTTCTCTATTCTCTAACCTGCTCATTTTTTACTCATGTCTCTCCTCTGCCTGTGGTATCCCAAAACCTAGATGGAAGTCCATGGAAATTCTAAAACAAATTTGACTGTCCTGAATGCCAATAGACCCAAGAATTTTCTGTCCTCCTAGGAAGGTCATCCAATTAATCGTAGGGAGATTATCAGAAGATTCTGTGATCCAGGGCCTTTTCAAGCCTTTGTGAACCTGAGTCTTGGAGTTTCTGGTTTGACTTCTTTCAACATATATTTTCTCAATAACAAGACACTTAATATTTCACTATCATAAAGAGTTCAAAAAAACATCTTTATATTCAAAAAGATCAGCAAGCATAGGGTTTTAATAGTGTTCTCTTGATCATTTTTTTTGGGGGGGGGCAGAAATTGGAAATTGCTCAACCCTAGAAATAATAACATTTGAAGCCATATTCATTTGTTTAGACCTTACATAAATACTTTGCGTTTATCAGAATCTATGAAAGGTAGCAATTGTATGAAATTGGGATTTGATATGGTAAGATGAAGAGGTCAGTCCAATAATAAGCAGGATCATGTGTAGGAAGAGGATCTGAATATCCCTTAAGGACAGTTTGAGGATACTTGAATTCCAGGAGAGGGAATAACATGAAGTGGGTGACATTGGAAGCAAGTTATCTCTATTTCATTATTATACTCAGAGCTAGCTTTGATCAAGGCTTAGAATCTTCTGGAATTATCTCCTTACTGCATTATCTCATAGGAGGCTGAAGCAAACAAATGGTGAACTGCAAAGTGCTATGTAAATATGTCTGTTATATTCTTCCCAGCAGAAGTAAGATGAAATTCTGATTAAACAATTACTAATTTCCCCTTTTGTGTAGATTAGTCACTGTTTAGCCTTTAGCCCTAAAAACTGCACAATCCAAAAAGGAACAGAAATCAGATAATCATCCCCATACAAAATTAACTTAATGTAGTCTCTTTTAAAGAGAAGTACTTCTAAGTCAGACAGCAGGGATACTTAGGGAGAATATGGCATTGACTTGCCCATGAAATTAATATTATTATTTTAATTTTTCTGTTTGCTATCAGAAATGGTTTGAAGCAATCCTTTTCAGAAGTCTAATAAGCAATTTAGAAAATTAAGTACCTAGAAGGCAACCTAAATTAGGAATGACAGGTATTAAACCTTATTAACTTTTTTTTCATTTGAAGAGCTAGAACTGATTCCATGTGCAAGTATATGCATACACATGTGTAGGAGGTAGATTTGGGTTTATGTATATATTGATGTAGATGTCCGTTTTGTGGATGGATATATATTTGTACAGAACTTGTGATTTCTTTGACATGGGAAATTTCTAGTGCAAACTGTCCTCTACATATAAAGATTGGCACCTTCTCTGAAATGTATGATCATAGAAAGATCCCTGGGGACACCAAAAGATTAAGTACTCTGTCCAGAGTTACACAGCCAGCACATGTTAGAAATAGAATTTGCTAATTCCAGATTTCTATGCACTCTATTCCACTGTAGTGATTCCCATCTACATAAATATATGGATATCTAGCTAACTAAATGTGTTCATTTTTTTCAAATGTGCCTGTATGAATACATATGTAACTTCATATGCAAACAACTTTTATATAATAATACATGTGCATTTATTTACACACAAGCAAAGACACATGCATATAGTTATATAAAATGTGTATGTGTATATGCCTTCATACATATATTCATATGAATTCCTATATTGTGCGTACACAAATACATGTATATTAGTTTGTGTTTTTGTGTTTGTGTGTGTGTGTGTGTGTGTGTGTGTGCATGAAAAAAGACTATCTTCATAAAGTGGAGAAAATGCTGAACCTGAATTCAAGAAGACCTGGGTTCAAATATTGCCTTTGATACCAGGTGTATGACCATGGTGGGGTTACTTAATTTCCATGTCCTCAAACAACTTAAAAGCCACAGACTGGTTGTAATCTGCCTCTGAGGAAGTTCTCATGTTAGGACTTCCTTAAACTAATGAAATCATAAGATTATATATTTGCATATATTATACAATGGCATGAATATTGTATAATGCATTGCATGTATTTATGTATGTGCCCTTTCACTCTATTGGTTATTCTCTCTTGAATGTACCCCATACCCATTGTATCCTTGTTCTTCCTAGAATTAGGAGTCTGGAACTGAATACAATAATCTTCCACATGCACATTGATCAGGTAAATATACAGTATCCCATCACTTCTCTCATTATGGATATTATACTTTTCTTAATATCCAGGCAGTTAGGGGGCATGGTGGATAGAACTCTGCACTTGAAATCAATAAGAATTGAGTTCATATTTGGTCTCATGTGACCTAGGCAAATCGCTTAATCTTTTTTAGGTTCAGTTCCCTTAACTGTAAAAAAAATTAAATAAGAAAACATTTGTAGAGTGTTCAACACAGTACCTGACACATACTAAGTACTTAATAAATGTGTGTTCCCTTCCCTTTTTAATATAGTCTTTGAGCATAAGAGTATTTATTACTTCCATTTTGCAATGGAACTTGCAAGTTCCATTGAACTTAGAGTTCATTAAAACCTCTGGATATTTTACAAATTTCACAATTTATATCTGCATTACTTTATTGGAATTAATAATATATAAATACATATAATTCTCCCAATTATGTAAAGAGCTTTGCAAACCTGTATCAAATGCCACATGACAACTGTTATACTCATACAGATAAGTAAACTAGAGCTAAAAGAACCCATAGTCAGTAACTGTTAAAGTTACTGTTACAGTTACTGTTAAGACTACAGTTAGGACTCACTGTATATTACAATGTTTATCTTCTTTCAATAATGGTATTTCTTCTTTTTCACATCGGCTTATGTGTAGTCATATATTGTCCTTATGCAAATGATTTTGTTTTTTACTCCTGTAATTTATCCCTATTAAATGGTCCTAATAGGTTTGATCTGATGACCTAACCTGTGAAGATATGTTTGCATTATATGTTTAACCAATATTGGGTTACTTGCTATCAAAGGGAGGGGGGAGGCAGGGAGAGAGAAAAATTTGGAACAGAAGATTTTGCAAAGGTGAATGTTGAAAACTATCTTTGAGTGTGTTTAGAAAAATTAAAATTATTAAAAATTTAAAATAAAATAAAATAACATCCTCCATGGGAAAAAATAAAATAAAATTATAGGTTTACCTTTTTGAAAAATTTGAATCTTATATATAGCATTAAGGTATTATTGTATATCAAGCCCCCCCCCCCCACATACACACACACACAAAAAAAAAAGAAACCTAAGTCTATCCAATTTCGAAATATTTGGTAATTTCACTTTTTGTTTAGTTCTACTTTCCATTTTTCAATTTGATTTTATGTTATTTAGACACAGCCTTAATTGTGCCCTAATACACAGGAAGCTACTATGTTTTCTTGGTATAAGGTATAATGATACAAATTTGTTTAAACTTTGCAATATAATATATTAATTGGAGGTAAAAAGAATGGTGAGGAAAACTGGCTCTGAAGTTAGAACTAGGTTTGAATTTCCTTTTGTTATTTGGTAACTAAATGACATTGGACAGGTCATTTAACTTTCCTGGATCTCAGGCATCCCAGCTACAAAATTAGGAGTTTGAACTAGAATCTCTTTAAAGTCCCTTTCAGACCTCCATAGCTATATCTCAATATTTATGATTCTGTGATTCTCAGTAAGAGGCAGAGGTGAGACTTCACCCACTTTTGGGTCTGATTCCAAACCAGGTCTATCTCCATTAAACAAGACTCTCCAATGATATATGCTAAATTCATATAGATCAGTAACTGTACATGAGGCCATATTTACTTAAAATATATATATATATATATTGATATTTTCTGTTTTATTTTATTTTTATTTCTTTTCTTACATAGTTACCAATTATTTTTTAATTGGTGTGGATCACACTAGGTAATGTTGTGAGTCATATGCAACCTATAGATCACATATTTCACCCTTCGGTAAACATAGTCTCACTAAACTCAAAGAAGTCTCACTAGGTTGGTGAATTCTTAGTAATGTCTTTACTTCCTGATTTGACAGGTTAAATAACACACTGCCCATCATTCCAAATGCCTAGGAACACTGAGCAGTATATTTAATAGATATGAATATATTTAAAAATAATAATACACACATACCTACATTGGTTTTCAAAATATTTTCATTCATATTTTTTTCATTTGATTTTCACAGTTCTTCTGGGAGCTGGACAGGATAGCTTCTTATCCATATCCTCATCTATAAAATAAAGTTTAGACTATAATCTCAAAGGAATTTTATATCTCTGATATATTATGATTCTAATATCCTTGTTTTTACAAAGAGAATTGTAGCTCAGAGATGTTATATAAATTTACAACAGAACTAAAACTAGGCCATATGACTTCTGTGTTTCAGAAGTTACTCTACTCATTTCACTCTATCCATATATCTCTAATATCCAAACATATCTATTTGAAAAAAAAAAAAACTGATTGCTAAGAAAGGTCATTCAAGTCAGGTCCTGACATTTGTGGCCTGTCTCTCTCATGGACTCTGAAAATGATCAGTGTCAAGGTGACATTGGGACATAAACATTGATTTTGGAAAGCCTGAAGATGAATTCAAAGTGAGTCAGGAAACCTGAATGTGAAAAGAAGAGGTCTTTGATTGACTAGATAACTGTAAACAAATCATTTAATTAATTTTGTCTTCAGTTTGTTTATCTATAAAATGAGGATAATAATATTTGCAATAATAATTGTAATACCTATCTCACGATGTGATGAGAGTTCAAATGCATATTATGTAATTTTTTGCATACTTATTATATACTCTATATCAAATCTTCTTAAACTATGGGTCACAACCTCATATGGCATTGCATAAGTGAATGTGGGGGTCATAAAAAATGTGACAATAGTAAAAGGTATCAAGTATTCCACCAAGATTTAATTCTTTATGTAAAATTAAATGAGCTCATCTGTCTCATTAATATGCAAATTTGCTTTCATTTTAAATAAATGGATGAATATATATACCAAAGAATTGTTTTAAAACAATTTTCTTTATGACATTATCAGTAAATGTAGGATAAAAATTTTTCAGCCAAAAAGGGATCACAAGTGAAAAAAACTTAAGAAGCCCTGATCTACATGTCACAAAGGAAGTTACGTGGCATAGTGGGTAGAGTGCTGGCTGTGGAGTCAGAAAGACTTACCTTCATGAGTTCAAATTTAGCCTCAGACAATTACCAACTGTGTGACCCTAAATCAAATCATTTAACTCTGCTTGGCTAAGTTTCCTTACCTGTAAAATGAGCTGGAGAATGAAACGGCAAACAACTCCCAGTACCTTTATGAAGAAAATCCCAAATGAGGCTGCACAGAGTTAGACATGACTGAAATGACTGAATAATTGTATGTTTTTAAAATTATCCTCAGAATTGAGGTAACCAAACTAAAGCTCAGAGGGAAATGACTTTCCCATAATCATGTAAATGGTAACTGTGAGAGTCAGCATTCAAACTCAGGTTTTTCTGATTATAGGTAGGGTTCACTGAACATTACAATGTGCATCTTCTTTTAATAATGATACTTGTTTTGTTTACCACAAAGGTTTGGGGTAAGGAAAATACTTTGTCAACAATTCACATATGTTGTTATTCAATCATTTCAGCCATGCCTGGTTTTTCATGATCCCATTTGAGGTCTTCTTGGCAGAGATGCTGGAGTGGTTTGCCATTTTCTGATCCAGCTCATTTTTATAGATGAGGAAACTGAGGCAAACAGAATGAAATGACTTGCCTGGCCAGGATCACACAGCTACTAAGTATTTGAGACCAGATTTGAACTCAAGAAGATGAATTTTCCTAACTTTAAACCCAGCAGTCTATCCACTGTACTATCTTGCTGCCAACTACTTTTCCCAGGCAACTATTACTCTGTGATTGGGTCAGACTCTTTGTGAGCCTGGCATGCAGATTAGTGTCAAGTCGTCACCTTCCTTTATCTTTAATTAAGTACTCTATGGGGCAAGGACTTTTCCTATAAAGGATAAAAATAACTATTTCCACATTTACTCTGTTACATGGATTTCTAAGACTAACAAGCACTATTTTGTCCAAGAAGGGCTGGAAGAAAGAAAAAGGGAAACAAAGAGAGATACTTAATTTTTATCACTCTGTTGGAGTGAGAGGCACCACAATTGTGTTGGAGTTTAAGGGGGACCCCAAAATGTTGGGGTTCCAGACTGATATCATGAAGTATCTCAAAAAAATTTTCAGGCTCAAACCCATCTCCAGATCAAGGGGCAAAGTTTATTATAATTGCTATGCCGGTTTAAGTAAGCTAAATTCCAAAAAGATGAAGATAAGACATAAGCAGGGGACAAATAGGTGATTTTTGAAAGGATCCAGGTGCTTCACATCACTGATATGCTAATGTTATGGCCTAGAGAGGAGTCGTCAGATTTTTACTTTATGCACAGGTATTCAACCTATATTTAATTGGGCAGATCTCAAAGGGAACTTTTGGGGTGCGTTTTTAGACTTGAAACATCACTAGTTCAAGTTGGGGATGGGGAGGACATCCAATTTTATACTGCCTCAGTGTTAATTTTAGGCTCCTCATGATTTTCTTTGTGTGGAGGGATTGGGGGGGAGTTGACTGGCAGTTGGGGTTAAGTGACTTATCCAGGATCTCACTGCTAGGAAGTGCCAAGTGTCTGACTAGGCACCTCATTATTAATGTTTATTAGCTCCCAGCTTTCCATTACAGCTGGCCAGCTGACTGCTCTATGATAGCCAAAAATCTTTTGGACTCAGCATTCTGGCCATAAAAGGTAAACTAAGACAACATAGTCTAAGATTTATACTATAGCATCCAAAGGCCATTTAGCCTAGGGTTATTATTTCATTAGTCCCAAGGCCAGGTAGCCTGTGGGTTATTATTACATCATTCCTAAGGACTATACCACATCAGTCCTGCATCCATCTTAGATGAGAACAGAATGTCCACTGAGTATTGTTTCTAGAATCATGGAATATGAGTTAGAAGTTACTTTTGACACTTTCTTACCCAATCCCTCACTTGAAAAGTGAAGATTTTATGAACTAAAACAGGACAAAGGACTTAGTCAAGATAACTCAGCAATCTATGGCAGTTCAATATTTAAATGTCAGTTTCCTGGCTGTCAGGTGACTACTCACTAACTGTGCTGAGCTAAAATAATGTGGATCATTATATCAGCAGAAATAGCTGTATATACTCAATTTAATTAGTTCCTATCTCTGATTTGGAAGAATTTTCTTGACCACACTACCGAGATACATAAGTCTTTGGCTTCTGAATACCAATTATCTCTGATCGATCCTGTTGACACTTGCCACACACCATAATCTTAGCATAAGAACTTAATTAACTTTTTTTCTTTTTCTTTTTATTTAATAGACTTTTATTTACAGGTTATATGTATGGGTAACTTTACAACATAAACAATTGCCAAACCTCTTGTTCCAATTTTTCACCTCTTACCTCCCCACCCCCTCCCCCAGATGGCAGGATGACCAGTAGATGTTAAATATATTAAAATATAAATTAGATACACAATAAGTTTACATGACCAAACCGTTATTTTGCTGTACAAAAAGAATCAGACTCTGAAATATTGTACAATTAGCTTGTGAAGGAAATCAAAAATGCAGGTGGGCATAAATATAGGGATTGGGAATTCAATGTAATGGTTTTTAGTCATCTCTCAGAGTTCTTTCTCTGGGCGTAGCTGGTTCAAGAACTTAATTAACTTTTCACATGTGTGTATGTGTATATATAAACACATGTATATAAATATATTTATGTGTATATATATACATATACATATATATGCATATATATGTATACACACATATGTATATAACCCCATACTCAAGACCTCATTTGTACCAGCACAAGCTCAATATATATTTGATTTGACTTACTGACTTTTCCTGCTCACAACTATACTGTAGACAATGAGCTGAATTTTAACCTTGGGGATTGATTGTATACCTCTCTGCATCCACCAGAGCATCAAGCAAGGCTGCATACACACAAATGCAGTTCAATAAATATTTCTTGATTGATGGATGAAAGATCATAAATTGCTATATCAGAACAAAAATGGGATGAGGAAGGAGAATGATACTCATATTGACTTTAGAAAGGGCAAGAAAATCCCAAGGTTCAGAAAGTGAAGAATTAAACCCGACAAAGATGAAGTCAATATCAATAACCAACATCCAGGGACGAAAACACCTTGAATTATTTTCTCTCAAACATCTAACTGTTTCTCGGCCTCTCTTTCCTTAGCATAAGGAAAAGCAAGAAGGAATGTGATTCTGTGAAAAGAGTGATTGACTTAACCAGTAAGATATCTGAGTTCTAGTCTTTGCTCTTCTATTTACCAATCTTTTGACCCTTTGGCCCTTAGGGCCCTCTCAAACTCTCAATTTCTTGATATATAAAATGAAAGGTTTGAACTATTGAGACCCTTTCCCATTTATAGTCTTGTTCTATGATTTCTCCTCCTTCCTTTCCTCATTGGAGCAGATGAATATTACAAATAACAGATTAGTATATTTGAAACCAGACTAAACAAAGTACCAGTGTGTTTGAATTCTATTCCCAGCTCTGCCACTAAACAGTTATGTGTCCTCAGGCAGTTCAATTAGCTTTTATGGACCTCAATTCCCTTATCTGTAAAATGGAGCTAATAATCCAACTGTACCTCATGACAATATTATTGTAGGGATCAAATTACATAATGTATGAGAGGAAAAATAACTTTGCAAGTCTCAAAGTTCTATAGAAATGATGATTATCATTATTCCTCATCATCTCACACAAGCCTTTTGAAAAAAAAAGGTGCTTAGTAAAAATTTAGTAATGAATAATGTAAATGAGATCCCCAAATGTGTTTTATCTTATATTTCTTCATGACATTTTTTTAAATAGATATCTACTTCCTCTTTCACCACTATCATAAAACTTGAATCCAGAAGAGACCTTGGAGGCTAGCATGTCCAATTTCCTAAATATAGACAAAATAAAGTTAGAAATTTCCCTAATCACACAGATTTGACATTAGTAGGATTAGGATTAGAACCTAGTTATGGTGGTTTTCAATCCAGTAAACTTTCCTATACATCACCCTATATCATTGAGCTTGGAGTAGTCTCTGATGCCTTTCTACCCTTTAATTTCCATATTCATTCAGTTGTTATGTACAACCTCACCCAGAATTTCTACCTCCTTTAGATTCTGTTATAAATTGACTAAGAATTTAGTCACTTTATAGATGAACCCCTTTGATGACTCATTTGTAGTCCCCAAAGGCTTTTTCCAGTCTTCCATATGTTGAAGTCAAGAAGGAACCAGATTCAAAATCTGACTCTGAGATTTATATACTGTGTGATTCTGGGCAAATCATTTAATTCCTTCAAGTTTCAGCTTTTTCTTTGGAAGATACTATCTACCTCGCAGAACTGTTTAGAAAAGAGCACTTTATAAGCCTCAAAGTGTAACATAAATATGAGTTATTATGTTTCCTACCCTAGAGCAAAAACCACTTACCATGCTGCCCACATTGACTACCATGTTTTGTCCATCCCTCCAATGGCTAAAATTCAGCCTCTCAATCAATATAAATTTTTGACTGTTGTCTTGAAAATTTTCCACTGACTCACTCCATCCTCCTTTCCTGTCTTTTCTCTTCTTTTACTATATGGAATTTAAGTCAACATTAATTCAATGGGCATTCATTAAGCACATATTTCTGCAAAACAATGTACTAGTGCAGAGAAAAAAACCAAATGGTAATCATCATAATAATCATAACTGGTATATAATGAAAAAATTGTGAAATGTTTTATACATATACCTAACTTGAACCTTACAACAGCTTTTTGAGTTGGGCAAGATAGGTATTTCAATTTACATTTTACAAATGAATCTAAGGCAGAAATGTATCTGCTAAACTAAATAAATACCGCCATGATGAGGATTACAATCTGTTTGGGGAAGGACACATACATAGATACCTATAATACATGACAACACATTATCAATGTAATAAAAAAGTAGAAATAATCTAAAAGATAAAGTACTGGGCTTAGATATGGTACATTTTCTGTGATTCTCAAGTTACTTTATTCACACATATATACACACATATACATACATATTATCATATAGACACATATGAGATACATATATGAACACATATATATATATACAAACAAAACTATATATCCATATGTAATCAAAGTGACACATTTACATTCATATGTGTTTCTGTCTATTTATTCCTTAGGACTTTTCTGCTATGTAAAAGACAAATTGCAATCTGTGTTGGTAGAGAGTTCCCCACACTGGGAGACTACATTATAACAAAATCATAATATCTTTGTGGCTTCCATAAATTATCAAACACAAAAAAGTCCTATATAAGTTATGAAATAAAGGGAATTCATTTTTAAAAGGGAAGATAAGAAGTTTTATAAAAAATGATTATTCATAAAGGGAAATAGATCATTAAAACCCAGAATTATCAGGTCATGTCAGCAAACTTATTTAATCTTCTTACAACCTTAATTGAATCTGAGGAATACTTTTGTTAATTTCTCTGGTTTTTAGCAAAATTCTTGACGATATGTCTAATTCTCTTATCTCAAGATAAAGTGATATAGGTTAAATGACTATAATAATAAGGTACTTAATTGAATACCTAGACTTTAAGAGTTTAATTAATGGGTTAATATTAACTTGGAAAGAAATATCTGATGGTCTTTTCTAAAATGGTCCTTTCTTGGCCCTGTGTCATTCAGTATTTTTATATTTAATTCTGATGAAACATAGAAAGGATGATTCTTAAATTTGCAAATGACAAACGGGGAAGAGATAGCTAACACACAGACAAAAGTTAGAATTCAAAAAGGTCTTGATAGATCTATAAAGTAGAATTAGGTGAAATACAATAGAAATAAATGTGAAGTTCCATACTTGGATTAAAAAATATCAACAGAATAGGCAATGTATGGCTTGATGAAAGATCAAAATATTTAGTGGTCTTAATAGACTCTTAGTAGAGTTGACAATGTTACATAGTGATCTCAAATGGGCTGCTGCCTAGGATTAATAAAAGAAGATATAGGAGTCCAGATCATGATGGCTCAAGGTGGGAATTTAATGAAGGGAATTTTCCTAAATAAGATGGAAACCAAACCATGATCTTCTTGGATAAGCCACATAAACTCCTAGACTAAGAGAAAATTCACTATGACCCACAAAGTGATAGACTCATTCTTCTTTTGAGTGACCAAAGATCACACATGACAATTAGAATCCTAAATCTAGTGATTCCAGTCCTATAGTATTTCCAACATACCATTGTCTATATTTGCTGACTTCTCAAAGCCATGATGCATATGTATGAGACAGTTAATCAAACCTACCTGGCTTATACAGGGAATATATTCACATTTTCAGTCTCCAGAATCAAAAGTTGCTTTAAGAATGTCTTAAGTAGGGGCAGCTAGGTGGTACTGTGGTTAGAGTACCAACCCTGAAGTCAGGAGGACCTGAGTTGAAATCTTGTCTCAGATATTTAACACTTGCTAGCTGTGTGACCCTGAGCAAATCATTTAGCTACAATTGCCTCAGCAAAAAATAAACAAATAAAAAATAATAATGTCTTAAGTAGCAAACCACCCAAATCTTACAATACACTCTATGTAATTCTGTTAACCACTTTATGGGCATTTCGTACATGTGTATGCATTTATTCATGTTACAGCAAAAGACATTTATAGGACAGATTCAACTGGAGATCTCAACAATCTGCTCTTCATCTTATACATAACGTAGAGATATACTGACCCATCAAAATATAGCTCCACAGATGTCCATTGTACTAACAATTCTCCAAACTTCAGCAGTACATTCTCTAAGACAGTAGTAAGTAGGAATAATTCTGCTCCTGACTGTTTTCAGGCAAATGGGAGCCAATATTTCATGCATATATTATAATCCACTTACATAATTACACAAATTAAAAATACCATCAAATTCAAATGGATTTGGAATGTTCATTCTCTCTCATAGGCATATGAGACAGAAAAGACCAATTAAGAGTATTTTTTTTCTTTGTTCTCACTAACACTCTCAGAATGATTTTAGTTTTCTCGGGGAAGAATAAGGGGTTGGGGAGCAGAGCAACACAACTCTTCTAGGGACTCAGATTTGGAAACTCAGAAAGGGATACTAATCCTTCCCCTACTCCCTTTCTATTTATTGGATTTCTGGCTATGTGGACAACAACTTAGCCCATATCAATATTTTTTAATTTATTGAGTCATCCAATTAAAATAGAAAAAAAACTATATATATAATTGTTTTCAGTTCAACTCTATTTTATTCAACGGGGTTGTGAATTTAGAGCCAAAATGGGAAGGTCATCCAATCCCACTTCTTTGTTTTACTTATGAGAAAACTGAGACCCTGAGGAGTAAAAGAGAACTCACATAAAAAAAAATAATAGAGGGTGGGTTGCTTCCTTCATTAACAAGGATGTGTAATCCCCATCCTCACTCCCAATAGTTAATTCAGACCAGGTTCAAGAAGGAATATCTGCCTCCTAAGGAGATGGAATGTGTATATGAGAAACAGTGGGAGGACTAGTTTAGCTGAAATCTAGTATGTGATAAGAAGTAATGCAAACTCAGCCTAGAAAACTAGCCTGGAAACAGAATATAAAAGTCTTTAAATAGCAAACAAAGTTTTTATATTATTCTGTTGTACCATTGAGCTTATATCTCTATAGCATAATGATCCCAAATAAGAGCACAGTTTATGGTATAGAGAGCCAACATCAGATTCAGGAAGAGCTGTGTTCAAGTCATACCTCTACTACTGGTTGTGTAACTCAGGTAAATCCTTTAATCCATCAGGACTTGAGCCAACTCTCTAAGACTCTAATTTCAGAGCAAGGGATGATTTGTGTTCAGAGAGGGAGTTACTTCATTGGGATTTCCCTAAGCCAGTAAACACCCACACACACCCACACACACACACACACACACACCATTTCACTGTACTTATACTCTGCCCTAATCCATACTTTGGAGCATTAGGTTGATTTCTGGATGCCACATTCTAGGGATTTTAACAAGAAGGTGAGCCAGAAGAGGGCTGCTAGGATGAAAGAGAATTTTTGAACATACCATAAAGTAATCCGTTGAAGGAACTGGGGATGTTTATCTTAAAGAAGGAAAGACTTCAGTGGATATAACTGTCTTCCAGCACTGGAGGATATTTAATGTGACAGAAAAATTTGATACTCTCTTTTTGGAACAAAAATAGAATTAGGAATAATGAGCAGAAGGGAATTATAGGAGATCTATTTTTTAAATTAAAGTTTTTTTTTATTTTCAAAATACATGCATGGATAATTTCAACATTCACCCTTGTCTTGGATTCCAACTTCCCCCCACCCCCTCCCATAGATGGCAAGTAATCCAATATATGTTAAATGTATGATTCTTCTATACATATTTCCATAAATATCATGCTGCACAAAAATAATCAGATCAAAAATGAAAAAAAATGAGAAAGAAAACAAAATTCAAGGAAACAACACAAAAAGAATGAAAATACTATATTGTGATCCATACTTAGTTCCCACAGTCCTCTCTCTGGATGCAGATGGTTCTCTTCATCACAAGACCATTGGAACTGACCTGAATCATTGTTGAAGACAGCCACATCCATCAGAAATGATTATCATATATAATCTTACTGTTGTCATATATAATTATCTCCTGGTTCTGCTTATTTCACTTAGCATCAGTTCACATAAGTCTCTCCATGCCTCTCTGAAATTATCCTGCTGATCATTTTTTATACAACAATATTACACAACATTCACATACCATAACTTATGCAGCCATTTTTCAACTTGTGGGCATTTACTCAGTTTCCAGTTTCTTGCCAGTACAAAAAAGCTGACACAAACATTTTTGCATATGTGCGTCCCTTTCCCTCCTTTATGATCTCTTGGGGATACAAGCCCAATAGAAACACTGCTGGATCAAAGAGTATGCAGAGTTTGATAGCTCTTTAGGTATAGTTTCAAATTGTTCTCCAGAATGGTTGAATCAGTTCACAACTCCAGCAATAATGTATTAGTGTTCCAGTTTTCCCATATCCCCTCCAACATTAGTCATTATCTTTTCCTGTCATCTTAGCCAATTTGAGAGGTGTGTAGTAGCATCTCAGAGTTGTCTTAATTGGCATTTCTTTGATCAATAGTGATTTAGAGCACTTTTAATATGACTAGAAATGGTTTTAATTTCTTCAACTGAAAATTGTCTATTCATATCCTTTGACCATTTATCAATTGGAAAATGCCTTGAATTTTAATGAATGAGTCAATTATCTGTATATTTTAGAAATGAGGCCTTTATCAGAACTCTTGAATGTAATTTCCCCCCCCAGTTTATTGCTTCCCTTCTAATCTTATCTGAATTGGTTTTGTTTGTACAAAACCTTTTTAACTTAATATAATCAAAATTGTCTATTTTGTATTCGATAATATACTCTTCTTGGGCCATAAATTCCTTCCTTCTCCACAGATCTGAGAGGTAGATCATCCTTTGTTCTTCTAACTTGCTTATAATATCACTATGTCTAAATTATGAACCTATTTTGACCTTATCTTGGTATAGGGTGTTAGGAGTGGGTCAATGCTTAGTTTCTTTTATACTAATTTCCACTTTTCCCAGCAGTTTGTCAAAGATTGAATTCTTAATCCAAAAGCTGGGGTCTTTGAATCTGTCAAACACTAGATTACTATAGTCAGGGAATATTTTGTCCTGTGAATCTAACCTGTTCCACTGATGCAGTACTTTATTCCTTAGCCAGTACCAATTGGTTTTGATGACTGCTGCTTTATAATATTTTTTATATCTGGTACAGCTAGATCACCTTTATTTGCATTATTTCATTAATTTCTTTGAAATTCTTCACTTTTTATTCTTCCAGATGAACTTTGTTATTATTTTTTCTAGCTTTATTGTGATGACCACATTAGCACCCAAGACACCCCAGAATCAGCTGGAGTCAGGATAAGCAAAAGTCCTTAGTCTTTATTCTTGGTCCTTAGACGCAGGATTGAACAGGATGGAAACAGAATCTCTGTGACCACCTTCTCCCTTGTCTACCGCCAAAGTGTGACTCTGGCCAGTCTTACTCCACCCCCTAACCCCTCCTACAATCCTCTGTATACACCAATCATTGAGCCAGCACAGGATAGTGGGAAGGACCATTTTCCAAGCATATGCCCATAGAGTATTGTCCAATCGGTAGTTAGCCTCAAGTGCTTGGCAGTCCTGACCTCAGCACATTGACTCAATAGTTTCAGTCCTCTACACTCTATAGTTTCATGGGAGTTTGTTTGGTATGACATTGAATAAGTAGATTAATTAAGGTAGTACTATTATTTTTATTATATTAGCTCAGCCTATCTATGAGCACTTGATATTATTCCAGTTGATTGATTAGATTTGACTTTATTTGTGTGGAAAGTGTTTTGTAATTGTGTTCATATATTTTCTGACTTTGCCTTGACACGTAGACTCCCAAATATTTTATATTGCCTATAGTTATTTTGAATGGAATTTTTCATTGTATCTCTTGCTGCTGCACTTTGTTAGTAATATATAAACATGCTGATGATTTATGTGGATTTATTTTGTATCCTGCCACTTTTCTAAAGTTTTGAATTTTTTCTAGTAGTTTTTTAGTTGATTCTCTAGGATTCTCTAAGCATACCATCATTTCATCTGCAAAGAATAATAATTTGGTTTCCTAATTACCTACTTTAATTTCTTTAATCTCTTCTCTTATTGCCAAAGCTAACACTTCTAAGACATACTGAATATTAATGGTGATAGTGGGCAACCTTGTTTCACCACTGATCTTATTGGGAATAATTCTAATTCAACCCCATTACATATGATGCTTATTGATGGTATTAAATAGATGCTACTGATCATTTTGAGGAAAAATTCATTTATTGCTATACTCTCTAGTGTATTTTAATAGGAATGAATATTGGATTTTGTCAAATGTTTTTTCTGCCTCTATTGAGATAATCATTATTTTTGTTAGTTTGGTTATTGATATAGTCAATTATGCTAATAGTTTTTCCAATATTGAAACAGCCATGTATTCCTGGTGTAAATCCAACTTGGTCATGGTGTATTATCCTGAGAAAACTTGCTATAATCTCTTTGCTAACATTTTATTTAAGATTTTTGCATCAATATTCATTAGAGAAATTGGTCTATAATTTTCTTTCTCTGTTTTAACCCTACCTGGTTTGAGTGTCAGCACCACATCTGTGTCATAAAAATAATTTGGTAGAACTTTTTGCTGTTGACTTCCTTTTTGTGCTGGGTGGGTGTGGTCAGGTTCCACATCTGCCGTTAAGTGGCTCATTTGCCATTTGTATTTGTGTTAGATGTCTCACAGCTAATCTCCTGACTCAGTGGCTTGTAACCAGGACAAAGTAGCCAAAGCAATTGTATTTTGGCTGAGAGCCTCCCAATTTATTCCCTGGCTTAGATGCCACATCCCTATTGGTCCCAGTGCTACACCTGTGTTTGGCTACCTCCCCTACGCCTGATTAAAACACATCTTTTCTGACATTCTTACAAAATATATTCTGCTGGAAATTTGTTACCCTCCAAATATTTGTGGGTTCTATCACTTCGAAACCAGTTAAGAGGCTTGATCTGATATTGCTCTTGAGTGACACCAGGAAAAGCTCAGATAAAGACCTGCCTATTCTCACCATCTGTGCTCTGTTGAGAGATCTATATTTACTAGATGTAAGGAGAAAATATAGGAATTGTTCCCTATTGTTGGAGGGCTGGACTATAGTAAAAACAAAAACTATGAACAAATTCCTATGCACGCTGCACATATTTTATTTTGAAGTGAAGAAACAAAATGGGAACAAATACAATATTTAAAATGAAGTAAAGTTAAATCAACAAACTTACCAGTATTTCAATGGGAACTATGGGCCTGCTTTTGGCTAATGAGATGGTCAATGTCTGGTTCCATATTTGTCACTGCTAGTCATAACAAGTGATGCAATTGTGCATCCATTAGTCTTGATCTGGTTGGAGATTTCAAATGTTTCATTCTAGCAAAAGTCTGTTCACAGACATAAGTGCTGCCAAAGATGGTTCCCATTTTGAGTGCATGGTTCCTGAGATGAGGATATGTCTCAGAGGGGAGAGATACATAGAAATTATGAAGGCTGCTTGACTTTCAGAGAGTCACAAATCTAAATTGGAACTCCTTTTGCAATTTTTCCAGTGAATCCACACATGTTTTGTTTGGGAATGCAATCAGTGGTTTTTCCACTAACAGATTTTGAGTTGTGGGGAGATGGCAGAAGTTTTCCTCCTTCACTTGTTTGATGAGGAGGCCTAATTTTACTTCAAATGCTTTGACATGTGATTACATATCATAGATGAGCTTCCCCTTTCCTTGAAGTTGCATACTGAAATTGTTGAGTAGCTCTGTTCCATCTGTCAGAAAGGCAAGATGCAATTTCCATTCTGCATCATTGAGCTCTGATACTTCTTTGTTTTTTGAAAGCAGAAAAATTGTAATCTGTGGAAGTAAGTCATAGAAATGTTTCAAAACTCCCTCAATTCAGCCAATGGACTTCTGCGTGATACAGAACATCTTCATACTCAACATTTAGCTAAGACAGAAATTCCTGAAATTGTCTGTGATTTAGTGCATTAGCTCTAATGAAGTTAACACAAGATACCACAATTTTCATAACAGAGTCCCACTTCAGTGATTTACTATACAGTGCTTGTTGGTAGATGAGGCAGTGTATAGCTATTGGATGAGAATGTTTGTCCATCTCTTGGTTAATGTGAACAATTACTCCTTTCTTAGACCCCATTATGCTAGGAGCACCATCAGTTGTCATGCTGGCTAGTTTAGCCCAATCCAGTTCCAAACCATTCATAGTTTGGCAAACTTTTTCATAGATATCCTGTCCTGTAGCTGTTCCTTTGATGCTTTACAGTGCAGCAAGCTCTTCTATGACTTCAAAATAATCATTCATCCCACAAATAAAAATTAGAAGTTGTGCAGAATCATGAACATCATTGCTTTTGTCGAGTGCCAAAGAAAAATATGAAAATTTTTATGAAGTTTTGCAAATGCTGATGCAGATTGTCTCCCATTTCTTCAATCCTCCATGTAATTGTAGATCCTGAAAGACTCACTGTACTAAATAAATTGGTCTTCTCTGGACACATCTCTTTGGCAACAGAAAGAAGGCATTCTTTAACAAATTCTCCCTCCACAAATGGTCTGCCAGTGCGTGCTATTAGCTTGGCAACTTGAAAACTTGCTCGCAGTGATGCAATATTTAGCTGCTTCTGCTTCACAAAAGTATTTTGCTGAGTTGTCAATGTATTTTTTCCGTTTTAATATTTTATCTTTTCTCACTTCTCCAACCAAACAATCATATTTACCTTTATGTTGAGTTTCATAGTGTCAACATAAATTATATTCTTTAAACACAGACACTATATTCTGGCATATCAGGCATACAGCTCTTTCCTTGTACTGCATGAAAAAGTAATCATAAGTCCACTGGTTTTTGAATATCCTACACTCCAAGTCAATTTTTCTTTCTTTTTCTTGACATCATTATTTCCTAGGGATTCCAAATTGATATATATATATATATCGCTACAAAAACACCATGCCAGCAATAACTTTGTCCACACAGAGACATACAGACTGCAATGCCCAACTTCCTCCAAGCTGCCTCTATGCTGTGATGTCTCCATTTTCTGCACTCTCTCTCCCACTTTTCATGCTTCCACTTCCAACTTCATTGCTGCAGTGAATTCCCCCTGCAGTGGCCGTGACATGTGCACCATGCACTGTACATCCCTCACACCTGTCTGTTGTGGTGGCTGCCGTTACTATACAAGGCCACAGTCTGTCAGTTCTCCTTCTTCTGTATCTCTCTCCCTTCCCCATACCACACACCCCAGGCTGGGAACTCACCTCATCTCAGTATCGCCTCATACTCTGTCTCTGCCACCTCAGCCCAGTGCCAGAAGTGTGCACTGCTAACGTGATTTTAGGTTGAACATCACTTCCGGTCTCATTTTGCCATAACCTGGCGGGCTGCATAAACATCCTCAGCAGGTCGCATCTGGTCCGCAGACCGTAGCTTGAGGACCCCTGCTTTAATCCATTAGTGGATGGTTGTCTGTTGAGGATGAATTAATGAATATTAGTCAGTTGATGGTAATGATATCTCCCATACTTTCCAGTTCTGAGATTCTGTGTTTCAGAAAGTACTTCACTCAAACAAGGTCTCTTATTTGAGTACATACTAATTACCTTTCAGAGCAGTTAGGTAACACAGTGAATAGAATGGAGGCCCAAAGTCAGAAAGACCTGAGTTCAAATTCAGTCTTAGACACTTACTAGCTCTGTGCCTCTGAGTAACTCACTTAAATCCTATTTCCTTCAAGTTCTTCATGTATAAAATAAGCTAGAGAAAAAAAGGAAAGCTATTATAATATTTTTGTCATGAAAAACCAAAATGAATTTACAAAGCTTTAGTCATGACTGAAAATGACTGAACAACAAAAGTTAGCATATTATAGATTTAAAAAAAAACAGAGGTTAACTCTATTTTTGTCCACCTGCATTTATGATTTCCTTCATAGGCTAATTGTACACTATTTTGTACAGCAAAATAACTGTTTGGACATATATACATATATTGTATCTAACTTATACTTTAACATATTTAACATGTATTGGTAAACCTGACATCTGGGGGAAGCAGTGGGGGGAAGGAGGAGAAAAGTTGGAACAAAAAGTTTTGCAGTTGTCAATGCTGAAAAATTACCCATGCATATATCTTGTAAATAAAAAGCTATATAAAAAAACAGAGGTTAAGAAAGGTTTGATCACTTTTTCAATAGTATTACAGCTAATAGGTAGCAGAGATAATACTAAAACCCAGGCTTATTTCCAATCCTAAAACACAAAATATAACATTCCCAGAATAAAGAAGGCCATGGTTATTTTGTCTCTAGTCATATCCCTAGCCATTGTCTGGCTCTTCTGTTCAGTGAAAATATCAGCAGCAACTGACATGTAAAAGCACAAAACACTCTTTACTAGTTAGCTAGTCAGTATTTAAATAAAACCTACCTTGTCTGATGTTTTGTTAAATAGGAAAAAAATATAGTTTCCTAATATGAGATTTTAAATTTGTTAACATAGCTTTTCACAAGCAGAGATCTGTTGTTTTTACAAGCAGAATTTGGTTATCTGAAGGTTTCTTTCCTCTCTGGATTCTACTTTTTCCAATGATAAAATGAAAACATAAGGTAATATTCACTTAGAAAAGAATGTAAGTTGGTTACACAACAAGATTAAGGAACAAATGAAGGACAATCCTAATATTGCCCTCATACCCATGGAATGGCAAGGTAGTATACTGAAAAAAGCACTGAATGCAAAAGATCCATGTTCAAATCCATCTACTGTCAATTATTCCCTGGAAGATATTTGGCCAAATTATTTTTTGCTTCTTAGGTATAACTTGCCCATCTGTAAAATGGGAAATTTATACTAGATGACTTCTGAGATTCCAGTCATCTTATTTCACCCAGGAAAAAACCATGTTTGTGGAGATAATCTTTGGCAGTTTTGTGAAAATACATGTTAAAGAACAATAGCACAAGGTGGATTTTATAGAAAGCTAGAATGATTTACATGAATTGATGCTGAGTAAAGTGAACAGAACCAGTATAACATTGTACACAATAATAGCAACATTATGTGGTGATTAGTTATGATAGAATTGTCTCTTCTCTGCAATATAGTGATATAAGACAATTTCAAAAGACTCATGATGTTTGCCTCAATTTCCTCATCTGAAAAATTGGGATAATCATAATAGTTAACATATATATGATACTTATATTACAGTCAATGTGCTAAAATAATAATAATGATGATAGCTAATGTTGATAGAGCACTTGCTACATATCAGGCACTGTGCTAAGACCTTTAAAGATATTATCTCATTTGATTTTCACAATTACCATGGGAGGTAGGTGCTATTATTCTTCATATTTGGAAACTGAAATTGGTGATATTAAAGAGAAGAATGCAAAGTTGTTATGATCCTTAAATGCAAAGTTGTAATTTTTGTCATTTTTTAAAGCATGGTAGCTCAGTAGTACAGTGAATAGTCACATATTAGACATATAAATAATCTTTCATTATTATTATTAGATCTTCCAACTCTTAAGTTCAATGACCATTCCTTTATACAATGTACTCTCATAATTCAAAACTCTTTTTAGACACTATCCAGAAGGAAGGAAGGGAGAGTAGGAAGGAGGAAGGGAGGAAGGAGGGAGAGAATGAAGGAAGGAAGGAGGGAGAGAATGAAGGAAGGAAGAGGGAGAGAATGAAGGAAGGAAGGAAGGAAGGAAGGAAGGAAGGAAGGAGAGAGAGAGAGAGAGAGAATGGAGCAAGCAATCAAGGAAGAACATTTTAAAATCCAGATCCTTCCTAATAAATTCCTGAAACCAGTGCTGTTCTGAGTAGTATGATTAAATATTTGCTAGATATTTCTTTTTGGCCCCAAAGGGCAGCCATGCTGTCAAAATTCTGAAGATGTTGCATCGTTCTTAGAGGTTAACCTTCCAGGAGATTAATTGACATGCAGGCATGTCCTTGAAGAAGTTCCAAGCTGTCACTTCTCTTATTCTCACTACTGTCCCCACTTGAATCTTGAGATAGTTAAATCTTACTCTAAGTCAAAGAACGTCAAAGAGAAGCTTGATTTATTCTGGCTGGACCAACATATTCGCCACCCAATTCAAACAATATTACAGCCTTGAAGTGTTCTTATGCACCTGGGTGGAAATGAAACCAAGACTTCACATGCTAGAGGGAAACTATGTCAAGAAAAATCACCCCCAATCTCAGACCCTCTCCCCATCCGGGTTTTTCATACTAAAATAAGAAATAGCCTGCTGAGGAGTTGTCTGGAGAATTAGGGCCATAGTGTGTATAGTGCAAAAAGCAAATGAGAATATTCAGTTTTTCACACTAGTTATCTTTATATGCCTCTCTTACTGACACATATGTATCATGGAAATATAGTTTTCTTTCTACTGTGGATAAAATTATCCACCGGTAAAAAATGTATATCCTTGAAAAAATCTTTAAAGCTATGGACAAATGATAATTGTGACTAGATTTTTATATATAAAATATATGCTATAGATCATATATATATACATACATATATAGAGAGTATATATGAATACATATATGTATATATATGTACATATATATGAATGCTATATAAATGCTAATTTTATCATTCTGAAAATAATCTCTTGAATAATTTTACCAGTGAAGAAACTGAGGCCCAGAGAAATTATGTTACTTGCACCTTCCACAGATGATAAATAGCAGAGTCAAGATTCAACCTCAAGTGTCTGATTTGAGATTAAGTGTTCATTCTACTATGCAGTGCAATGCCTCTATATTTTGGGGATAGGGGATAAGAGATAAGGAATAAGGAAAATAAAAGAGATAGCAAAAAAGAAAGCTGGAAGAAAATATGAGAGGATCAAGGTAAAAGTGCAAAGG
Organism: Sarcophilus harrisii; assembly: GCF_902635505.1. Taxonomy (NCBI): domain Eukaryota; kingdom Metazoa; phylum Chordata; class Mammalia; order Dasyuromorphia; family Dasyuridae; genus Sarcophilus; species Sarcophilus harrisii. The sequence continues at coordinate 613,807,420 of NC_045426.1, read as the reverse complement.
TACTCACTCTCCTTGGAAGGAGAAAATAGTTAAGGCTGAGAAGCTAAAGATGGGGATTCTAATCCTAGCTTTGCTAATCACTAACTGTGTGATATTGGGCAAGTTACCTAGGCTTCCTGGGATCCATTGTTTTTAATCTGTCAAAAAAGAATGAAACAATTATACTCTCTATCTCACAGTGTTATCATGGGGCTGTAATGAAATAATAAAAGTGAAAATGCATTGAAACATTACAAGTATTATAAATTAAGGTGTGATTACTTTTGTTATTCACAGATAAAGAATAATGATTATAATTTGGTTATGAATAATAAAGTAATAGTGATATTTTTATAGCATTTTCCCCAAATAGACTGGGGACAATAAAATTGATTTTCCAAAAGAGTAAGAACTACCCCCTCCCCCCACACACAAATCTAGACTACATATGAATTTTTTTTGAAGACTTAAAAATGCACCTGCCTCTGAAACTTAGCAATAGTGTGACCACAGGTCAGTCATTTCACTTTCCTAAATTTCTCATTTTTCATCATTTGTAAAATAAGGATAATAATATCTATAATTCATAACCTCACATTTATTATAGTTTGTCAAAGAAGAGATAGGACAAATGAGATCTTACCTAGCTTGAAAAGTCAAAAACTAAATCGGAACTCAGTTTTTCTAAATCCAAGTTCAGTCCTCTCTCCTTTATACAATAGGCTTTCCCAATTTTCAGTCACTTTTTTTTTCAGTCACTAACTATACAGAAAGAAAAGGTATATATGTAAAGTAAAGGACAAATTTTACAATTCTCTATAAATAGGAACAAAGGATCATGTGTCATTTAGTATTGTAATTATCAATTCAGAAACAATACTGATATTTGTCCACAGCAGTAATTTTAGACAATAATTACAACTATGTTAAGTTAATAGTCATGAAAAAAATCACCCTTCCCAAGGGACACATCTCACCATTAGGAGTTAAGTGATACAGATTATGGAGTCAAGAAGATCTGAATTAAAGTTCAACCTCAGACAATACTAGCAGAATGATATGTTACCCTAGATAAGTCACTTAACCTTGGTTTGCTCAGTCTTGTCATCTGTAAAAGAAATATATGCCAGATATTATTATTATCAGATATTATTGCCAGATATTATTATTATCATATATAGGAACCACATCATATGTATTCTCCAAAATCCATTCAGGTTTCCAATTGATCTCTACTTACAAATGCACATTATAGAATCACTACATTTTAGATTTGAAAAGGATCTTAGAGAACATTTAATCTTCTCTTATTTTAACAGGAGACAAAGGCCAAGTCTAAAAAAAATGACTCATCTAAATTCAGTCAGGAAGTGAGATTTTTTTTTTGTTTTTTTTTAAATAACTTTTTATTGACAGAACCCATGCCAGAGTAATTTTTACAACATTATCCCTTGCACTCACTTCTGTTCCGATTTTTCCCCTCCCTCCCTCCACCCTCTCCCCCAGATGGCAAGCAGTCCTATACATGTTAAATAGATTACAGTAGATCTTGGATACAATATATGTGTGCAGAACCAAACAGTTTTCTTGTTGCTCAGGGAGAATTGGATTTAGAAGGTATAAATAACCCGGGAAGAAGAACAAAAATGCAAGCAGTTTACATTCATTTCCTAGTGTTCTTTCTTTGGGTGTAGCTGCTTCTGTCCATCCTTGATCAATTGAAACTAAGTTAGATCTTGTCTTTGTTGACGATTTCCTGGTTCTGTTCATTTCACTCAGCATCAGTTCATGTAAGTCTCGCCAATCCTCTCTGTATTCATCCTGCTGGTCGTTTCTTACAGAACAATAATATTCCATAACATTCATATACCACAATTTACTCAACCATTCTCCAGTTGATGGGCATCCATTCATTTTCCAGCTTCTGGCCACTACAAACAGGGCTGCCACAAACATTTTGGCATATACAGGTCCCTTTCCCTTTTTTAGTATCTCTTTGGGGTATAAGCCAAGTAGAGACACTGCTGGATCAAAGGGTATGCAAAATTTGATAACTTTTTGGGCATAGTTCCAAATTGCTCTCCAGAATGGCTGGATGTGTTCACAGTTCCACCAACAATGTATCAGTGTCCCTGTTTTCCCACATCCCCTCCAACATTCTGCATTATCTTTCCCTGTCATTCTGGCCAATCTGACAGGTGTATAGTGGTATCTTAGAGTTGTCTTAATTTGCATTTCTCTGATCAAGAGTGATTTGGAACACTCTTTCATATGAGTAGTAATAGTTTTAATTTCATCATCTGAAAATTGTCTGTTCATATTCTTTGACCATTTATCAATTGGAGAATGGCTTGGTTTCTTATAAATTAGAGTCAATTCTCTATATATTTTGGAAATGAGTCCTTTATCAGAACCTTTGACTGTAAAAAATGTTTTCCCAGCTTATTGTTTCCCAGAAGTGAGATTGTGAAAGAATGGAGACTGGAACCCAGGACTTTTGATGCCCAAATCTTTTTATTTCACCATATTGTGTATTATTTGCAGAAATATCACTTTAATTTTGCTTATTGTATTTACAGAAGTGTATCACACTTTGACCACATCTGGGCTAGGAAAAACAAGTTTCTTGGGCTAGAAAGACAATTGAAAAAGCTCAAAGCCACACCCACTGAAAGTTCTCAGCATCCATGTATCTAAAACTATGGATCCCCATCAGAGCTTCAAGAAAAATATGGGAAAGGAGGAAGGAAGAAAGGAAGGAAGGAAGGAAGGAAGGAAAAAAGGGAGGGGGAAGGAAGGAAGAAGGAAAGAAAGAAAGAAAAAAAAGACAAAAAGAGAAGACAGAGGGAAGGAAGGAGGGAAAGAGAGAGGGAAGGAAGGAAGAAAAGAAGGAAGGAAGGAAGGAGGGAAAGAGGGAGGAAGAAAGAAGGGAGAAAAGAAGAGAAGAGGGAGGGAAGAAAAAGGGGGAAAAATAAAGATTCCAGGTCTTGATGTCAGAATCACACACATTAGCTATGAAATCTTACACAGGTTATTTTACTCTTCCTTTGCATTAGATTAGGAATTAGATCAAACAATTCTTAATGTCCTTCACAACTGTAATATACTAGATTTTTATGATGTTCTATTTTCTCCTAGGTAACATAATATAGAGAATAGAGTTGGCTTTAATCTTGGACTCAGGAAATCCTGGATTCAGTACTTTCTTCTGATACAAACAAGGCATATGACCATGGACAAATTATATTACTTCTTATAAATGTCCCTGTGCAACTCTTACAGTCTAAGGCTAAATTTTTATCAATGGAAAGAATTTACATACTAGATGTTCCTGAAGGATTAAATCATAGGTTTGAATGCTCCTATTTCTCAACTCACTCCTGAACCCTTCAGAAGAAAAAGGGAGTATTTGAAAACAGTCATCATGTCCCTCCAAATTTTACTATGGCAAAACTTTTAATAGAATTTCATGTTGACAGGGACCTCTAAGGCCATCGTGTCCAATCTATTTCTGAACAAGAATCCTGTGTACTACTCACCTAATAGATACTATGCCATCTACAGCAAGAGGGAATCACTACTGTCCTTTGCAACTTCCTTTTCACAGTGCTCTAAGGATCTGGAAGTGTATCCTTTGTTGTTGTTAAGTCATTCAGTCATATCTGATTCCTTTTGGTCCCATGGACCATAGCACATGAATCCCTTCTATTCTCCATTATCTCTGAAATTTGTCCAAGTTAATGCTTATTATTTCCATGACACTAGATATCTATCTCAGGATCACCTGTTCCTTTTTCCCTACGACTTCAATCTTTCCCAACATTAGAGCTTTTTCCAATGAGTGCTTTTTTCTCATTATGTTTCCAAAATATTTAAGCTTCAGCTTCATTATTTGACCTCCAGTGAATAATCCAAATTGATAAGTGTTGGTTGATCTGGTCTCCTTGCTATCCAAGGAACTCTCAAAAGTCTTCTCCAGCACCACAGTTTGAATGCCTTGATTCTGCCTCTCAGCTTTCCTTATGGTCCAACTTTCACAGGCATACATTGCTACTGGAAAAAAAAACATAACTTTGGCTATATGGAGCCTTGTTGGCAAGGTAGTATCTCTGTTGTTTATTGCACTGTCAAGATTTACCTAAATATTCCTTTCAAGAAGAAAGTATATTTTCATTTCATGACTACAATCATTGTTGTAATGATCTTTGAATGCAAGAATATCCTTTATATCATATCTATATCTTAGCAGTGTCCACCCATTGTATCTAGTTTTATTTCCACAAGTATTTAAGATTCATTAAACACTTTTCCTTTATCAAGCCTATGAGTTACAAAGAAAAACTGTTATAGTTTTAATTTTGCAAATAAGGAAACTGAGGTCTAGAGAATCGAAATGTCTTTTCCAGAGTCAGTGTCAAAGACAAGATTTGAGTCAGGTATCTTGATTAGATATCTAGCCTATGTTCTGCTATCTTAAAATGTAGGTCACAATCCCTTATGGGGAGGTGTAACTGAATTGGGAGTCATGAAATGTTTTATTATCAGTAAATGTTTGATTTGTATATATATTTCATATACCCAGATACCTGGAATCGTGTAAAAATTTCTCAGGAGAGAGAGGGAGCAAGTGGAAAAAGTTTTAAAAGCCCTTTACTATACCATACTGCCTCTTGCTGTTTTCTCATCACTTAGACCATGTGTCCTCACCTATAAATCTCAGTTGTCAACCCTAAGCACAGCATCTGGGGTTAGCTAGACAAATGCTGCATTTGACAAGAAGACTGTTCGAAGTAACTCACTTTGTTTATGGTGCATTTAATTTATTAGTCAATTTCTTGTTCTCTTTTCTAGGAGAGGTCTATAGAATGGAGAGAAGTGGTATTGAGGAAGCATGAGAAGGTCCAAAAGGAATTTTCTATATATCTGATCCCTCTCCCCCCTCCCTTTGCTTCAGTATGAGATGCTTAAAAATACATATCCAAAATCTGAACAATGAGCCAGATGGCAGATTCGCTGGCTCAGTAAAACACTGCTTTGTTGATCAGTCAAATCCACAGCAGCAATTGGTGATTTAATGGGCCTGGTCCTAAAACTAAACACATGAGCCATTTCAGTTTGTTTGAGGGCTGTGTTAACTCAGTGCATTTAATGAAATACAACACTGAGACACTGTGGAGGAAAATGGCTTAACTATTGGTGATCCATTACATTTCTAAAGAGATATGGGGAGTCAGGAGTCACAAGAAGTTGAAAAATATTTTGATTTAGTTCTGAGGAGTAGTATTGTTTCTACTTTTTTCACCTGCAGAGGTGATGGATCTGTGAGGTCAGGGAAGCACCAGTCTCTGGAAAGCAGATCTTGAAATGTCAGTCATCTTAGTTACTGGCTCTTCAAAGAATCTCATATTTGAAAGAGGGTTAGGGATCATCTAATACAAGTATGAAATATCTATATGAAGTATGATTAACTGCTTATAAAATTTTAACAAGTATTCTTCCACTCTGTGCTTGCATACCCCATAGTGATGGGGAACTCACCACTTCATAAAAGCATCCATTCCACTATTTACAAAAACAAAAACAGAAGCAAAACAAAACCAAAAAACCCTCTTTCTTACATTGACTCAAAATCATCTTCTCCGGAAAGTTACTCTCTGTATAATCTTAAAGTAGTGCAAAAGTATTAAATTTGATGTCAAAGGATTAGAGTTCAATTGCCAATTTCAGCACTTCATTTACTACCAGTGTGAATTTGAAACATCTAATTTCTAGCATTTAGTGTCCTCATCTGTAAAATGAAGAGACTAGACTAGACGACCCTTAAGAATCCTTGTAGATAGATAAATAAATATACATAAACATTTATCTGTTTATCTACTCTGTGTGTGTGTGTGTGTGTGTGTGTGTGTGTGTGGCGCACATGTGTTTGCCATACACTCCTTGGAAAGCATACAAAATAAATTTAATCTTTCTTTGGAGATTATTCCATGTTAGCCCTATCAATATTTGGAAACAATAATCAGGCAGCTCTCATTCACAAATTTTTACTTTATCAATATAAACCAAGTTTTTTAATTGGACTGAAAATAGTCCAGCTTGTCAGTATCCCTCCTAAAATAATGTCTCCCAAAGAATCTGTGCCCAGAAATGATGGCAGTATTCCTTACTTGGTCGGACCAAGGAAGAATAAGTTTACTATCATCATTGTTACTATCAATTCTTTTATTAAGGGAGCCAAGACAAAATTTCTTGGTTTTTTTTTTGTTTGTTTGTTTGTTTTTTGTGTTTTTGGTTGCTGTGCTACATTGGCTCATTGATTTAGTTTACTAAACTCCACAGATCTTTTTTGTATGAATTGTTATCTAGGGATGGCTACCTATGAAGATTTTTTTTAATCTACAATTTTATTCTATTAATTTGACCCAGCCTTGAAGCCGAAATAGAATTTTACTCAATACTTCAAATTGTACCTCTTAGACTTGCTCACCCATGTGATTTTGGGGCCTCTGAGGCCCTAAAGTGATTTATAAAATCTATAAATGGATTTATTTATTTATGGATCTTAATCCATAAAATGGTAGGGTTTAACTAAAAAATGTCCTTTGAAATTCCTTTTAGTCCTACATCTATGAGGCTATTATCCTCATTTCATTCTATATCTTAGCTATCCCTCAAAGCTTAATATCATTGCAACATGTAATAAATATGGCTTCTTTGTCTTTATTCGAGGATAGAATAAAATACTGAAAAGAAGAGACCAAGGACAAAAGTTTTAGCATGCCATTAGCCTTCTTCTTCCAGATAGATATAGATTCACTAACCAATAATCTTTTAGTCCAGTGCTCACTTTTTCTAAACCTATGTAACTGTACTATCATTCATTCTCTATATATCATTTATAAAGATAAAAATGACACTGTTGATTGCCCTTGTAAAATTCAGATAAGTTAACATTCTACTGATCCCTTGCGGTAATAATAAGCTTGGCATTGCTCTTTTGAATCTACAATAATCCTTTGTGATCATCTTTTTTATTTAATACTTATAAAACAGCCTTTGTGAGAAGAAACAGCAACGGATCCAAACAAAACCTTCTATACTGATTTTGGCAGCAAACTCCTTGGAGAAAGTAAAGAAAGTATTGCGTATCTCTAATTAAGTTTTTTTGTATTTGGGTGGTATAGTGGCTACAATGCTGGATTTAGAATCTGAAGGATGTAAGTTTAAATCCTACTTTAGATACTTAGTTTGTGTCACTGGAAAAGCCGCTTAACCTTACCTCAGTTTTCTTATCTATAAAATGAGAAAAATAATAACATCTATTTCCCAGGGTTTTTGTGAATATCATGCAAAAAATTAAAATAGTTAAAATTCTTTAAAAATTCTAATTCTAGCTATTATTTTCTTCTACTACTAGAATTATTTATTAAACTTCAAATAAAACCTAGAATAAATTGGGACTGGTTATTTGGGCTTTGAGGTGAGGAAGAAGAAAAAGAGATTCCAGCTTTCTTAAGAGGCATATATTGAGGGAAATGTTAGAAAAACTATATTTATCTTTATGACCTTTTTCCCTTTCTGTTCTGCCTTCTTAGCTCTAACTTGGTCATTAGCATGACAAGGTGTTCAGTTTTTTCCCATTAATAATTAGTCAAGGGACTCCAAGGCAGGCTGTGAACAAAGAGGGGTCAGTGAACTGGAGAATCATAAACTTCAAGGAAATCAATTCAACTAAGATTATTCTAGTTGTAGGGTTTCTTCTAGATACTGGGGGCACAAAGACAAAAAAAGGAAACAAGTTCTGCTCTCAGTGAACATATATGATCTTGGAGGAGGAAGCAAGGTCTTTTCAATAAGAAATTGTGTCTGGCAAATTAGACCACCCTTTCCATTGTTCTGCATGGATTTTTTTTTAAAGAAGTTCCCAAGGAGCCTGAGCAAAGATTCTTAATTTTGTTTTGTCTTTCATAGATCCCCTGAAAGTCTGATGATTTTGGATCCCTTCTCAGAATAATGCTTCTAAACTCATAAAATAAAACACAGGATTACAAAGAAAACTAATTCTATTGAAATAGTTACAAAAAAAAAAAAAACCTAATTCATAAACACCAGGTGACATCCATTTCATAAGACTTCTATCAAGCCAATGTGAGGGGTGGGAGCTTTAGAGAAGAGACATTGTTTTCTTTGTTTCCGATTCTCTTCAGGGAAAGGCCCTGAGAGGGAGAAACTTTAGGAATTTCTCCTAACCTGAAAACTGGGACTCTCTCAGTTCAGCTATCTTATTCCCAGAGAGCTCATTCACTTGATGATTGCTTGGCATATTTTTATTTGTTTAACTTTTGCTATCTACTTTGTGTGGTATTTATGTAAATAGTGTTTGGTGGAATCAAGCTTTGAATATATAGCATTTGGACACTCCCCATTAAGGGACAATAATCAGGAGCATAACAGGAACCTTTAAAATATTTTCTTAAATTACCAATTTTTAGTTGTTAAATACATATATGTGCATACATATATTCATACATATATGACTATATATTATGAATGCATGTATATTTAGATAGATAGATGGATAGATAAATAGATAGATAGATAGATAGATAGGTAATCTTAACTCATTGCCATCTTCAAGGAAGAGAGCAGAGTGCCTAGTTTTATGGCCCAAATCTCCTGCTCATATCCTAATAGGAATCAAAATTTTCATTTGAAGGAAGGTAAAAATAGAAGGTGATAAATTTTTTTAAAAAAACTATTATTAAATATAGACTATTGACAAGGCCCAAGAGGATGCAGCATGTAAATAAATGTTTAAGAATCACTATATTTCACTGAATCTGGGATCTCACTTATTTCCAGTGGTACAGATCACAAGCGAACCATATCTAACCACTCAGGGCAAGACTTTTTCATCCTTCTCTCCTCATTAATTTATCACATGAGTATATCTAATGTTTGATTAATCTTTCTCATGTTCTCCAGATGCCAAAGCTCCACTGGAGCTCCATTTACTACATGAAAGATTTATGTACATATACATGCACTTACACATACATATATGTAATATATATAAATTAAATACAAGATAATTAGATTCACATATATATAGATATAGAGCACATATTTGTACATATGTATAAAACAATAGATCTATGAACACACTATAGATATATAGAGTAATTGGTACACACATATACACCATATGTATATATATAATACTTTACACTTTTATTATACTTATTCTTTTCATACAGTAGTATGAGCCTATTGGAAGGATTTATATAGTATATATATATATATATATATATATATATATATATACACATACATAGTACTGTGGGCATATATAAATAGTTTTAGAAATACAATTTCTATATACACATGTACATATATTCATATATACATATGCATAAAACCATACATGTATTTTAAGCTTTTACAACATATAATCAATTTGATTAAAACATAGAAGGTGTATATAATGTGAAATAAAGCTGGAAAAATAGACTGGAGCCAGATTGTGGAAAGACTTGAACACCTTACTGAGGGAATCCTTGGCAGTTTTGTAAGGGAGTAATATAGTCAGATATATATCATAGAAAATTGTTTTGGCAGTACTGAAGATGTATTAAAGAGAAGGGAAGACTGGAAACAAGAAAAATAATTCTGAGACTTTATAATAATTCAGGCAACAGATGAGATCCTGAACTAGTGAGGCCCATATAATCAGAGAGAATATACAAGAGATATTGTGAAAGTACAATTATTTGGACTTTGCCAGTGATTTGTGCATGTGGAGGGGATGAAAGAAAAAAGAAAATAAAAATCGAGAGTGATTTTTAGCCTATAAACCACAAGTAGTAGAAAAATGGTTCTTTTAATCAGAAAATAGAAGAAATGAAGCTTTTCTGCTGCATTGTTGAGGAGAGATCATTAGTTCATTTGAGGTAAGAAGAGTATAAGATATTGATGATCTTCATCTAGGTAAAGATGTCTAGGAGGCAATTATTGATGTAGGCCAAGAGCTGAGAGCATAGATAAAGATTAGCTGTAAGAACCTCTACACAAGGATCCATGAACCCATGGGATCAAAGAAATTAAAAGAGAAAGACAGAGAGATAGGGTAGAGAAGGAAGGAAGGAAGGAAGGAAGGAAAGGAGGGAGGGAAGAAGGGAAGAAAGAAGAGAGGGAAGAAGTGAGGAAGAAAAGAAGGGAGGAAGGAATGAAGGGAGAAAAGAAGGGAGGGAGAAAGGAAGGGAGAAAAGAAGGGAGGGAGAAAGGAAGGGAGAAAAGAAGGGAGGGAGGAAGGGAGGGAAAATGAGCTGAAGCTGAGTCTTAAGGTCAAGAATCCATAGTAGGACTAAATGGTGAAAATTACATTATGACCACAAAGAAGTCTAGTAGATAAGGAGAATAAGAACCAAGAGAACACGGTATCACAGAAGCAAAGGGATGGAAAGAATATTCAGAAGGAAAAATAGTTTATAGTCTTAAAGGTCAAGGTCAAGAAAGATGAAGACTGGTAAATGCCTTAAGAATGAAAATTTTTAAATTGTTTGCTTAGGAGACGATATTTTCAGTTGAGATTGAGGTGATAAACTAGATGGCCAGGACCTAGGATGGGGCAGTATAAACATTTTTCCCCTAAAAATTTGACAGTGAAAGTGAAGTGAATTATTTATTGAGGAAATGGTAGAACCAAGTGATTTTGTTTTTTATTTGTTGGTTTTCGTTTTTAAAGCTAAAAAGAACTAGATTTGCATCTAGGCAAGCAGGAAAAGAGCTATTAATAGGGAAAGCTGAAGATGAAAAAATAGAAGGGAAGATAGATCAAGAAATTCTAAGAGGAAACCAAGTGGCAATAAGATCAAGGATTCTTTGCAAGAATAATCAATCAACCAAATCATCAAGCACTTATTAAGCACTTAGTATATGTCACGTATGTTGCAAATTCCTGGGTATACAAAGAAAGGCAAAAACCATCTTCATTCTCAAGGAGATCACCATTAAAGATAGAGGACAAAATGAAACAACTGTGAAGTACAACAATAAAACAATATATGCTGGGTATCTTGGAGATGATATTAGATGGAAGGCACTAGCATTAAGGAGAATTGGAAAAAGTTTCTTTCTTTTTAGCTGAGAATTGAAAGAATCCAGGCATAGAAACGAGCAGGGAGAGTATTTAAGGTATCAGTGATAGACAGTAAAAATGCTTATAGTTCAGAGATAGAGTGCCTTATTTGAAGAATAGGAAAGAAGTGAGTGCTATTGAATTGTAGAATAAGTTGAGGAAAATAAAGCTACCATGAGCCTCAAAAGATTGTGTGAAGATTGCTTGTAAAGGGTTTTGAATGTTAAACAAAGGAATTTTTTTGAGGCAATAGAGACCCACCCAAGCTTATGAAAAAATTCTAATATCATCAGGTCTATGAAAATACTCTGGCAGGAGTCTGAAGGATGAATTAAAGTTCCAGAGACTTGAAGCAGGAAAATCAATTAGTAGATGACTGTAATAATTCAGGAGAGTACTTATAAGGACATGAACTGATTCGTTATCTGTATGAGTAGAGGGAAGAGAATGATGTGAGGCATCAGTCAATAAGCATTTATTAAGTATGAGCTGTATGTCAAGCACTTAGTAAAAGGATCATCTCTTCTCCATAGACTGAAGTGAAGGAAAAAAGGGATAGTTGAAAATAGAGTAGAGTACTGAGGTGTGAAATAGAGGGAAAAGATAGAGCCAATGACCAGTGACCTTGATTTTCTCAGTAAAGTCAAAAATTCAGATAAGAGGAGTAAGGGTAGAACTGACTCTTGTGACTTTAAAAAGATATTTAAAAGATTAGAATAGATACTCTGAAAGAGAATAATAGAGAGCTAATCCATCTAGAATAAAAGAATTATCATGGAGCAATGAGGAAAGACTGAAGATCAGAAACTATAGTTGTGAATGAAGGATATCAAAATTCAAGATACGAATTTTTAGCCTTTTCTTGTCTATTTGAACTCTTCTGGTCATACTTCAGAAATTCTTTCTGACCCCTTTCCAGCTTTCCAGTACCCTTTATGTATTGCCTTTCCCTATTATTATGTAATCATTTGGAGGGCAAAGACTGACTTGCTCTCCTGTATTTTTATCTACCTTGCTTAACAAGCTGCTTATCATTAATAAATGCTGAATTATTCTTTATCTTTATCCATGGAGAAAGGAACATATGCCATCTTGTGGAATTGGGCATTTAGTTTTAAGCATTACCAGCAAGGTAGCTTTTTTGCATCCTGTTTTTCCCCATCACATCAACAGTCTCTTTGTTCCTAGCCAGAGTAGAAAGATCCAATCATAAAGTTACATAAATGCCTCTTCATGGAAACAAGTTGAATGATAAAGTGATATTTAAAATCTCCTAAGTTTTTTATAAACCTTAAGGTTTCATAAATGTCAGGTTATTGTTAATCATCATTATCATAATCACTATTGAAAATAACCACTACTGCTACCACTAGCACCATCATCAACATTGTCATTGTCATTGTTTTTATTGTTGCAAATTTTGTAAAGATTAGAAAGTCAGGACACAGCAAGAATAATAAATTTGGGAAATTAGAAAAAATGAATGAAAATTTGCCCAGTTGGCTCTGCCCTCAGTGATTACATTAAGTCTGCATCCTATTTCTGGACTATTTATTCTCAGTACTTCCTATAATAACCTGCATAAGGATGTGTTCAGTGACAATGTATTGATGATGAAGAATAAAATAATAATGATAGTGAAAGGACTTGAGATGACATGGAGGATACATAATTGAGACAGATGGAGCAATAGAAACAAAATAAATTGTCACCAGGGAAGGAGATCTCAGCATTGATGATAATATAGGTATCACAATTTTAGAAGACAGTGATATTCCAGGGGATTCCATCTCTCATGTGGTATCTGTACTGCTATAAATGACAGATTTCAATTCTCCCTCTTTCTCATTGTGTTTGGTCACTTGTTTGTTTGTTTTTTTTTAATTAAGATGTCTTTCCAAGAACTCTAACCTAATATAAGTTTATCTCATGCTCTTTCATTGTCACTCTGATCTTTTAATCTAGTATCCTATGATTATCCAAAATTTACATCTTTTTTGGAAACATTAGCCTTATTGAACATTAATGTATTTTTCATTATATTTCTTTATATTTATCTCTATTTACATGCCATTGATTTTTTTTGGTAATGTTTTTCATATTTTCATATTTAATTGAACAGTTATCTATTAAGTGACCATAGATCCATTTGTTTCTGTCTGTTCCATCTATTAGTCACACTATTTCATAGTTGGATTTTCACTATGAGTCTGAAGAACTATTAATGACCCTTCATTGCTCACAAAATAAGGTTAATATTTAGGAATCTGATATTTGAGGCTTTATATAATATGGCTTCAATTCACAGGAACATGATTAATTTCCACACTATTGTGCATTGTAAATCATCTTATTGAGTCAAATACTTTATGTGTACCCTGCTGCATATAATTGTTCACATGTTCCCATTAGCTGTAGTTTTATTCCAATATGCCACAACCCATGACCCTTCTCTCAGCTTATATCTTCTATTCCTCCACAATACAATACAGACCTGGCCTTTTCCATGCAACTTAACTCAAAAGAAAACCTCAGTGATGAAATTATGTTCATGTTCTGTCTTTAAACTAGATTGTAAACCCCTTGGGACTAGCTACATAATACAGTGGATAGAAGTACAGTCCTTATCCCAGGACTAAAGTCAAGAAGTATTTTATTTTTTTTAATTTATTATTAATTAATTTTTATTTAAATTTTTTGAAAATAACATTTCTGGGAGTCTGATTGGTATAGCGCTAAATAAATAGATTAGGTAATATTGTCATCTTTATTATATTTGCTCGCCCTTCCAAACATTTTATTTTTCAATTTTAGACAGACTTTTTGTGTGAAAATGGTCTTAATTTTGTCATAAAGTTTCGTTTTCCCTTGGCAGATGGTTCCCAAATATTTTATATTATGTAGTTACTTTAAATGGAATTTCTCTAACTTGACTGTTGGTTTTTGTTAGTGATATCTAAAATGCTGATGACTTATGTGGGTTTATTTATAACCACAACTTTGCTGTTGTGGATTATTTCTAAAACTTTTTCAGAATTCTGGGGTTCTCTAAGTATACCATCATGTCATCCAAGAGTGATAATTTGGCTTCCTCATTGCCTATTCTTATTCCTTTAATCTTTTTCTACTCTTATTGCTAAGCCGTTTCAATACAATAAATTTAGTAACAGTGATTTGGAACCTTGTTTCCTCCAGATCTTTGAATGGGAAAGTTTTCCATTACATTGGTTACTGATTTTTTAAATAGATGCTGTGATTATTTTGGAAAGTCCATTTTTCCTTTCAATGTTTTAATAGGAATGGATGTTGGATTTTATCAAATGCTTTTCCATTTTGAGATGATCATATGTTTTTTTAATTTTTTTAACACGGCCAATTATATTATTTTTCCTAATATTGAACCAGCCCTGCATTCCTGGTATAAATCCACTTGATCATAGTGTATTATCTTGGAGTGATTTTCTGTGTCTTTTGCAATATCTTATTTAAGTTTGCACAATATTCATTAGGAGAGGTCTATAATTTTTTCTCTGTTTTCAGCCTACCTGGTTTGGGTATCATTACCATGTCTGTGTCATAGAAAATTTGGTAGGACTCCTTCATTCCTATTTTATCAAATAATTTATATACTTGGGGCCAATTGTTCTTTAAATGTTTGGTAAAATTCAATTAAAACCATCTTTGGTCCTGGGATTTTCTTAGGGGGTTGTTTTTCCGTTCTATTTCTTTTTCAAAGGGTATTCAAAATTACTTCCTCCTGTTAGTTAAGTTGTATTTTTGGGGTGTCATCCATTTCATTAGGTTACAATTGGCATAAGTTTGGAAAATAACCTTATTATTTCTTAATTTCCTCCGGGTGGAAAGTTCTCCTTTTCATTTTGAAAGACTACTAATTTCATTTTCCTCCCTCCTTTTTAATCAGTTTCCAAAATCTATTTTATTGGCTTTTCTAGAACCAACTCTTGTTTTATTAATTGTTCAATATTTTTTTTACTTTCAATATTTTTAATTTCTCCTTTTAATTTTAAATTTCAATTTAGTATTTGATTGGGGGTTTTAATTTGGTCTTTTTGTTTTTTATTTCCCAACCAATTCTTTTTTTCTTTCTCCCCATTCAAGAAGCCCTAAGGATATAAATTCCCTCTTTTACCCTTTTCTGTCCCAAAAATTTTAGATGTCTCATCAGTTTATCTTAGTGAGATTAATTGTATCTAATTTGCTGCTTCAATATTCTTTTAAGATGAGATTGTTTAGTTTCCAATTCTTTTTTATTTTCCCCTAACTTTTTGTTGTGTATTTTATTGCATCATGATCTAAAAAAATTTCTTTTCTGCTTTCGATTTAATTTAGGGTCTTTGTCCTAATTGGTCAATTTTAATAGGTTCCATGAACTGCAGAAAAATTATTCCTTCTATCTCCATTCAATTTTTCCAAAGATCCAACATACCTAATTTTCAATTTCTTTTACTTCTTTATTTCTTTCTTATTTGTTTTGTGGTTTGTTGTCTAATTTTAAATCAAGGTTAGATCTCCCACATTAATTTTGTTGTCTATTTCTTTTGCAACTCTCTTAACTCTCCTTTGGAAGTAGTGCCATACCCCTTGCATGTATGTTTTATTATTGCTTCGTTGTTTATTTCCCTTTAGTAGTTTCCTTTTATCTCAATTAGATCAATTTTACTTTGTTGACTAATAAGGATGGCTCCCCTCTTTTGACTTCACCTGAAGCAAAAGATTTTGCTCCAGCCTTTTACCTTTTTATATGTTCCCCCCAAAATTGTTTCTTTTAAACAACATATTGTAGGTTCTGACTTTGATCCAGTCTGTATCTGTCCTCTTTATGGAGTTATCCCATTCCATTTACAATACTTCTGTTTTCCTGCCATCCAAAACCCCAGATTGTGCTTTACATTCTTGCCTCCCCAACCCTCTTTCCCCTTTTAAACTTTTTCCTCTTTATCCCGTCTTATCCTCTTTATAATCCCTCCCTCCCCTTTGAGTCTTTCCCCTTCCTTCCCTTATTACCTTTTTTTTTCCTTTTTTCCTTCCCCGTTTTAATGGGCAGAGAATTTTCTCTAAAAAAATTTTTTTTTGAAACCGATGAGGATTCACAATGTTCCTCCCCCCTCTAAACCCCAGATAATAAGTTTCCTTAGCCCTTTTGGGATGTTTTTTCTTTTTTCCTCCTTCCCACCTTATTCTGCCATCATCCCTTTTCCATATCACCCCTTTTTATGTTATATCAGTAAATCAAATTATAAAGTATTCTTTTGTATATCCACAACAGAAATACAATTCTCAAAGTTATTTTTACCTTTTCTGCATCTCTTTGGTTCTATGCTTGGAATCAAATTTTTTGTTTAGTTCTGGTTTTTCTTCAGAAACAAATGGAATTCATTTGTTTCTTAAATTTTCCATCTTCTTCCTGGAAAAAAGCCAACACTGGGTGTTTATTCTTGGCTGCATCGTTTTTGCCTTTCGGAATATCATATTCCAGGCCCTTCTTTCCTTTAATGTAAGGCAGCCAGATCTTTGGGTGATCCTTATTGTACCTCGTATTTAAATGGTTTTTTGGCTGTTGAAAATTTTTTCCTTAATCTATGTTCTGAAATTTTGCCCAATAATTCCTTGGGGTTTTTTTAGGGTTTCTTAAATTTAAATTCTTTCAATGCCATTTTTTTGATTTATTCATTGGTTTTTTGTGGATTTTTTAAAATTACTATTTTTTTTTATATTTTTTCAAAATCAAAATCCTAATTTCTTCCTGTCTTTTTTTCCAATCTGTCTTTTTAGTGAAATTCATTTTTCCATTTTCATTTTTTTTTGGATTTTTTCTTCCAATGAATCATTGTTTCTTTTTTTCTTCAATTTTAAAATTTTTTTCCTTTTAGCTTTTTTTATCTTTCTGTAAGAAGTTTTAAATTGTTTTGGTTTGGTTTTTTTCCTTTCACTTTTTTTTGATACTTTTTCAATTCAAATTCTTTTTCTTTTTTTTTTTTTTTAACCAAAATTTTTCCTAGGAATTTTTACCAACCTTCTTTTCCGGATTTTTAAATTTTTCAATCGTATTTGGGAAGTTGGCTCTTTGGGTTCCTTTCCTTTCCCCATTTACTTCAACCCCTTTTGGGATTTTAAGGCTCCCTTCGAGAGACTTAAGGGGGAAGTTATGGGCTTTTGGGCTTTAGGGTGACGCCCGGAAAAGGGCCCGTTCGTTCTTTTCATCTTTTATTCCATGAAACCAAGGCTCCCTGGCAAGGGGGGACCCACCCTCCGCGGCAAAAAAAACCAGGGGCTCCGGGTTGGGGTGCCTTGGTGAATTTTCCTTCCCCCAGGGTTTGGATTCCCTGGGGCTATTACCCATTGGGTTATTTGGACCCCTCGGCTGAACTGGGGGTTGTTCACTGCCCCAGGCCGGACTTTTGGATTGGTATTAGAGGAGGGAGGAGCAAAACCCGCCCCGGGAACTCTGCCCCAGTGTCTCTGCCCAATGCAAATCAGCCCTGGAAAAGCTCTATGGCCCCAAGCCAAGCTCCCCACTGCGCAGATTGGAGGCTAACCCGGGCTGTGTCCTCCTGCCGTGCAGGATCACAACTGCCCCAAGGAAAAGCCCGTACTGCGGGTTGGGGCTGCGCGCTTGTGCTGAGATCTGTGCCTTCACCCTCGGTTTGAGACTCTCCTCGGAACCTAATTTCTCTCCCCATCTGTGCCGATCTCCCCCCTGGCCCCGGAACCAACCTTTTTTGGCGAGACTGCAGATTTTCTTCGGCCGGTGAGTTGTTCTACTTCTTGTCTTTACGAATTGTAGCAGTCAAGACTATTTTTGAGGTTCGATATAATATTGTTAAAGAGGGTAAGAGAAGAGCTTAGAAAGTCGCGTGTGTCTTCTCCGCCATCTTGGCTCTGCCCCCCCAAGAAGTATTTTAACTCATCCTGAGTTAAAATCTCTCCCCAGATACTAATTATGTGATCCTGGGTTAGGCACTTAACCTTGTTTGCCTCGGTTTCCTCATTTGTAAAATGTTCTGGAGAAGGAAATGGCAAGCCATTAATTATCTTTGCCAAGAAAACTCCAAATAGGGTCATAAAGAGTCTGAAACAAAGTTTCAGAAAACTAAATAAATGTATTTATTATGTAATGCATGCCAATTGTATAACAAATAGGGATCATGTCCTCTCCTTGTCACTTGAATCCAAATACTGAAGGAGATAATTTTTTATGCATTAAAAGGCAAAATCTAACAACACAAATCAGGATACAAAATTAATTAATCTGATTTTTAGTTGGAGGAAATATTAAAAGCTTCCTTATTGGGAAGGGGAGAGCAAACAGTTGCAATTCCTAAATAAAAATAAATTAACTATCTCTTCTCTCTTCCAAATGTCTAAATTCAACAAAACAAGGCTAATTTACTAGTATAGGGTCCATTTTCAGATAAGACATAAGGTTTCATGACATATATAATTGTGATAAAACTCCTTCCATTAGTTTTCAGGTCTGATTGGGTTTCTGGTCAGCATAATCCAGGTCCTTAGTTAAGAATCTCTAAGCAGCAGGGAGAAGTTGTGCATCTTCCCAGTGACACAGGATTAATTTTCAGATATGTCTCAGTTTCAGATAATGCAATAAAGTTTTCTCACAATTCCCATAATTGAATACGACAGAAATTGGACTAGATCTATAATTAAATAGAAAAGCAATTGAGCCAGCTCCAAAATAGCATCACAAAATGGAGTCAATGGGATTCACTCAATTTCCATGGAAATAATGTTTGAAAAAAATATATATCTTTGATCACTTCTTAGTGTAAAGTAGAATAACAGAATCTTAATATTGGAAGAAAGCTCATAGGATAATCAAGTCCAGTCTACAACAACAAAATTCCCTCCCAATTAGACCAGCATATGGACAGTCAGTATTTTTTTTTAGAAAACTGCAATGAAAGAAGATTCGTTGCTTCCTAAAACAGAATATTTTATTTCTGGGTATCTCTAATTGTTAGGAACTCTTTTCTTAGGTTGTGTCCAAATATGTTTCTTTGTTCCTATTCATTTATTTATGTTAAGTTTTTACAGGAAAAAATTATAAAAATCTTGATTATAAAATAGCTATAGTAGCAAGTGCAACATATATTGAATCAACCCACCATACATTATTACGGTCAAAGATTAAAGATTGAAGAGTAAAAGATTGAAGCCATGCAATTGTTTTAAATATACAGAAGAGGCAGGAATCAGATTAGAAGTAGGTGTTCATATTATTCCCATTTTAGAAAGGAGGAAATTGTAGTTCAGAAAGTTTAAATGACTTACCCAGGATCACACATATATAAAACAAGAATGCCATTTCTGAGGAATATAAAATGTTAAATCTTGCCTAGTCTAAACCTTCATTTTTTTTAATCCAGAAAGGGTAAACATCTTGCTCAGGATTCTATAATGGGGTTAAATAGGAGTGGGGACCGAATTCAGATCTCATGGTTCTTATCTGCCTCCAGCTTCTGATATCTTCTATGTGCAACAAAACAATCTATTGCTCACGTTTCAGTTGACCTCTCTGTAAGCTACACAACTGTTATATTTGACCTCTCTGATATTAATTGTTTCTGTTGTCAACTATTAAACATCTGTGCTCTCTTAAGACACCTTTTAAAAAATGCCAATGATTTATGCTGTAATTGCTGTTTCTTTTTCTTGAAGGAGGTGTGATGATTTATTTTTCTTTTTTTTTTTATAAAAGCTTTTTTATTTACAAAGCATATGCCTGGGTAATTTTTCCAACATTGACCCTTGCATAACCTTTTGTTCCAAATTTTCCCTTCTTCCTCCTATCCCATACCCTAGCTGGCAGATAGTCCAATACATGTTAAATATGTTGAAATACACTTCAGACCCAATACATTGTACATGTTTATACAGTTACCTTGTTGCACAAGAAAAATCAGATCAAGAAGGAAGAAAAAAAACTGAGAAAGAAAACAAAATGCAAGCAAATAATAACAGAGAGAGTGAGAATGCTATGTTGTATTCCACACTCTGTTCCCATGGTTCTCTCTGGGTATAGATCGCACTCTTCATCCCTGCACAGGTGGAACTTGTTTGAATCATCTCAATGTTGAAGAGAGCCACGTCCATTAGAATTGATCATCTTATAGTTCTGTTGTTGTGACGTATAATAATCTCCTGGTTCTGCTCATTTCACTTAGCATCAGTTCATGTAGGTCTCTCCAAGCCTCTCTGAAATCATGCTGTTGATCGTTTCTTACAGAACAATATTATTCCATAACATTCATATATCATGATTCATTCAGCTATTCTCCAATTGATGGCCATACACTCAGTTTTCAGTTTCTTGCCACTACAGAGAGGACTGCCACAAATATTTTTGTACATGTGGGTCCCTTTCCGTCCTTTAGGTTCTCTTTGGGATATGATCCCAGTAGAAATGCTGCTGGATCAAAGGGTTTGCTGGATCACAGTTTGATAACTTTTTTGAGCATAGTTCAAAACTGCTCACCAAAATGTTTGGATCTATTCATACTTCCACCAACAATGTATCAGTGCCCCATTTTTCCCACATCCCCTCCAACATTCATCATTATCTTTTCTGTCATCTTAGCCAATCTGTGTGTAATGGTATATCAGAGTTGTATTAATTTGTATTTCTCTGATCAATAGTAATTTGGAGCATCTTTTCATGTGGCTACAAATAGTTTCAATTTCTTCATCTGAAAATTGTCTAGATAATTTATCAATTGGAGAATGGCTTGAACTATTATAAATTTGAGTCAATTCTCTATATATTTTAGAGATAAGACCTTTATCAGATCCTTTGGATATAAAAATGTTTTCCCAGTTTATTGCTTCCCTTCTAAGCTTGTCTGCATTAGTTTTGTTTGTAAAATACCTTTTTAACTTAATATAATCAAAATTATGTATTTTATGATCAATAATGATCTCTAGTTCTTCTTTGGTCACAAATTCCTTCCTCCTCCACAAATATGAGAGGTAAACTATCCTATGTTCTTCTAGTTTGTTTATAGTATCATTCTTTATGTCTTGATCATGAATCCATTTTGAACTTATCTTGGTATGTGGTGTTAGGTATGGGTGTATGCCTACTTCATGCCATACTAGTTTCCAATTTTCCCAGTAGTGTTTGTCAAGAAGTGAATTCTTATCCCAAAAGGTGGGGCCTTTGGATTTGTCAAATACTAAATTGTTAGAGTCATTGTCTATTTTATTCTGTGAACCTAACCTATTCTACTTATAAACTTCTCTATTTCTTAGCCAGTACCACATGGTTTTGATGACCACTGCTTTATAATAGTTTTAGATCAGGTACAGCTAGGCGACCTTCATTTGCTTTTCTCTTCATTAATTCTGTTGAAATTCTTGAGTTTGTTCTTCCAGATGAATTTTGTTATCTTTTCTAGGTCAGTAAAATAGTTTCTCAGGAGTTTGATTGGTACAACACTAAATAAATAGATTAGTTTAGGGAGTATTGTCATCTTTATTATATTCACTTGATCTATCCACAGGCACTTAATATTTTTCCAATTTATTAGATCTGACTTTATTTGTGTGGAATATGTTTTGTAGTTTTGCTTATATAGTTCCTGACTTTCCCCTGGCAGATAAATTCCCAAATATTTTATTATCAACAGTTATTTAAAGTGGAATTTCTCTTTGTATTTCTTGCTGTTGGATTTTGTTAGTGATGTATAAGAATGCTGATGACTTATGTGGATTTACTTTACATCCTGCAACTTTGCTAAAGTTGTGGATTATTTTAATAGCTTTTTAGTTGATTCTCTGGGCTTCTCTAAGTATACCATCATTTCATCTGCAAAGAGTGATAATTTGGTTTCCTCATTACCTACTCTAATTCCTTTAATCTTTTTTTCTTCTCTTATTGCCAAGGCTAGCATTTCTGATACAATATTGAATAGCAAAGGTGATAGTGGGCAACCTTGTTGCACCCCTGATCTTATTGGAAATGGTTCTACTTTATCCCCATTACATATGATGTTTGCTGATGGTTTTAAATTGATGTTACTGTCTATTTTAAGGAAAAGTCTATTCATTCCTATACTCTGTAGTGTGTTTAATAGGAATGGGTGTTGGATTTTATCAAAGGTTTTTTTCTGCATCTATTGAGATAATTGTTAATTTGGTTATTGATATAGTCAATTATGCTAATAGTTTTCCTAATATTGAACCAGCTCTGCATTCCTGGTATGAATCCTAGTTGGTCGTGATGTCTAATACTGGGGATGATTTTCTGTAATCTCTTTGCTAATATTTTATTTAAGATTTTTCATCAATATTGATTAGGTTGTCAAATTTATTGGCATGAAGTTGGGCAAAGTAACTCCTGATAATTGTTCTAGTTTCCTCTTCATTGGTAGATAGTTCTCCCTCTTCATTTTTGAGACTAACAATTTGATTTTTCCTCTTTCCTTTTTTTAATCAAATTAAGTAAAGATTTTTCTATTTTGTTAGTTTTTTCATAAAACCAACTCTTAGCTTTATTTATTAATTCAATAGTTTTTTTTAGTTTCAATTTTATTGATCTTTCCTTTTACTTTTAGAATTTCAAGTTTGTATTTGATTGGGGGTTTTAATGTGTTCTTTTTCTAGCATTTTTAGTTGCAAGCCCAATTTATTGATCTTTGTCTCTATTTTACGTAAGTAAGCATCTAGATATATAAAATTTTTCCTTATTACCGCTTTGGCTGCATCCCACAAATTTTGGTATGTTGTCTCATTATTGTCATTCTCTTGGATAAAATTATTGATTGTGCCTATGATTTGCTATTTTACCCGTTCATTCTTTAGGATGAGATTATCTAATTTCCAATTTCTTTTTGGTCTATTTTTTCCTAGCCCATTATTGAATGTAATTTTTATTGCATCATGATCTGAAAAAATGCATTTACAACTTTGGCCTTTCTGCATTTGATTTTGAGGTTTTTATGTCCTAATATATGGTCAATTTTTGTGTACGTCCCATGAATTGCTGAGAAGAAAGTGTACCTTTCTGTCTCCATTCAATTTTCTCCAAAGATCTATCATGTCTAGTTTTTCTAGTATTCTATTTACCTCTTTAACTTCTTTCTTAATTATTTTGTGGTTTGAATGATCTGCTTCTTAGAGAGCAAGGTTGAGATCACCCACTATTATAGCTTTGCTATTTATTTCTTCTTGCAACTCTTTTAACTTCTTTATTAATTTAGATGCTGCACTTCTTGGTACATATATGTTTAATATTGATATTACTTCATTATCTATGGTACTCTCTAGCAAGATATAGTTTCCTTCCTTATCTCTTTTAGTTAGATCAATTTTTGCTTTTGCTTGATATGAGATCAGGATAGCTACCCCTGCTTCTTTTACTTTACCTGAAGCATAATAGATTCTGTTCCAGCCTTTTACCTTTACTCTGTATGTATCTCCCTGCTTTAAGTGTCTTTCTTTGTAAACAACATATTGTAGGATTCTGGCTTTTAATCTAGTCTGCTATTCACTTACATTTTATGGGAGAGTTCACTCTATTCACATTTACAGTTTTTTTAATTTTTTTTTTATTTTGAAAAATATTTCTTTCACAACATTATCCCTTGCACTCACTTCTGTTCTGACTTTATCCCTCCCTCCCTCTACCCCCTCCCCTAGATATCAAGCAGTCCTATACATGTTAAATATGTCACAATATATCCTAGATACAATATATGCGTGTAGAATCAAACAGTTCTCTTATTGTACAGGAAGAATTGGATTCAGAAGGTAAAAATAACCCGGGGAGAAAAACAAAAATGCCAACAGTTTACACGCATTTCCCAGTGTTCTTTCTTTGGGTGTAGCTGCTTCTGTCCATCATTGATGAATTGAAACTGAGTTAGATCTTCTCTTTGTCGCAGAAATCCACTTCTGCCAAAATATATCCTCGTACAGTATCGTTGTTGACGTATATAATGATCTTCTGGTTCTGCTCATTTTACTTAGCATCAGTTCATGTAAATCTCTCCAAACTTCTCTGTATTCCTCCTGCTGGTCATTTCTTACAGAACAATAATATTCCATAACATTCATATGCCACAATTTACCCAACCATTCTTCAATTGATGGGCATCCATTCATTTTCCAGTTTCTAGCCACTACAAACAGGGCTGCCACAAACATTTTGGCATATACAGGTCCCTTTCCCTTCTTTAGTATCTCTTTGGGGTATAAGCCCAGTAGTAGCACTGCTGGATCGAAGGGTATACACAGTTTGATAACTTTTTGGGCATAATTCGAGATTGTTCTCCAGAATGGTTGGATTCATTCACAACTCTACCAACAATGCATCACTGTCCCCACATCCCCTCCAACATTCATCATTATTTTTTCCTGTCATCTTAGCCAATCTTATAGGTATGTAGTGGTATCTCAGACTTGTCTTAATTTGCATTTCTCTGATCAATAGTGATTTGGAACACTTTCATATGAGTGGAAATAGTTTCAATTCATCATCTTAAAATTGTTCATATCATTTGACCATTTATCAATTGGAGAATGGCTTGATTTCTTATAAATTAGAGTCAATTCTATATATTTTGGAAATGAGGCCTTTATCAGAACCTTTAACTGTGAAAATGTTTTCCCAATTTGTTGCTTCCCTTCTAATCTTGTTTGCATTAGTTTTGTTTGTACAAAGGCTTTTTAATTTGATATAATCAAAATTTCCTATTTTGTGATTAATAATGATCTCTAGTTCATCTTTGGTCACAAATTTCTTCCTCCTCCACAAGTCTGAGAGGTAAACTTTCCTATGTTCCTCTAATTTATTTATAATCTCATTCTTTATGCCTAAATCATGGATCCATTTGGTCTTATCTTGGTATGTGGTGTTGTGTGGGTCCATGACTAATTTCTGCCATACTAATTTCCAGTTTTCCCAGCAGTTTTTGTCAAACAATGAATTCTTATCCCAAAAGTTAGGATCTTTGGGTTTGTCAGATACTAGATTACTGTAGTTGACTATTTTGTCTTGTGAACCTAACCTATTCCACTGATCAACTAATCTATTTCTTAGACAATATCAAATAGTTTTGGTGACTGCTGCTTTATAATATAGTTTTAGATCAGGTACAGCTAGGCCACCTTCATTGGATTTTTTTTCATTAATTCCCTTGAGATTCTCAATCTTTTGTTCTTCCATAGGAATTTTGTTGTTATTTCTTCTAGATCATTAAAATATTTTCTTGGGAGTCTGACTGGTATAGTACTAAATAAATAGATTAGTTTAGGGAGTATCGTCATCTATATTATATTCGCTCGGCCTATCCACACATTTACAGTTAAAACTACTAATTCTGTTTTTCCTGCCATCTTTTTAACCTCAAATTATACTTTTCTCTTTCCTCTTCCCCTTTGCCTTTTCCCCAGTATTTTACTTATGATCATTACTTGCCTCAAGCAATCCTTCCCCTTTAGAGACCTTTCCCCTTTCTTATACCTTTCCCCTACTACTATTTCTCTTTTCCCTTCTATTTAGCCTACCCGTTCCCTTTTCCCCTTTTCCCTTTCCCCTCCCACTTTTCTATAAGATGAGAAATGTTTCTTGTTGAAACCAAATATATCTAATATTCTTTCTTTGCATCATATCTGATGAGATTCATCAATTTCCCTTTTTTCCCCTCAATTATAATGTTTTCTATGTCTCTTCCTGAGATGTAATTTCACTCATTTTACCTTCACTTTCCTCTTTTATATGGTACATTCCCCTTTCCATCTCTAATTTCTTTTTTATATTATAACAGTAAAATCAGATAATACATGTATCCTTAATGTATACCCATAAGAGAAATACAGTTCTCAGGAGATTTTTTTTTCTTTTTACCTTTTTATGCTTCTCTTGAGTTCTATATTTAGAGGTCATACTTTTTGTTTATCTCTGATCTTTTCATCAAAAATAAATGGAATTCACCAGTTTCATTGAATGTGCATGTTCTTCTCTGAAAGAAAATGCTCAGTTTAGCAGGTTAATTTACTCTTGGCTGCATTCCAATTTCCTTCACCTTTCAGAATATCAGATTCCAGGCCCTTTGATCCTTTAAAGTAGAAGCTACTAGGCCCTGAGTAATCCTTATTGTATTTGAATTGTTTCTGGCTGCTTGTAATATTTTTTATTTGGTCAGATAGTTCTCAAATTTAACCATGATATGCCTTGGGGTTTCTTTCAGGAGGTATTCAGTGAATTCTTTCAATGGTCATTTTACCTTCTGTTTCTATGACATCCAGGCAGTTCTCTTTGATGATTTCCTGAAAGATAGTCTCTAGGCTCTTTTTTTTCAATCATTTATTTCAGAAAGTCCAATAATCCTTAGATTGTCTCTACTTGTTCTATTTTCCAGGTCGGTTGTTTTCCCAATTAAGTATTTTACTTTTTTTTTTCTATTTTTTGGTTTTGCTTGAATGATTCTTGTTGTCCCATTGAGTCATTCATTCCCATTTTTCAGTTCAGAATTTTAGTGAATTATTTTCTTAATTTACTTTCTTTACTTCTTTTTGTATTTGTCCAATTGAATTTTTAAATGAGGTGTTTTGTTCTGTGGAATTTTTTTTCCATTTCACAAAATCTGTTTTTAAGGAGTTATTTTCTTTTTGTGTTTTACAAATTCTGTTGCTTTCTTTTTCCATTTTATCAAATCTATCTTTTAATAAGTTATATGCTTTTTCCATTTCACTAAGTCTATTTTGTAGTGAATTTTCTTCAGATAGTTTCTGTGTTGCCTTCTTCAAACCCTCTTGCAAATTTTTCATTTCCTTTCCCCATTTTTCTTCCAGCTCTCTTTTAAGATCCTTTTTAATTTCTTCCAGGAAAGTTTTGTGTAATGGGGACTAGGTTATATTGCCTTCTGGGGCTTCATCTGGTGACAATCTGCCTTTAGTCTCTTCAGGGTTTGAAATCTGTTCTTCTCTTTTGCCATAAAAGCTATCTGTCATCAGAGTCCTCTTTACTTTTTTACTCTTTTTTTTTTTTAATTTAAGGTCTGCCTTTAGGGCAGGGAGGTTTTCTAATTGGCCACAGCTGTGTTGGGTCAATGCTGATTCACTCCTGGTGCTGGGTGGACATGGCAAAGTCCCATGAAATTCTGGCATTTTGGGGTAGACTATTTACCTTTTGTGTTTGTGTTGGATGTTTTATAACTTCTCTGCTGATCCACTGGCTTGCAACCAGGGCAGAGTGGCCAACACTGCTGTAGATTTCTGTAGATTCCTGTAGATTCCTCCCCATAGTTTCTCTGCCACACAGAGTCTGCACCACCCCTTGAAGTCAGCAACATCCTGGGACTCTGTGCTGTCTGTGCTGGCGTTTGTGGTCAGCTGTTTGTGTTAGGCTCCCTCCCCTTTCCAATTGAAACAGAACTTTTCTGGTCTGTTTCCTCCTGTAGATTCTCTGCTGCATAGAGTCTGCTCCATTACACAGAGACTATACCACCCAGGGACTCTGTGCTATCTGCACTGGTGTTTGTACTCAGGTAGTTGAGCTGGCTGCCTCCCTCCTGTTTCCAATTGAAACAGATCTTTTCTGAAGATTTCAAAATTATATTCTGCTGATAATTTGTTGCACTCCCAATATTTGTGGGTTCTACTTGTCCAGAGCTAATTCCGAGGCTGGATTTCATAATTAGTATGAGGGTTGTAAAGAAGGTCAGAGAAACGTGTGTGTCATCTCTGCCAATCTGGCTCCACCCTGGAAATTCCTTGTGTGATGATTTCTATTTCTAAAGGTGTGTCTATGTTGCTTCCTTTCACCTGGAGACCTGCTGTAAAAAGGAAGCAATTATGTTCTATGTAGCTCAGTAATTAGTGATTGGAAGTAACCTAGTTGAGTTAAGAAGAGTTTTAATCTTGCAAACAGAAAGTGAAAGACAGGATGATACAGTAAGGAAAGATTAAGATTAGGGGGCAGAACATTTGATCTGTAGTTTCATGTAGCTCTATTACTGATGTAACATGTGATCTCAGTTGAGACCTCTGACTTGTGTAACAACCTGCATTTGTTTCCTCTTCAATGAATTTGAAAAGTGGAGTCATTGAATCACAAATCTAGAACAATAGGAAACCTCAGAGACTGTCTAGACCAACCTTCCAGACCCTTTATTTTATAGATGAGAAAATTAAGGACTTTAGAGATAAAGTAACTTCCCTGAAATCATATAGATAACAAGTATCAACAATGGAGTTTGATATCAGGTCCTCTGACTCCAAAGATATCATTCATTCCCCTGTACTATGATCGCTTTCCACAATACAAATACAAGTCATGTTTCTTAAAATGGAAATGTTGCTGGTGAGATACAAAGAGTAAACAGAAGTATATAATTGGCTAACTCTTGAAGAACATTCTCAGAGTTGTTACTATTTAAAAGTATTTCCTGTAAAAATGAAATTGAACGCTAGATTTATAATTTCTAGGCTTGATTCAGCTCAAAAAGAGTCATGAAAAGGAAACTTTCTTAGATGCTTTGAGGAAGTAAAAGACATGGTTGTGTAACACCCGATGTAACATCAAACTTTTTATGTATTTGTTGGCTTTTCTTTTCTTTTTTTTTTTAAATTCATTGTCATAGAGAGTTCAAGACCAAGCTACTTATCCAGTTATCCTATAAATGTCACCTTTTTTTGACTATTAATTTTCTTGTCTGCAAAATGAGGGCTTTGGACTAATTCTATGAAAGGAAGAGAAGGGAATGGTACATAGGGAAACAAATGATATGAAAGTGAGAGTTGTTAAAATTTTATTTTAAAATATCAGGTACTGAAAGTGCTTGTGTCTGTACAAGAAAGTATGATGGAAAAGAGAAATACACCATCAGCAGCAATTCTGTTCCCACTACATACACTGGGGCTAACGATAAGAAAAAGAAGGAAGAAAAGGAGAAGAAGCCCTTAGTGTAGAACAGGGGTGGGGAACATTTTTTTCTCCCCAGGGATATTTGGGTATTTGCAGTATCATTCCTGGACTATATAAAATTATCAACTTATAGAACTCAAGCAATGGGAGGTTGTTCTATCTAGCTCATCATCATCTGCATTTAATTATGCAAATGGTTTCATGAGCCAGTGGACTAGAGGTTCCCCAACACTGGTCTAGAGCTCCATTTCTTCTTTCCTGGGTCATAACTTTATTGGGTTCAATGTGTTAAAAGTAAATGCTTATTCCCAACTTATTTCTATAAAAACTGGTCCACTCCTAAAAACTTGGAATAATTTAATTTTTTTCTTAAAAAATAATATGATGAAGGATAAAGAACACTCAACCAGTTGTCAGGAGTCCTGGATTTTTAGTTATAAAGTTTTATTACTCTAAACAAATATTCTCCTGAGCTCTAATTACCTCATTGAGAAAAAAGAGGGTCTTATATTAGTTCTTTAACATTCCATTCAGTTCCAAAATGTAATAATTTCACCATTCTGTTTATTGGAGAGCTATCTTCCAACAAACTCAAACAATCAAAACAGTCTCACACCTAGATTTAAGGATCAGTGTGACGTAAATTTCTTTTCACTAAGCCCATTCTAAAACCACACATTTTGTTCCTTGGGGTCTCTTTGACTCTAGTGAAACAGACAATACTTAATAAATTGTGCTTTCTGGGGTTTGCATCCCAAAGCATATGAGAAATAGCAAACTTGTAACTGAATTGTTACAGGCAAGTACAATGACAGCAGGAGAGAAGAAATGATACAATTGCCAGCCAACCAAGTCAGAGGGAGAATTGTTTTTTAAGACCAGCTCATAACTGTGTCATGGCACAGTGCAAGAATGGATGCTTGTAACAGTGATCGGGAATCATAAGGAAAAATTTAAATTATTTTCCATATCATCAGTTTTAAAAGTCAGGGAAGCATGCAATACATTTTTAGTAAATTTTCTATAAAATACTTAGACATTTAGTGTAGAAGATATCCTTAGCAGAAAATTTCAGCTATATAGAAGACCTAATTCCCTGATGGAATTAGATAAAAATGAACATTATTTTATTTAAAAGATTCCTGTACCTTTGAGTGTGGTGTTCTCTTCTTTTTTATAACATATGATCATTCTCTCTGGGAGCAGGTTTCTTGGAGGGGTTTTCTGGAGGCAGCCTTAGTTTCAATTCAGAGTAATAATCACTTCAAATGCAGCCAGCTGATAAAATCTAAACGTTTCTTTTCTCCTTCCCAGTCTTGTCTCTTTCCTTGGGCCTGGTTAGCTTTCTTGGAGGCCTCTCTCCCTCCTTAGTTCCAAGAAATCTTCTTGCTACTCCTTTGCTTCTAGCTCTGCCTCTCCCTCAATTCTGACTCCTGGCAATCTTTTGAACTGACTCTCTCTCTGTCAACCTTCCAAAGTGACTTCTGGCTCTAGCTCAACTCCAACTCATGACTTCTTCTGAACTGACTGACTGGCTGACTAACTGAAGTTTTTTTTATGCTCCATGTAAAAGGTTGACTCCTCCTCTAAGAGTGGGATTATGGGAGGTGTGAATTCACAAAGTTAACTTTGTGTATCTCCTGTACTTGTGAACTCCAATGTGTGAGCTCTAATGTGTGAGCTCTAATGTGTAAACTCTTAAAGGTGCAAACCCAAGCACAAAAGCATTGCTTCCATCAATTCCACTTAGTACCTTGTTTCAAGTTCTGGCCTATAACATGTCCTTGTAGGATCAGATCAATCATACTGAACCATGCTAAATTAGATAATTATTGTCTCTATCAATTCTAAAGACTTAACATTTTGCAAGGATTCCAACATTTGAGTACCTTTGAGTACTCAAGTACCTTTGAGGCTAAAGTCTCAAAAGGTCATCTTAATGTGTTAGACTAGGAAGCAGACTACTAATAATTTATTATAAGACCCTGCACAAGCCATCTCATCTCTGTGTGGACCTTTGTTCTGCCACCCATAGAATAAAAGATTCAGAGTTGAAGATTGATCTCCTAAGATGGCTTTTAACAATAGCAATCTGTAATATCTTCTGGGCCATTCCTTTGACTTCAAATAAATAAATGATCAAAGAATGATCCCAAAATGTCAAGCGCTTCAATGGTCATCTAATTTGACTTGTAGCTAAATGAGCTGAACAAGTGATTTTCTAGTGTTTGAAAACTCTCATTGAGGGAGAACCTACTACCACTCAGAGACACCTAATTTTATAGCTTTGATTGTGAAGAAGCATTTTCCTTTTATTGAACATATATTTACTTCTTTATGATTTCTAATTATTGTTCCTAGTTCTCCCTTTTGGATGCAAGATGAATAAATCTAATATTATTCCACATGATAGACCTCCAAATGTTTGAAGACAGCCATCTGTTTCCTCTAAATCTTCCCTTCTCCAGGCTAAACAACATCATCTCTATTTTTGGTATTTCTTTGATGGATCTGTGAGTACTATCTTCAATAACAAAGATAACCTATTTGCTCATTCTTATCCTGATAAATTCATGTCTATGTGCTTTCATAAAACTTCCATACAATATTCCAGAAGCATTCCTCTAGATTTATTTAAACTGACTGGAAGATAGTAAAATGAGTTGGGGAGGAGGGGAGTGTCAATCAGTATACATTCACTCTCATTTTATGACTGACCCACCTCCTTTTCTGAATATTATCTTTACACCTTTTATCTTACACAATTTTAATGGTAGTATGTTGTAGCCTTCTCCATTTGCCTTTGTGTGATCTTCAAATTTGATTCTTCAAAGACTATGATATTTCAGGACTCAAAACTTCATAGTATGACTGAAAAATAGATTGATATTTTATTAAAGGGCAATTTTTTCAAGGAGAAGAAAAACACTTTTCAGTTCTTCAAATGCAATTTAGCCTCCTTTTTCTTTCCGATCAATTCTATACCCAGTCATCTGTTTATTTCAGTGTTAGTCCATCTATGATTAGATATTATAGTAAATATATACTCTTCATCTACTCATTTTATTCCTGTGTGGAATAAAACTTGTACATTTGATAATAGTTAATATTTATGTAGCATTTTAAGATTTGCAAAGGACTTTAGAAATATTATCTCATTTGAACTGCACAATCACTTTAGGATATAGATATTATTGTCCCATTTCACAGATACAGGAACTGAGGCACACAGAGATTAAAAGATTTGCCTGAGATCACACAACAGTAAGTATCTGAGGCTAAAATATGCCAATCTATCATTAAAACTTGAAGTAAT
Organism: Sarcophilus harrisii; assembly: GCF_902635505.1. NCBI lineage: Eukaryota > Metazoa > Chordata > Mammalia > Dasyuromorphia > Dasyuridae > Sarcophilus > Sarcophilus harrisii. Next base: position 613,775,083 of record NC_045426.1, on the reverse strand, counting down.
CAATTTAATTAACAATAGTAATTCAAATATTCAAAGATAGATATCATGTACACATTTGGTAAAAATTTTATTTACAACTCACTAGTTATATCATACTTTATGTTTTCACAAAACATTTCCTGAAAAATACCTTGTGAGACATGTAGCATAAATATTATCATCTCTGATTTTACAGATGGGGAATATGGTAAACTTCAGTGATTTGTCTATAACCTTATAAATAGTATCAGAGCCACACTTGAAATAAAATCCCTCACCCTCAAATCTTTATTCACTGTCCTTTCCAAAAAATGTAAAACCTCCTAAGGTGGTTAACGATGCACAGAATATTCACTTAGATACTTAAATATCAGCATTTATGTTTTTGTGTGAGGAAGTTAGGTGAAAGTAGTGAATAGAACTCTGGACCTGGAATCAGAAAGACTTGAGTCTAAAGCCAGTCTCAAATACTTATTAGCTATGTGACTCTGGTCAAATCACTTTACCCTGCTTACCTCAGTTTCCTCATCGTAAAAAAACAAAAGCTGGAGAAGGAAATGACGAACCATTCGATTATCTTTGCCAAAAATAAGCCCAAATGAGGTCACAAAAAGTAGGACATTACTAAACAATACTTATGTATATTGTTGTTATTTTGTTTCCTCTTACAAGGCAGAGACAAAACTTAATAACAATGTCCTTTTATGCACATCACCAGAACACACACGCATTTACTTAAAAACACTTATTAAATTAAAAAAATTGAAGAAACTGTAACAAAATAAGTACTATTAAGTTATAGAATTATTAGACATATGAAAAAATATTTTACCTTATTTCATTGCTAATTCAATTATTAGAATGTGTGGAAAATATCAAATGGGTTGTACTAAATTAAATCATTAGGATATATTTAATAATATTTCTAAAAATATTTTTATTTTTAGAATAAAAAATTTCCAAAAAGTAAATAATTGGCATATACCACTAGATTTGTCTTTTGTGAACAAATGTATTTCACCTCTGAATAGAGTTCATGAACTAAGATCCAAAATTGGAATCAAAGGTGCCTCATGAAAAACATTTGTATTAATTCAACTAACAACATATCAGCAAAAAAAAAAAAGATTCTGAAAAATGTCTAATTGCAAGTGTTGTTTGTCTAGTATAAAATCTGAATCCTTCTTAATTTAGTCTTTCTCTGGTTAAAAGGGGAAGGAGTGAGACCAGAGAAGAGAAGACAAAGCTGTCCTTTTCCTTACCCTACAACCCAAGCATTTCCTTCTCAGGCACTTTAGTATTATTTTCAATTATTTGCTGGACAGATCTTGGAATATTCAATTATAAAATATCTACTTATTTTGTAAAAGAGTACAGGAAATGAAAAGCTATACATTAGTCCAGTCCCCTTAATTGAATGATAGACTGAATAAACTGTTTGATTGAATTAATATGCACAATAACATCACCATATTGCACTCCAGACTTTTCTACCATGCCTGGAGAGCTTGGTATCTTCATCATTCCCATCTCTTCCCCCATTACCCCTCCACACCAGTTTTTCAGTTCCATTTTTACATGCTGACTTTTCCTGATTAGAATGTAAGTGACTGTGCTTTTTTTGATTGCGTTTTCACCTCCCCGTGCTTAGCATAATGCTTGACTGCTTCTGTCCTATGGGACTAAATCTAGCTCCTTTTCAATAAGAGAGAACTTCAAATTCTTAAGTACAAGTTTCCTCCCATATCCAAACCTTTTCTTCTCCAAGCTAAGCATCCATAGTTTCTTCAGTCCTCCTAGCAGAATCTTAAGGGCTTTCATTTTACCACTATCCTTCCTAAAATGGGGCACCCAGAAAGATGGATATCTATTCAACCTCTCTGGGAGCTGAGTTAGCATGAAACAGCCTGATGGGTCTGAAGGATTTAACTGCAAATTAGAATTTTCTCCATCTGCCCCTAAAGTAATTTATGCTTCTGAGGGTTAAGTGAGACAGTGAGAACCCAATTCATGCCATAGCCCCAAGACAGGCATTAAGAACCAGAGAGAACAGGAGAAAAGTAATGGGACTTAAGAGCTGGGGAGAATGAGCGATAATCTTGACTGTACAGGAACCTTTCCCATAACCAAGGTCCTGGAGGTGCTAGCTTCAAGTGAACAATGCTGCTATGACAATGCACAGGCATACATGTTTAATAACTTAATAAAGAGTGAATTGTAGTCTTCCCTAAGCCTACAGAGAAATGAAGCAGTCTATATATCATGGAAACCAGCCCAGGTATTATCTATTCCTTACTTCCAGGTGAAAATTTAATTCAAAGCCCAAACTATCTGACTGAGAACACAACAGGAAAGAAAAGTTAGTGGATTCACTTTTATCTCTAAAGTTTGGCTTTCTTTACAAAGATTTGTGAAAGGCAGAACTATACACAAGCATAATAAATCACTTTTTTTTTTATTGGCTCATTAGAATTAATGGTCCTGAACAAGGCAGAACCTCTTTTATACAACCAAAAAATGCTTAGCTCTGACAATTGAAGTGTTTTAGTGATACATATGTATATTATCTGAATAGAGATTCAATATGGCATAGTGGATAAAGAGGTGGCCTAGTAATTAGGGAAAACTGGATCCATCTCTCCCTCTGACATACAGTGGCTATGTGACCCTGAGGAAAAAAAAATTTAAAATCTCACTTACTCCACGGAACTCTCTAAGATTGTAAGGTGAAAAACAGGTTTTCAAAGGACAAAGGGAACTTTCTATAATTTCCCTCAACAAATTCCCTATACCAATGAAACCATAGATTTAATACAGATATAAGTATATATATCTAGAAATACATACGTGTATGTTATATAAGCATGATGTATGGATATTTATAAATATATAAACTTATATAAATATAACAAACACATATGTGTTTATATGTATATAGATACACTTATAATACTAATGTCCTGCATATATATATATATATATATATATATATACATATATATAGGTTTGTGTTTGTGTATATATACAAATATATATATATATATATATATATATACACACACATATATGAAAAGGAGATATCATTTATAGAACATTTTGTTTCCTGAATTTACACTTATTGAATATCCAATGCATATAACTATACATTAATATATATGTATGCATGTTCATATATTGATAAATTCATGTTATTAAATGTAATAAGTATATATTATATAACTATTTTGATTTTATGTTAAGAGTAGCTAGATGGGGGTTGTACATATGATTTAATAGTTCAAGTAACTCTCAGATGAGGAAATTTTGCCAGGGGAGGTCAACAGCTTCTTTTTGACTTATACTTTTATGGCAGAGATTCATTACTTGTTTTGATATACATGGACTCATTTCTCAGTTTCTTGAAACCTATAGAAGCTTTGTCAAACTGATGTTTTAAAAATAAATAAAATAAAATATTTAGGATTACAAAGGAAATCAATTTTACCAAAATAAGTTGAAATATTTTCCCCAATTCAAATTCATGAATCCCCTGAAATCTAGCCACAAACTGCTTGACTTAGAATCCCTTTTCTTAGTTGGTTGACTAATGAAGCAAGTTTAAATGATTTGCCTGTATGAGTGAGAAATGGAACTTAAACTCAAACTTTCTTGATTCTATGACCAGTGTTCTATTATATGCTCTATCTCTGTACACATATGTCTATTTCATGTGAGTTTATTCATATTTATATATAGGCATGGACATAAGTATTTTGATACTTTCATGGAGAATCAACTTATCTTTTATGTTGACATTCATTCTACTAGTATAGATACAGTAAGCATTTGTAGCTCATAGCTGAGACCACTCTAACTGCTTCATTTTAAAAATTAAGAAAGTGAGGGTTGAAAAACACGGCTTTTGATTCCAAATTCAACATGAGGGTGCATGTATTATTAATATATCACATTGCTTCCCCTACTCTATACTTCCTCTTTTATATATTTATTCTTTTGTTCCTCTTTCTTTTTTTCTACTTAATAGTATTTTTTCAAATTACAAATAAAGATAGTTTTCATAACGCTCTTTATCTCTTGTTAATGATGTATTTTCCCCCTTGTTATATGTCTAATAGGATGAGTATTTCTTGACTTTGCTATTCTCAGCAATACAAAGATCCATGACTACTCTAATGACTTTTGATGAAAAATCCTATCCATACCCAATAACGGATTGAAGCATAATCACTCCCTCCCTCCTCTCTCTTTTACTTGATTTTTCTTGAGGATTTTTTTGCAGGGAAGGTCTATTTTTTTTTTTAACAACATGACTTTTATAGAAATGTTTTGTATAACTTCACATATGTTTTCTTAATGGAGGTTGGGTGTGGAGGTAAAGAAGAGAATCTGGAACTCAAAAGTTTTTTAAAAATGTAATTTTTTAAAAAATGTAACTGGTGAAAATTAAAATATATTTTTTAAAAATTTGGATACTGTAACACTCGGTGCATATCTTTAGTATTGACATTGCTTTATTGTTTATGGTACTTTTTAACAAGGTGAAGTTTCCTTCTTTATTTCTTTTAGTTAAGTATATATTTTTTTCTTTTACTTTGTCTCAGATCAGGATTGCTAGCCATGCCATTTTTGCTTCAGATGAATCATAATAAATTGCTCCAGTTCCTTATCTTTTGTGTCTCTCTGCTTCAAGTGTGTTTCTTGCAAACAATATATTGTAAGATTCTGGTTTTTGATCCACTTGGCTTATGAGAGTGTTCATCCCATTCTACTTCACAGTTATGATTACTACATATGTATTTCCCTCCATTCTATTCTTCTTTCTGTCTGTTCTCTCTCTCCTTTCATCCTTTTTCTCCTCAGTGTTTTTCTTTTGTCTACCACCTACCCTCATCTGCTCTCTCTTCTGTCTGTCTCTATCTTCCTTAGTCTCCTCCATTTAATGTGTGTATCATTTCCATTTTGAGTCAATAAAGTTCAAGTGATACTCTTCACTACCTTCCCATCTTCCCCTCCATGGTAATAGGTCTTTTGCACTTACACCTTTCTACCTCTTCCTTTTCATCTCTTAAGTGTTTATGCCATTCCTTTAAATTTACTTTATACTTATACCCTCTGTATATATTCTTCTAGTTATACTATTAGGGTTGCAGTTTTTTAAAAATGCAAATATCATCTTCCTGTGTATGGATGTAAATAGTTTAGCTTTATTGAATCCTTTACATTTTATTTTCCCCTTTTCCCTTTTTATGCTTCTCCTGGGTCTTGATTTTAGAGGTCAATTGTTTGGTTTACTTCTGATATTCTCTTTCTGAAAGCTAGAAATTCTACCTTGTTGAATTCATTTTTTCCCTTACTGTATTATGCTGGATAAATGATTATTGGTTGTAGCCCTCGCTTTTTCTCTTCCCAGAATGTGATGTTCCATGACTTCTAATCTTTTAACATTGTATTTGCCAATTCCTGATTATGATTCCCTGATATTTGAATTGCTTATTTCTGGCCACTTTTAGTATTTTTCCATGACTTGATAATTCTGAATTTGACTATAATGTTCTTTGCAATTTTTATTTGGAGATCTCTTTCCTGAGGTGATTAGTAGTTTCTTTCAATGTCTATTTTGCCCTCTGATTGTAGGACATGAGGATAATTTGCCTTGATAATTTGTTGAAAGATGTTTAGGTCCTCCTTTTGATTATGGCTTTTGCATATTCCAATGATTCTGATAATGTCTCTTCTGAATCTATTTTCCAGATTGGTAATTTTTACCATGAAGTATTACATTTTCCTTCATTTTTCCATCTTTTTGAATTTGGTTGATTGATTATTGGTGTCTTATAGAGTCATTAGCTTTCCACTTGCCCAATTCTAATTTCTAAGGTATTGTATTACTCAATTAGCTTTTAAAATTTCTTTTCTATTTGACCAGTTGTACTCTTTAAGAAGTTTTCTTCAGAGGATTTTTGTATTTCCTTTTCCTTTTGTTCAATTCTATTTTTAAAGCAGTTTTCCAAGTTGTTGACTTTTAAAAATAATAATTTTCTTGCATCACTTGCATTACTTTTCCAAATTTTTCTTCTATCTCTCTTATGTGATTTTTAAACTCCTTTTTGAGCTGTTCCATGAGTTCTTTCTGGATTTGAGACCATTTCCCATTTTTCTTTGGGATTTTGTGTGTATATATATATATGCTTTGATATTGTTGTCCTCTTCTGAATTTGTGTCTTGGTCTTTTTTGTTACTATAATAATTTTCTCTGGTCAGAATCTCACTTTTTCTTTTTTTGCTTTTTCATCTCTCTATTTCTTTTCTCTCCCCTTTTGCTTTCTTTTAAACTTGAGCTCTGTTCCAAGAATGGAATGAATACTGTCTCAGGATTATTGTACCATTGGCTACAGGTCCTGATTGTTTATCTAGTGCTGTATTAATGCAATCATGTTCACCCTAAGGCTCACAGAGAACCCTTATGTCTGGTATTGCACTGAAGGGATGGTGTAGGGGTGACTGGTACTCCTGGAGTCTATAGGAGTCTTGCAGCTTACCTGGTACCGAACAAGGGTCCAAGTCCTGATGGCTTGCATGTATTTCTGCCTTTCCCCAGGCTACACTGAAACTTGGGATAGTCCGGCAGCTGGAGGATACCTGCTTACCTAAAACTGTATCAATGCATGTGGTTGTCTGTCCTCTGGAGGGTACCTGTTTACCTAAGACCACACCAAAATACATGGTGGCCTGGCTGCTGGAAAATTCTTGCTTGCATGGGCCTTGCCAAAGCAAAGAATTCTCAGTATTGGTGATGTCCACCCATCTCAGGGCTACATTAAACATGTCATGTTTTCTGAAGCTGGATCTTATTGGATTCCCTGACTTGCCCAAGGCATGCAGGGGATCCTAGTGTTGGCATTTGCCTGTTCCAGCACACTGGGCCTTAGGATCTCCTGCTTATTTGCTGAGCTAGGAGTTGCTGCCAGTTTTCTGGGAAGCTTTCTGGCTTGGACTATGGCCCCTACCACCTTACCTCAGTGAGATGAACCCCTCCTGCTGATCATCCAAATTTCTTGTGCTAACACATTGTTTTATCCCATCTTCTTAGAGTTCCATTGTTCTAGAATGTGTCTTGTAGTGCTTTTTTATAATATCCTCAAAGTGAACATGGAAAAGTTACAGTGATTCATCATTTTGTTTATTCTACCATTTTGATTCCTGGAAGTAAGCATTTTGACAGTGTTTTCTTTATCTAAGGTTGTGTTTTGATCTTCCCTATCACCATAGAAGCTTTATATGCTTAGGGCAATTTTCTGTTTCTTATGCATTTTTTAGGCAATTTCTTGACTTTTAACATTAAGCTCTACTCCTTGGATAAAGGAAATACTGTCTCAGGCTTCTTGTGCTGCAGGTCAGAAACTTTCTGTTTCTTAATCATTTTTAACATATTTCATGAATTTTAAAGGTGAACTCTGCTCATAGGGTACATGGCACACTGTCTCAGCCTTCTTGTGCTGTGGAGCAGGGGCCTGGTCACTGGCTTACCATGCCAATGTTTCAGGTTGTTTTTTGCTTGCCCACTGTACTTGGGTGGCCCATCACCCTGTTGTCCTGAGGTTGCAGAGGTCTCAACTTCTCTTCTGTACTGGAGCTGGAGACCTCACAACTGGCTTACTGTACCAAGGGCCTGCTGAGACATTATCAAGGGACCTAGTTTGCTAATCTATACTATGGCTCAGACAATCCTAATGGCTTTCTCTGATATCATCTGCACTGGGTTTTACTTCTCTTATGTCTGAGTGAGATAGACATTAAACTAAGTTATCTTAAACTGGAAAAATCATTAAGGCAGCTAGATGGTATAGTGGATAGAGCACCAGACCTGAAGTCAGGTGAACCTGAGTTCAAATCTGCTCTCAGACACTTAACACTGCCTAGCTGTGTGATCCTGGGTAAGTCACTTAACCCCAATTGCCTCAGCAAAAAAATAAAATTAAAAAAAAACTGGAAAATCATTTTGTTCCATGTTTTTGTTGGTTATGTTACTACAGAATCTGATAAAGGCTTGATTTAATGTTGTTTCTGAGGGAAACTGGGGAGAGCTCCAGCAACTTCTTGATTTCTCTCTATCATCTATTTATGTTTTCTTGCATTAAGCAGTCAATCAAAACAAGGGAGATATTCTTTTGATGAAATTGTGTGTTTTGTTTCTTGTTTTGTTGTTGTTGTTGTTAATGTCCCAAAGGTAACTATGTACCATTCTGTGTGACCATCTGTTGAATTGAATACCTTCTAACATCTCATTCTTATTTCATGAGTGAACAATCTCCATTTTCACTTCTTGATAATATCATTTGCACCAATTCTTATTTCTTGGTAATGTGTTGCTGTATATTCACCAGTCTATTCTTCATCATACATTTTTATATTATTCTTTTCTAGAAGTTTAACTAACACTTTTTTTCTTTAGGGAGAAATGTTTTAAAATGCAATTTCAATTAAATTAATTATGAATAGCCCAAATTCTTGCACACCATGAAGTAGTTTCTAGACAGAAGAGATGACCAGGAAAACCTTCCTGAGATTCCTGTCATGTAGTAGTAACCAGGAAAATTATCTCACAAAAGAGCTAAAGAGCACTTTTATATTGAAGAGTAACATGGGGAAAATGAAGATGGTGGCTAATAATTTAATGTTAGTCTTACAGGAATTGACTCAAAGAAGATTAAGATGCACATTCAGTTGGGTATAGAAATTAACAAAATTTTCAGATAATGAAATTAAATGCATCTATAATCATATGAGAAAATGCTCTAAATCATTATTAATTGAAGAAATGCAAATTAAAACAGCTCTGAAGAACCACCTAAAGATTGCCTAAAGATAACGACAAATGTTAAAAGGAATGTGGGATAACTGGGACAACAATGCATTGTTGGTGGAGTTATGAAATGATCCAATCATTCTGAAGAGCAATTGGAAATTATGTCCAAAGGGCTATAAAATTGTGAATAGCTTTTGATCCAGCAGTGGCTGTATTGAGTCTATATCCCAAGAAAATCTTAAATGTGGGGGGAAAACTGACATATGCAAAAATATCTGTAGCAGTTCTTTTTATGGTAGCAAAGAATTGGAAAATGAGTAGATTCCCATCAATTGGGGAATGGCTGAATAAGTATATGAAAATAATGGCTTATTATTGTTATATAAAAATGATGAACAAGCTGAGTTTAGAAAGGTCTGGAAAGATTTAAATGAACTGATACACAGTGAAACAAGCAGAACCAGGAAAACATTGTAAATAGTAACAGCAAGATTGTGCAGTGATCAACTATGAAAGACTTGGCTCTTCTTGGTGTTTCAGTGATCCAAGGTAATCCCGATGAACTTTGGATAAAACAAAACAAAATAAAAAACTATCTGTATCCAGAAAGAGAACTATGGAGATGGAATGAAAATGAACATATGTTATATTCACTTTCTTTTTGTTTTCTTTTTCTCTTGTGGTTTTTCCCTTTTGTTCTGATTTTTCTATCTCAACATGATTCATAAAGAAATATTTATTTTAAAAATTAATGTACATTTATAACCAGAAAAATAAAACAATTAATAAAAAATTGGAAAGCATAGGAAGAAATAGAGCTTTCCTTAAATTGATAGGTAGTAGCAGTAAGCATCATATGTAATGGAGACAAACTGTAACCATTCCCAATAAGATCAGGAGTGAAACAAGGTTGCTCACTATCACCATAACTATTTAATATTGTATTACAAATGCTAACTTTGGCAATAAGAGCTGAGAAAGAGATTAAAGGAATAAGAATAGGCAATGAGGAAACCAAATTATCACTCTTTGCTGATGATATGATGGTATACTTAGAGAACCCCAGAGATTCTACTAAAAAGTTATTAGAAATAATCCACAACTTTAGCAAAGTCGCTGGTTATAAAATAAACCCACATAAGTCATCAGCATTCTTATATATCACAAACAAAATCCAACAGTCAGAGTTACAAAGAGAAATTCCATTTAAAGTAACAACTGATAGTATAAAATATTTAGGAATCTATCTGCCAAGGGAAAATCAGAAACTTTATGAGCAAAACTACAAAACACTTTCCATACAAATTAAGTCTGATCTAAGCAACTGGAAAAATATTAAATGCTCTTGGATTGGGCGAGTAAATATAATAAAGATGACAATACTACCTAAACTAATCTATTTATTTAGCGCTATACCAATCAGACTTCCCAAAAACTATTTTGATGACCTAGAAAAAATAACAACTAAGTTCATATGGAAAAAAAGGTCAAGAATTTCAAGGGAATTAATGAAAAAAATCAAATGAAAGTGGCCTAGCTGTACCAGATCTAAAATTATATTATAAAGCGGCAGTTACTAAAACCATCTGGTATTGGCTAAAAAATAGACTAGTTAATCAATGGAATAAGTTAGGTTCAAAGGACAAAACAGCTAATAACTTTAATTATCTAGTGTTTGACAAACCCAAAGACCCCAGTTTTTGGGATAAGAATGCATTATTTGACAAAAATTGCTGGGAAAATTGGAAATTAGTATGGCAGAAACTAGGCATTGACCCACACTTAACACCGTACACCAAGATAAGGTCAAAATGGGTTCATGATCTAGGCATAAAGAATGAGATTATAAATAAATTGGAAGAGCATAGGATAGTTTACCTCTCAGACCTGCGGAAGAGGAAGGAATTTATGACCAAAGAAGAACTAGAGATCACTATTGACTACAAAATAGAAAATTTTGATTATATCAAATTGAAGTTTTTGTACAAACAAAACTAATATAGGCAAGATTAGAAGGGAAACAATAAACTGGGAAAACATTCTTACAGTCAAAGGTTCTGATAAAGGCCTCATTTCCAAAATATATAGAGAATTGACTCTAATTTATAAGAAATCAAGCCATTCTCCTGTTGATAAATGGTCAAAGGATATGAACAGACAATTTTCAGATGATGAAATTGAAACTATTACCACTCATATGAAAAAGTGTTCCAAATCACTATTGATCAGAGAAATGCAAATTAAGACAACTCTGAGATACCACTACATACCTGTCAGATTGTCTAGAATGACAGGAAAAGATAACACGGAATGTTGGAGGGGATGTGAGAAAACAGGGACACTAATACATTGTTGGTGGAATTGTGAACACATCCAGCCATTCTGGAGAGCAATTTGGAACTATGCTCAAAAAAGTTATCAAACTGTGCATACCCTTTGATCCAGCAGTGTTTCTACTGGGCTCATACCCCAAAAAGATACTAAAGAAGGGAAAGGGACCTGTATGTGCCAAAATCTTTGTGGCAGCCCTGTTTGTAGTGGCTAGAAGCTGGAAAATGAATGGATGCCCATCAATTGGAGAATGGTTGAGTAAATTGTGGTATATGAATGTTATGGAATATTATTGTTCTGTAAGAAATGACCAGCAGGATGAATACAGAAAGGATTGGCGAGACTTACATGAACTGATGCTGAGTGAAATGAGCAGAACCAGGAGATCATTATATACCTCAACAATGATACTGTGTGAGGATGTATTCTGATGGAAGTGGATTTCTTTGACAAAGAGAAGATCTAACTTAGTTTCAATTGATCAAGGATGGACAGAAGCAGCTACACTCAAAGAAAGAACACTAGGAAATGAATGTAAACTGCTTGCATTTTTGTTCTTTTTCCCGGGTTATTTATACCTTCTAAATCCAATTCTCCCTGAGCAACAAGAGAACTGTTCGGTTCTGCACACATATATTGTATCCAAGATCTACTGTAACCTATTTAACATGTATAGGACTGCTTGCCATCTGGGGAAGGGGGTGGAGGGAGGGAGGGGAAAAATCAGAACAGAAGTGAGTACAAGGGATAATGTTCTAAAAAATTACCCTGGCATGGGTTCTGTCAATAAAAAGTTATTTAAAAAAATAAATTGATAGGTAGTATCTATCTGAAATAATTAGAAAGCATTATCTGTCATGGAAACAAGCTAGAAGCCTTTCAGTAAGAACAGGGGTGAAGCAAGGATGCCCATTATCCTACTACTCATAATTGTTCCAGAAATGTTAGCTATCGTAATAAAAGAAGAAAAAGAAATTGAAAAATAGGATAGACAATAAGGAATTAAACCTGTGACCTTTTGCAAATGATGTGGCATACTTAGAAAATCCTACAGAATCAACTTAAAATAATAGTTGAAATAATTAGCAACTTCAGCAGTCACAAGATAAAATATATCCACATAAATCATCAATATTTCTATATATTTCCAACAAAGACCAGCAATCAAGAGCCAGAAAGAGAAATTCAATTTAAAATATCTATAGACCATATAAAATACTTGGGAGTCTGCCTGATAAGAGAATGCTGTTACAAAACACTTTTCACACAGTCAGATCTAAACAACTGGACAAATATTAATTTTCATGTGTAGGCCAAGTCTATAGAATAAAAATGACAATTCTACCTAAACTGTTATACTTAGAAGTGCCATAAAAATTAAATGATATAGAGCTAAAAAATAATCACAAAATTCATTTGAAAAAAGTCAAGGATATTAAGGCAATTAATGAAAAAAATGAAGGTAGGAGGCCTAGTTGCACCAGATTTCAATAGTGTTTCATAAAGTGATAATAAAGTAATCTGGTACTAACTAAGAAATAGAGGTGGAATAGCAGAGTGCATTAGGTATACAATAAATAGTCGGAAATTACCCTAGTAATTTTGTATTTGTTAAACACAAAGATCCAAATATTTGGGACCAGAATTCAGTATTTGACAAAATCTGCTGCAAAAATGAAATCAGTTTAGCAGAATCTAGGAAGAGATCATTACCTCACACTGTATAAGGTCAAAATGAGTACATGATTTAGACATAACCGGTAAATCCAAAACCAAATTAAGGGAAGGGGAATGTGTAATAGTTTACCCATAAGATCAATGCATAAGGGAATAATATATTACTAAACAAGAAATAGAGAGCATTATGAATTGGAAAATGGAAAAATTTTGATTATTTTACATTAAAAAGTTTTTGCACAAAAAACGAACACAGTCAAGATTAGAAGGAAAGCAGAAAATTGGGGGGGGGAAGAGCAAATTTCTAGGATAAGTCTTCAGTTCTCAAATATACAGATAATTAAGTCACTTTTATAAGAATACATGACATGCCCCCAAATGATAAATGGTCAAAGGATATGAACAGATGATTTTCAAAAAAAATAAATAAATCAAAGTTACCCATGGCCATAGGAAAAAGCTTTAAAAACTATTGATTAGAGAAATGCAAACTAAAACAAGTCTGAGATATCACCTTACAACTATCAAATTGCCTGTATATGACAGAAAAGAAAATTGACAAATATTAGAGGAGATGTGGAAAAATTGGGACACTAATGCATTGTTGATGGAGTTTTAAATTAATACAGCCATTCTGGAAAACAATGTGGAGAACACTCAAAGGATTATAGGGTTGTGTGTACACTTTGATCCAACAATACCAGTACTAGGTCTCTATCCAATCAAGATCAAAGAAAAAGGAAAAGGACCTCAGATTATTTGTTACATCTCTTCTTGTGGTGGCAAAGAAATTGAAATTGAGATATTCATCAATTGGGGAATGACTAAAGAAGTCCTGGTATATAATAATGATGGAATACTATTATGCTATAAAAATGATGAGAAGGGTACTTTCAGAAAAATATGGGCTAGAAAATAATAACAAAATTCTTCTGGAAGAACAAAAGATCAAGAATTTCAAGGGAATTAATTTAAAAAATGCAAATGAAAGTGGCATAGCTGTACCAGACCTAAAATTATAAAATAAAGAAGCAGGCGTTAAAACTACTTAGTACTGGCTAAGAAATAGAACAGTTGATTAGTGGAATATGTTAGCTTCACAAAATAATCAATGACTACAGTAATCTAGTTTTTGTTAAACCCAAAGACTCCAGTTTCTGAGATAAGAACTCATTATTTTGACAAAAATTGCTGGAGAATATTGGAAAACAGTATGGCAGAAACTAGGCATTTTCCAACATCTAACATCCTATATAAAGATAAGGTCAAAATGGGTTCATGATTTAGACATTAAGGATGCTACCATAAGTAAATTAGGAGAATAAAGAATAGTCTACCTCTCAAATCTGTGGAGAAGGAAGGAATAAATTGCCAAAGAAGAACTAGAGTACAGTATGAAAGCAAAATGGATAATTTTAATGTTATTAAAGTAAAAAGTTTTTGTACAAACAAAACCAACGTAGATAACATTAGGAAGGAAGAAGAAAACTGGGGGTATATATTTACATCCAAGGATTCTGATAAAGATGCTCATTTCTAAAATATGTAAAGAATTCACTCAAATTTGTATGAATACAAGCCATTCTCCAATTGACAAATGGTGAAAGCTATGGACAATTTTTAGGTGAAGAAAGTAAAACCATTTCTAGTCATATGAAAAACAGGCTCCAAATCAGTATAAATCAGAGAAATGCAAATTAAGGTAACTCTGAGATATTGCTTACTACACATGTGTCAGATTGGCTAAGATGATAGAAAAAGATAATAAATGTTGGAGGGGATGTGGGAAAACTGGGACAATAATACATTGTTGGTGGAATTGCGAACTGATCCAGCTGAGAGCAATTTGGAAGTATGTGCAAAGGGCTATCAAACTGTGCATACCCTTTGCTCCAGCAATGTTTCTGTGGGCCTGTATCCTAAAGAGATCATAAAAAAGGGAAAAGACCCATATATGCAAAAATGAAGTCATTCAGCTTCCAATTCTTTGTTTTCTTTAGTTAAAAAAAGTCCTATCAGTTGGGGGAATGCCTGAATAAATTATAGCATATGCATATTATGGAATATTATTTTTCTATAAGAAACAATTAGCAGTATGATTTGAGAGAAGCCTGGAGAGACTTACATGAACTGATGGTAAATGACGTGGGTAGAACCAAGAGAACATTGTACACAAACACAAAAACAAAAAAATTATGCGATGATCAACTCTGATGGACATGGCTTTTTCAACAATGAGGTGATTCAGGCCAATTCCAATGGATTTGTGATGGAGAGAGTCATCTCCATCCAGAAAGAAGACTGTGGGGGCTAAATGTAGATAACAATATAATATTTGCACCATTTTCCTTGTTGTTTGATTGCTTTTTTTCTTTTTTTTTCTTTTTTTTTCTTTTTTTTATTTAATAGCCTTTTATTTACAGGATATATACATGGGTAACTTTACAGCATTAACAATTGCCAAACCTCTTGTTCCAATTTTTCACCTCTTACCCCCCCACCCCCTCCCCTAGATGGCAGGATGACCAGTAGATGTTAAATATATTAAAATATAAATTAGATACACAATAAGTATACATGACCAAAACGTTATTTTGCTGTACAAAAAGAATCAGACTCTGAAATATTGTACAATTAGCTTGTGAAGGAAATCAAAAATGCAGGTGTGCATAAATATAGGGATTGGGAATTCAATGTAATGGTTTTTAGTCATCTCCCAGAGTTCTTTTTCTGGGCATAGCTAGTTCAGTTCATTACTGCTCCATTAGAAATGATTTGGTTGATCTCGTTGCTGAGGATGGCCTGGTCCATCAGAACTGGTCATCATATAGTATTGTTGTTGAAGTATATAATGATCTCCTGGTCCTGCTCATTTCACTCAGCATCAGTTCGTGTAAGTCTCTCCAGGCCTTTCTGAAATCATCCTGTTGGTCATTTCTTACAGAACAGTAATATTCCATAATATTCATATACCACAATTTATTCAGCCATTCTCCAACTGATGGACATCCATTCAGTTTCCAGTTTCTAGCCACTACAAAAAGGGCTGCCACAAACATTCGTGCACATACAGGTCCCTTTCCCTTCTTTATAATCTCTTTGGGATATAATCCCAGTAGTAACACTGCTGGATCAAAGGGTATGCACAGTTTGATAACTTTTTGAGCATAGTTCCAAACTACTCTCCAAAATGGTTGGATTCGTTCACAACTCCACCAACAATGCATCAATGTCCCAGTTTTCCCGCATCCCCTCCAACAATCATCATTATTTTTTCCTGTCATCTTAGCCAATCTGACAGGTGTGTAGTGGTATCTTAGAGTTGTCTTAATTTGCATTTCTCTGATTAATAATGACTTGGAGCATCTTTTCATATGACTAGAAATAGTTTCAATTTCTTCATCTGAGAATTGTCTGTTCATATCCTTTGACCATTTTTCAATTGGAGAATGGCTTGATTTTTTATAAATTAGAGTTAATTCTCTATATATTTTGGAAATGAGGCCTTTATCAGAACCTTTGACTGTAAAAATATTTTCCCAGTTTATTGCTTCCCTTCTAATCTTGTCTGCATTAGTTTTGTTTGTACAAAAACTTTTCAGTTTGGTATAATCGAAATTTTCTATTTTGTGATCAGTAATGATCTCTAGTTCTGCTTTGGTCATAAAGACCTTCCCCTTCCACAGGTCTGAGAGGTAAACTATCCTATGTTCCTCTAATTTATTAATAATTTCATTCTTTATGCCTAGGTCATGAACCCATTTTGACCTTATCTTGGTGTACGGCGTTAAGTATGGATCAATGCCTAGTTTCTGCCATATTAGTTTCCAATTTTCCCAGCAATTTTTATCAAACAGTAAGTTCTTATCCCAAAAGCTGGGATCTTTGGGTTTGTCAAAGACTAGGTTGCTATATTTGTTGACTGTTTTATCCCTTGAACCTAATCTATTCCACTGATCAACTAATCTATTCCTTAGCCAATACCAAATAGTTTTGGTAACTGCTGCTCTATAATATAATTTTAGATCTGGTACAGCTAAGCCACCATCATTTGATTTTTTTTTCATTAATTCCCTTGAAATTCTTGACCTTTTGTTTTTCCATATGAACTTTGTTGTTATTTTTTCTAGGTCATTAAAATAGTTTTTTGGGAGTCTGATTGGTATAGCGCTAAATAAATAGATTAGTTTAGGTAATATTGTCATCTTTATTATATTTGCTCGCCCTATCCAAGAGCATTTAATATTTTTCCAATTGGTTAGATCAGACTTAATTTGTGTGAAAAGTGGTCTGTAATTTTGCTCATAAAGTTTCTGATTTTCCCTTGGCAGATAGATTCCTAAATATTTTATATTATCAGTAGTTACTTTAAATGGAATTTCTCTTTGTAACTCTGACTGTTGGATTTTGTTAGTGATATATAAGAATGCTGATGACTTATGTGGGTTTATTTTATAACCAGCAACTTTGCTAAAGTTGTGGATTATTTCTAATAACTTTTTAGCAGAATCTCTGGGGTTCTCTAAGTATACCATCATGTCATCGGCAAAGAGTGATAATTTGGCTTCCTCATTGCCTATTCTTATTCCTTTAATCTCTTTCTCAGCTCTTATTGCTATAGCTAGCGTTTCTAATACAATATTAAATAGTAACGGTGATAGTGGGCAACCTTGTTTCACTCCAGATCTTATTGGGAATGGTTGCAGTTTGTCTCCATTACATATGATGCTTACTGATGGTTTTAAATAGATGCTGCTGATTATTTTAAGGAAAAGTCCATTTATTCCTATACTCTCAAGTGTTTTTAATAGGAATGGATGTTGGATTTTATCAAATGCTTTTTCTGCATCTATTGAGATGATCATATGGTTTTTGTTAATTTGGTTATTAACATGGCCAATTATATTGATAGTTTTCCTAATATTGAACCAGCCCTGCATTCCTGGTATAAATCCTACTTGATCATAGTGTATTATCTTGGAGATGATTTTCTGTAGTCTTTTTGCTAATATCTTATTTAAGATTTTAGCATCAATATTCATTAGGGAGATTGGTCTATAATTTTCTTTCTCTGTTTTCAGCCTACCTGGTTTAGGTATCAGTACCATGTCTGTGTCATAGAAGGAATTTGGTAGGACTCCTTCATTCCCTATTTTATCAAATAATTTATATAGCATTGGGGCCAATTGTTCTTTAAATGTTTGGTAAAATTCACATGTAAATCCATCTGGTCCTGGGGATTTTTTCTTAGGGAGTTGTTTAATTGCCTGTTCTATTTCTTTTTCTGAAATGGGACTATTCAAGCAATTTACTTCTTCCTCTGTTAGTCTGGGAAGTCTGTATTTTTGGAGGTAGTCATCCATTTCACTTAGGTTATCAAATTTATTGGCATAAAGTTGAGCAAAATAACTCCTTATTATTTCTCTAATTTCCTCTTCATTGGTGGAAAGTTCTCCCTTTTCATTTTTAAGACTACTAATTTCATTTTCCTCCCTCCTTTTTCTAATCAGATTTACCAAAGGCTTATCTATTTTATTGGCTTTTTCATAGAACCAACTCTTAGTTTTATTAATTAGTTCAATAGTTTTTTTACTTTCAATATTTTTAATTTCTCCTTTTAATTTTAGAATTTCCAATTTAGTATTTGATTGGGGGTTTTTAATTTGGTCTTTTTTTAGTTTTTTTAGTTGCAAGCCCAATTCATTAATCTTTTCTTTCTCTGTTTTATTCAAGTAAGCCTCTAAGGATATAAAATTCCCTCTTATTACCGCTTTGGCTGCATCCCACAAATTTTGGTATGATGTCTCATCATTGTCATTATCTTGAGTGAAATTATTAATTGTATCTATAATTTGCTGCTTCACCCAATCATTCTTTAAGATGAGATTGTTTAGTTTCCAATTACTTTTTGGTCTATTTCCCCCTAACTTTTTGTTGAATGTAGTTTTTATTGCATCATGATCTGAAAAGAAAGCATTTACTATTTCTGCTTTCTTGCATTTAATTTTGAGGTCTTTATGTCCTAATATATGGTCAATTTTTGAATAGGTTCCATGAACTGCTGAGAAGAAAGTATATTCCCTTCTATCTCCATTCAATTTTCTCCAAAGATCCAACATACCTAATTTTTCTAATATTCTATTTACTTCTTTAATTTCTTTCTTATTTGTTTTGTGGTTTGATTTGTCTAATTCTGAGAGTGCAAGGTTGAGATCTCCTACTATTACAGTTTTGTTGTCTATTTCTTCTTGCAACTCTCTTAACTTCTCCTTTAGGAAGTTGAGTGCCATACCACTTGGTGCATATATGTTTAATATTGATATTGCTTCGTTGTTTATGCTACCCTTTAGCAGGATGTAGTTTCCTTCCTTATCTCTTTTAATTAGATCAATTTTTACTTTTGCTTGATCTGAGATAAGGATGGCTACCCCTGCTTTTTTGACTTCACCTGAAGCATAATAGATTTTGCTCCAGCCTTTTACCTTTACTCTATATGTATCCCCCTGCTTTAAATGTGTTTCTTGTAAACAACATATTGTAGGGTTCTGACTTTTGATCCAGTCTGCTATCTGCCTCCTCTTTATGGGGGAGTTCATCCCATTCACATTTACGGTTAGAATTACTAAATCTGTATTTCCTGCCATCCTAATAACCCCAGATTGTGCTTTACTTATTCTTGCCTCCCCCAACCCTCTTTCCCCCTTTTAAACTTATGTACCCCTCTTGTATCACGATACTTATCCTCTTTATAATCCCTCCTCCCCCCCCTTTGAGTCTTTCCCCCTTCCTTCCCTTAGATTGCTTTTTTTCTTTCTGATTGTTTTCCTTTTTGATTTGATTTTTCTTATACAGTATACTAAATATAGAAATATGTTCAGAATTGCACATGTTTAACAAATAATGGATTACTCCCTGTTTTGGGGAGGAGGTTGGGGAAGGAAGGGAAAAAATCTTGGAATACAGGATTTTGCAAGGATAAATGCTGAAAACTATCTTTGTCATGTATTTTGAAAATTAAAAGCTATTATTATAAACAAAAATATAATCTTTCAGAAAATCAGAATTAAAACTACAAGCCCAGAAAAGTAGGAAAAATCTGGGAAGGCTTATATGAGCCGATACAAAATGAAATTAGCAGGACCAGGAAAACATTACACATAGTAATGGAAATATAAGATGATCAATTATTAAGGACATAGCTATTCTCTGAAATGCAATGATGCAAGATAGTCTCAAAGGACTTATGATTAAAAATGCTATCTACCTCCAGAGAAAAAATTGATAGAGTCTAAATGCATACTGAAGGATTCTTCTTCTTTTATTTTTGTCTGTTTTCTTTTACTTCTTGGATAATTTTTCTGTTTGTATTTGTATTGTATTATATTTGCATTCTCAATGAGTAATACACAGTAGTCATATAATAAATGCTTACAGATTAATAGTCCTAATTGTTTTGTTTTGTTTTTTTTCTGGCTGAATCTGGGAAAGTTCTTTATTTTTTTATTTTTTTTTTATTTAATAGCCTTTTATTTACAGGATATATACATGGGTAACTTTACAGCATTAACAATTGCCAAACCTCTTGTTCCAATTTTTCACCTCTTACCCCCCCCACCCCCTCCCCTAGATGGCAGGATGACCAGTAGATGTTAAAATATATTAAAATATAACTTAGATACACAATAAGTATACATGACCAAAACATTATTTTGCTGTACAAAAAGAATCAGGCTCTGAATTATTGTACAATTAGCTTGTGAAGGAAATCAAAAATGCATGTGTGCATAAATATAGGGATTGGGAATTTAATGTAATGGTTTTTAGTCATCTCCCAGAGTTATTTTTCTGGGCATAGCTAGTTCAGTTCATTACTGCTCCATTAGAAATGATTTGGTTGATCTCGTTGCTGAGGATGGCCTGATCCATCAGAACTGGTCATCATCTAGTATTGTTGTTGAAGTATATAATGATCTCCTGGCCCTGCTCATTTCACTCAGCATCAGTTCGTGTAAGTCTCTAGTCCTAATTGTTAATACGATGTTAAAACTTTAAGTAACAGTGCCCTCTAAATTTCAGCAACACTGGATAAAGCTTTTGTTTCTTCTACCATAGCTATAACTTGCTTTTTGTATTATTTACAATAGTCAGGAGACTATTAGGTCTAAAGAGATGAGACTTGCAGTCCTATAAGCCACTTAAGATAATTGAAAACAATTTACAATTTCACAATCTCTAAGAGCATATGAGAGACAGAGGGAGAGAGCTACATAGACACATAGATACAGACACAGAGAGACAAAGAGATCAGCCTAATTGCAAGTTCTAGCTTCTTCTATTCTTATCTTGAAAAAGTCATTTAGTTCTTCAAAGTTTCAGACATCTCTTTAAAATCACATGTAGCAAAGATTCTAGTCTGCATTGGTAGATAAATGTGACATGCAGGTGCCAATAAAATATATAGTTTTGTTTAAGATACATATATATATATATATGATATATACATTAATGAAAATATATTTACATGTGATACATTGGTAAGTAGATATAATACTATATGTATGTATATATGCATATATATATATCCAACTATGTGTATGTCTCTATATGTATTTTTTCAAAAAGGTAATCAGAAAAGTCCTCATCAAGAGGAAGTTTTTCTATACAACCCAATAATGTAATAGAGTATGGTCCACTTATAAAATTGTAGAAATTCCTCATTTGGCCTGATAGAATTAAATAACACTAGGCACTGAATGAAGGCACTTGATAGGACATAGTGAACTTCTCATGAATAGCTAAGAGTAAGTTCACCATCCCTTTGTGGTCTAAATAAAAAATCAGCTGCCCATATTTTGAGGGAATTAGTTTTGGAGAAGGAATGAGTTCTGAAGGAAAGACTGAGTTTTTGGGATCTCATTCCTTACATTTCCCTTTTTAATCTCTTTAAGATATCAGTTAAATATAAAAGGGATTTCTCTTTTTGCCTCTCCTCATGAGCAATATTATACTTTGTTAGAAACACATACATAGCTCTAGAAGACATGCTTACATGCAGTCTTAAAGAAAGAATAAAAAATATTGCCTCATGAAAACAACTTTTTGAGTAAAAAGGAGAGATGACCAGTTACCTAAAACTGAGATGCTGCTATTTAAGAAATAACAAATCTTAGAACCAAGACTCCAAAGAAGCAGTACTAGGGATACTTTTTGCTGCCTGGCCAATGATGGTATTTTGTCCTTATAAAGCAAAGCATTGCTCTAGCTAAGCATCTCAGTTAAACCACATATTGGAAACAGTGGAAACTTCAGCCAAGGAGTGTCCAGGTTCAACCAGTGCATAATATTCAGAGGAAATTTTGAGACCAGAACCAATGGGTCTTATTCAAGGATATCATGAACCCTGCATCCCTACAATATCAGAAGGATAAGCTGCCCATCTTGAATATGACGTGGCTCCACATCTGTGACTGTTTACTTGTGATCTAGAAAAGCAAGTATTCTGCCAGTTGTTTCTGTGTGTATTTATGGAACAATGTGTATCAGCTTTATAGAGTTTTATTTTTATAATGTGCTACTGACCTTAGTATGGCATTTCATTAAATGTCTTGGCTTTGAGCTAAATATGCTCTTTTACTGAAAAGCAAATCCAATGGTTAAGGCTCATGAGCTATAGGTTTAAGTTTATAGCTATGTGTCTGGAAGAGCAGATACACAGAGCACCTTAAAGCTAGGGTAGCATTCTTTATGGGTAATCACTCTGCCAGTAACAAGACAACCTCCTGGGCCACTACATGGGCATGTTTATGTTGGATCAATAAAGCATATACTTTATTACTTAGTGCATTTTCCAGAATTCTCCCTTTAAATAAACTGCTACTGCAGCAATTCTTAACTTGGGGTTCATGAAATTTTAAAAAATATATATTTATTTTGATAAATATGTAATGAAATTTTATACTTTATAAGCATGTATTGAAATATAATTGGTTTCTTTGTAGTCCTGCCTATTGTATTTTGTGCATTAAAAACATTATTCTGTGAAGGGCTTCATATGGTTCATCAGATTTCCAACAAAGGAAAGATGAGACAAAAAAAAGCTAAGAACAAATAGAAGATGGATGGACAGACAATTTCTTTACTAAGTACTAACTATGTTCCAGGCACTAAGATAAGTACTTGAGGATACAAATAAAACAACTGAATAGAAAAATTCAAACTTTTCAAAACCCAAAGGAAACTTAGAGATTACTTCATCCAAGTGCCTCATGTCAGAAAAGAGCAAAATGAGGTTTTACCTAGTTCAAAGACTTTGTCGAGGTCACTCAGTGAATAAGAGACTAAGCTGGTAGCAGAACCTGAGCCTGGAGCTCTCACTACTCTCCCTGCCTATGTAAACATATGCTACATGCACTAAAAATAATGATCTCTCCTGCCCTCGTTACAGACCCAGAGCATATTAGCAGGCCCAGAGAGAGGCTTATGTTAGCTAGGAACACCATTTTATTGACTTTAGAATGCAAGCCAATCAGAGTAGCACAAAAACTACTTGAAATGCTTCAGAGAAATGAGTCTGGAATAAGGAAAGCTACACAAGCAAGTTATGTGATGGAGATTTTAACTAGTCTCCTTGCCAGCAAAATTGGAAATTCTGAGCACTGATACAAGGGGGAAATTGTTCTTTTATTAAACATACATCGCACTTGAAAGTGTCTAAAGGGAACTTCCTGTCACAGCACTAGAATTCACCGTTTGATCTTCCTTTTCAAATTTAAGCTGACATCCTGGCAGCCTCCTGCCTTTTTAGTTAATAAATGTCGGGGTGTCTTTTTCAAGGAAAGGTCAGCATTCTTTGCTTCAATAATGTCATTAGAAAATTCTAAGCCTCTCTTGTGGAGTGATATATTTGTACAATTGTTTGGCAGTGAATTTGCCTTCTCCCTCCTCAATTAACACTGAAAGAAATATTAGGGCTGATGATCACAGAAATTAGGGAACTCCAAGCATTAGAGATCATCTTGTTTATCTACATAACAGCTGAGGACTACTAAATACAAAAAACTGTCTAGTGATGTGATTGAATCTTACTTTGACTCAAGAGAAAAGGTGATTATTCCCTCCTTTTAGAAGGTCAGGTTGTAGGCTTCCTGATTAAATAATCTTTACACTCAATTTTCTTCTTTATTTCATCTCATTGCTCCTACTTATGATTTTTCTTTCTCACCAGCACATCCTTGAGCAGATTTCTTTCAGTAAACCTGTCAATGCTTGGAGTTATCTGTTTTACATAAGCATTCAGTCTCCACCAAGTGAGGTGCAGGGACCAGTTAAGACAAGAGCAAAGGATTCCTTGCTGAGGTCAATCCCATTTACTTGGAATTTATTCCTTCTTCATTTCTGCCTAAAAAGTCCATCACTTGTTTCTACACTTCTTGTGTAGGTACTCAAGTGCTACCTACACAAGAACATTTTTAATCTATTTAACTGCTAGGGGCTTCCTTATCCAACAGTGTTTTATTTATTTTCCTTTTTTTTTCTTTATATGTTATGGATAGACTGATCTTGTAGTTTCATTACTAAAATTAATACTCCCAGATGAGGAAACTCTAACTAGCAATGCAGATTTGTACCTTTCCTACAACTTCTAGTCTTAGAGAATTGTCTGGAACACACAGAGATTACCTGATTTGAGCATAGGATCTTAATATATCAGAAACAAAACTTGAACTCAAATTTTCTTGGTTCTAAAGACAATTCTCTATCCACTGTATCATGTTGCTGTGTATATACAAATGTAAATACATATGTATATATAATACATATATATATATATATATAATAAATATGTGTACATATATATGCATGATTACATGTGTACATGATATTTCCACTAAGAGGTCTTTTTTATATGTATGTGTTTTATTTCCAGTGGTTAATACTATGCCTGTTATAGTAAACATTTTGTTGTTGTTAAATTGTTTCAGTTGTGTGCCACTCTTTTTGATCCCATTTAGAGTTTTCTTAGCAAAGATACTTTGTGGTTTTGCCATTTTCTTCTCCAGTTAATTTTACAGATGAGGAAACTGAGGCAAACAGGCAAAAGGACTTGGCCAGAGTTATAAAGCTAGTAAGTGTTGGAGGTCAGACTTGAACTCAGAAAGATAAGTCTTATTGATTCCAGGTCCATACTCTGTACTCTGTGCCACCTAAATGTCCAGTAGGCGATTTGAAAAGATCATTTATTGTTAATTAAATCTATTTAACTTGAGGCAGCTAGTGAAGCAATGGATAGAGATCAGGGTTTAGATTAAGAAAATCTGAGTTCAAATTTTAGTCTCAAACAGTTATTAACTATGTGATTTTGCAAAAGTCACTTGACTTCTGTTTGACTCTGTTTCCTTTACAATAAATTAGGTATTCATGCTACCCTTAGGTCATTGTGATGGCCAAATGACACAATATTTAAATTGGTAAAATAGCTTACCATAGTGACTGGTACATAGGATGTGTTATGAAAATGCTTCTTCCGTTCCCTTCTCATGTTATCTGACATAACTACAGGTAGGTATTTGAAGGGATTTGGAAAGCTCAAAATATAGGGAGAGAACTATCTTGCATATAGTTGTATCAGGAGTTACTACAAATCAGACTTCACCATCCTAAGATTAAGAATATAGTGGGGTAGTGCATTAAGTAAGAGTAATTGAGTTGGAGCCAGGAAAACCTGAATTCAAATCCTACCTCAGATAGTCACTTGCTTTGTGATAAAAGGCAAATCTCTTAATTTCTCATCAGTAAATAAAGATAATAATGTATCAGCCTCACAGGATTGTTGTAAGAATTGTTCTGTCAACACTGGAAGACTCTGAAGAGGGAGCAGGAATGATGATTTGCATAAGGAGGAGGGCACTTATCTAGAGTCTTCCTGGAGTAGGGCCAATGCAAGTTATGGTTCTACTGACCTCCTTTCAACATAAGGCCTGGAAATGCTAAGGCTTAGTGGCTCTAGATTTCTAACCATTCCACTTCAGAGAAGAGGCAAAAGAATACTGAATTTAAGAGCAGAGAAGAACTCAGATATCATCTAGAACCTTCCCCTTTTTAACAAGAGAAACTGAGGCCCCAAGGGGAGTTTCTTGCCTCACATCATGCAGCAATAGTCAGGAGAACTAGAATTTTAATTTAACTACTCTAACTCCAAATCAATGTTCTTTCCAATATATATAGTGCTGAAAGATATTGGGGGATGTAGTCAGAGTGATGAAAACTTATGTTTAATACAAAGTACTAGGATGTGTCTCCATTATAATTGGCAATGATGTCATAGAATCTGTTTGTTTTTACATGTATTTGAAAAATAAAATATTAATAATTAAATATATATACAAAATTTTAAATAATCACAAAATCACAAGACTTTAATATTAAATGGGTCCAGAGCCCTCCATCACATACATGAAAAATATAATCCTCTTAATAATATATATGGCAAATAATCATATGGCTTTTATATATAATGAAGGGAAATCTACCAGAGGTTGTTCATTCTGCTACCAAGTTCTATAAAGTTTACAAAACACTCTCCTCACAATATCCTTAAAACTTAGATAATACAAGAATTATAACTACTATTTCATGAATGAAGAAAATGAATCTGAAGGAGGTTAATCATGTTGACAGAATGAATAAAGAATTGGGCTTGAAAATGAGAAGACCTCAGATCAAATCTGACCCGAGATATTTAATCACTATATGATCTTGGGCAAGTCACTTAGCTATTGTCTGCCTCAATTTAACTTCCTTCCTTCTTTCCTTCTCTTCTTTCCTCCTTTCTTCCTTCCTTCTTTTCCTCCTTCCCTTCTTCCCTACTTCTCTTCTGCCTTCCTTCCTTCCATCTTTTCTTCCCACCTTCCCTTCTTCCCTCTTCTTTCCTTCCTTCCTTCCTTCCTTCCTTCCTTCCTTCCTTCCTTCCTTCCTTCCTTCCTTCCTTCCTTCCTTTATTTTATACATTTTTCTATGTTATTTTTTAAAAATTGCTTTCACTAGTGAGCAGACACAAGAGAATATTGTATACAGCAGCAACAAGGTTATGTGATGAACAACTCTGCTGGACTTGGCTCTTTTTAACAATGAGATGATTCAGGCCAATCCCAATAGACTTCTGATGAACTTCTGAGAGCCATCTACATCTAGAGAAAGGACTATGGGGACTGATTTGAATCATACATAGTATTTTCATCTTTGTTATTGTTATTGTTGTTGTTGCTTGCTTGTTTTTTACTTTCTCATTTTTCCCCTTTTGATTTGATTTTTCTTATGCAGCATGATAAGTGTAGAAATATGTTTAGAGGAATTGCACATATTTAACCTGTTTTGGATTGCTTGCTGTCTGAAGGAGGGAGGAAGAAAACATTAGAATGCAAGGTTTTGCAGAGGTTAGTGTTGAAAACTATCTTTGCATGTGTTTTGAAAAAACAAAGAGATATTATTGATTAAAAAACAGAATGTGAAATAATAAATTTCCATTCTAAGAAAACTTATATAATAAATGGTATACATTGTTTTCAGACATATCAAGATTGCCTTCATTTCCCATTGATTCCATACATCACAATACATGAACACCGTTACATAAGCTCTTTTTTATAACAAAGAATTACAATTATGCAAAATATTGGTCATATATGACATCCTCTTTCTCCTTCACCATCAATAGATAATTATCTCTCTCCAAAGGTAATCACATAACATCTATGAACTTCTGTGTTATCTATGCAAATGTGCCTCATAGGATAATGATTACAAGGTTTAAATAAGGTAATTTATAAATTTTCAATTCCTTTGCACATGTCAGTTAGTATGAATTTCCTGGACAAATAATTATTGAATGTTGCTCATATTTCATTTGATACTTACCCCATGAAATTAGCAGGCCTGATTATTAGTATGTCCAGCCTAGATAGGAGGATTATAAGGACCACATATATATTATTACTTACCCACAAAAGCATTAGCAAGAACTGGCATTTGGACCAGAATTCTGATTACTATATGTTCACTACATTCTACTAAATGATGTGCACAAAAGATGTAATTTTAGAACACACACAACTTGTGATTTATTTTATTTCCATCAAGACAGAGAAAATACATTTTGTATTGCCCAATATTTTGATCACTTTTTTTCTTATGCTTTCTCACTAGTGAAATAGTGAGGATAGGCTCAAGGGAATACATAAGCCATGTGTATATTTTGTTACTTGAAACAGATCTTTCTGATTTTTTAAATTTTTTTTTTTTGGAATGTTTAGCAATAGCTAGACAATACATTGAACATAGTACTGTAATTGGAGTTTAGGAAACCTGAGTTCAAATCCTGACTGAGATAATTACTAACTGCATTATGCAAGTTATTTAACCTCCCTCTGACTCAAATATGAATAACACTACTATCTATCTCCCAGAGTTATTGTTAATAAAATTAAATAATGATTAAAACACTTTGTAAAGCTTAAAGTGATATATAACTGTCATTGATGGTGCTGCTGCTCATGTTAGATAAATATGCTTACATCTTTATGGACAAGACTTATCCAAAATACAGTATAGATTACTGATATCATCTTCCCCACTCCATTTTGCTGGACCAGAGGGAGAGGGGATAACAATGATTATTTACCATCTTTTTGTCAAAAGTACCTCAGAATTCATTCTTCCTCTTATGATTTTGATTAGGAAAACAAGGTTCCATGAATCTTATTAATTGGTCTTATTATTATAGACAATAATCCGTGATTTTAAAGCATACTAACTCCAGCCTTTGGGAACTTACGGAATTTCCTAGTGAATACAGAACACATTGACATATAATGCCAAGGAATATTACTCAATGTTTCCATTTCTATCATGATTTTCTGGCCTGGAGTTTTTCTCCTTGGGAAGCTTTGGAATCGTTATTCATACATGACATTTTGAGGTTGTTACCCTCCTCACAGAAATTCACCTTTCAATGCAGGAAGAAGGGGAAAAAAACCCAAACCTTTCACTGGTTATTTTTTTTAACCTGAAAGTCTGAGACACATAATCAATTATGACCCACTTGAGTATCACTAGAATATTGGAAGTTTTTTAAAAAGAAAAATATAGATTATATGACTTTGAAATAAGCAAGGCAAGCCAGGTTTCAATTGTTGACCCAGTTTGCAACCAGATACAAACAGATTTTTAACAATCACCATCATCCTTATAGTAAAATCATCATAAAATCAAAGAATCTTGAAGACAGATGGATTTTAGACATTATTTAGTCCCACCATTTAAGAAATAAATTCTATATTTTGCTTTCTTAATAGTTATCACATTTTTATTCAATTATCACCGAACATAATAGGAAAATTATTATTTCCTGAGGTTACCTATTTTTTTGACAGATAGCTCCAATTGTTACAAAGTCCTTTTTGATATTGAATTCAAATTTGTCTCCTTGGAATTACATCCATAAATCTGAGTTATCTCTTTTGAGGTTGATAGAACAAGACAATAATTTATTCTTCTCTATGAAATACTTCAAATATTTGAAAACAACCATCACAAATTAATTAGCTAATTGAGAAGCAATTAAATGATTGTTGTTTGCCAAGTACTATGCTAATCATTGCGGATATAAATAGAAAAATAAGATTGTTCCTGCTCTCAAGAAGCTCTTATTCTAATAGGGAAGACAGCACAGAGGGAAGATTTGAGCTATAAGAGAAATGGAATTTTTCATGTTCTTTGGCTGCATCAACAAAGCAGATGCAACCATTATTATTAGCTGCATCTAATCCAATGCCATTTCTACTGATAAGACCATTTCTGCTTCCGATGTCAATATATATAATAGTGACAAGGATTTGAGTGGCAAGAAATTTTTGTTCTGTGTCTTCACTAGCTTTGGATTATTTCTATGGAGTTAGAGACTGTAATTCCTGACGAAGGGTGGCAATTATTAACTAGTTGAATGTGCTAATTGAAGTGGTAAAAGAAGTTCAACTCTAAAATATTTTGTCTGTCCCTCAGGAATTTTTCTAAATTTTCTTTTCCTCAGATATAAATTCTTCCATTTTCATGGATAGCAAAGCATTTCAAGTTACTGAAATGTTATTATTGTTGATTTTCCATTCCTTGTGTCTCTTCTGTTCCTGATGTAGGTTAGATTTATGATGTTCAAATATGAGGAACTGGAGACTTGCATAACTAATCAAAGGTGCTAAGATATATCCTGAAGCAAGTAATCTGTTTCTTTTTTTTCATGGCACTCATCCTTTCTTTAAACTTCATAAATCCAGATGTCTTTGTGGTGACTAGCAACAGAGTTCAAATTCAATAATAACAGCCATTGTTATTATGATATTTTATTGTATGATGATATTTTAATCTTTTAACACTTTCCTCACAACAACCCCATGGTGAAGGTAGTATTCACATTGTCATATGCATTTTATAGAGGAAGAAATTGGATCCCAACAAGGCAAAATCATTTGCACAAAGTAAGTGTAAGCAATGCAATTTTATTCTAGACTTCTTGATTATAAATTCAGGGCTCTTTCCTTTATGCCACAGTGAATCTTAAGTTCAGAAAATTAGAGTAGAAATCTCCATGTATTTGAAGTCAGAGGACCTGTGTTAAAAACTTGGAACTCCTTATTTTCTAAATTATCTTTGGGGCCTGTTTTTTTTTTTAATTTTGGAAAATAAAGGTAATTGAAATAAGTGACTTCTAAGGAATTTACTCATTTTCAATCTATGATTTCCTGACCTACTAAGTACATGACATTGTTCTAGCTATTTGGAATATCTGTAATAATAACTCGCATTTTTTTTGGTGATAGGTATGACACAGAATCTGTTCTCAAGAACCTTAAAAATTTAAGAGGGCAAAAAGACATAAAAATTAATGCCTATGATACTAAGATAGCAAGGTGGATAGAATGCCACATCTGGAGTCAGAACTAGAATTCAAGTCTCGTCTCAGGTGCTTATGAGCTATGTGATCCTGAGCAAGTCATTTTACCTTGTCTTAATCTTAGTTTTTAAAGTTTGTAAAATGAGGTGAAGGAGATGGTGAACTGCTACAGCATCTTTGTACAAAAAACTGTCAATGGAAGTACAAAGAGTCAGACATGGCTGAAAATAACTGATCAAGAATATGGTGCAAAGGGAAAATCTTGATTTTAGAGGATTTAATGTTGAAGTATGCTTCCCTACTCAGAGTGGAAAGGGAGTAGACCATTAATGTACTGAATGAAGATTTTGGCAGACATGACTAACACTTTGCTTTATTTTATTTCTTTATTATGAAGGTGGAGGATGTTGAGCTAGAATGTAAGAAAGAGGGAGACTATTAAAAAATGTCAAAATATTTTTTAAATCAATGAAAATTTTAAAAATAAGATACAAAGAAGCCATATCAAAATGCCCTAAATCACCATTGATTAGAGAAATGCAAATTAAAACAATTCTGAAGTACCACCTCATACCTCTCTGATTGACTAGAAAGACAGGAAAAGATAATGACAAATGTTGAAAGAGATGTGAGAAACCTGAGACACTAATACCTTGTTGGTGGAATTGGGAAATGATCCAAACATTCTGGAGAACAATCTGGAACTATGCCCAAAGAGCTATAAAACTGTGCATAGCCTTTGATCCAACTGAGCCACTATAGGGTATATATGCCAAGGAAATCATAAAGGAGGGAAAAGGATCAATATGTGCAAAAATATTTGTAGCAGTTATTTTTATGGAACAAAGAATTGGAAAATGAGAAGATGGATATCCATCCATTGGGGAATGGCTGAATAAATTGTGGTATATGAAGATAACAGAATATTATGTTCCATAAAAAAATATTGTTCCAAGCTGATTTTGGAAAGGCCTGGAAAGCTTTACATGAACTGATGATGACTGAAACAAGCAGAACCAGTAATAGATTATACACAATAACAGCAAGAATGTGTGATTATCAACTATGAAAGACTTGGTTCTTTTCAGTGATTCAGTGATCCAAAGCAGTCCTAATAGACTTAGGACTGAAAATGCAATTTGCATTTAAAAAAAGAACTCTGGAGAGTGAATGTAAATCAACACATGCTATGTCCACTTCTTTTTTCTTTTTTTTTTTATCCCATGATTTTTCCTTGTGCTTTGACATTTCTCTCCAATATGATTCATAAAACAATGTGTATTAAAATATGTACATTTTTAAAAAGAATAATTAGATGCAAAGGAGAATATGATAAATAGAGACAATATGTTTTAGAGATCTGGTACAATCCTTAGAACACTAACCTTATATTCAAAGAAGGGGCTCCTCATATGGAATTCCATATATGAGTATTACATTAGGAAAAATATTCACATCATAGAAGGAAGGAAGAAAATAAATATTCATTAAATACCTACTCTGTGCCAGACACTATACTGAGCACTTTCTAAGTATCTCAGTTGATCCTCACAACCTACCTGGAAAGTAGATGCTATTATAACCCTCATTTTGCATTTGGGGAAACTGAGACAAATTAATGGCAAGGTAACTTTTTGAGAATTATGTAGTTAGTATCTGAGGTCCAATTTGAATTCAGTTCTTTCTGATTCCAGACCCACAACTCCATATATTATATTGTCTCTAGGAAAGGATGAAAATGGGACAGGAACAGAAAGTTATCTGGTTTATTTGTATTATATAACTTGGGAAGAGAAATATATTATAAAGTCCAAAAAATCTTAATCATGAAGTCACAGCATTTTGTAAA
The DNA here is from genome assembly GCF_902635505.1 of Sarcophilus harrisii. Classification (NCBI taxonomy): domain Eukaryota; kingdom Metazoa; phylum Chordata; class Mammalia; order Dasyuromorphia; family Dasyuridae; genus Sarcophilus; species Sarcophilus harrisii. Next base: position 613,742,500 of record NC_045426.1, on the reverse strand, counting down.
CTGAGAGGGTCCTCATTTGTCATCTAATCTAACATATCAAGAATGTAGCTTCTTCTCACATATTTTTGTCTATTAGTAGAAATAGAAGAGAATTCAAAAACCATAGGCCAAGGAACTGCATTCTTTCCTCTTGAGAAATTCTAATAATATTATTAAAGAAGTGACCAATAAATATATAAGAAAGGAAGCAGTCACACACACACACACACACACACACACACACACATCCAATAACAGAATGATATCATCAAGAATATGCCATGACAGACTCATTCCATTTCCTTTTTCTGCAGAGTTGTAAAACTATTATATGAGGGGAATGACTATTATATCAGTGATCTAAGTTTCAACAATATGATGAAATATATCATACAATTGTTGTTGAAAATATGCAGAAATGTGGCCTACACAATAATACAGTTCATTGAATTTGAAACTGATTAAATAGCTAGAAAAAAAATGAAGGTTTAGAGAATTGCAAACTCAAGATGATCAATAGTGTGAGATAGCAACCAAGAAAAGTAATATCATCTTGGGCTACATTAAAAGAGGCATAATTTTCCAAAAATAAGGCATTAGGTCTGATACCCTCTACTCTGGCCAGAATATAACAACTTTTGTGTTGTTTCAGGCACAACATTTTAAGAAGTACATTGACAAATTGGAAAATATCCAGAAGAACTAAATGTGAGGATCTTTTGTCAATATGAAAGAAGATATTTAGCCTGAGGATGAGAAGGATAAAGGGAACAAGGAAACTGTCACAAAGTACTTGAAAGCCTGTTATGTGGAAATGGGGAATAAGCTTGTTCTATTTGGACTCAGAGGACAGAAATAAGAATATGTAAAAGTTATAAGAAAATTTTAGAATCGATTTAGGAGACAATGTCCTAATATCAAAGCAGAATAGTCTTCCTGAAGGAATAGTGGATTCTCCATTAATAGTGGGTCTTCAAGAAAAAAACAAAACTAAATGACCACTTCCAAAGTACTCTTTAGTGAAGAATTTTTTCCATTTTATTTGGACAAGACAGCAGATTACATGAATGAATGCATGAATGAAGTGGGTTTGTTAAATGCTTACTTGTGCAAAATATACTGAGCAGATGTATTAGGCAGGTGGATGGTACAGTCAAGACAGCATGGAGTCTCAAGTCAGTAAAACTTGAATTCCAATTTAACCTCAAACTGTTATGGTTATGTGACCCTAGGCAAGTCACATCTAACTCAGTTTCCCCAAAACTGTAAAATTGGGATAATATTAGCACCCACCTACAAGAGTTATTCTGAATGCTAAATGACATTATATTTGTAAGCAGTTAGGTATTTAATAAGTTCTTCCCTTTTCTTTCCCTAAGTACTATGCAGGCAACTACAAAGGCAAAGAAAATCCCTGGTCTCAAGGAACTTATATCTTCCAAGAAAGTAGTCAACTACATAAAAAGATGGAGCATTTTAGAATGGTATATATGGCAAGAAGGATCATAAAGAAGCAGACTGACACACTACTTCCAAAGCCAATGATTAAGTTGATTTGATCATGACTCCAGAAATAGAAGGGCTGGGGCAAGATGCCTGCACTAAGGTCTCCCTAAAATAGTGAATGAGAATTTGCCACCAGCCCTTACAGGAGGACCAAGGGCAGACATTCTGGAGACAAAATGGCTAAAACATTTCCAATTTGGTATCTAATCTTAATGGTAAAGTTTCTGTCCAGATTATCAAAAAAAGATGATCCAGGATTAAAAAGTGAAGGAAAGAATAGTTGGGGCCTGAAAGAGTGGGTCAGGTAAGGCAGCAGAACAGAATTCTGAAAATCATAGGAACATACATTTTAAACTGGAAGGAATTTCAGGGATTTTTTATTCATACCACTCATTTTGCAGATGAGAAACAGAGACCTACAGAGCCTAAAAGATTGCCCAAGATTACATTTAAAATAAGAGAATCCAAAATCATAGCCTCTGAGTCCTATTTCAAACACAAAACTCTTTCCATTATAGTAGACTGATTCACTGTCTTATTTTCACCCAGCCCTACTCCTCCACCTCAAAGTTAAGATTTGTAATTTATATGACAAGTCTGTGATGGAGTCAAGGAGAAGCTGTTGGGCAGAAGGGGCTAAAATGAAGTAGAGCTGCAGCTTACTTGAAATAGTGGCCCAATTGAAGAAACTACCATTCAGAACAGCAGGGCCCAAGATGGGAGTTCCAGAAGTGAGAGATTTAAAATCCATCCAATGATCAACTTTTATGATTCTGAGGTTTTACTGAGATGGGGATGGTAGTTGTGAGGTGGGGGAGAAAAGAATTTTATTTTAGTCATTAAGGATCAGATATCTGATCTAGGCTTAATCTATTACATATTTTATCACTACCTATAGTTAACATACTATAAGTTCAGACAACCGAGCAGCATAGAATTTAACCAACACACGCATTACTGAAAAGTACAAAATGTCACATATGCTTCTTAACACAATTCCCAGAGAACATGTGAGCACTATATGTAGTACCTATTCCACCTCTTCTTTCTTACTAAGTTATGAGTAGAGTTGGAAGAGTTTACCTTCTTAAGTATTTTCAAATCCATTCTCCATCTGGGACTCTTTAGCAATATCCCCATCACAAGCAATAGGCATAGGTCAAATTGAAAGAGCCAGAGCCATGAAACTCTGCCATAGCAATTCTTTGCATATCCTTTTGTACCCCTATGTGTCCAGCCAGTTTTTCAAAGACTAATTTTATAACACTATAGATAAACTCAAATTTAGTAAGGACTCAGTAAAAAACACCTGAGAGAGTCAAGAAAGGCAGGAAAAGGACTCCCTAGAGAAAACAATTTAGACTAGGAAATAATAGAACATAATATCTTATTCATGCTGATCAAAAATACTTACAAAGAAATGAATTTGTGAGGAATAAAAGATTCAGAGATCTGTACATTCAGAAATCTTAGTAGATGGCATTTGGAAAGGGAAATATTAGATTTTCAGGTATGCCTGGAGATTGACAAAGAGACGATGGAAGATCATCTTCCATATTCTTTTTTTTTTTTTTTTTTTTTTGTTTTTTTTTTTTTTTAATTTAATAGCCTTTTATTTACAGGATATATACATGGGTAACTTTACAGCATTAACAATTGCCAAACCTCTTGTTCAATTTTTCACCTCTTACCCCCACCCTCCCTAAAATGGCAGGATGACCAGTAGATGTTAAATATATTTAAAATATAACTTAGATACATAATAAGTATACATGACCAAAACATTATTTTGCTGTACAAAAGAATCAGACTCTGAATTATTGTACAATTAGCTTGTGAAGGAAATCAAAAATGCAGGTGTGCATAAATATAGGGATTGGGAATTCAATGTAATGGTTTTAGTCATCCCCAGAGTTCTTTTCTGGTATAGCTGGTTCAGTTCATTCTGCTCCATTAGAAATGATTTGGTTGATCTTGTTGCTGAGGATGGCCTGATCCATCAGAACTGGTCATCATCTAGTATTGTTGTTGAAGTATATAATGATCTCCTGGTCCTCTCATTTCACTCAGCATCAGTTCGTGTAAGTCTCTCAGGCCTTTCTGAAATCATCCTGTTGGTCATTTCTTACAGAACAGTAATATTCCATAATTTTCATATACCACAATTTATTCAGCCATTCTCCAACTGATGGACATCCATTCAGTTTCCAGTTTCTAAGCCACTACAAAAAGGGCTGCCACAAACATTCGTGCTACAGGTCCCTTTCCTTCTTTATAATCTCTTTGGGATATAATCCCAGTAGTAACACTGCTGGATCAAAGGGTATGCACAGTTTGATAACTTTTTGAGCATAGTTCCAAACTACTCCAAAATGGTTGATTCGTTCACAACTCCACCAACAATGAATCAATGTCCCAGTTTTCCCACATCCCCTCAACAATCATCATTATTTTCCTGTCATTTTGCCAATCTGACAGGTGTGTAGTATATCTTAGAGTTGTCTTAATTTGCATTTCTCTGATTAATAATGACTTGGAGCATCTTTTCATATGACTAGAAATAGTTTCAATTTCTTCATCTGAGAATTGTCTGTTCATATCCTTTGACCATTTTCAATTGGAGAATGGCTTGATTTTTATAAATTAGAGTTAATTCTCTATATATTTTGGAAATGAGGCCTTTATCAGAACCTTTGACTGTAAAAATATTTTCCCAGTTTATTGCTTCCTTCTAATCTTGTCTGCATTAGATTTGTTTGTACAAAAACTTTTCAGTTTGGTATAATCAAAATTTTCTATTTTGTGGTCAGTAATGATCTCTAGTTCTGCTTTGGTCATAAAGACCTTCCCTTCCACAGGTCTGAGATGTAAACTATGCTATGTTCCTCTAATTTATTAATGATTTCATTCTTTATGCCTAGGTCATGAACCCATTTTGACCTTATCTTGGTGTACGAGCGTTAAGTATGGATCAATGCCTAGTTTCTGACCATATTAGTTTCAATTTTCCCAGCAATTTTTATCAAACAGTAAGTTCTTATCCCAAAAGCTGGGATCTTTGGGTTTTCAAAGACTAGGTTGCTATATTTAGTTGACTGTTTTATCCCTTGAACCTTACTCTATTCCACTGATCAACTAATCTATTCTTAGCCAATACCAAATAGTTTTGGTAACTGCTGCTCTATAATATAATTTTTAGATCATGTTTAATAAGCCACCATCATTTGATTTTTTTCATTAATTCCTTGAAATTCTTGACCTTTTGTTTTTCCATTGAACTTTGTTGATTTATTTTCTAGGTCATTAAAATAGTTTTTTGGGAGTCTGATTGGTATAGCGCTTTAAATAAATAGATTAGTTTAGGTAATATTGTCATCTTTATTATATTTTGCTCGCCCTATCCAAGAGCATTTAATATTTTTCAATTGGTTAGATCAGACTTAATTTGTGTGAAAAGTGGTCTGTAATTTTGCTCATAAAGTTTCTGATTTTTCCCTTGGCAGATAGATTCCTAAATATTTTATATTATCAGTAGTTACTTTAAATGGAATTTCTCTTTGTAACTCTGACTGTTGGATTTTTAGTGATATATAAGAATGCTGATGACTTATGTGGGTTTATTTTATAACCAGCAACTTTTGCTAAAGTTGTGGATTATTTCTAATAACTTTTAGCAGAATCTCTGGGGTTCTCTAAGTATACCATCATGTCATCGGCAAAGAGTGATAATTTGGCTTCCCATTGCCTATTCTTTCCTTTAATCTCTTTCTCAGCTCTTATTGCTTATAGCTAGCGTTTCTAATACAATATTAAATAGTAACGGTGATAGTGGGCAACCTTGTTTCACTCCAGATCTTATTGGGAATGGTTTGCAGGTTTGTCTCCATTACATATGATGCTTACTGATGGTTTTAAATAGATGCTGCTGATTATTTTAAGGGAAAAGTCCATTTATTCCTATACTCAAGTGTTTTAATAGGAATGGATGTTGGATTTTTATCAAATGCTTTTCTGCATCTATTGAGATGATCATATGGTTTTGTTAATTTGGATTATTAACATGGCCAATTATATTGATAGTTTTCCTAATATTGAACCAGCCCTGCATTTCCTGGTATAAATCTTACTTGATCATAGTGTATTATCTTGGAGATGATTTTCTGTAGTCTTTTTGCTAATATCTTATTTAAGATTTTAGCATCAATATTCATTAGGAGATTGGTCTATAATTTTCTTTCTCTGTTTTCAGCCTACCTGGTTTAGGTATCAGTACCATGTCTGTGTCATAGAAGGAATTTGGTAGGACTCCTTCATTCCTATTTTATCAAATAATTTATATAGCATTGAGGCCAATTGTTCTTTAAATGTTTGGTAAAATTCACATGTAAATCCATCTGGTCCTGGGGATTTTTTCTTAGGGAGTTGTTTAATTGCCTGTTCTATTTCTTTTTCTGAAATGGGACTATTCAAGCAATTTACTTCCTCCTCTGTTAGTCTGGGAAGTCTATATTTTTGGAGGTAGTCATCCATTTCACTTAGGTTATCAAATTTATTGGCATAAAGTTGAGCAAAATAACTCCTTATTATTTCTCTAATTTCCTCTTCCTTGGTGGAAAGTTCTCCCTTTTCATTTTTAAGACTACTAATTTCATTTTCCTCCCTCCTTTTTCTAATCAGATTTACCAAAGGCTTATCTTTTTTATTGGCTTTTTCATAGAACCAACTCTTAGTTTTATTAATTAGTTCAATAGATTTTTTACTTTCAATATTTTTAATTTCTCCTTTTAATTTTAGAATTTCCAATTTAGTATTTGATTGGGTGTTTTTAATTTGGTCTTTTTTTAGTTTTTTTAGTTGCAAGCCCAATTCATTAATCTTTTCTTTCTCTGTTTTATTCAATGTAAGCCTCTAAGGATATAAAATTCCTCTTATTACCGCTTTGGCTGCATCCCACAAATTTTGGTATGATGTCTCATCATTGTCATTATCTTGAGTGAAATTATTAATTGTATCTATAATTTGCTGCTTCACCCAATCATTCTTTAAGATGAGATTGTTTAGTTTCAATTACTTTTTGGTCTATTCCCCCTAATTTTTTGTTGAATGTAGTTTTTATTGCATCATGATCTGAAAAGAAAGCATTTACTATTTCTGCTTTCTTGCATTTAATTTTGAGGTCTTTATGTCCTAATATATGGTCAATTTTTGAATAGGTTCCATGAACTGCTGAGAAGAAAGTATATTCCCTTCTATCTCCATTCAATTTTCTCCAAAGATCCAACATACCTAATTTTTCTAATATTCTGTTTACTTCTTTAATTTCTTTCTTATTTGTTTTGTGGTTTGATTTGTCTAATTCTGAGAGTGCAAGGTTGAGATCTCCTACTATTACAGTTTTGTTGTCTATTTCTTCTTGCAACTCTCTTAACTTCTCCTTTAGGAAGCTGAGTGCCATACCACTTGGTGCATATATTTTTTAATATTGATATTGCTTCGTTGTTTATGTACTACCCTTTAGCAGGATGTAGTTTCCTTCCTTATCTCTTTTAATTAGATCAATTTTTACTTTTGCTGATCTGAGATAAGGATGGCTACCCTGCTTTTTGACTTCACCTGAAGCATAATAGATTTTGCTCCAGCCTTTACCTTTACTCTATATGTATCCCCTGCTTTAAATGTGTTTCTTGTAAACAACTATATTATAGGGTTCTGACTTTTTGATCCAGTCTGCTATCTGCCTCCTCTTTATGGGGAGTTCATCCCATTCACATTTACGGTTAGAATTACTAAATCTGTATTTCCTGCCATCCTAATAACCCCAGATTGTGCTTTCTTATTCTTGCCTCCCCCAACCTCTTTCCCCCTTTTAAACTTATGTACCCTCTTGTATCACGATACTTATCCTCTTTATAATCCTCCTCCCCCTTTGAGTCTTTCCCCTTCCTTCCCTTATTACTCTTTTCTTTTCCTTTTCCTCTCCCCGTTTTTAATGAGGCGGAGAGAATTTTCTCTAAAACAAATGTCAATTATTTTTCCTTTGAGCCAACTCTGATGAGAGTAAGATTCACACAATGTTCCTCCCCCTCTCTAAATTCCCTCAGATATGATAAGTTTCCTTAGCCTCTTTGTGGGATGTGGTTTCCCCTCTTTTTATCCCTCCTTCCCACCTTATTCTGCCATGCATCCCTTTTCCATATATACTTCCCTTTTTATGTTATATCAGTACTATCAAATTTTACATGTATTTTTTTGTATATCCACAACAAATACAATTCTCAAGAGTTATTTTACCTTTTCTGCATCTCTTGAGTTCTATTCTTGGAATCAATTTTTTGTTTAATTCTGGTTTTTTCTTCAGAAACAAATGGAATTCATTTGTTTCATTAAATGTCCATCTTCTTCCCTGGAAGAAAATGCTCAGCTTAGCTGGGTAGTTTATTCTTGGCTGCATCCCAAGTTCTTGTGCCTTTCGGAATATCATATTCCAGGCCCTTCTTTCCTTTAATGTAGAGGCAGCCAGATCCTGGGTGATCCTTATTGTGGCACCTCAGTATTTAAATGGTTTTTGGCTGTTGTAAATTTTTTCCTTTATCTGATAGTTCTGAAATTTTGCCACAATATTCCTTGGTGTTTTTATTTTAGGGTTTCTTTCAGAAGGTGTTCGATGAATTCTTTCAATGCCTATTTTACCTTCTGATTCTATTACATCTGGGCAGTTCTCTTTGATGATTTCTTGTAAAATAGTATCTAGGCTCTTTTTTTTAATCTATAGTTTTCGGAAAGTCAATAATCCTCAGATTATCTCTCCTAGATCTATTTTCCAAGTCTGTCATTTTAGCAAGTAGATAATTCTATGGTTTTTCCAGTTTGTCATTTTTTTGGTTTTGCTTGACTGATTCTTGCTGTCTCAATGCATCATTAGTTTCAATTTGTTCAGTTCTAATTTTTAAAGAATTAGTTTTCTTCATTAGCTTTTTACTTCTTTCTGTATATGTCAATTGAGTTTTTGAATGTATTGTTTTGGTCTGTGGAATTTTTTCCATTTCACTAATTTTTTTTAGTGAATTATTTTCTTTCAATTCATCCGATCCTACTTTCTTGCGTGTTCTTTGTCTTTTCCAATTCACGGATCCTACTTTCTAGTGAATTCTTTTTTTTCAATTCACAATTCTTACTTTCCTGTGATTTTTATTTTTCAATTCACCAATTTGCACTTCCTGGGAATTTTTCTTTTCAATTCGTATTTCAGGAAGTTGTTGCTCTCTTATGAAAGCTTCTCTTTCCTTTCCCCATTTTATCTTCTAACTCTCTTTTGAGACTTTTAATGGTCTCTTCTATAAGAGCATCATGTAAAGGAGGACAGTCTGATGCATTTTTGCTGTTTGAGGTCTCTTCAGGTTTGCTGACCTGCTCTTTTTCTGCATAGAAGCTGTCGATTGTTCTTTTCATCTTTTTATTCATGTTTTAAAGCCTTTAGGGTAGGTCTCCTAGGCAAGGGGGGTTACCAGCTTCCTCTGCAGAGCAGGGAAAGATTTAAAGCGATTTCCGGCTCGAGGTATGGGAGTGCTCTGGGTGAGAGTTTTCCCTTCCCCCAACAGGAAGTGGATTCAGCACTGGCCGAGCTATCAAACGGCTTAGTAGGGCTGAGTGGATTATCGATTGCCCTAGGCTAGAGACTAAGTGGTGAAAGTGTCACTGCCCCAGGCCGGAGCCTCTTGTGGGACTGTGGTATGTAGCAGCTGAGCGCAGACGCAGACCGCGGAACTCTGCCCCAGTGTCTCTGCCCAATGCAAATCGGCCCTGGAAAAGCTCTATGGCCCCAAGCCGAGCTCCCCACTGCTCAGATTGGAGGCTAACCCGGGCTGCGTCCTCCTGCCGTGCAGGATTCACAACTGCCCCAAGGAAAAGCCCCTACTGCGGGTTGGGGCTGCGCGCTTGTGCTGAGATCTGTGCTTTCACCCTCGGTTTGAGACTCTCCTCAGAACCTAATTTCTCTCCCGTCTGCCGATCTCCCCTGGCCCCGTAACCAACCTTTTTGGCGAGACTGCAGATTTTCTTTGGCAGGTGAGTTGTTCTCTTCTTATCTTTCCGAATTGTAGCAGTCAAGACTATTTTTGAGGCTCGATATAATATTGGTAACGAGGGTAAGAGAAGAGCTTAGAAAGACGAGTGTGTCTTCTCCGCCATCTTGGCTCCGCCCCCCATCTTCCATATTCAATGAGATCTACTTTCAATAGGAAGGAAAATAGGGTGTGAATGGTCTACTAGGTCCTACATTCATGAAAGGAAGAAAGGATTAAGGTATAAATGAAAAACTCAATATTATTTATGGTAGAAGCTCTTTCTATCTAACAATGTTCTTCTTAAAGAACATTGTCCACATCACAAAACAATGGGGGAAAAATATATGATTTCAGTTTCATTTTGTGCCCAAAGTAAAATAATAATAAATTGTTATTATTCATGATTATTAATAATTAGTAGTATCTTTAATTTGATTTTTATTTATGGAATGAAAGAAGAATTTTTGTAACGTACAATAAAGAAGATGATTACATGTGAAACTGTAAATCTACTAAGTACAACTTGTTATTCCTTTCAAATATAGAACAGCATACTTGAATGTAAAAGATTTTTTCCTATTTTGTTGCTTCTTTTCTAATCCTGTCTGCATTAGTTTTATTTGTACAAAAACATTTTTATAAAACTTTTGATATTCAAAATATATGCACAAGCAAGATAACTGGTATAAATATGTATACACATATTGCATTTAACATATATTTTAACATATTTAATATATATTGGACTGCCTGCCAGCTGGGGGGGAGAGTGTGGAGGGAAGGAGAGGAAAATTTAGAACAAAAGGTCTTGCAAGGGTCAATGTTGGAAAAATAAAATAAATAAAAATAAATATTTATAAATAAATTACATACAAATGAATTAATTAATTTATGAATTATATAAAATAAATTAATTAAATAAAAAGCTTTAATAAAAACATATGCATAGATAATTTGACAATATTGATCCTTGCAAAACCTTTTGTTCCAGATTTTCTCCTCCTTCCACTCATCCCCTCCCCTAGATGGCAAGCAATCCAATATATGTTAAACATGTTAAAATATATGTTAAATACAATACATATAAACATATTTATACAATTCTCTTGTTGCACAAGAGAAATCAGATTTAAAAATAAAGTAAATGAGTAAGAAAACAAAATGCAAGTGAACAATAACAAAAAGAGTGAGGATGTTGTGTTGTGATCCATGTTCAGTTCCTACAGTCCTCTCTGGGTGTAGATGGCTCTGTTCATCCCAACATCATTGGAACTGGAATCAATCATCTCATTGTTGGAAAAAAATCAGGTTCATCAGAATAGATCATCATATAATCTTGTTGTCCTGTACAATGATCTCCTGGTTCTGCTCATTTCACTTACCATCAGTTCATGTAAGTATCTCCAGGGCTTTCTAAAATTATCCTCCTGATTATTTCCTATAGAACAATAATATTCCATAACATTCATGTACCATAACTTATTCAGCCATTCTCCAACTGATAGGCATCCACTCAGTTTCCATTTTCTCGCCACTATGAAAAGGGATGCCACAAACATTTTTGCAAATGTGAATCCCTTTCCTTCCTTTAAGTTCTCTTTGGTATATAAGCCCAGTAGAAGCACTGCTGGGTCAAAGGGTATGCACAGTTTGATAACTTTTTGAACCTAGTTCTAAATTGCTTTCCAAAATGGTTGGATCCATTCACAGTTCCACCAACATTATATTAGTGTCCCAGTCTTCCCACTTTCCCTCCAACATTCGTCCTTGTCTTTTCCTGTCATCTTAGCCAATCTGAGAGGTGTGTAGTGGTATCTCAGAGTTGTCTTAATTTGCATTTGTCTGATCAATAGTGATTTAGAGCACCTTCTCATATGATTAGAAATAGTTTTAATTTCTTCACCCGAAAATTGTCTTTCATATACTTTGACCATTTATCAATAGGAGAATGGCTTGGATTCTTATAAATTTGAGTCAATTATATATTTTAGAAATGAGACCTTTATCAGAATCCTTAAATGAAAAATAGTCTCCCAATTTATTGCTTCCTTTCTGATCTTGTCCGCATTAGTTTTGTTTGTACAATTTTTTTAACTTAATATAAAAAAAATTAACCACTTTGTGTTCATTTATGAGTTCCAGTTCTTCTTTGGACACAAATTCCTTCCTTCTCCGCAGTTCTGAGAGGTAAACTATCCTATGTTCCTTTAATTTGCTTATAAAACTCTTTATGGCTAAATCTAGAACCCAATTAGATCTCATTTTCATATGTGGTGTTAGGTGTGGCTCAAGCCTTAATTTCTTCCATACTAATTTCCAATTTTCCCAGAAATTCTTGTCAAAAAGTGGGTTTTCATCCCCAAAGCTGGGGTCTTTGGGTTGGTCAAACACTACTTTATTATAGTCATTTACTATTTTGTCCTGTAAACCTAACCTACTCCCTGATTGACTTCTCTATTCCTTAACCAGTAACAAATGGTTTTGATTACCACTGCTTTATAATATAGTTTAAGTCTGGTATAATTGTGCCATCTTCATTTTCATTTTTCTTTAATTCCCTTGAAATTCTTGACCTTTTGTTCTTCAAGATGACCTTTCTTATTATTTTTCTAGCTCAGTAAACAAATTTCTTGGGCATTTGATTGGTATGGCACTGAATAAGAAGATTAAATTAGTATTATTGGGGGATGGAGCCAAAATGGCAGAGGAGCACATCTTTATCTGAGCTCTTCCTGATGTCCCACAGATCAATACTAAGTCAAGTCTCTGAGCTGGTTTTGGAGTGACAGAACCCCCACATATTTGGAGAGTAACAAATTTCTAGCATAAGATATTTTGAAAGAACTTCATAAAAATCTATTTCAACTGGGCATGGGGGGTAGGGGCAGAAGAATTATGAAAAAAAAATGACAGTTTCAGGAAGATACAATCATATTTATAATAAAGAATAATAATATCCCTTCCTCTTTCTTAGTTACACTATGGAACACTGCCTGCTCAGACTTAGAAAATGGTTGAATTTCACTAGTTGCTATTAAACTACTATTTGCTGGTAGATTCAACTAAACTAAACTTTTGGGCCATTAGGGAGTTACTGCAGGAGTTATCTGAGGAGTTAACTGAGTTAGTTTAGACACAGATAAGCCTTTAGGACTTAGGTAGAACAACTTTAAATCTTCTCTTCATTGTTTTAATCAGGAGGGATTTAACTTGGGAAATGAAGTTTGGGGGAAGTTATATAGAGGAGAGACAGATGTATGTCAGTGGTCCCTTGACTGATATCCTTATCACTAATTAGTATGTATCGTATTTATCAGGGATCAGTTTTCCCATATGAATGGAAATGAATGAATTAAAAATTAAAGAAAAGGCATTTGATAATTATTTACTTATACTAGTTACTTTACCACTCTCTAATTTCCTGCCTTCAAGGAGGTTATATTCTAACAGGGAGAGAAAATATCAAGGTAAGTCAAACCTAATGTAGAGTGGATTTGAAAAATTACAGAGTTGGTGAATGAAATCATGGCAGGTATATAAAGGAAACATTACTTTTGAATGTTCCATGAAAATGTTACATGGAAAGAAAATAGACAAAGTGTTACTGGTTGTATTTTTTAGCAACTAATGAGTTACACAGTAGGGCAATAAAAATTAGGGTAAACAGTGGTTATATAAAAAATAAATATGCATTTTTTAATAAAATGTTGTCATGAGGAATTAAGGTAGGGATGCATAAAAATGAAAATTTCTTAATGTACTAGATTTGGATCACTCTTAGTGTGAATCCTGAAACCAGCTTATTTTCTCTCTTTTTTCTGAAAATGCTAAAATGCTCATCCTGGGAATTTCATTTTCCACACTGTTTTATTACTATAGTTAAGGCAACCATGATATCCTCAGGTTTTTTTCTTTTTGTTTTTTTTTTTATTAGTATCTTTAAGATACATTTAAGATATCTATAATGTGGTATTCAGGCTGTCTTAAACTGCCTTTGTTAGTATCTTCAAGACAATCTCACTATCTCAATATACATCCTTGTTCCTGCCTTTATATTTCCTCCTCCCGTGAGAAACCCTAAGATTATATTTTCCCCTATAAAAGATGTGCTTATGTTGAAGATCTTTGTCAAGTCCTTTTCAGGAATAAGCAGGCTATAAGGTTCTCTCTCCCTCCTAGGCTTTTTTCTCCTTACTATAGCTAACTGTTTAGTCTACTAAACTCTTCTATGGATTTAGCCTGTCAGTCAATGGTGTACTAACTCCTCATGGCATGTTCCTTTAATGACTTTTTTCAAACCCCTTTCCTTGCTAATTCTATTGCAATTCCTAATTTATTTCATATTTAACAATCCTGGTCCCTATTTTACCTCTTCATTTTTTCTGTAACTTTTTCTCCTAAATAAAGGTACCTTTTGGCAAAGAGAATGCTCTTATGAATTCATTACATGTACTTTGCACATTATATTTCAAACTAGGAATTGCTCCTCTGATCCCATCACCTCCCAGTTCTGAGTTTCTAAAATTGGCCTCCTGTTGAATGTAACAGAAGTAATGTCATTTATCTCCTATCTGCCAAAAGGATATACCACATAGGAATGATAAAGAAAAATAATTGGAAAGCATGTTTAGCTACATTTGATAATATTCAAATAGTATCTATCACAATTAAACAATATTTAAGAAAATATTTTATTTATCTTAATAAATTATAAGCTTCTTGAAATCAGAAAAAAAGGCCAAAAAAGGGCTTCTGTTATCTAACAAAAATTAATCTAGAAATGTAAGATCTCAGGATTTCTAATTAGAATATAAACTATTGCTATTTACATCTGAATGCTCAAAATTTACACAATGACTAACAGAGAATATCCATTCAATGATTAAAAACTAGGAAAGAATTGAGACAAAAGAGAGCCTCATCTGACTTCTTAAAAAAATCAATCTGGGAAGGGAAGGGAAACCTCAAGATTTCTGGACAGGACAGAAATAATTGCTGGTGACTTGCTCATGGTTTCATAGCTAGTAAGAGTCCAAGATAGGATTTTTTTTTTTTTTTTTATTTAATAGCCTTTTATTTACAGGATATATGCATGGGTAACTTTACAGCATTAACAATTGCCAAACCTCTTGTTCCAATTTTTCACCTCTTACCCCCCCACCCCCTCCCCTAAATGTCAGGATGACCAGTAGATGTTAAAATATATTAAAATATAACTTAGATACACAATAAGTATACATGACCAAAACATTATTTTGCTGTACAAAAAGAATCAGACTCTGAATTATTGTACAATTAGCTTGTGAAGGAAATCAAAAATGCAGGTGTGCATAACTATAGGGATTGGGAATTCAATGTAATGGTTTTAAGTCATCTCCCAGAGTTCTTTTTCTGGGTATAGCTAGTTCAGTTCATTACTGCTCCATTAGAAATGATTTGGTTGATCTCGTTGCTGAGGATGGCCTGATCCATCAGAACTGGTCATCATCTAGTATTGTTGTAGAAGTATATAATGATCTGGTCCTGCTCATTTCACTCAGCATCAGTTCGTGTAAGTCTCTCCAGGCCTTTCTGAAATCATCCTGTTGGTCATTTCTTACAGAACAGTAATATTCCATAATTTTCATATACCACAATTTATTCAGCCATTCTCCAACTGATGGACATCCATTCAGTTTCCAGTTTCTAGCCACTACAAAAAGGGCTGCCACAAACATTCGTGCACATACAGGTCCCTTTCCCTTCTTTATAATCTCTTTGGGATATAATCCCAGTAGTAACACTGCTGGATCAAAGGGTATGCACAGTTTGATAACTTTTTGAGCATAGATCCAAACTACTCTCCAAAATGGTTGGATTCGTTCACAACTCCACCAACAATGAATCAATGTCCCAGTTTTCCCACATCCCCTCCAACAATCATCATTATTTTTCCTGTCATCTTAGCCAATCTGACAGGTGTGTAGTGGTATCTTAGAGTTGTCTTAATTTGCATTTCTCTGATTAATAATGACTTGGAGCATCTTTTCATATGACTAGAAATAGTTTCAATTTCTTCATCTGAGAATTGTCTGTTCATATCCTTTGACCATTTTTCAATTGGAGAATGGCTTGATTTTTTATAAATTAGAGTTAATTCTCTATATATTTTGGAAATGAGGCCTTTACAAGATAGGATTTGAACCTAGGTTTTTTGGATTCCAAGTTCAAAATAGTGTTATTATTTATTATGCAACCAGTAAGTGGTGGGGACAATCTTTTGACTATGGTCATTGTTTAGATTTTGATGGCTCAGAATAAGAGTAAATATCAATTGTTTTTATTTTGGTCAGAAATCCTGAAGGCCTTCCCCTCCCAGACTAATTCTTCTGAAAAAAAAAAAATAAGCCATCTTTTGTCACAGTTCTTAGCTATCCTTCAAACACCGAATGAGTGTTAACTCAGACAAACTGAAACTTGGGAAAGATCTTAGCTTAAAAAGGCCAAGGTATCCCACTACATTTAGGCCAAATTACTCTGGCTCTCACTGATTAAAGAAACAGGAGGCAAGAAAACTAGATTAGTATACAATTATAATCATCAAGACAGGTGGCAATGAGAGCCTACCTTTGGGTAGTGACAATGGAATGGGAGGAAATAATGATGAAGACACATTTTAGTTATAAAATTGATCAGACCCAGTTACTTATTATATTGGAGTGGACATCAGAATCAAATATCACCAAGAATGAATCCTCTAACAAGCTTAAACAATCTACTTTAGAGCCTGAATTTACAAAGAGGTAACGTTGTTCTTTTCAGATTATATCTGGGGTATTGTGTTCAATTGTATCATATTTTAACATGAAAGTACCCAAGATGACTCAATCTCATAAATATTTGTCATCATGATCTAACATGATTATATTAAAAGCCAGAGGTTTGTGTTTTAGACTAAAGACAATTTAAAGTACATCTACTAGTTGTCTTTGTGTATTTCAAATTATGACTTATGAAGAAAAGGTATAGATTTTTTTCTATTTGGTCCTAGATAACTGAACTTAAAGAAATAGGTAAAAGTAAAATAGCTATAGACTTGGGTTTAATGTAAATTATGAAAATATTAATAATTGGAGCTATCTATAAGTAAAATGGGCTTCCTTGAGTGATAGAAGTTTCCTTCTCATTAGAAATCTGGAAATGAAGTCTGAGTGACCATCTATTATGTTGTAGAATTTCTTGCTCTGATGAGATTTTGAAGAGTTTTGAAATTCTGTAACACTGAGATTCTGTAGTAAAATCTCAGGAGACATGAACTCAGACAAGTTCAGAATAAGGGTAAATATTTTTACAGACTTATAGCAATAGCTTTACCAGTGAGCTATTCTAGGTCCTGATTTTAACTCTTCTGATTCTACCTTAATCATTTTATCTCAGTTCTGATTATTAGTATTCAAGTACCCTTATTCTCATTGCTTGAAACTCTGTCCACTTTTTTTTCCAGTCTGCTCCTGCTTATTACCTATTCAACCAGCTAGATATTCATACTTTTTCTTGTGACCTCATTGATTCTAGGCAGTTGGATGTCTGTAGTGTATCTCCTAACTCTATTGGCTGAAAATTTGAATCACCCCACCTAGTCTATACTATTATTAGACTTCATGAGAGAAAACCATCAGCAGGCAGAGGTTAATAGTATCATAATATCTAGAGAAAAAAAGGAAAAGACCCTGTAAGCCAAATATTGCATTTTATCAATGAGGAAAATAAAGTTCAGAGGACTGAAGTAGATTTCCAAAGACTTCAAAGGTTAAAGTAAGTTGCAGAGCCATGATGTGAACTCAGATTCTCTGACCTTAAATCCAGTGTTCTCTCAATTACATTATATCCTAAGGATGCTCTTACTAGAAATAGTCCTTGAATATTGGGTAAGGATTGAATTGTATAACTTCCACTATTGTGTATGTGTAATGTATGTAGTACTAAAAGTTCAAAACAATTTAGTATTTTATTTATATGAAGTCAAAACGATCAGAGTTTAAATCTCTCAAACAATAACTAGCTGTTTTGACTTTTAAGAAGTCATGTACTATTTGTTTCACTTTATCAGAAAAAAATAAAGAGAGTAACAGTACTAATTCCCTAGGATTGTAATGCGAACAAAATGGGATTTTATTTTGGAATCACTTTCCAAATCTTAAAGTGTGAGAGCAATGTTCATTGTGACTATGTAGGCAACGTCTTGGGCTTTGAGACAGTGTGAGAAAGAGGGAGAAAGAGATAGAGAGACAGAGATACTTTAAGTGGCAGAAAAGAGGAGGAATAGCTTACAGCCATATGATACATCTAATATGAAGTAATAGAAGTTGAAAAATATTTTTGCATGTAGGAAACAGTAGAAAAGGTTTGGTTAGTTTCTTTGAAGGTTTGAAGAAAAGTAAAATAATGATGCACAATTAGGTATAACATACCTGTGGTTAAGATGGTCATGTGGAGCACCTAAGATTAAATCATTATTCCACATAAACTTCAGAAAATAACTGGAAAAGGACCCCAGAATAATTACTAATTAAGAAAAGAGAATATACAGATTTAAACATCTCCACAAAGTTCAGTTTCAGAAAAAAACTGATAGAGAAAGGTAAAGAAAGGTGTTAGGAAAACCAACACAAGCTCATGTAAATTTGTAAGTCATCAAAGGCAAGGAGAACTATGCTGGGCAAGCCAACATAAGCCTAGCAAACATGGAAGCTGAACCACACCAGAGAAGATAGCATTTCTTTTTTTTTAAATTATCATTATAGCTTTTTACTTACAAGATATATGCATGGGTAATTTTTCAGCATTGACAATTGCAAAATCTTTTGTTCCAACTTTTCCCCTCTTTCCTCCCACCCCTTCTCCGAGGTGGCAGGTTGACCAATACATGTTAACTATGTTAAAGTATATGTTAAATACAATATATGTATACATATCCATACAGTTATTTTGCTGTACAAAAAGAATCGGGCTTTGAAATGGTGTACAATTAGCCTGTGAAGGAAATCAAAAATGCAGGCAGACAAAAATAGAAGGATTGGGAATTCTATGTAGTGGTTCATAGTCATCTCTCAGAGTTTTTTTTGCTGGATGTAGCTAGTAAAATTCATTACTGCTCTATTGATTTGGTTCATCTTATTGTTGAAGAGAGTCACGTCCATCAGAATTGATCATCATATAGTATTGTTGTTGAAGTGTATAATGATCTCCTGGTCCTGCTCATTTCACTCAGCATCAGTTCATGTAAGTCTCACCAGGCCTTTCTGAAATCATCCTGCTGGTCATTTCTTACAGAACAATAATATTCATAATATTCATATGCCACAATTTATTCAGCCATTCTCCAATTGACGGGCATCCACTCAGTTTCCAGTTTCTGGCCACTACAAAGAAGGCTGCCACAAACATTCTTGCAATACAGTTCCCTTTCCTTTCCCTACTCTAAAATCTCTTTGGGATAAAAGCCCAGTAGTAACACTGCTGGATCAAAGGGTATGCACAGTTTGATAACTTTTTGAGCATAGTTCCAAATTGCTCTCCAGAATGGCTGGATGTATTCACAATTCCACCAACAATGTATCAGTGTCCCTGTTTTCCCACATCCCTTCCAACATTCTGCTTTATCTTTCCCTGTCATTCTAGCCAATCTGATAGGTGTGTAGTGGTATCTCAGAGTTGTCTTAATTTGCATTTCTCTGATAAATAATGACTTGGAGCATCTTTTCATATGGCTAGAAATAGTTTAAATTTCTTCATCTGAGAATTGTCTGTTCATATCCTTTGACCATTTATAAATTACAGAAAGTCTTGATTCTTATAAATTAGAGTCAGTTCTCTATATATTTTGGAAATGAGTCCTTTATCAGAACCTTTGACTGTAAAAAAATCTTTCCCTAGTGTATTGCTTCCTTTCTAATCTTGTCTGCATTAGTCTTGTTTGTACAAAAACTTCAATTTGATATAATCAAAATTTTCTATTTTGTGATTAATAATGATCTCTAGTTCCTCTTTGGACATAAATTTCTTCCTTTTCCACAGGTCTGAGAGGTAAACCATCCTATGTTCTTCTAATTTATTTATAATCTCATTCTTTATGCCGAGGTCATGAACCCATTTTGACCTTATCTTGGTGTATGGTGTTAAGTGTGGGTCAATGCCTAGTTTCTGCCATATTAATTTCCAATTTTCCCAGCAATTTTTGTCAAACAGTGAGTTCTTATCCCAAAAGTCTTTGGGTTTGTCAAACACTAGATCATTAAAGTTATTGACTGTTTTGTCCTTTGGACTTAACTTATTCCACTGATCAACTAGTCTGTTTCTTAGCCAATACCAAATAGTTTTGGTAACCGCTGCTTTATAATATAATTTTAGATCTGGTACAGCTAGGCCACCTTCATTTGATTTTTTTTTTCATTAATTCCCTTGAAATTCTTGACCTTTTGTTTTTCTATATGAACTTTGTTCTTATTTTTCCTAGGCCATTAAAATAGTTTTTTTTTGGAATTGGTATAGTTCTAAATAAATAGATTAGTTTAGGTAATATTGTCATCTTTATTATATTTGCTTGCCCTATCTAAGAGCATTTAATATTTTTCCAATTGGTTAGATCTGATTTTACTTGTGTGGAAAGTGTTTTGTAGTTTTGCCCATATAGATTCTGATTTTCCCTTTGCAGATAGATTCCTAAATATTTTATACTATCAGTAGTTACTTTAAATGGAATTTCTCTTTGTAACTCTAACTGTTGGATTTTGTTAGTGATATATAAGAATGCTGATGGCTTATGTGGGTTTATTTTGTATCCTGCAACTTTGCTAAAGGTATAGATTATTTCTAATAGCTTTTTAGTAGAATCTCTGGAGTTCTCCAAGTATACCATCATATCATCAGCAAAGAGTGATAATTTGTTTTCCTCATTACCTACTATAATTCCTTTAATCTCTTTCTCAACTCTTATTGCCAAAGCTAGCATTTCTAATATAATATTGAATAGCAATGGTGATAGTGGGTAACCTTGTTTCATTCCTAATCTTATTGGGAATGGTTGCAGTTTATCCCCATTACATATGATGTTTACTGATAGTTTTAAATAGATGCTACTGCTTATTTTAAGGAAAAATCCATCTATTCCTATACTCTCAAGTGTTTTTAATAGGAATAGATGTTGGATTTTATCAAAAACTTTTTTGCATCTATTGAGATCATCATATGGTTTTTGTTAATTTGGTTATTAATATGGCCAATTATACTGATAGTTTTTCTAATATTGAACCAGTCTGCATTCCTGGTATAAATCCTACTTGATCATGATGTATTATCCTAGGGATGATTTTCTGTAGTCTTTTTGCTAATATATTATTTAAGATTTTAGCATCAATATTAATTAGCAAGATTGGTCTATAATTTTCTTTCTCTGTTTTCAGCCTACCTGGTTTAGGTATCAATACCATGTCTGTGTCATAAAAGGAATTTGGTAGGATTCCTTCATTCCCTATTTTTTCAAATAGTTTATATGGCATTGGGGCTAATTGTTCTTTGAATGTTTGGTAGAATTCACATGTAAATCCATCTGGTCCTGTGGATTTTTTCTTAGGAAGCTGATTAATAGCTTGTTCTATTTCCTTTTCTGAAATGGGACTATTTAAGCAATTTACTTCCTCCTCTGATAATATGGGAAGCCTATATTTTCAGAGGTAGTTATCCATTTCACTTAGATTATCAAATTTATTGGCATGAAGTTGGGCAAAGTAACTCCTTATTATTGCTCTAATTTCCTCTTCATTGGTGGAAAGTTCTCCCTTTTCATTTTTAAGACTAACATTTTGATTTTCCTCTTTCCTTTTTCTAATCAGATTTACCAAAGTTTTATCTTTTATTGTTTTTTTTCATAAAACCAACTCTTAGTTTTATTTATTAATTCAAATTTTTTTTTACTTTCAATATTATTAATTTCTCCTTTTAATTTTAGAATTTCAAGTTTTGTATTTGATTGGGGTTTTTTAATTTGGTCTTGTTCTAGTTTTTTAAGTTGCAAGCCCAATTCATTGATCTTTTCTTTCTCTATGTTATTCAAGTAAACCTCTAATGATATAAAATTCCCCCTTATTACTGCTTTGGCTGCATCCCACAAATTTTGGTATGATGTCTCTTTGTTGTCATGATCTTGAGTGAAATTATTGTGTCTATAATTTGCTGTTTCACCTAATCATTCTTTAAAATGAGATTATTTAATTTCCAATTACTTTTTGGTCTATTTACCCCTAACTTTTTGTTGAATGTAGTTTTTATTGCATCATGATCTGAAAAGAAAACATTTACAATTTCTGCCATTTTCACCCTAGCCCCTGCTGCAGAATGCCAGTGCAGAGCTGTGTTATGGTCTGCACTGAGTCACTTCCGGTCCTTGGTGGCCACAGCCAGATCGAGTACCCTCTACCCTAGGCTCTAATTTCTCTGCTGGTCCACTATTCTGAAACCAAATCAGTCAGCCTATGGCAGAGAGCTCTCTGTAAACCTTCCAATCATGGAGGCCTCTCCCCCTCCCCTTTCTATCCCTGCCTGGGCTGGTCTATTCCCACTCCTCAGGACAAACCTTTTCTGGCAATCTTCCAGATTATTTTAGGCTGGTAAATTGTTGTACTAACCAATGTTCATGAATTTTGCCGGTCAAGCACTATTTTTCAGGCTGATTTTTAAAATTGGTAATGAGTGTATGACAGTAGCTTAGAAAGAAGTGTGTCTGCTCTGCCATCTTGACTTCACCCTTAAGATAGCATTTTTAAAAATGGATTTGATGTCAGCAGAACTCTGAGGTCTAGGAAACAGTATATACACAACAAAAATAGGGAATCTGAATCAAAACAGATTTAGGGAATAGAACCAGTCTTTAGATGTAGCTAGACAGGGAGACAGGGCTTGGATATGTATTCCTCCTATCACTGGGAAACCTACATAGCAGAAAACAACGCAAGTTCATCATGTGGGCACAAGTATATGGGGACTTTCTAAGAAGGCTGTGATCTCATGATTTCAGAAGCATATGGGAGTCCCTGTAGAATCCATTAAACATAAGTTTTTATTTGGACCTTTAGGAATCACTGGCTCAATTGCAATGGAGCCTTATATAATAAAAATTAGGATAGTTCCTTTTATACAGATTGCCCTTGAGTATGTAATTTAAAAAGCCTACAAGCAACTATTACATAAAAGCCTGTCCCACTCTTTGGCAAGCTTCAACCTGAGGTCAGTATTTGGATAATTTTGTGATGATAGTTCTGCTGGTTGAGTTGAAGGCAGAAATTACCATTATGATTGAATTGAGAGTCCCTTTGTTCTCTTTAATTTTCCATTCAAATGTCTTCTATAAAGTCCTTGTCTCCTGCAATGCTAGAGAATAAAAACTAGTAAAAGTAATAAAATTTCTTTTGCTGATAACATATTAAAAAAAGATTAATAAAGACGTTTAAAGAAAGAATTGAAACTTAAAAGAAATCTATATAATGCGATTCTGAAAAATGGTTGGGTCAATGAACAAATCAAAAGCAATAGATCATTTCATCAAAGAAAATGACAATAATGAGGCAATATTTTTTTTCTGAGATATAGCCATAGAAATTCATAGAGGAAAATTCTCTCTCAAGAATATGCATCAACAAAAGATAAAACAAACAGATCACAGACTTAGGAATGGAGTTTTAAAAATAGAAAAATAATAAATTAAAAGAAAATAGAAAATTTATTGAATAGATTAAATTGAAAACAATAAAATAATTTAATTATTAAATAATACTAAGGACTTTTTTAAGCTAACCAAACTAACACACCATTAGCTAATCTTTCTTTTTCCTAATCCATTTTTGTCCTCAGTTACAGCTAAAACAATTTTTCATATTTATTTTTTTTTAAATCTGAGAGCCAAATTCTCCTCTTCGTTTCTTTCTCCTCCCCCCTTTCTCAATGGAGAACATAAACAATTCGATATAGTTTTTAATCATGCAAAACATATTTCCATGTTAATCATGTTATAAAAGAAAACACAGATAAAAAAATAAACAAAAATTTAAAAAAAGAATGCTTTGATCTGCATTCAGATTCTATCAGTTCTTTTTTTTTTTTTTCTGGAGCCAGACAGGATTTTTCATCATAAATTCTTTAGACTTGTCTTGGATCATTGTATTGCTGATAGTAGTTAAATCATTCAAAATTAATCATCACATAATAATATTGTTAAGGTCTACAATTTTCTTCTCACTGTCCTCATTTTACTTTGCATCAATTCATGTGAGATTTTCAAGATTTTTCTAATAACATCCTGCTCATCATTTCTAATAGCACAGTAGTATTCCATCACAAATATTATGTTATTCAGTCATTGATAGGCATCCCCGCATTTTCCAATTCTTTCCCTCAACAAAGTATTTTTTACACAAAGGTATGTTTTCTTTTCTGTTGTTTTAAGATCTCTTTAATGTCTGTTTTAATGCCTAGGAGGAGTATTGCTTTGTCAAAGGGTATGTATGCATGATTTTATAGTCCATTGAACATAGTTCAAAATTGCTCTGCAAAATAGTGTACATCTTCACCAACACTGCATTTTCCCACATCCCCTCAAGCATCTGTCATTTTCCTTTTCTGTCATATTACCCAATTTGATGCATATGGGGTAGTAGCTCAGAGTTGTTTTAATATGCATTTCTTTAACCAATAGTGATACAGAATGTTGTTTTTCATATGATTATAGATATCTTTGATTACTCTGTCTGAAAAGTGCCTGTTCTTTTTCTTTAACCATTCATTAATTGATGAATGGCTCTCTTCTTTTTTTAAAAATAAATGTGACTCAGTTCTACATATATTTAGGATATAAGATAAGATAGGATATAAGAGAAATGCAATTTTTTTCACATTTATGATTATATGTATTTCCCTCCATCCTATTCTCTCCTCCTCATTTCTTCTTCTCTCTCTCTCTCTCTGTCTCTGTCTCTGTCTCTATTTCTCTCTCTCTCTGTCTCTCTGTCTCTCTCCTTTCTCCCTTTCTTCCCCATTCACCCTGTCCATCCTTAAAACTGTTTTGCTTTTGTCTTTTACCAATCCTAATCCACTCTTCCTTCCATCATCACAACTTCATTTATTCTATTCTCCTCCTATTTTCCTTTGGGAAAGGGATATTTCTATACAGTGAGTAAGATTTATTATACACTTTGCCTAAGCACACATTGAAAAAGCAAGGTTCCAAAGGGAGGGAGCTTCAACTTGTCTTTGCTAAAAGGACTGTATAAATTCATTTTTAATTAAAATCAAGTTTTTTTTAAAGATACTAAGAATAAGAAACTTATAAAAAACTATTAACATTGTTATTGCCCATTTGAAGCAGCTGTACTGTTTCAGGAATTGATATCCAGAGTTGAGATCTGCTGACAGATGCTGCAACTGTCAAAGGACTGGATGAAATTGCCAGAAAACATCTCATAGATCATCCTTGCAATCACTAAATAACCTGAACTATAATAATATTACTCTCTTGGGATTTCCCATCAGGCTATTCTTCCCCAAAACACAAGTAGATCTCAAAAAATGGTTGTTTCTTTATTTTTTCTTTCTGGCAGTCAATGAGTTTGCTGAGGAAGGTTTCCAGAAAGAATAGTTTGACCTTCTTTTGCTGCTCAATCAAGTTGGGGGCTACAAGTGAAATGCATATGTTATTTACTCTTTCAATCAATGCCAATCGAAGTAAAATTTACTTGCATCCCCTCTTTTCCCAACTTCCCCATGCCTGTAAATGCTCTTTTGCACATCTTCTCTGTCAAATAATTTACATATCTTATTTCTACCTTTCTCCTTCTCCCAGTGTAATCTTTTTACACCACTTTAATTTTATCTTTTTAGAGATCATTTTCTCATATTCAACTATGTCTCTGTGCAACTCTTCTAACTGCCCTAATAATGAGAAAGATTTTGGAAATTACTAGTACCATTTTCCCATGTAGAAATGTAAATAGTTTAATTTTGAAACCCTTATGATTTCTCTTTCCTCTTTACCTTTTTGTAGTTCTCTTTTTTGTTGTTGTTTTTATTTAAGTTTGTATTTAAAAGTCAAAATTTCTATTCAGCTCTATTCATCAGAAATCCTTAAAAGGCTTTTATTTCCTTGAATATTCATTTTTCCCCTGAAGGATTATGTTCAGTTTTTCTGGATAGATAAAGTCTGGTTATAATTCTTGTTTTTTCGTTCTTTGGAATATCATATTCCAAGTCCTCCAATTCTTAAATGCAGAAACTGATAAATCTTGTGTTTATCTGGCCAGGTTTCACATTTGCAGTATTTTCTTCTTGATCTGGGATCTCTGGATTTTGGCTACAATATTCACAGTAGATTTCATTTGGGGAACTTTTTTTTAGAATGGGTGAACTGTTTCAATTTCTATTTCATCCTTTGGTTTTAGTACAACAGGTCAGTTCTCTTGACAATTTCTTGAAAGATGATGTTTGGGCTCTCTTTGTTCATCATGAGTTCAATACTCCAATAATTTAAAATGATCTCCTGGATCATTGAGATTCTTATAGTTTCTTCTACTCTTGAATTCCTTTTTTTTTAATTGTTTCTTGCAAACTATCTTTACATATAATTAAAAATAAAATATTTTTAAAGTAAAAAAACTTACAAAGTACAATTGGCAAAATGGAAAAGGAGATCCAAAAGCACACTGAAGAAAAGCATTCTTTAAAATTAGAATTGGACAAATGAAAGCTAATGACTTTATGAAACGTCAAGAAACATCATGTTAAGAGTTTCCAGACAGTTTTAAAATCAGCCTGCTCATCATTTCTTGTAGAACAAAAGCATTATATTCATATGCCATAATTTATTCAGTCATTGATGGGCATCTATTCAACTTCCAAATCCCTGATCCCTCAAAAAGAGGTGCCACAAACATGCTTGCATATATGGGATCTTGTCTCTTTTTTTTATGATTTCTTTGGGTCACAGACCCAATAGTGCCCCTGCTAGATCAAAAGATATGCAGTTTTATAAACCTTTAGACATAGTTCTAAACTGCTCTCCAGAATGGTCAGATCAGTTCCCAAAGAATTGTTTTTCAGTGAATTTTTGTACCTTTTCTCCCTATTGTACCAATTCTGTTTTTAATGATTTCCAGTGATATTTAACTATCTTGTTCAATTCTGCTTCTCAAAGCATTCTTCTTATTGTATTTTTGTATCTCTTTTCCTATTTGGCCTGTTCTGGTTTTAAAGATATAAAACAATGTTTTCATGATTTTTTAAATCACTCTTATTTCTTCTCCAAGTTTTTCTTCTACCTCTCTTACTTGATTTCTCACATTTTTTCTGAGTTCTTCCATGGCCTTAGACCAATTCATATTTTTCTTAATGGCTTTGGATGTGGCAGTTTTTACTTTATTGTCTTCTTCTGAGTGTGTTTTGATCTTCCTTGCCAGCATAGAAACTTTCTATACTCTCATATAAATTTTTTCCCTGTTTTTTGCTGACATTTTCAGTCTATTTCTTTTATTTTACTCTATGCTAAAGTGGGGCTCTATTTATGTAATGTTGTGATACAAAAGCTACTTGCCAGTGGCTGCTGGAGGTCTAACTCAAAACTGTAAAATAGATCTCTTAATGTATGGATGATGACGATACAAGGAGACTGAGGGGCAGTTGTGTTCTCTGACCATTCTCCTTTTCCCTCTTGCCTCCAATTTATTTCATTCCCAGTTCACAAGGAACATCTGCAAAGGCTGTTTTGCAATGCCTTCAAGTTTATGATTCACAGCTGAAAGCTCTCGGAAAAATGACCTGCCCTTCATCTAGGGATGGTCTTTAACAATTCCCCATTTTTTGTTTTATGGATATACAATTATTTTTCCCCCACAGCTTAATCAGTAAGTTTATGCATTAGCTGTTATCTGAGTTCACATGCTTAAGGTATCTGAGTCCACATGCTAGAGAGTGCAAATAACACTATAGCAGGTATTGAATCTTGTGAGATATCTTGGAGGCAAACTTTCAAACAGAAAAGAGGATTATAGTCAGAACAAGCATTTAAGTATCTCATCAGTCTCCTGGTTCAGCCCTTTGATGTGTTGGCCCATTTAATTACCCCGACTAAAAAAGTCTTACTGGGTGTCTTCTCCCTTTCCTTCCCTGCAGGTTACCAAAAGAACTCTCTGGAGAATCCTATTCACAAACAGCTCTTGGGCGCTGCTGCTTCTTTGTTTCTTGCAACTCTTGTGTCCTATGTTCAGGCTCCACTGCCTCTCAAATTCCTTATTTCATCATCATCCACTCACATGAAGAGATCCATTCTACAGGTCTGAGTTAGACCTCCAACAACCACTAGCAGGTGACTCCCATATCACAACACTGTAAGAAGAGAATTTAGGAGAGGTCAGGCTAATCCTTGTCTTTTCTCTGACATCTTGCTTCCTGTCCCTACAATAATCTGATTTCGAAAAGGGAGGGTAGGAAAGTAAAAAATGACATTGCAAAAATTAAGAAAATCAAAAGGAAAATGTACTAGAGCTGAAGAAAAAAATTAAAGAAATTATTAAAAATAAATATTTATAAAAATGAAAAATTCATATTAATAAAACAAGTCATATATAATTTAAATAATACAATCTTAGAACAAGAAATTGAACAATCCATAAAGCAATGATTATGGGATCTGATGGAGGGAGTGGGAAACAGAATCATTTGGATTCACACATGTATTCTATTAAACATTCTAAAGACATTAATTCCAATATTGCATACATTACTCTCAGGAAAAGGGAAATATAGAATTCTATCAAACTCCCTCTATTAAAAATAGGCAGACAGATATCCTGATAAGTAAATCAAAGAGAGATAAAACAGAAAAATGAAGTAATGAATTTTAAAATATTGAGTATGACATAAGCATAGAGGCTTTAAGATATTAAAAATATACAGTATGACCAGGTTGAATGATACTAAAAATTCAGGGTTGGCATAATATTAGCAAAATTATAAAACTATAATGCATAATATTAACAATAAAAAATCATTGATCACATCAAGAGATGCAGAAAAATGCTTTTGACAAAATATATCTTTATATTTTAAAAGTATCCAAAAGAAAAGAAATGAATGGACTCTTTCTTAATATGGAAATCAGGTAGTATTAGAACAATTAGGTTTAATCTAACAATACAGTTTTTAAAATAAAATATAATTGATAGATATTCATATGGTTATTTACAATCCTTTTATTTATTTTTGTTTGTTATTTTGACTGCGCTAAAGGCAAAGTTTATCTCCTCCTTTGCTTTTGGATGAGGATACCAGGTTCTATTTGGTCTTGATTCTGATTTCTAGTGCTCCTAACAGGAAGTGTAGAATGTTTCCTGCTCTGCCACCCCCCAGAATTAAGAATTGCACCCAAGATACAATAACTTGGTCTCTAAAAGAAAACAGTACAAGAATTGGATGCTTTGAAATGTGATATTTATAGTATTGGTTGGCATATGGAATTCAAGCAATTTGCCATGGTTAAAAATTGAAAATGCTAACTTCAGTCCCAGAACAAACTTTAAGGCATCTGAGAGAATTTAATTTTGAAAAGACACAATTCCCAGGATCAATAATTCCTTTTGGTTGACAATGTTTTTCTTGGCATTTCTCCTCCTCTATATCTTCACACATTCTAACCAACTCCAGCACCATTGTATAGTAATGAAAGGCTCATACTTTGAATCAGAAGACTTGTATTCTATCCTAATATTGTTGTTACTTGGTTGTTTGACACTGGAGAAGTAACTTTACTTTTATGTATTTCAAATTCCTTATCTGCAAAATATGTATAATGTGAATGAGTGTGTGTGTGTGTGTGTGTGTGTGTGTGGTTGAGTTTAGTTCCAATATAAATTCTACGGTTTAAAATTATTTATAGATCAAGCATTTTTTAGTTTATTCATTTATTTATTCATTCAACAAGCACTTATTTAAAATAGTTTTTAGATTTATTTTAAAAACTTTTGAGTTCCAGATTCTCTTACTCATCCCCAGTCTCCCATCCCATTAAGAAACCACATGTGAAGTTATGCAAAACATTTCCATAAAAATCATATTTTGAAAGAAAACATAGATCTCCCACCCTAAAAAAAATCCTCAAGAAAAATAGACACAGAAAGTATGCTTCAAAGTGTATTCAGACACAGTTTTGTCTCTGGGTATGGATAGGATTTTTCTTCATAAGTCCTTCAGAGCAGTCATGGATCATTGTACATTGAGAACAGCAAAGCAATTTACAACTATACATCAAGTATTCTTGATTCTCATAGGCATCTATGGGATTGTGTATTTAGCTTGATTTCAGAAGACCTGGGCTCCAGTTCACGATCTTCTTCCTATTTTTGTGGCTTACATCAATTCTTCAGCTCTATGTGCTGTGGTCTCCATAAACAGAGGGATTGCAAGCACATACAAAGAATCCTGGAAGAACCATCTAGAGGTAAAAGAAAATAGAAAACCCATTTAATTACATGAATGATTTCTTTCAGATACTTCTGTCATGTGTTCAGCATATTATTTCCACAGTTGAGCTTCCAGAAGCTTTCAACAAAAAGATCACCAAAGAATTGACTGAAGACTAGATAATTGTTAACTCATTTATTACACATCTATTATGGTTTATAATGGATCCCTTAATGTGGTTGGAGCCTATGAATCCCTGTGTAGGATTAAAAAGGGAACTGAAATACAATTATCATATGCAGATATGGAAATAAATACTTTAAATCAGACATCTCTTGTATTCATTAAACTACCATTGAGTAAGGAATGGATGGGGTATGGAGAAAGTAAAAAACACAAATAAAATCTAGTATTACATTATAAGTGAGCTAGAAAGTTCCAAAGCAAATTGCTACTTAAAACTTCATGGGGGAAGTGAACTCCTTTATGAGTTAAGCTTAAAATATGCATAGAAAATCAATAGATGAAAAGAGGAAGGGATGACTTCCTAGGTATGAGGCATAGATGTAGGAGAGGTGAAGGAAAGGGTTCTCCTTGCAGAGAAAGTGTGCATTATCTGAGGATACTGAGTCATAGAACATAGATTTAAAGCATCTAATTCAGCTCTCCCATTTTATAGATTAGAAAATGGAGAACCAGAGGGATTAAGAAACTTGTTCAAGGTATTAAGTGATTTGAAATCAGTCTCAAATTCTAAAGCTAGAGTTCTTTTCATTGTTCCACTGTTGTCTGAACTGGGTTCCTAGGGATAAAGACTGGTGATATCACTGATATATGTGTGACATCTCCTTGATGAAATTCACTCTACTCATGCAGACTAGCATCAACTCTGAAACTTAGAGTAATTTAAAGCAAAGCTTCTTAAACTGTAGGTTGGGAGGTCATGAAATTACCTATTTTGTACACCTATTTTATATCCCTTTAAACTTGGGGTCATGTAAAATTTTGGGCAAAAAGAGGTCATAAGTGGATAAAAGTTTAAGAAGCCCTGATTTAGAGCAGTGATGTCACAATCAAATAGCCGTGGGTCCTTGCTAGCACTATATTGACTAGAAAATCACAATTTTCTATATTTTTATTTATTTCATTAAATATTTCCCAATTATATTTTAATCTGGTTAGGGTCATGTAAAAAGCCAGGGTCTGAGTTAGATACCTCTGCTTTAAGGCACTGAGAGGTTTAAGAAACCTGTCCTGAGGCAGACAGCCAACAAGTGTCAAAAGCAAGATTCAACATAGATCTTCCTGAATTTCAGTGTCAATTCTCTCTCCATTATCCATCTGTGCTGTCTCTCATAGGTTTCTTATAGAATCTTTTATAATAATTATTATTATTGTAGATAATAATACAGTGCTTTAAGGCTTACAAAGTTATTTATAAATATTATTCCAGTTGATCTTCCTGAAAATTCTGGAAGTTAGATTGTTGTTCAGTCATTTCAGAAGACTCTGACTCCTCATGGAGATTCTTTGGGGATAGCTTAGCAAATGGAATGGTTTGCCATTTTCTCCTCCAGTTCATTTTACAGATGAGGAAATTGATGCAAACAGAGTTAAGTGACTTGCCATACATCTAGTGGATGTCTGAGGCTAGATTTGTACTTAAGTCCAATGTATCTATCTGCTCTGCCACCTAAGTGCCTCTAAAAGTCTAAGTAGTATCTAAATCCTTGTGAGAAAGAATGTACTGGTGATCTCACTCACACCTATGGCTCCAAGAAGCATGGCATGAACAGTAGCCACACTCCATTTAGGTAGATAAGCTAAACCAGATCAAGAGTAACTTACAGGTCTCAAATTTATTGATGAGTTAAGGGGTGTCTACTCCAAGGATGTGAAGATTTCCTGTGGTGGAATGGGAAGATGAGAGAAATTTGTTCCAACAGTCATGTAGATGGTTGAAGCATGTACTATGGAGCACTTAAGCTTAGCCAAATATCAAAGAAACCAAGATCATCCACTACATCCTGGGCCACTGCCAGTCATTTTAACTTTTGTCTTGTCACTGTACTTTTAATGACTATGCTAATAACTGCAACTGCCTCACTAAAATTCAATTCATAGCAAATCAAGACATTATCCTGTGATGTCATTGTTCCTCTGAAAAAGTGAAGGACAAGCAACAACAATCATTTAAATAATTGCAGTGCTTCACTATTGCCTACAGTATCAGATATGAAACCCTCTGTTTGGCTTATAAAACTCTCTACTGCTTCTTCCACCCTCCATTTTTCTTAGACTTTACACTCTCCTCATATACTCCACAATCCAGCAACAGTGGCATCCTTCCTGTTCCTTACACAAGACAATTCATGTCTCAACTTTGGGAATTTTCACTGATTCTTCCTCCTGTGTGGAACTCACTTCCTCATCTCAATTTCCTATTTACTCTGGTTTTCTTCAAATCCTGGCTAACTTCATATCTTATACAAGCATCCTTTCCTAATTCCCCTAAATGGTAATTCCTCCCTTTTTAAAATTTTCAGTTTGAAAACTAATGCAGATAAGATAAGAAGGGAAACAATAAATTGGGAAATTATTTTTACATTTAAGGGTTTTGATAAAGTCCTCATTTCTAAAATATATAGAGAATTGACTCAAATTTATAAGAAGCCAAGCCATTCTACAATTGCTAAATAGTCAAAGGATACGAACAGACAATTTTCAGATGAAGAAATTAAAGCTATTTCTAATCATATGAGAAGGTACTCTAAATTATTATTAATCAGAGAAATTCAAATTAAGACAACTCTAAGATACCACTACATAACTCTCAGATTGGCTAAAATGACAGGAAAAGACAAGGATGAATATTGGAGGGGATATGGGAAGACTGGGACACTAATACATTGTTGTTGAAACTGTGAACAGATCCAACCATTCTGGAGAGCAATTTGGAACTATGCTCAGAAAGTTATTAAACTATGCATACTCTTTGATCCAGCAGTCAAAGAATTGGGTGTTTCTATTGGGCTTATATCCCAAAGAGATCTTAAAGGAAGAAAAGGGACTCACATGTGCAAAAATGTTTGTGGCAACCCTCTTTATAGTGTCAAGAAACTGAAAAGTGAGTGGATGTCCATCAGTTGGAGAATGACTACATACTTTTATATATAAAAGTTATGAATACTATTGTTCTGTAAGAAATGACCAGCAGGATGATTTCAGAAAGGCCTGGAGAGACTTAAATAAACTGATGCTAAGTGAAATGAGCAGAACCAGGAGATTGTTGTACATAACATCAATATTATATGATGATTAATTCTGATGAACAATGAGATGATTGATGCTATTTTTTCCAATGATCTTGTGAAGAGAGTCATCTACCAGAAAGATGACTGTAGGAACTAAATATGGATCACAACATAACATTCTCACTCTTTGTTGTTGTTCGCTTGTGTTTTGTTTTCTTCTCATTTACTTTCTTTTTTTATCTGATTTCTCTTGTGAATCAAGATAATTGTATAAATATGTTTATACATATTGCACTAAACATATATTTTAACATGTTTAATGTATATTGAATTGCTTGCCATCTGGGAGCTGGGGCGAAGGAGAAGAAAATTTGAAACATGAGGCTATGCAAGAATCAATGTTATCATATTATCCATGCATGATTTGAATATAAAAAAACTTTATAAAAATAAAGTAAAATTTTCAGTTTGTCAATTCAAAAGCTTATTTTTACATTGTGATTTACATGTTTTTCCTCTTTTAAATTATAAACATCTTAAGAGCAGGAAATATAGTTAGCCTTTCTTCATATCTGTAGTGCCACACATAGTACTCGGCACACAGTAGGTGCTTAATAAATGCTGGTTGACTACATTGACTTTCTCTTCTGTTGTGATTCCTAGTATCCAAATGAGACAATTAGAGTCTGCCTCCCTGCACAATAGCCTATGGGATCATTTATATCTCCTGCTTTTATTCTGACAATTCAGAGTTGATATCTGGTTTTAGATTCTTGATAACTAGAGCTTACTGTTGCTTGCAACCTCCATGTTCAAAACACTAGAAAGTTTAAGATTTATTTACAGGACCTTGTACTGGCTTGCCTGGTAAAACCCCTAACCCATTTCTGTCCCATTTACAGAAATTCCTGTTAACTTCTCGAGTGAGATATCTTTTTCTAGCTTTAACTGACTTCTTTTTATGTAGCTCCCTATCAGATGTAGAAAATTACTTTTTCCTCTTTATTTTCATTATCATTGCATTATTGAGAATACTTTTCAGATATTTCCTGGACTTGTCTATGAACTTTATGTCATCATCTTAACTGAAAATATGTCTTGACATGTAGAGGGCCAGAACTCTGGAAAAGTATACTTGAAACAAGGATACTTATAGTAGGGTGTTTACTCAGTGTGATTTATGAGATGATGGTTCTCTAGTTCACACATACTTAGTGTTCTATAATGATATAATCATACTGAAGGATTTAAAGTCTGAGAGGACTGGAAATAGAGACATTCCATCTTTGACTATCCTCCTGGTGGCTTTCCTGCCTACTTCACTCTTCTACTAAAATTGGTCTTAAGATTGGACCAGCCGGGGCTGGTCCCAAGATCCTCCAGAGAGCTACCCCAGATATTATATTGATAGACTTCCACTCTAAGACAGAAATGTCTTGATATCTGCCTAATGTTTGTCAATTGTATTCCTTGAGTACCTGTAATATGTAGCAAAGTGCCTGGGACATTTCAACTGTTTAATAAATGCTTATTGTTTAACTCACTGTAGAGGATATTATAGAGACTCATTGTGGTTTACTTTTCTTTGAATTTCATAGATTTTTTATATTATTGATTTGTCCTCTTCTTCCTATGCTGATAATTTTATCTTTGATTGTCTTCAAATAACATTCAAGATTTGGAATCTTTAAGTATTTTCCACACCAGAAAATGAAAGGGTTAGCCCATTTTTTTCAATGATTATTTTTTTTATTAATTCCTTTGATATATTTGATCCTTTGCTCTTTCAGGTGAATTTTGTGATTATGTTTTCTAGCTCTATAAAGTAATTTTTTGGCAGTTCAGTTGGTATAGCACTGAATTTCAATGATTATTTCTAGCTCTAAGTCCCATTTTTGTGATTTTAAAGTTACCTTTAAATAAACATTAGGCTTATGATCTATAACTATATCCATGATCCCCATCAAGGTCTATGGTCAGTCATCTTTGTTTAGGAAACTTGATTTGAAGTAGATCATGCAGAAAATCTTGGGTCACCTTTGAGATCTGAAATTATTCTGATTTTTACTTCCCATCTAATCCAACACCATTCCAATTACTGACTCATCTACTACAAGTCATTTATTTGGCTCTGTGGAAAATTCCAAACTACAGAGGGGTTGCCAGAGACAGTATTTGAAGTGATAATCACTATTTCTTTGTAGGAGAACAAGCAATAAATGGCTGCTGAGATTGATTAAACAGAGGAGTTGAACCAAAGCCTCCAATCAGTCATGAAAGCTGTCTGATGGGAGTGTTCCCCAACAACAAAAAAAGACCTCTTGGCTTTCCCACTTCACAGACTTACAGAGGTTTCTAAGTGTAATCACATTTTCTGTGATTCAGACTGTGATATGCACTCTGACAGTCTAAATTACTGGTCACTGAGCAGAGTGTTTTAGTGTCAAGAAGCAATAGTGCATTGTAGATTTGTATGCCATCTGGGAACACCTACAAAATGGTACTAAAACAGAGGAAAAGCTGAACTAACTCCATTAAACAGGGTGGGAAATTCTCAGGAAACTCAGGCTGACAAAGAGAAATTCTTAAGATTGTAGAAAATCTTAAGATATGTAAGATTGCCTTCCATATGAACTTTTACACTAAAATCAACTTTTTTTTTTTGAAATTCAAGAAGCATTTAAATACCTACTATGTACAAAACACTATGCTTGGTATAGGTGATACAAAAACAGAATAAACAATATGCAAAACTCTCCATGAATTTTTATTATATTGGGGAGAGAGATGATATGTGCAGACATAAAATACAATAAATCCTTCAAACTTTATTCAGTTACAAATTTCTTTTTTTTAATTCTACCATACTTCTTTTTATCAGTTTTTTTTTTCTTTGAAAGCAGTTAGCATCTTTCTTCAGATGTCTTTTTTAATATGTATTGTTATAATAGTCAAAGAACCTGGAAATTGCCAGGATCTCCATCAATTGGGGAATGGCAGAACAAATTGGCTTATGGGTATGATGGAATACTACTGTTCTGTAAGAAATAATGAACTCAATAACTTAGAAAGGCATAGGAAAACTTACACAAAATGGTGAAAAATGAAATGAGAAGAATCAAGAGAGCATTGTTTACTGTAACAACACTATTGTTCTAAAGTCTTTTCCCCCTATACTATTGCATTGTATAAATATATCTTTTTTCTGTCAATTTCTTTTTTTATTAAAGCTTTTTATTTTTCAAAATATATGTGTGGACCATTCTTCAACATTAGCCCTTACAAAACCTCGTGTTCCAATTTCCTCCCCCCCTTCCCCCATGCCCTCACCTAGATGGCAAGTAGTCCAATATGTCTAACATCAACTTTAAGACAGTTTACCAATAATACAATGATCAAAAGCATATTTCCTCTCTAGAATATGGAATTCTGTTCAATTTTTAATTTGGGCAATGAACCACAATGACATCTAGTGTCAGAAAATGTTTGTCTCTCATTCTTATTCCTTTCTCTGCTACTTATATCAATGTTATAACTTGGGACTCAGGGTTTTTCTAGAGTCTAATGGGTAAATTTCCTCCCCTACAAAGAAATGTATAAGGAATTTCTAATATATATATATATATATATTTTTTTTTCTTTATACTCTTCTGATAACTGGCTTTCTAGTTCAACACACCCACAGAGAAGCTATGTAGTGCAATGGAAGGAAGTCCCAATTCGGAGTTTGAGGACTAGATTAGAATTTCAAATTGGCCTCACTATCCATGTAACTTTTGTTAAGCCACTTTTAATCTTAATTTCTCATTTGTAAAATGAAGGGTTTGGACAAGAAAATTTCTAAGGTTTCTTCTGTCTCAAAATTTGCTATCATGCTGGGTATAGTAACATATAACTATAACCCTTGATACTGATGAAGGCTGTGAGACAAATCATAACCCTTGATACTGATGAAGGCTGTGAGACAAATCATATTTCACTTGAGCTCAAAAATTCTGAATTACAATAGAAATAAAGCCAACTACTGTCTCCACTAAATTTGACCCCAAAATGGGGGAACTGCTAAGGAAATTGCCCAGGTTATAAATGGAGCAGGTCAAAGCTTTAGGTAGATGAGGGATGACATCAAGTCCATGAATGATGAGAAACCAGTCTCAAAAACAAGCATACAAATAAGTTTACCATTGCATGTTTTTCCCCCCTCGATTTGAAGTCTTTCTCTGTTTTGATCTTATTTGTATTTATCCCTATAATTAGTGGGTTATAATCATGAATTATCAGCTTTTTGCCCATTCTGGATCATTCCTGATCTTCAATTATCACATATTCCTTGACTCACCCAAATTATTGATTATTCTCTATCCATGGTGTCTGGCAAACAAATTCCATGATCCTTTTCTTGACTATCTGAATTTATGATCTTCTGCTTTCTTGACTCAGGAATTCTGGCCTTTGTATGATCCTTCCTTATCTACTGTCCCACCACAATATTAAAAATAGCATCTAAGATACAACTGAGTCTCCAAAAAAATGCTTCAGAAAATGGAATTCATAATTTTGATCATACACAAAATCAGAATTGTCATCTCTGGAGGCAAATTCACTACACTTTTGAATAGTTCTAATTATTAACATGTATTTCTTTTACCTCATGCCTAAATTATTTTCTATGTACCTTCTGCTCATTACTAGTTTTGCCCTCCAGAGTCAATCAGAACAAGTTTCACCCTTCTTTCATTTAGTAGTCATTCAACTATTTGAAGATTGATAGTATAAGTGAAGTGATTCAGGTCAGTTCTAATGGCCTTGTGATGGAGAGAGCCATCAGAACCCAGAGAGAGAGGGCTGTGGGGACTGAGTGTGGATCACAACATAGTATTTTCACTTTTTGTTATCCTTCTAATTTTTGATCTTATTTTTCTTGTGCAGCATGATAATTGTGGAAATACACATAGAATTGCACATGTTTAACATATATTGGATTACTTGCCATTTAAGGGAGAGGGTGGGGGGAACAGAGGGAGAAAAAAATTGGAACAAAAGGTTTTGCAAGTGTGAATGTTGGAAACTATCTGTGCATATATTTTTAAAATAAAAAGCTTAAAAAAATTTCTATCACATCCTTCCAAAGTCTCTTCTTTTATAGATTATATATTCCCACTTCCTTAATCACATCAATCTATGTTAATTTAGTACTTAACCAATTCTGCCTTTAAATGTATCTTACAATGTTCACTTGCAGTGTTATTTAACCATGTTAGATGATATCTATAGCCCTTCTAGGTCTAATATTCTATGAATTATGCGGTGTATATCTTAGAAAGACTACATGATTCTTATGAGGATTGTGTTATATTTCTCTTGAATCCTCATAATAAATATTCATTAAATACTGTACTTTTAAAATAATTTAATGAATGGACAAATGAAAAAATGAATTCATGAATAGATGAATGAAGGCGGAGGAGGTACCATGTCAAGTTCCTTCTAGCTTGGAATACCTTCACTTAGTTATAAGATAATCTTTTCCTTTGCCTTGCTATGCTCAACTCCCCAAGTTGTTTATCATAAGGGTTCATTGGAATTTAGACCAAGTTAAGTTTTATATTGAAAAAAGTAGCTCAGATTGACTCAGACATTTTATATTTTGAAATCAAACCAAACCATAAGAACACATATTTTAAAATATATTATTATAAAATTCTAGGGAAAAGTTAATTTCTAAAATCAAGGATAAAAGATAGTGTTGTTTAGGTATTAAAATATACGAAATTACTTTTGAGGTTATGGTGGATTGAGATGAAAGTGTTGAATCAGATGAGTTCCAAGGTCTATTTCATCTCCAAAGCCAGTGATCTGTATTCTCAGAAGCTAAATAGAAAAAAAGTCATTTCACTTTAATATAGCCATATTTTGGATTATCTAAGACCTTTGGATTTTTCTTCTCTGTTTTTCTCCTAATGCTTTCATTTATTCATGAATCACAGATTGATAAGATTTTTCTATATATAGATATCTTTCAGTAGTTTGAATTTTGATGGTAGAGAGAAAGTACTACTCTTATCATACATAACTAGTAAGGTGTGGGTACTTGAGAATCCAATTCAGAATGTTTTATTTCAACTCTTGTGTAAAGTACACTCTGCTAGTATGTTTGGTTATATACAATGACAAATAGGAAATAGCTCTTTATTTATTCCTTGACAGTTACCAAACGGTGAGAAAAAGCTTTGAAAGTTATACCAATTCATTGGTTATTAAGCCTTTGATTATATCACATCCACATCAAATGAAATTCTAGCACCTACTCCCTGACAACAGATGGAAGCTAGCATGGGAATTACTAGAGGAAGATATGAATTTTACTGTGACATGGCAGACATAAAAGCTAAAGTCATCTAGATTGCATTAACAGAAATATCTTCTCCAGATCTAGGATGGTGAGGGTGTTGTTGTAATCTACCCTGGTTAAATCAATCGGGAATAATGTGTTTCATTATAGGACCACATTTTAGGAAGTAGGTAGATAAGAAGGTTGATCAGAATTATCAGCAGCCTTAAAAACTATGAAAGAAAGAGGTGGAGAACAAGGAGAAAAAAAAAGGAAGAGAAAGGAGGAGGAGGAAGAAGAATAAAATGAAGAGGAGGAGAAAGGGAAGAAGAGGAAAAAAAGATGAGGAGGAAGAGAAAGAGAAAAGGAAGAAGAGAAAGAAGGAAAAGGAAGAGAAAGAAGATGAATATCTAGCACTCAGTGCTTCAGGGTTTATAAAGTAATTTACAAATATTATCATTTTGTTCTCACATATCTGAAATGTATGTGTTATTATTATTCCCATTTTACAAAACAACTGAGATATACTTCAAAGTTAAGTGACTTACAAAGAGTCACATAGCAAGTATGAGTTTGAAATGAAATTTGAACTTTAGTCTCTCTGATTCAGGGTCCAGAGTCTTATATGTTCTATCATCTAGCTGCCTCAATTGAAGGAACTGGGTATGTTTAGCTGGGGAGGGGGGGGTGGAAAGAAGGCCTAAGAAAGCTGAGCTAGTAATTTTTAATAAAATGAAGAATAATCATATTAAAGAATTAAAATTGTTCTTTTTGTCATCACAGAACAGTCCAATAATAATTGCTTCAAATCACCAAAGATCTCAAAAGTGTAATGGACTGCTTTAGGACTTAGTTAAAAGCAACTTGGGAGTTGCTGATCAGCCTTTTCTTGGAGACTTCCAATTGAAAAAAAAAAAAACTCGAAGTTCTGAGGGAACTCATTGCTTTTTCCTTTTTTTTTTTTTTTCTTTTTGTTGCCCCATCCTGCCACCCCTAAGATGTAGAAGGACATAAAACCCATATAAAACAAAAGCTGTTTGAAAGGAGTGGGCATATTTGACTTGGAAAAGGAAAAAAAAAATAATGTATCAGAGAAAATATTACCTGTTTAAGTACAAGAAAGATGACTATGGAGGAAAGGGATTCAATTTATTCAAATGGCACTAGAAGGCAAGAACTAAGAGTTCTAAGTGGAAGTCAAAAGAAGGATATTTGGCGGTCAACATTAAGAACTTTAAAAAATTAGCTTTTTTCAAAAGAATTGTTTTCTTATGGGTGAAGGCTGGATGACTACTATGAGGAGGTGTTATGGAATTCATGTTTTCAGGAAGGAATTTGGTAAGATATCTTCTGAGACATATAGTATTGGTCTCTTCCAGCTCTAACTATATGATTCTATTATTTTTAATTTTATGATTCTGAGAATGAGTCAATGGTATAACAAAACAGAAAAAGTCCTTAAGTCATGGCAATGACTTATATTGATATAAGGAAATATTATTGTGCTTCATGAAATTACAAACATGATGAACATGGAGCATAAAAATTACATAATCTGATATAGAGCCAAGAAAATCTTACATAAAATGACAACAGTAATGTACACAAAGCACAACTTTGAAACAATCAAAAGAGAAATTACAAAATGGCAAATAGAGAAGCCAATCTCCATCCCATTCCTTTATGAAAGTGGGAGATCCATGGGCATGGTACATTGCATATTTTCAGACTTTTTCAATGTATTGATTGGTTTTGCTTATGTTTTTCTTATTCTTTTTCTCAGTCCCAAAGCCTATTGGAATGGGACATCCTTCCCAGTGGAGAAGATCAATACATGGATGAGAAGAGGGGTAGAGTTGGCAAGAGAAGGAGAAATAAGAGCATCAGCCTTTTTAGTCTCTTCAGGCTACTAGCTCTGAGACAGAAGATGGAGAAAGCCTGCCCCAATTTCAGGGGGTTAAAAGGAAGAAACCAACATGAGAGGAGCTTGAAATCTCCAAAACATTGCTCAACTTGCTGTCCTAGCAATCTGGGGGAATTCTCCTTGGATGAAATCTAGGACTCTTAGATGAACTGTTTCTTCATTCCTAATAGGAGAATTCTTTCCCTCTGACATATTTTTCTTACACATCCTTTCTTTAATTTATATTTTGCTTTTGATTTACATAATGAGTTTCTTTGCTAATTGCTATATATATATGTATATATGTATGTATATTCACTGTGGCACTGGTATTTGATGTAAAGAGAGTCAAACCTTGGATATAAAGCTTGAAATATTGCTTCTCTCACTAATGAATACCAATAAGAAATTTAGCCTGATCACATCTTCTCAACTAACAATATTTAAATGAATAGATATATGATAATTCTAGCCCCATATGCATGATCTATGAAGAGAGTAAAATGGTCAAACTTCTGACCCATCCTTCTGTTTTCCATCCTCATAGGAATTAAAAATTCCTTTGGAGAAGGATGGAGAGAAGAGACTAGAGATATTTCTTCTGCCTGTCTTTGAATCATACCTCCATGCTACGTGTAGTGGACCTCCTCCTTACATATGGAATGATTCTGGGAGGAATATGAATATGGATACTGGAAGAAATTCAGAGGATAAAGGAAAATATATCAATTAAAATCATCTTTTTAAAAAAAAATGTGAACTCTGACTACATTTTAAAAAGAGACATAGAGTACAGATTACTGGAAATGGCCATCAATACAGCCCTATGCCCTTATCAGTTTTGGGGATGGAGAGGGATTCAGACCAGTGACTTGAAAGGTATAGGGGAAATCTATTCTCTTTCCTCTCCCCATGCAGATTACCCACATAATTTTTCTATAACATCATTATATCACTTTACTGAGTTTTCTGGTACACTGAGAGGTTTTTTTTTTTTTTAAGTTATTTTTTATTATAGCTTTTTACTGACAAAACATATGCATGGGTAATTTTTCAACACTGATCCTTGCAAAACCTTCTGTTTCCACTTTTCCCCTCCTTTCCCCCACCCCCTCCCCTAGATGGCAGGTAGTCCAATACATGTTGAATATTACACTGAGAGTTTAAGTGATTTTGTGACTAAGTCACAAAGTCAATATGTCTGAGGGACTCAAATGTGTGACTTCCTTTTTCTGGAGATAGGTCTCTATCCACTATGCCTCAATGTCTCGCATTACAGATTATGCCATATTTACGTATTTTGCTCAGGTAGTGCAAAGAAGAGATGGCACAATTTAAGTTTTTGACAAGTTGTGCCATGTCCAGAGAAGAGTAATTAGGAAGGAAAAAATATTAAAAGGAAATAGTTGAAAAAAATTTAAATTATTTTAACTGGTTCAAAAAACAAGACTAAATTATAGACTTAGGAGGGCCATGATGGAAGCCCTCAAACATTTGGCATGTTGTTGCACAAAACAGATCAACATTATTGTTTGACTCCTGAGGACAGAATTAGGAGCTAAGGGTAGAAGTTACAGGGAGATTGATTTTGATTCAGTAAGAGAAAGAAGTTTCTAACTCTTCCCCCCCTCTTCTGAACAAAGCCTGTGATTTTTTCTGATATAGAGCAGCAGTCTCCAAAGTGCTGTGTGCCTGCTGGAAAGAAGACACAAAGAAATCCATCCATTGGGGAGCATGAAAATTTTAAAATTGAGGACAAAAGGAAAGTTCAGCAAGACACCCTCTCTACTCTTTGCTCAATTAGGTTGGGCTAGACAATTATTTGTGACTGCTCTTCTCCAGGCAGGCTTGAAAGCAGCTGATCATATCCCATTCAACCTTCCACCCAACCTTTTACCCCCTCCCTAACTCCACCACAGAAATCCCACTTACACTTTTTATATTCTCTATTTGTGCTCTGCATATGAGCCGCAGAAAGGCTGACTTCCACAATTCTTTTATTACCCTGTCCCTGGGAAAACCAGAGATGCTCACACCTATTCAGCAAGAGATTCAGCCAGGAGAACCAGGGAGAAGCAGCTGCAGCAGTGACAGTAATCAAACAAGAGTGGAAGCATGCAACACAGAACCTAACAAAAGGAAAAAGGTGGAAGCAACATCAGGGAAAGGAAGAAAGCATGGATGGAAAGCAAGCAAGAACAGTCTGGTGAGAGGCAGTAGGTGGCAGTAACAGCAGCTAACAATAGGAGAGATCCAAAACTGTACATACCCCTTTGATCAAGCCATACCACTTCTTAGCTCTTTATCCAAAGAGATCACAAAAAATGGTAAAGTTCTCATGCATACAAAAATATCTGTAGCACTTCGTTTGGTGGTGGCAAAGAACTGGAAATTGCAGAGATCCCCATCAACTGGGGAATAACTAAAGTTGTGGTATATGAATGTAATAGA
Source organism: Sarcophilus harrisii (assembly GCF_902635505.1). Lineage (NCBI taxonomy): Eukaryota > Metazoa > Chordata > Mammalia > Dasyuromorphia > Dasyuridae > Sarcophilus > Sarcophilus harrisii. The sequence continues at coordinate 613,698,538 of NC_045426.1, read as the reverse complement.
ATACATTTTTTGCTATAAGAAATGAAAAGCAGGATTGTTTTGTAAAAATCTGGAAAGACTTACATGAACTGACACTGAATGAAGTGAACAGAACTGGGAGAACATTGTACACATTAACAGCAACATTATGCAATGATCAGCTATGATAGACTTGGTTCTTTTCAGCCATACAGTGATCTAAGGCAACTCCAAAAGACTAGCGATAGAAAATATCATCCACATTCAAAGAAAGATCTATGGAGTCTGAATGCAGATTGAAGCATACATTTTCTTTTGTAATTTTTTTTTCCCCTATTCTCATGCCTTTTCTCTATTGTTCTGATTCTTTTTTCACAACATGACAAATAAGCACATATGTTTTTAAAAATAGGAGAGAAATAACAGTTACTGCCACTGCTAGTAGAGCAATTCTGTCTGCTCTGCAGTCCTATTTTTTCCCCTGAGGCAATTGGGGTTAAGTGACTTGTCCAGGGTCACACAGCTAGAAAGTGTTAAGTATCTGAGGCCAGATTTGCACTCAGGTCATCCTGACTTCAGGGCTGGTGCTCTATCCACTGTGCCACCTAACTGCCCCTACTACAGTCCTATTCTTTGTGAATGATGAAGTAGAAAAGAAAAGGATTAAACACAGAGCTCAGCCTGATTCCAACCATAGTATAGGCTACTAATTCCAGCTCCCAATATACAAAAAAATGCTGTGCTTTATATTTTCCCAACTGATCAATTTGAGTAAAGGGGGGTCTAGTACACATACAATAACAACCTAAATAATGTAACTTATCTATAAACTACTTGAGGTCAAGAAATGGGACATGTCATCTTTGGATTCATGTGGTTTAACATAGATGCTATGAAACAGAGATGATATGATACTTTTTAGCAAAAATAGAATTCAGAATCTGAAGGTCTAAGCTCATATCTTCAGCTCTAATATTTTCTGATTTTGTGCTCCTGATCTAGTCACATAGGTAAATTCTATTAATTAGAAATGATTCTATGAGGTGATTTGAAAGTGAAAATGGAATACAATTGAGATAGTGACTTGAAGGTAGAGACAATCTGCCATCCCTACACGAATCCTGGATGGTAAACTTGGATTGTGTAAGTCCTAAATTTAATTTCCACTATCCAGGCTAGCTATGTGACCATGAACAATCCACTTAATCTCTCTAAATCTTAATGTCCCAATTTATGATGTGTAATAATCCTTGCAATGTCTTTTTCACATGAAATAACGTGGGATAAACATTCTGTAAAACTTTAGACTACCATATAAATGTTACTTGATAATGCCATTTTTGTTGCTGGTTTTATTATTCATCAAATATCTCCCATATAACTTAGTGTAACAAGAAAGTTCATCATCATGGCTAATCAAGGACACACTGGTATATGGTTCTAAGGTACCCTCTATTGCTAGCAATTGTGTAGGCAGGAAGTCCTAGCAAAAGATTTCCCTGATCTCTCTGATCAGAATATACTCAGGCTTATGGTCATATAATTCACCTTGTTTTTACAGTGTTTCTCCTTACAATAAAAGGCCAGAATCCATTAAAATGAATGAATTCCCAAAGCCAAGGGTTTCACCCAAGCATTGCTAATGAGGGGGTGAACTTCAGATTTATTCAAATTGCACAAATCTCTTGAGTTGGCAAAATTGGTCTAGAAATCAGTAGAGGGAGATTTATGAGATTTTTGGTGCTAGGATTTGTAGCCCAGGAGGGAAAGCACAAGAGTTGAGAAACTAAAAGTCATGGAAAAAACTTTACCTTACTTGAAAAATGATCCAGTTCAAATACTCCTTTTAAAATGAGGCAAAGGCTCAAAGGATTTCTGTCTTGCTTTCCCTTGCTCTCCAAGGCTCAAATGATATATGGAAACAGCTTGGTTTGGTAAAGGAAACACTCAACTAAGAGGAACAACACTTGATAAGTGGTTAGGATGTCTGAGTAAATTCATTCACTCATTCAATAGACATCTTAAAATGAATCAAAATAAGCATCTAAACCAAAAGAATGAAATGACAATGGATATTTATCAATGGTGCAGTCTGTAAAATAAGGGTTTTATTATTTGCACTGCTTTATTTATGATGTTTTGGGGGAAGAGACTTATAGATTTCATAACTTGCTCCATAAATTTGAGCTAATTATTATTATTCCTGGATCCTCATTGACATATTTTATGACCTTGAACAAGTCACTTCTCCATGAGACTCAATTTCCCCTTATACAAAGAAGGAATAATAATAATACTGTTTTAGAGAATTGTATTATTACAATGGAGTGGAGAGGAGTAAATTAGAATATATGGGAAAGTTATTTTGAAAAGGTGTGTATAGAACTGGGTACTGGCATACACAATTGTAATACATATGACTGGGGAGGCTGATGACAATGAGTTATTTAGGCTTGAAAGTTCTTAGTTACAGTACTGCTGATTCTCATCATATGTCCCAGAAGTAGCATACTATCATCTGCTAAGGTTGGAAATGGAACATGTCAAAGGTTTTTTGCTAATCTGCAATGAGGTCAGGGTCATTAGTGGGTAGTGTATTTCTGGACTGGGCAAGATAGAAAGGAAGCAAGGAAAGAAAGAAGGAAAAGAGAGAGAGAGAGAGAGAGAGAGAGAGAGAAAGGAGGAAAGGAGAGTAAGAGAGAGGGAGGGAGAAGGAGGGAGAGGGGGAGGGAGAGTGAAGGAAGGAGGGAGGGAAGGAGGAAGGGAAGGAGAAGGAGGAGGAAAGGGAGAGGAAGAAGGAGAGGGAGAGAGAGAAGGAGGGAGAAATTAAAGAAAAGCTGAGAGAGAGGAAAAAAAAGGCAGGGATGGAAAAGAGCCTAGCAGCTGGGTCTTAAAACACTAAGTGGTGAAAAATATAGACACAAAACTATAGTTTGAGAAGAAAGAAAGAAGGAATGAAGGAAAGTAGGAAACTAAGTACAAATAAATCAGGCAAAGGGTATTTATGGTTTTCCTGGACTTGGATTTTTGAATCAAGAAGAAGATTAACAAAAAAAAAAAAAAAAAAAAAGTCAGAAAAATAAAGTTTATGAAGAAAAAAATGGTTCCTGCAGAATGGTTCGATTCAAATTTAAAATTAGCAAAAGAATGAAAGGACATTCTTTCTATCTTGACTCTACCATTAGTTAAGCTAGGTCAGGTTATTCCAGGCAAGACTAGGATAGGAAGGGATAAAATAGCAAAGCAAAGCTTAGTAGATCAGGGTAGAGAAAATTCTTCACAATTCTTTGAGGAAGTAAATATAATTATCATTATTCTCCATTTTTAGTTGAGAAAACTGAATCTCAGAGAAATTAAATGACTGGCTAATTATGACAAATCTGGTATAATCTAAACTGGGATAGAATAGAATACCATAGAAAGAATAGAATAGAATAGAACAGAATAGAACAGAACGGGATGCTTTGTTTCTATCCAGAACCCTTTCCAATCTGGAGCATGAATGAAAACTAGGAAAAAAGTGAATAAATCTTTGCAGCCAAAACAGATGTCCCCAATTCCATGCATTTAAAGTTCATGTGTTTTAGTCATGGGAAAGGATGTCATATTCTCAGAGCCTTCTTACTCTTAAATGAATCATAATACTTACAAGTTCAGTGATCTGTTTTCTCGGCCCACAGAAGTTTAGAAACAGAAATTTGGAATAGAGGCAACTGCTAGAAGCAAACATACTTAAAGGAGCAATGAGTAACATCTGACAAGCAAAGGCAATAGCAGAAGAATTATAAAAGCATTCTGTAGAATTTTTTAAAAATCATATTATCATGAGGCCATTTAATGTAGATCAAAGAGCACCACATTCCAGTAAGCCCTGAAGAATTTACAATTGCAACCCAGCACAAAAAATAGATTCATAATGATTACAATAAGTCACCAAAACTTAAATGATATTCATTATCCTCTTTTTAAGAAGACAAATAAGTGTATCATGCATTTTAAAAAGATTTTCATTGAAAATTAATAATTCAATTCAATAGACATTAGTTAAGCGTTATCTATGATACAGAGTAATATGCAAGATAAGGCAGGAGTTTGATGAGAAATGATTTTAAAAGTATTAGATATAGTTGTCCTGAAAACCAAACATTCTGGTGTGGATCATCCACTGGGAATTCAAGAAAAGCAATATTTTACTGAATCATTATTTACAACAGTTAATTTATGAAGTCATGTATGTATAGAGATAATCATTCCATCAAAAAAAAAAAAAAAAAAAAAACGGAAAGGATTTCAAGGAGCATCTAGTCCAAACTCCTAAATTACAGGACCTTTCTATTGCATTTCTGGCAACTGGCATCCAGACCCATTGAAACCTTTCAATTAAGGGTACTACATTGCCTCCAGAGTTAATCTATTGCATTTTTGGACAGTATAGAGAAAATACAGAAGATTTTCCCCATGTAAACTTAAAAATCTGTCTTTATAATTTTAATTCATTGGTTCTAATTTTGTTCTCTAGAACTAAGTGGATCAATTTAGTGATCCCAACAGATCAAATTCATTGTCTACTAAAATCCCTAAGTGAAGCCAGGTCAAAATGTAATTATGAACTGTTTAACAAAATAAATAATATAATACAACATAGATAATGTTAATTTGTCTTTTTTTTTTTCAATTTATACATAGCCAGAAGGGATCCATTTCTATTTCAGTTTGTTACTACCTGACGACCTTTCAAATACTTCTGGCTGCTTTCATGTCTCCTAAAAACTTTCTCTTAGTTAAACATTCCTAGTCCTTCAACCAAGATAGCTATACCTGATTTGACTCACCATTCTGATTTCCTGCTCCTCAGAAAGTGCTTTAACTTACAGATTTTTTTAAAATATGACTTCCAGAATTAAACATATTCATATACACCAATTTATTTTTAATTTTATGCTGGAGGCACCAGTTTACACTATAGGTATTCGAGAATGGCATACCAGGAAAAGTGTCTAAATTGGACTCAAGAGATACTTACTTGAGTTTGAAGCCTGTTTCTGACATCTTCCATTTTGTGATCATGGAAAAACATTTAATTTCTCTACCTTACCTTTCTTATCTACAAAATGGGAATAATATGTATATGTGATAACATGAGTATTTGATAAAGTTCAAATGAAATAATGTACTTATTGAGTTTTGAAAACTTTAAAGTGCTATAATAATATCACTTATTTGAAGGTAAAAGGAGAAAGAATAACATGTGGCCTGGGCAAAATGTGGAAGAGAGAGAGAGATCTAAGCACAACAGCAATGACTGAATGTTCATTGCAAAAATATAAATTTCAGAATCCTTTTTCAGTGTCAACTACCTGTGTCACATCTCTCTCCAAAGAAAAAATAGCTCTAAGGGGTATTTCCAGTTCCCTGTCCTTACTCCCAGATGCATAAAACTTGGGACAATAACCTAAACAGCAATAATGCTTCATTTGTATAAAAGTTTATTCACAATAATTCTATGAGGTAGGTAATTGTTAATAAGCATGATTAGCACCATTTTTAAAATAGAGAAAATAAAGACTCAAGAGAATCACCTTCTACAAGATGTTAGAATTATTAGAACTCAGACAGAGCCAAGATCTAATAATTATAGGTTCTTTCCACTATACTACAGTATTATTCATGTTTCCTTACTCTGTAAAAGGTTCCAAGGTTCAGGAAAAATGTCTCATTTGGCACTGTGATGGTTCTGAAAAGTGGCCTTGCCAATTCTAGGGAAGGAAATTTTCAGTTATAAAGAGGGCCACTTATCCCAAATTATATGGTCTGAGAAAATTGATTCAGGAGCTTCTATATGTATTAAGCATGTTGAACAATAATATTCTAGTGTGTTTGGTGTGGGGAGTGACATATATATTATATTGAAAATTTAATTATCCTCTTGGGTTATCAAAGAAGTAGCTACTGGTAACTTTTGTCTAAATACTAAATGACTCCTGGATTTTCAGCACAGGGAGAAAGTTGAAGTTTTGCTTAGGTCAAAATACAAAGAAAATATTAGAGATGTGTGACTTTTTCCTATTAGATACTCATAAGAAAGGCAGGAATATGAATGAAAAAGGTAAATATCTACAAGATTTTGTCTTCATTCTACTTTTGTTTTGGATTATTTTCATTAGTATAGCAATTAGGAAAGCTCTTGTTGTTGTGATTGTTGTTATTTTTGCTGGATCCCTTAAACAGTCATTTGAGCATTCAAGCAGGAAAGGTAAGTTTGCAAATGATCAGCAAAAATATGGTAATTTAATATAGGAGAACTGATGGGATCAATAAATAAATTCAATTCAATAAACATTAGTTAAGTGTTATCTATGATACAGAGTAACATGCAAGATAAAGTAGGAGTTTGATGAGAAACGATTTTAAAAGTATTAGATATAGTTATTAATAGATTAGATATAAATAAAGTAACATAGAGGTAAAAGAGAAGAAAATCCAGGATAAAACCCTAAGTGAAATCTAGTTTTAGAGGGCATGATTTGGAGGAGAATCTACAAAAAAGACAGAGAAGGAATAATGAGATAGGCAGGAGGAAAACCAAAAGGGAACAGTATCCCAAAATTTTAGAGAAAAAATTCTCAAGAGAACAGAGTAAGCAACAGTGACAAAGGTTGCAGAGGGCTTGAGAAGAATGAGGACTGAGAAAAATCCATTGAAATTGGGAACCAAGAGATAATTAGTAACTTCAGAGAGAAGGAGAGCAATTTAAGTAAAATAATTATCAGAAGCCAGATTGCAAGGGGTTAAGAAGAAAGTAAGAGGGAAAAAAATTCCTCCCTTTTTCTCCTCCCCAAATAATCACACACACACACACACACACACACACACACACACAATATCAAATATATGTGATAAATTTCATATAATACCAAGGTAAGATACTAACATCAATAAAAATTAGGAAAGGTTTCTTGAAGAAGATAATATTTTAGTAGGGACATACAAAAGACAAAGAGGCCAGAAGATGTATATATGGAAAAAGAATTCCAGGTATGGGGTACAGCCAATAAAAATCCATGGAGTTGGAAGATAGCAGGTCATGTTCAAGGGATAGCAAGGAGGTGAATGTCTATGGATTATGAAATACAAGGAGAGAAAAAAGGTATAAGAAGATTGAAGTGGTATTAAGAAGCAAAGTTCTGAAAGGTTTTAAAAGCCACACATAGAAATTTTACATTTGTTCCTAGAAGTCATAAGGAACAAATAAAATTAATTAAATGGTAGAGTCATAGTAAATTTACATGTTAGTAAGCTCAATTTGACAGCTAAATAGAGAAGAGATTAGAGGGGAGAGAAATTTCAGATAAGAAAACTAACTAGAAAGCAATTCATGCAGTCCAAGACTAAGGTGATGAGAACTTGAGTTAGGGTGATAGCCTAATGCTACAGAGAAGAGAACATATATGAGTTAGAAAGTTAGATTAGGAAAACAACTCATTAGTTATGGGGAATGAGACAGAGTGAGGAATTGAAAATAATATCTACATAGCTAGTTGGCATGACTGGAAGGATAATAGTGCCTTCAACAGTAGTAAGAAAGTTTGAAGAGAAAGATTGGGGAGAAAATAATGAGTTCATCTTTGGACATGGTAACATCCAGTTTGAGATATCAATAGGAATTTTGAGAGTGAAAAATAGGAGATCATGAGAGAGATCAAAGCTAGATAAATAGACCTGGTAAGAATAATAATAGATATGCTATATTCTTGAGACATGATAAGATCATGAAGCAAAATATTATAGGAGAAAAGAAACAGAACCTTTGGAGTCACTCATTGTTAGATTTAGAGAAAGTTCTAGCAAAGGAAACTGAGCAGGGATGATTAGTTAAGTGGAAAGAAAACCAGAAAATAGGGATGTCCCAAAAATCTAGAAAGAAAAGAATATCAAGAAGATATAAATTTGACCCCCACTTTAGATATTTCCTAACTGTGTGATCTTAGGTAAGAATTTTAATTTCTTTTAGCCTAGTTTCTTCATTTCTAATATGGGGATAATAATAGCACCTGCCTCCTAGGCTAGTTTTGGGAATAAATGGGATGATATATATAAAACACTTGGCAAACTTTAATGATCTATAAACTTAGCTATTATTATTAACTATTAGAATGTCATTTAAAGAATTTCTAAGGGATGTCATGAGTCAAATATACGTGTGTATATCTGTAACCAAATATATATATATATATATATATATATATATATATATATATACATTCATCAATGTCTCATATACTCAAAGACCAAAATTTTATGACAATGTTGGGGTCAATATATAATGTGTCCAACTGTGACTAATTAAACCAAAGCAAGTTTGGAAAGCTCTGTCACAGATTGGTCACAGATAAGAACTTGGGGGATAGAAAAGACTAAATTTGAACATTTTGTTTTTTAAAACTACTACAAGTCTGCTTTGCTCATGGAGCACAATGGCTTTTTGATGCAAGAACTCTAGGCTGGGTGACAATGTGCCAGTGTCTTCCATGTCTCACAATGGATGACAAAGTTCTTCAGAGAAATCTTGACAGCATCCTTGTATTCCTTATGAATGTTTGTCTATTGTGAGTTCTCTGTAAAATAATCTTTTAGGAAAACATATGTTTGACATTTGAAAAAAACATGGCTAGTTCATTAGAGTTGTACTCTCTGCAGTAAAGTTTGAATGGTTGGCAGTTCAGTTTGAGAAAAGACCTCAGAGGCTACTTCTTATTTTTCCAGGTGATCTTCAGAATCCTCGTGAGACAATTCAAATGGAAATAATTTCATTTCTTGACATGGTGCTAGTATATTGTCCAAATTTCATAGATATACAGCAATGAGGTCAACTCAATAGAGAGAGAGAGACAGAGAAAGACATGCAGAGAAACCATTGCAGTCTTACTTAACCTGTATTATAAAGCATATTGTCAAAGGCTTGGGAGGTGATAGACCTGCTATATGTGCTATGCTCCTCAGAGCACATCTGGAATATAAGTTCACATCTTAGCATATATATATATGTGTGTGTGTGTGTGTGTGTATTCATGTATATATGTATATGTATGTACATATATGTATATATGTACATTCATATGTCTATGTGTTTATGTCACATGGAAAACAGTGAAGCTGTCTAGCACTTTGCTACCTTACAGAGAGACTGGGAACTTTGATGAGAGGATGTTTATAAAATTCTTTAAGCCAAATAAATAAAATGATATCATTTCAAAGTAGAGCAATGTTATCACTGGAAGTTAGGAAAACAGTCAATGACATTTAGGAATTCCTGCTGAATTTGCTGAGACTGAGCAGGTAGAGACCAGGGTGATTGAGTGATATGTGTATGAAGGTGAAAGTATCCAGAATTCTGTGACATACCTGGGCTTTCCTCCCCGAGGTGATTCTGAAATGATCCCACCTTGAAGGGATCAAGGTAAAATCCACCTTCATCTTGAATGGCAACCTCATTTGTCATGGCAAGAGCATTGTACTCAGGGATCGTAAATCCCTGGTCTGCTGTTATTTTCTGTTAACTCTAAGCAAATCATTTAACGTCTAAGCCTTAATTTCCTGATCTATAAAACAATAATGCTTATACTATTTGGAGGCATTCTGGATTTGGAATCAGAAGATACTAATTCATATTCTGGCTCTGCTGTACTATTTGTATGATTTTAGGCAAGTCATTTGATCTTTTTGAGTCTCTGTATAGTTGAGTATGAGGTTGAACTAGGTGATCTTAATGATCCTTTTCAGCTCCAAATCTATGAAGCTATTTACAGGATTGTTTTTTAACAAAATCCCTTTGTAAAAATCAAAATGCTATAATAACATGAGATTCTCTTATAAGGATCAGTTCACCCCTAAAATGTGAAGTTTTATTAACTTTTTTATTTGAAAAATGTGAACATATATTACTCATCGGAGCAAGACTCTATAAGTATTGTAAAGTCCAAGATAAAAATTATGAGGGCTACAATATGTGTGTATGTGTAATGCATACATAAAGATGGAAAATAATTTTTTAAAGATGAAAACATTTGCAAAGTGAGAATGGGGATAGAATGAGAATATCATGGAAGACTTATCTGGGTTTGGAATCTTGAACTACATAAAGATATGGGCCTGGAGTCAGAAAGATTTGAATTACAATCTGGCCTCAGGCACTTTGTGATCCCAGGAAACATACTTAACTCTTATTTGTTCCACTTTCCTCAACTGTAAAATACCTTCTGTGATTGTTATGAGGCTCAAGTGACATACCTATAAAGCATTTAGTGCACTACTTAGCACATAGTAGGCACTTGCTCCTTTCTTCCTTCTCCTTGTCAATTGCCTAAAGCATTATAATTTGTGAGTATAAATTTCTTTTTATGAATTTCTTTAATTTAGTTATTTTCAAAGTTCTTTTTTTATGTTACAGCCTCATCCCAGCTAATATGTACTTTTCCACTGTTTTCTGTATGACTTATTTTTAAGATAACTGAGAAATGGGGAAAATATCAGTCATAAATTGTTGGAATCTTTACAAACTGTTAAGTCATTAGAGTTGATAGAGACAATAATTATCTAATTTAGCATGGTTCAATATGATTGATTTGATCTTAGAAGGAGATACTTTGGGCCAGAACGTGAAACAAGGTACTAAGTACAACTGATAGAAACGATGCTTGTGTTCACACCTTTAGAGAGCTCATAGAAGCAAGAAATATTTAAGTACTCATTGGAGTTCACATGTCTGGGAGATTTCAGGGTTTAGAAAGAGATATCTGAATTCATACCTCCCTTAATCCCTGCCTCCAGAAGGCAGGGGGGGAAGGGGAGAAGAATGATGTTAACCTTGAAGACTTGAAGTTTGGCACAAAGAGTGATATAATAGAAAAGTCACTAAATTAAGGGTATTAAAACCAGGATTTGAGATAGATCATTTTACCATTCTCTAGACAAGTGCATGTAGGTAATTCCATTTCCCCTGTGAACCTTAGTTTCTTCAAATGAAGAATGAAGGGCTAGGAATAGATGACTTCAGATCATAGGGTGATAGAATTAGAGATAAAAGAGATGTTAGTGGTTATCTTATTTAATTCCCTCATTTTCTGGAAACAAAGATTTCCAAAATTAAATTACTTGTCCATGGTCACAGGTAAGATTTAGATTCAGATCCTTCGATTCTAAATCCAGGATGTTTTCCCATTTTATAATATATCTTTCTAATTCTAAAATCCCTTTAAGATCTCATGATTCATGAATTTAGAATTCTATGATCTTAATATTTAATAAAGTTCCAAAATTCCATATGGTGGTAAATCACTTATTTTTCTCCAGTCTGTTAAAAAAAACTGTCTTGACTTCCAGCCAAGATGGAGGAGAGGACACACACATCTATCTAAGCTCTTTCTTGCCCTCAGAATACTTTTTTTTCATTATACAGTCTCAGAATTAGTGCTTGACTGAAAAATTCCACAAATACATTGCCAAGAGAAGATATCCTTGAAATTCTCCAGAAAAGGTCTGTTTTTGCTCATGGGCAGGATGGTTAAACCAGGCACAGACTGCAGGCAGGCGGTGAGAGCACAAAAGGCAGCTGACATTGAGCAGATTGGAGAGGAACAGGGCCTAGTTGCAGCCACTGGAAAATTTGCAGTGAGAACTTTACCCAGTGTAAACTTCTTTGCCCTGACAGCAAGCCAGTAGATCAGTTAAAAAAAAAAAAAAAAAACTATAAACACAGGGGTTAAAGACTTCAATCCCAAAACACTGGGGTCTCTTGGGATCTGACCACACCCACCCAACACCCAGAATAACTCAGGATGCTCTCAGAGTCTCAGAGAGTTGGCCAACGTGCAGGTAGTGCAACCGTTGCTATTTCATTGCTGCTTCATTGCTACCTCCATAGTCTGTAGAGGTGGTCTGTTGAGGAAGCTTGGTAACACCACACTGCCCAAAAAGCAGATCACATTTGCTTTTGTTTGTTTGTGTTCTTTGATTCTTTTTTATGTCAAAATGAGCAAAAAATTAAAGTGAAGTCCAATTATAGATAGCTTCTATACATATAAAGAGAGGACTTCAAATCCTGAGGAGATTAAAAACAGAGTGTCTCCAGATGAATCCCCAAAGGGGGATATGATCTGGTCCCCACCATACAAGACTCTCATAGAAGAAATTTTAAAAGGCTCTTACAAGAGAGCTAGAAGAAAAATGGAGAAAGGAAAGGGAAGCTTGGCAAGATGGTCTGGATAAATTATCCTACTCATATAGAGTGGATAAAGAAATCAAATCCCTGAAAAACAGAATTAGTGAATTGGAAAAGGAAAACAATTCCAATTAAACAGAATTAGTGAATAGGAAAAAGAAAATAGCTCTCTAAAAAATAAAATTGGAGAAATGAAAAAAATTCCATAAAACAAAACAACTCACTTAAAAATTCAATTGGACAATTACAAAAAGAAAATTAAAAAATAAATGAAGAAAATAATTCATTAAAATTGAACAATTGGAAATGAATGACTCAAAGAGACACCAAGATTCAGTTAAGCAAAACAAACAAAAAAAGAAATAATGGAAAAAAACATTAAATACCCTCTTGGGAAAACAACAGACCTGGAAATAGATCTAGGAGAGATAATCTGAGAATTATTGAACTTCCTGAAAATTAAGATGAAAAAAAAAAAGGGTCTAGACACTATATTCTAGGAAATCATCAAAGAGAACTACCCAGATGTTATAGAAACAGAAGGCAAAATAGATATTGAAAGAATTCATTGATCACCTATTGAAAGAGACCTCAAAATCAAAACTCCAAGAAATATTGTGCCTAAATTTCAGACCTATCAAACCCAGGAAAAAATACTACAAGCAGCTGGAAAAAAACCAATTCAAATATAGAGGAGCCACAATAAGTATTACTCAGGATCTAGCAGCATCCAGATTAAAGGATTGAAGGGCCTGGAATCTGATATTCCAAAAGGCCAAGGAACTTGGCATGCAGTCAAGAATAACTTACCCAGCCAAAATGAGCATTTTTTCCAGGGAAGAAGATGGACATTCAATGAAATCTACTAAACAAAAAGTTTGATATCCAAATATCAGACTCAAGAGAAGCATAAAAAGGTAAAAAGAAATCTTGGGAACTGTATTTCTGTTATGAATATACATAAAGAGCACATGTATAATTTGGATTTACAGTTATAATATAAAAAAGAAACTAAATGTGGAAAGGAAATTGTACCAGAAAAAGGGTAAAGTGGGGGTACTACATCTCATGAAGAAGCAAAGAAAACATTATATATGAAGAAAAGAAGGGAGGGGGATGAACATAGTGTGTATCTTACTCTCATCAGATTTGGCTTAAAGAGAAAAAATATTAGACATATTCGATTTACAGAGAAATTTCTTCCACTTCATTGAAGTTGGAGGGGAAAAGTGAAAAAGGAAGAAGTAATCTAAGCAGAAGGGAATGCAGAAATTATGAGGAAAGAGATTAAGAAAAGGAGGGGAACTCTAAGGGGAGAGGGATTCTAAAAAAGGAGGGCTGTGAGAAGCAAGTAGTGCTCACAAGTTTAATATTGGGGAGGGGGGAAAGGGAGAAGGAAAGGAGAAAAGTATATGCAGGGGTTAACAAGATGGCAAGAAATACAGAATTAGTAATTTTAACCATAAATGTGAATGGGGTAAACTCCCCCATAAAGAGGAAGCAGTTAGCAGAATGGATTAAAAGCCATAATTCTACAATATGTTGTTTACAGGAAACACATTTAATGCAGGGAGATATATACAGAGTAAAGGTAAAATGCTGGAGCACAATCTACTATGCTTCAGGCGAAGTCAAAAAAGCAGGGGTAGCCATCCTGATCTCAGATCAAGCAAAAGTAAAAATTGATCTAATTAAAAGAGATAAAGAAAGAAACTATATCTTGCTAAAGGGCATTATAGACAATGAAGCAATATCAATATTAAACATATATACACAAAGTGGTGTGGCATCTTAATTCTTAAAAGAGAAATTAAGAGAGCTGCAAGAAGTAGATAGCAAAACTATAATAGTGGGACATCTCAACTTTGCACTCTCAGAATTAGATAAATCAAACCACAAAAATAAATAAGAAAGAAGTCAAAGAGGTAAAAAGACTACTAGAAAAGTTAGGTATGATAGATCTTTGGAGAAAACTAAATGGAGAAAGAAAGAAGTACAATTTCTTCTCAGCAAGTCATGGAACCTATACAAAAACTGACAATATATTAGAACATGAAAACCTCAAATTCAAATGCAGAAAGGCAGAAATAGTAAATGCATCCTTTTCAGATCACGATGCAATGAACATTACATTCAATAAAAAGCCAGGGGAAAAAGAGACAAAAAAACAATTGGAAACTAAACAATCTCATCCTAAAGAATGATTGGATAAAACAGCAAAGAATAGACTTGATTAATAATTTCACCCAAGAAAATGACAATAATGAGACATCATACCAAAATGTGTAGGATACAGCCAAAGTGGTATTAAGGGGAAATTTTATATTTCTAGAGGCCTATTTGCATAAAATAGAGAAAGAGAAAGTCAATGAATTAGGTTTGCAACTAAAAAAGCTAGAAAACAAACAAATTAAAAACTCCCAGTCAAACATTAAACTTGAAATTCTAAAAATAAAAGAAGCGATTAATAAAATTGAAAGTAAAAAAACTATTGAATTAATAAATAAAACTAAGAGTTGGTTTTATGAAAAAACCAACAAAATAGATAAACTCTTAGTAAATTGCATTTTAAAAAAGAGAGGAAAATCAAATTGTTAGTTTTAAAAATGAAAAGGGAGAACTCGCCACTAATAAAGAGGAAATTAGGGAAATAATTAGGAGTTACTTTGCCCAACTTTATGCCAATGAATTTGATAACTGAAAGGAAATGGAAACATACTTGCAAAAATATATCTTGGCCAGATTAACAGGAGAAAAAGTAAATTGGTTAAATAGTCCCATTTTAGAAAAAGAAATAGAACAAGCTATTAATTAACTCCCTAAGAAAAAATCCCCAGGACCAGATGGATTTACATGTGAATTCTACCAAGCATTTAAAGAACAATTAACTCCAATTCTATATAAACTATCTGAAAAAATAGGGATTGAAGGAGTCCTACCAAACTCCTTTTATGACACAGACATGGTACTGATACCTAAACCAGGTAGGTTGAAAACAGAGAAAGAAAATTATAGATCAATTTCCCTAATGAATATTGATGCAAAAGTCTTAAATAAAATATTAGCAAAAAGATTACAGAAAATCATCTCCAAGATAATACACTATGATCAAGTAGGATTTATACCAGGAATACAGGACTGGTTCAATATTAAGAAAACTATTAGCAAAATTGACTATATCAATAACCAAATTAACAAAAACTATATGATCATCTCAATAGATGCAGAAAAAGCATTTAATAAAATCCAACATCCATTCCTAATTAAAACAGTTGAGAGTAGAGGAATAAATGGATTTTTCCTTAAAATAGTCAGGAGCGTCTATTTGAAACCATCAGTAAGCATCATAAATAATGGAGATAAACTGGAACCATTCCCAATAAGATCAGGAGTGAAACAAGGTTGCACACTATCACCATTACTATTCAATATTGTATTAAAAATGCTAACTTTGGCAGTAAGAGTTGAGAAAGAGATAAAAGGAATTAGAGTAGATAATGAGGAAACTAAATTATCATTCTTTGCAGATGAATTGATGGTATACTTAGAGAACCCCAGAGATTCTACTAAAAAGATATTAGAAATAATCCACAATTTTAGCAAAGTTGCAGTATACAAAATAAATCCCCATAAATCCTCAGCATTTTTATACATCACCAACAAAATCCAACAGCAAGAGATACAAAGAGAAATTCCTTTCAAAATAACTCTCAATAGCATAAAATATTTGCCAAAGGAAAGTCAGGAATTATATGAGCAAAATTAAAAAACACTTTCCACACAAATAAAGTCAGATTGAAACAATTGGAAAAATATTAAGTGCTCTTAGATAGGCCAAGCAAATACAATAAACTATCTAAACTAATCTATTTATTTAGTACTATACCAATCAGACTCCCAAGAAACTATTTTAATGACCTAGAATAAATAACAACAAAATTCATATGGAAAAACAAAAGGTCAAGAATTTCAAGGGAACTAATGAAAAAAAAAAAAATCAAATGAAGGCAGCCTAGCTGTACCTGATCTAAAATTATATAATAAAGCAGCAGTCACCAATACCATTTGGTATTGGCTAAGAAATAGACTAGTTGATCAGTGGAATAGGTTAGGTTCACAAGACAATAGAGTCAATTATTATAGCAATCTAGTGTTTGACAAACCCAAAGATCTCAACTTTTGGGATAAGAATTCATTATTTGACAAAAACTGCTGGGAAAACTGGAAATTAATATGGCAGAAACTAGGCATTAACCCACACTTAACACCATAGGGTGTTAAGGGTAAGTGAAAGGGTCTTCCAAATCACTATTGATCAGATAAATACAAATTAAGGCAACTCTGAGATACCGCTACACACCTATCACATTGGCTAAGATGACAGGAAAAGATAGTGACGGATGTTGAAAGGGATGCAGAAAACTGGGACACTGATGCATTGTTGGTGGAATTGTGAACAGATCCAGCCATTCTGAATAGCAATTTCGAATTATGCTCAAAAAGTTATCTAACGATGCATATCCTTTGATCCAGCAGTGTTACTACAAAAAGGGCTGCCACAAACACTAAAATCACTCCTAATAAACACACACAAGCTACTGAATCTAGGGGAAATAGCATGATATCATGAAAAGACCTCTGGAGAATGAGAAATCCTATCCATGTGACCTTGGCAAAATTCCTTAGTCTCTTTGTGACTTGGTTTCCCTTTTGGTAAAATGAGTTAGTCAAGGTTATTAGTATAGTAGAAAAAGAGTGATTGACTTGATTTCAGAACATCTTAAATTGAATCTTGATTTTTTTCACTTACCTATTTTTTGGCCTTCGACCACATACGTAATATCTCTTAGTGAATTCATTTGTAAAATGAACACATGAGGCTAGATGACTTTTAAAATCTCAAATCTTAAAACTGTGATGCTTTGATCTCTAAGGTCCTACCCATCTCTGTCTTTAGCTTTTTCACTCCCAACTCCTTTCCCTGTACCCAGAAATCATTGTTCAGTACACATTATAGTTATTACAAAGAATTTGTAAATGTAGATTTACCATAGATAACTGCCATAGATAACTAGATACATTCTCTGGAGCATTCAGTTCTGGTTTTGCTGAGTCAGACAAATAAACCAGGGACTTTTGGCTAGCATGCTCATTTTGACACATCTTTCTTGTGAATCTGTACTTGATGCTCCAGATACTATGACAGTCCTCCCTGATCCTTTGTTCCTCCCCTCATTTGATGTGTGGTTCTTGGACTAATCATTGTACATATGTTTCAGTTTACATATATATATATATATATATATATATATATACACATATATATAATGTGAGTATGGCAGTTTGGGAGAATAGGGAGGTGAGAAGGAGGTTGGTAGAAAGAAAAAGGCTTTGACAAGATGACCTGTCAGATTCTTTCCAACTCTAAAATTCTAGATTCTGATACTATATTCTAAGGCCTCTTCCAGTTCAAGTATTTTGTGGTTATCTGAATATAGAGACTTTTGTAAAGTTGACTTTTTCTTCAGAGAGGCCTGAAAAAAAGTTAGAGATAGGATGCTGAAAAGAGATTTTTATCAAGCCCAGAAAACTAATGTTCATCTTCAATACCAGCGAGATCTGGGCTGAGGGAAGTAACATGTTTTTCCACATAACAGATAAAGGAAAGGGAAAGAACTGGTTGTTTTTCACACCTAAAATAGTTTGTGAATTACACGAGTTAAGTCCCATGCATAAACAAAGCAAGCAACTATCTTGCTGGAATAATTTGAGCTTCCTAAATGGGTTCCCATCTCTCTCTCTCTTTGTCTCTGTCTCTCTGTCTCTCTTTTTCTGTCTCTCTGTCTCTGTCTCTAACACACACACACATACACACACACACACACACACACACACACATACACACACACACACACACTGCTGAGGACTTGAAATATACTCCTTAACTAGTCTTTAGAATTAAAAAAAATATTGATGGCTCCTTTGAAATGATGCATTAAGACATTTTCAGACACTGAGATCTAAAATGAATTAGTTTAACAGATGGCCCTAATGACAATGTTTGTTATTGTTTTTAAATAAAGGATAAAGAAGTGAGAGTCTACATTCTGCTTTTTCAAACTACATTTGGAATGGGAATGTCAAGGGGAAATTAGTACCTTTGGTGTAAAAATTGTTAAGCCCTTTTCAGGGCCTTTTCAGGGCCTTTTTACCTTTGGTGTTCACCTGCCACCCAAATTTCACCTGTGCCTTCAATAAACTCTAACATGTTCAATAATCACATCCTCATAAGAACATTTTAGTAGATAAGCTAAATCAAGTTGACAGCAATAAATGAGGTTCAAACCAGTTAGAGAGAGGGTGAGAGTGGGGAGAGACCTAACCCCAAACATGTGAAGAGATTCTTGACAAAAGAGGCGAATGTGAATAATTTATTCCAAAGAGCCAATGGGGGTGGAAGCAGGTACTGTAGAATGTTCAGAGTTTAGTTGGACATCAAAGATGCAAAGTTCATTTAATGCATCCCCAGTCATTTCCTGTCATCCTGACCTTTGTTTTACCATTAGACTCCAAAGACTCTATAAGAGAGAATAAGGCCAACTATTTCTCTCAATTTTGTTTCATTGAAATCCAAATTAGGCATGTCAAAAGACATTATCTTTACCATTTTACCCTTTTTACTAATTCAAAGTGTTGTAGTGATGAGTGACAAGGCAGCAGGTGTAGATACAATGTAAATTGTAGTCACAATCTTGGATGTGAGAAGCACAGGCCGTATCTCACTGGATTGAAGCAGGAGAGAGATTCAGCAGCCTCCTGGGTGTCTGAGTAGCTTTTTTTTTTTTTTAAAGGACCACACTGTTTGCCTGCTGGCATGAGGAAGAAGCTAGAAAAGGTTCCCTAAATATTGTCTGCTAAATTTAATATATTCCTCGTGTGCTTATCATAGGGTTCCTATGGTCAAAAGACAAAAAAAAAAACCATACAAAAACTTTCATGAGATGATTCTATTTATATTGATAGATGAAATTTATGCATGCTTATGGACACCACAGAATGAAGCACCCCTGAGATAGAAGAACAACTTTTATGAGATGACTCAACTAGTACAGAACCAAATAACAGGCCTGAATGAAACAAGGCTTTCAAATGAAGGTCATTTTATTATATTCAAACCTAGACATAATCAAATCTAGTCAACAAGCCTGTATGCCACTCAAAGGAGTAAATGATGGGCTCATGACAATGTGATTGCCATTTTCAGGAAAGTATCATGACATTATCACCAGTATCTATGCTTCCACTATGATGATTTCTGATGAGGTCAAAGGAAGTTTTAGGAAAATTTATAGACCTTCATCATCAATGTGCTGAAAGAGGACAGGATTGTAATTCTTAGTGACTTTAATACCAAAATGGGGACAGACTTTCAGACATGGCAGGGAAAACTTGGAAAGAATGGAGTCAGAAACAGCAACAACAATTATCACTTCTCATCACCAAGATTGTCTTCACTTTAGCTAAATACAATAAAACTAAATGGATGCATCCTTGCAATAAACATTGACATGTAGATTATGTCACTGTAAAGAGAAAAGACAGGAGTGAGAGTGTTGAAGGTGATGTGTGATATAGAGTGCTGGATTAGTCATAGACATCCTGGATTAGTCATAGACATCCTCTCCAACATCAATAAAAGCAGTGACCCTAAGGCAAAACAATAACCATTGTCAACAGACTAGAGTGTTTTTCTCTGTTCATGAACAGCTTGTTGCTAACTTGGAAACAAAACTGAGCATATGTTTGGCAAGAATGAAGCAGAAAGGGGATGGAGAGAACAGATATGACTTTCTGTGACCTCCTCTGACCTTCTTTCAAACTAACAGCAGATTAAGCCTCTAAACTGGTTTTGGAGTCACAGAACCCACAAATATTTGGAGTGCAACACATTCTCAGAAGATACCTTGGAAAAACTTCAAAACAGGTCTGTTTCAAAAGGGCAGGGGGACAGTGTGTTGAGCCCAGACTGCAGCACAGGGAGCCTGAGGCAAGGAACTGGGGTAGGGAGTCAGACCACTGTAGTTTCCATGCACCTGGGAATCTTTTGTGAACCTCTTAAGCTACTCTGTTCTGGTTGCAAGCAGGTGGCTTGGCAGATTTGCTACAAAAGACAAATTGCAAACCACTGAACCCCAGAAGAACTCAGGACCTAGCCGTGATTACTCAGTATCAGAAGTCAATCAGCAGAATTGTCCCAAAGCAAATTAAAGCAGGTGTTGCTCCTTTGCACTGAGCAGACCTTGAACCTTAAAAAAAAATGTGTAAAAAGAACAAAAAAGAACTCTCACCACGGACAACTTTTATGGAGAGGGAGAACAGACCATGAATCCTGAGGTTCCTAAGAGCAAAGCAACTTCAGATAAAGCCCCAGAGGAAAACATGAGCTGGTCCCCATTTCACAAGGCTTTCTTGGAAGATTGCATAAAATAACTTAAAAGAGAGGTAGAATAAAAATGGGGAACAGAAATGAGATCATTGCAAGAAGAAATAATAAAGGTGTATAATGCCCTACAATATGAAAAAGATACCAATTCACTGAAAAAACAAAATTTGTGAAATGGAAAAAGTTCAATGAACAAAACAATTCAATTGACCAAATACAAAAGCACCTAAAAAGGTAACTGAAGAAAATAATACATGTAAAATTAGAATTGAACAAATGGAAGTGAATGATTCAATAAGACTTCAAAAATCAAACAAAAACAAAAAAATGAAAAAAAATCAAAGAAAATATTAAATATCTTCCAGGAAAGGGAAAATAGATCTAGGAGAGACAATATAAGGATTATTGGACTTCCTGAAAGTCATGATGAAAAAAAGAACCTAGACATTGTCTTACAGGAAATCATAAAGGAAAACTGCCCTGATATCATGGAATCAGAAGGTAAAATAGCCATTGAAAGAATTCACTGATCACCTCCTGAAAGAAACCCCACAATTAAATCCCCAAGGAATATCATGACTAAATTTCAGAACTACCACACCAAGGAAAAGATATTGCAAAAGCACTCAGAAAAAAACAATTTAAATACTGAAAAGCCACAATTAGGATTACCCAGGACCTAGCAGTTTCCTCCTTAAAGGATCAAAGGGCCTGGAACATGATTTTCTGAAAAGCAAAGGAGCATGACTTATAGCCAAGAATAAGATAGCCAGCTAAAATGAGCATTCTGTTTCAAGAAAAAAGATGTACATTCAATGATATAGGTGAATTTCACCTATTTCTACTGAAAAGATCAGAACTGAACAAAAAATTTGGTCTCCAAACACAGAACGCAAGAAAAACATAAAAAGATAAAAAGGAAAGAATTCTTGAGAACTATATTTTTGTTATGGGTTTACTTAGAGAGTGCAGGCATAATTTGATTTTATTATGATAATATAAAAAAGAAACTAGAGGTGGAGAGGGGATCATATTGGAAAGAGAGGGAAAAGGAGGGAAATTAGATTTCACAAAGGGACAAAGAAAACATAATTGAGGGAAAGGAGGAAGTAGGATAAGCATTGTGTGAATCTTAATCTCTTCAGATTGGCCTCAAAAAGAGAATGTGAGACATATTTAATTTCACAAAGAAACTTGCATCACCTTTTAGGGAAGTGGGAGGCAAAAGGGAAAATGAAAAGAAAGACTAATTGTTAAGGACCATGCCTAGGTGAAGGAGCAGGTCAATTCTCTGAGAGCTTCCACAGCTGTAAATCATAACACTTGAAGGAGTTGCAAAGCAGCCTTTACTTACACAAATGTTTCTTGTAGATTGGGAATGAAATAAATTGGAGGCAAGAGGACAGAGGTCAGAGAATGCAGCTTCCTCCCAGTCTCCTTATATCATCATCATCATCATCCTCTCACATGAAGAGATCCATTTGATAGATATGAGTTAGACCTCCAGCAGTCACAGGAGCAGATGGCTCCTGTATTGCAACAACTAATAAAAGTAGAAACTGAAGTATTAGGGGAAAAGTGTAAAAAATGAGGAGAGGTTCTAAAGGGGAAGGGCTGCTTGAGGGATATGGTCATCAAAAGCAAAATACTAAGGAGGAGAGGAGGAAAGGAACGATAAAAGTATAACAGGGTAAATAAGATGGCAGGAAATACAGAATTAGTTAGTTTAACTGTAAATGTGAATGGGATGAACTCTCCCATAAAATGGAAACAGATAGCAGATTGGATTAAAAGACAGAATCCTACAATATGTTGTTTCCAAGAAACACATTTAAAGCATAGTGATACATACAGAATGAAGGTAAAGGGCTGGAGCAGAATCTATTATGTATTAAGTGAAGTAAAAAAGCAGGGGTAGCAATACTGATCTCAGATAAAGTAAAAGCAAAGATAAATCTAATTAAAAGAGATAAGAAAGGAAATTATATTTTACTAAAGGGTATCATAAATAATGAAGCAATATCAATAGTAGACATATATTTACCAAGTGGCATACCATCCAAATTCCTAGAGGAGAAGTTAAGAGAGATGCAAGAAGAAATCGACAGCAAAACTATACTAGTGAGGGATCTCAATCTTGCTATCTCAGAACTAAATAAATCAAAGCATTGTTTATGGTAACCCTAAAAAAGATGTAGTTTCCTTCCTTATCTCTTTTAATTAGATCCATTTTTACTTTTTCTAATTTTTTAAATTATTCCTCCCCTTTCCTCTTCTCCCAGTAGAGTCCTTTTTCCCATCCTTCATTTTTTTTTTAATATCGTCAAGTCAGAGTCCATTCACAACCATACCCTTCATACATGTTTAAACATTCTCCAACTGCCCCAATAATAAGAGTTACAGATTTCATTTTCCCATCTAGGGATGTAACCTTTTAACCTTTTAATAATATTTATTTTTCCCATTTAGTTTTCTATGCTTCTCTTGAGACCTGTGTTTAAAGATCAAATTTTCTGTTTACTTCTGGTTTTTTTCTATAGAAATGATTGAAATTCCCTTACTTCATTGAAGATCCATATCCTCCCCTAAAAGATGATGCTCCATCTTGCTGGGTAGTTAATTTTTGGTTTGCATCTGTTGGAATCCTTACAAAGTGTTAACTCATTAGAGTTGATAGAGACAATAATTATCTAAATTAGCATGGTTCAGTATGATTGATCTGATCTTACAAGGAGATGTTATGGGCCAGAAGAAACAAGGTACTAAGTGGAACAGATAGAAACAATGCTTGTGTTCACACCTTTCGAGAGCTCATATAAGCAAGAAGCTCTTAGGGCCAGAACATTCTGGGAGGAAACCTATAATCCCATTCTAGGATCCCACAATCCCACTCTCGGAGGAAGAGTCAACCTTTTACACCAAGCATAAATAGAGCTTCAGTGAGCCAGTCAAGTCAGTTCAGTTTGGAACATTGCCAAGAGTTGGAGAGGAGCACTCTGGGAGATACAGAACCCCACAAGTCCTCTTTCAGAGGCAAGACAGATTCTTTCCAACTTTCACCTTGGTGCTGGCTGGAGACATTTGGAAGAAGAGAAGCTGAAGCTGAGATTTCTGGGAGATACAGAATCCCACAAGCCCACTCTCGGAGGTGGAGTCAGATTCATTCCATCTTCCACCTTTGTGCTGGCTGGAGGCTGAAGAAAGCAGAGGCAGAAGCAAAGGACAAAGTTGCAAGAGCTCTTAGAACTAAGGACAGAGAGGGGCCTCTAAGAAAACTAACTGGGCTATATTGAAGGACACAATAAAAGATTTGAACTTTTAGCACCTGGCTGCATTTGGGTGATTATTACTTTTAACTGAAACTAAGGCTGCCTTCAGAAAACCTCCCCAAGAAACCTGCTCCTAGAGAGAACCATTATATTTTAAAGAAGAGAATACCACACATCCTTTTTTAGGACATTATTTTGGAGATCTCTATCCTCTTATAATACAAGGCTCAATGAAACACCACAAAGGAAGAATAATTTAACCTTGTAAGTTATCTTTGTAGAGTAGGGAAGAATCTGGAAATGAAAAAAATTGTTCAGAGGACATTAAAAAGAGACTGTTTATTTCAAAGGAAGGAAGGGAAGGAAATTCAGAGGGAGAAAGGGGGAAGAGGGAAGGAGGGAAAATAGGAGGAAGAAAGGAAGAACAGAAAAAGAATAATAGTGAAATAGATAACAATAACTAGACTGCATTCCAAAGAGGGGAGAAAGTGAGAAAGTGAGTGAGAGAAAATTATAGAGATAGTGAGAAACACACACACACACACACACACACACACAGAGAGACAGAGAGAGAGACAGAGACAGAGAGAGAGCGAGACAGAGAGAGACACAGAGAGAGAGACAGAGATCAGGAGAAAAAGAGAGACAGAGAGAGAGACAGAGACAGAGAGAGAGCGAGACAGAGAGAGACACAGAGAGAGAGACAGAGATCAGGAGAAAAAGAGAGACAGGGGGAGAGAGAGAGAGAGAGAAGAGAGAGAGAGAGAGAGGGAGAGGGAGGGAGAGAGGGGGGATTCTGAGAGAGATTCTGAATGTGAAAACCCTTAGAAATATAAGATCTTATTAAGAACCACAGGATTTAGTTCTAAAACAGATGTTAAAAATCACCTCATTTATTCAATTCACTTACGAATGAATTCATACTTAGTGAGTTACCAAAAGTATAAGCTGGTGGTTGTATGAGATCCTCTGACTAATAGTCCACTTCCCTTTCCACTATATACCATTGCCTCCAAAACACTTGCCTTTGAAGCATTATTATAATTATTTTTATTATGGATGTAAAAGTGCATGAAGCACAAGCAAATGTGTAATATTCTCACTGAACTGTACCATAGATAAATGATCATGTGCTTGGCTTTATAGGTCACATAGACAGGAGAATTCTCACATGTTCCAAGAATCTGATTTAGACTTTTCAGAAACAATTCTTGAATAAAGATCTCAGATATTCAACTTCACTTCATACAATAGACAAAAATGAGAATTTACATTCATGGAAAAAAAAGAGAATTTATATTCTATGGAAAATACAGTATGATATTATAGTTTTAAGGACACTCTCAAAGATATGGTTATCTAAGTATGATGAGCTCACCAAAAATGTGTCTAAGCAATTTAAATATTTTGAAATAAAAACACCAGAATTAATAGGAAGATCTTGAAAAAGGATAATATTCAAAGTCCTCTGAAGCCTGATGGTCAGCAAACAGAGGCATGAATATTAAAAAAAAACTTAGTCTATTTTAAAAGCACTAGACAATATGAGGAGGGAGGGGCAGCCATAGTAGCAGAAGTTTGCTGAGTCATTGAAAGGAAAAATTTGGGAGGCGTTAAGGAGTAGCATCAAGGAGATGTAAAGCAACAGTCTTGAGCTGGAGGAAGAGGAAGAAGAAGGTACTCAAACTCTAGCTTTAGTTCCATAAAAGTTTATTTTTTTCTTCCCTATTTTCTAGTAAGTTCATATTCTAAAAGTATTAGCATTTATTTATGTTCCTAACCCATCTTGACTTCGGTGAAGATTTTATTCCCACATATTCTTATTATGGAGAACAATAATGTGATAAATGAAAAGTTCAAAAGACTTAGTTTCTGAGTAACTAATAATTTTATCATGGCCAACAAATAATTAATAAAAGGATGGTCAATTTGGTTGTCTCATAAACCAAAGACTAATCAAGGAGATCTTTAAACATTCAACAGTTGACAAGCAACTCTGATTGCTTAACAATTAATTGGAGAATGAAAGTTATAATGAAATGATCTATTCTACTGAGGTGCTGAGGGACTTGACTTTAATTCTGTCATTCTCAACTCCTCTCTATTCAGACCACTTGGAAATCTATACAAAAGATTTTACTTCCACCCAAGCTTGCTTGAAGAGAACACAATGGACCTGAATTTATCTAAATTAGCTTCTCTTTATAATATCCTCTAGTTGAATGGGGTAACAGTTCCACATAGATAAAATGTTCTATGTGGGGTAAATTTGGGAGGCAAGGTCAATAATGCACTTCAAAAACTGGCCATATTAATCTACATGGATTTATTTCTGAATGAGGAAATATAAAGGAAAAAAATCTTAATCTCAATTAATTATTAGTTATTAATATGAGAAAAATAATCATTTCTGTCAGTAGTAAAAATTATACAGAACTGAATCAGAAAGATCTGATTTGGATATCATTTTTCAGTTACTTCTAACATGATACTGATTGAGTCCTTTAATCCCTTAAATGTAAACCTCAATTTCTTTATCTGCACAATGAGATTATAATTGCTATAGAATATATCTCCATACTATCATGGAGCTCCAAAAAGATAATGTATGTAAATTGCTTTAGAAATTGTAAAGTGCTTGAATATAGCTGTTATTGATATTGTTGCTGGTCTCTTTTTCAATGTAAAAAAAGCTCTGGAAGAAGTCACTATCTTACTATCATTACTTTATGGTTGATATTATACGGATAATTGTAAATATTATTTAAAAAACTGGGGGGGTTTTGGTAATAGAATTAAAGTATTAAATTGTATCCTCATTCTTTTTTTTTTTTATTTAATAGCCTTTTATTTACAGGATATATACATGGGTAACTTTACAGCATTAACAATTGCCAAACCTCTTGTTCCAATTTTTCACCTCTTACCCCCCCCACCCCCTCCCCTAGATGGCAGGATGACCAGTAGATGTTAAATATATTAAAATATACATTAGATACACAATAAGTATACATGACCAAAACGTTATTTTGCTGTACAAAAAGAATCAGACTCTGAAATATTGTACAATTAGCTTGTGAAGGAAATCAAAAATGCAGGTGTGCATAAATATAGGGACTGGGAATTCAATGTAATGGTTTTTAGTCATCTCGCAGAGTTCTTTTTCTGGGCATAGCTAGTTCAGTTCATTACTGCTCCATTAGAAATGATTTGGTTGATCTCGTTGCTGAGGATGGCCTGGTCCATCAGAACTGGTCATCATATAGTATTGTTGTTGAAGTATATAATGATCTCCTGGTCCTGCTCATTTCACTCAGCATCAGTTCGTGTAAGTCTCTCCAGGCCTTTCTGAAATCATCCTGTTGGTCATTTCTTACAGAACAGTAATATTCCATAATATTCATATACCACAATTTATTCAGCCATTCTCCAACTGATGGACATCCATTCAGTTTCCAGTTTCTAGCCACTACAAAAAGGGCTGCCACAAACATTCGTGCACATACAGGTCCCTTTCCCTTCTTTATAATCTCTTTGGGATATAATCCCAGTAGTAACACTGCTGGATCAAAGGGTATGCACAGTTTGATAACTTTTTGAGCATAGTTCCAAACTACTCTCCAAAATGGTTGGATTCGTTCACAACTCCACCAACAATGAATCAATGTCCCAGTTTTCCCACATCCCCTCCAACAATCATCATTATTTTTTCCTGTCATCTTAGCCAATCTGACAGGTGTGTAGTGGTATCTTAGAGTTGTCTTAATTTGCATTTCTCTGATTAATAATGACTTGGAGCATCTTTTCATATGACTAGAAATAGTTTCAATTTCTTCATCTGAGAATTGTCTGTTCATATCCTTTGACCATTTTTCAATTGGAGAATGGCTTGATTTTTTATAAATTAGAGTTAATTCTCTATATATTTTGGAAATGAGGCCTTTATCAGAACCTTTGACTGTAAAAATATTTTCCCAGTTTATTGCTTCCCTTCTAATCTTGTCTGCATTAGTTTTGTTTGTACAAAAACTTTTCAGTTTGGTATAATCGAAATTTTCTATTTTGTGATCAGTAATGATCTCTAGTTCTGCTTTGGTCATAAAGACCTTCCCCTTCCACAGGTCTGAGAGGTAAACTATCCTATGTTCCTCTAATTTATTAATAATTTCATTCTTTATGCCTAGGTCATGAACCCATTTTGACCTTATCTTGGTGTACGGCGTTAAGTATGGATCAATGCCTAGTTTCTGCCATATTAGTTTCCAATTTTCCCAGCAATTTTTATCAAACAGTAAGTTCTTATCCCAAAAGCTGGGATCTTTGGGTTTGTCAAAGACTAGGATGCTATATTTGTTGACTGTTTTATCCCTTGAACCTAATCTATTCCACTGATCAACTAATCTATTCCTTAGCCAATACCAAATAGTTTTGGTAACTGCTGCTCTATAATATAATTTTAGATCTGGTACAGCTAAGCCACCATCATTTGATTTTTTTTTCATTAATTCCCTTGAAATTCTTGACCTTTTGTTTTTCCATATGAACTTTGTTGTTATTTTTTCTAGGTCATTAAAATAGTTTTTTGGGAGTCTGATTGGTATAGCGCTAAATAAATAGATTAGTTTAGGTAATATTGTCATCTTTATTATATTTGCTCGCCCTATCCAAGAGCATTTAATATTTTTCCAATTGGTTAGATCAGACTTAATTTGTGTGAAAAGTGGTCTGTAATTTTGCTCATAAAGTTTCTGATTTTCCCTTGGCAGATAGATTCCTAAATATTTTATATTATCAGTAGTTACTTTAAATGGAATTTCTCTTTGTAACTCTGACTGTTGGATTTTGTTAGTGATATATAAGAATGCTGATGACTTATGTGGGTTTATTTTATAACCAGCAACTTTGCTAAAGTTGTGGATTATTTCTAATAACTTTTTAGCAGAATCTCTGGGGTTCTCTAAGTATACCATCATGTCATCGGCAAAGAGTGATAATTTGGCTTCCTCATTGCCTATTCTTATTCCTTTAATCTCTTTCTCAGCTCTTATTGCTATAGCTAGCGTTTCTAATACAATATTAAATAGTAACGGTGATAGTGGGCAACCTTGTTTCACTCCAGATCTTATTGGGAATGGTTGCAGTTTGTCTCCATTACATATGATGCTTACTGATGGTTTTAAATAGATGCTGCTGATTATTTTAAGGAAAAGTCCATTTATTCCTATACTCTCAAGTGTTTTTAATAGGAATGGATGTTGGATTTTATCAAATGCTTTTTCTGCATCTATTGAGATGATCATATGGTTTTTGTTAATTTGGTTATTAACATGGCCAATTATATTGATAGTTTTCCTAATATTGAACCAGCCCTGCATTCCTGGTATAAATCCTACTTGATCATAGTGTATTATCTTGGAGATGATTTTCTGTAGTCTTTTTGCTAATATCTTATTTAAGATTTTAGCATCAATATTCATTAGGGAGATTGGTCTATAATTTTCTTTCTCTGTTTTCAGCCTACCTGGTTTAGGTATCAGTACCATGTCTGTGTCATAGAAGGAATTTGGTAGGACTCCTTCATTCCCTATTTTATCAAATAATTTATATAGCATTGGGGCCAATTGTTCTTTAAATGTTTGGTAAAATTCACATGTAAATCCATCTGGTCCTGGGGATTTTTTCTTAGGGAGTTGTTTAATTGCCTGTTCTATTTCTTTTTCTGAAATGGGACTATTCAAGCAATTTACTTCCTCCTCTGTTAGTCTGGGAAGTCTATATTTTTGGAGGTAGTCATCCATTTCACTTAGGTTATCAAATTTATTGGCATAAAGTTGAGCAAAATAACTCCTTATTATTTCTCTAATTTCCTCTTCATTGGTGGAAAGTTCTCCCTTTTCATTTTTAAGACTACTAATTTCATTTTCCTCCCTCCTTTTTCTAATCAGATTTACCAAAGGCTTATCTATTTTATTGGCTTTTTCATAGAACCAACTCTTAGTTTTATTAATTAGTTCAATAGTTTTTTTACTTTCAATATTTTTAATTTCTCCTTTTAATTTTAGAATTTCCAATTTAGTATTTGATTGGGGGTTTTTAATTTGGTCTTTTTTTAGTTTTTTTAGTTGCAAGCCCAATTCATTAATCTTTTCTTTCTCTGTTTTATTCAAGTAAGCCTCTAAGGATATAAAATTCCCTCTTATTACCGCTTTGGCTGCATCCCACAAATTTTGGTATGATGTCTCATCATTGTCATTATCTTGAGTGAAATTATTAATTGTATCTATAATTTGCTGCTTCACCCAATCATTCTTTAAGATGAGATTGTTTAGTTTCCAATTACTTTTTGGTCTATTTCCCCCTAACTTTTTGTTGAATGTAGTTTTTATTGCATCATGATCTGAAAAGAAAGCATTTACTATTTCTGCTTTCTTGCATTTAATTTTGAGGTCTTTATGTCCTAATATATGGTCAATTTTTGAATAGGTTCCATGAACTGCTGAGAAGAAAGTATATTCCCTTCTATCTCCATTCAATTTTCTCCAAAGATCCAACATACCTAATTTTTCTAATATTCTATTTACTTCTTTAATTTCTTTCTTATTTGTTTTGTGGTTTGATTTGTCTAATTCTGAGAGTGCAAGGTTGAGATCTCCTACTATTACAGTTTTGTTGTCTATTTCTTCTTGCAACTCTCTTAACTTCTCCTTTAGGAAGTTGAGTGCCATACCACTTGGTGCATATATGTTTAATATTGATATTGCTTCGTTGTTTATGCTACCCTTTAGCAGGATGTAGTTTCCTTCCTTATCTCTTTTAATTAGATCAATTTTTACTTTTGCTTGATCTGAGATAAGGATGGCTACCCCTGCTTTTTTGACTTCACCTGAAGCATAATAGATTTTGCTCCAGCCTTTTACCTTTACTCTATATGTATCCCCCTGCTTTAAATGTGTTTCTTGTAAACAACATATTGTAGGGTTCTGACTTTTGATCCAGTCTGCTATCTGCCTCCTCTTTATGGGGGAGTTCATCCCATTCACATTTACGGTTAGAATTACTAAATCTGTATTTCCTGCCATCCTAATAACCCCAGATTGTGCTTTACTTATTCTTGCCTCCCCCAACCCTCTTTCCCCCTTTTAAACTTATGTACCCCTCTTGTATCACGATACTTATCCTCTTTATAATCCCTCCCTCCCCCCCTTTGAGTCTTTCCCCCTTCCTTCCCTTATTACTCTTTTTCTTTTCCCTTTTCCTCTCCCCCGTTTTTAATGAGGCGAGAGAGAATTTTCTCTAAAACAAATGTCAATTATTTTTTCTTTGAGCCAACTCTGATGAGAGTAAGATTCACACAATGTTCCTCCCCCTCTCTAAATTCCCTCAGATATGATAAGTTTCCTTAGCCTCTTTGTGGGATGTGGTTTCCCTCTTTTTATCCCTCCTTCCCACCTTATTCTGCCATCATCCCTTTTCCATATCTACTTCCCTTTTTTATGTTATATCAGTACAATCAAATTATACATGTATTCTTTTTGTATATCCACAACAGAAATACAATTCTCAAGAGTTATTTTTACCTTTTCTGCATCTCTTGAGTTCTATTCTTGGAGATCAAATTTTTTGTTTAGTTCTGGTTTTTTCTTCAGAAACAAATGGAATTCATTTGTTTCATTAAATGTCCATCTTCTTCCCTGGAAGAAAATGCTCAGCTTAGCTGGGTAGTTTATTCTTGGCTGCATCTCAAGTTCTTGTGCCTTTCGGAATATCATATTCCAGGCCCTTCTTTCCTTTAATGTAGAGGCAGCCAGATCTTGGGTGATCCTTATTGTGGCACCTCGGTATTTAAATGGTTTTTTTTTGGCTGCTTGTAAAATTTTTTCCTTAATCTGATAGTTCTGAAATTTTGCCACAATATTCCTTGGGGTTTTTATTTTAGGGTTTCTTTCAGAAGGTGTTCGATGAATTCTTTCAATGCCTATTTTACCTTCTGATTCTATTACATCTGGGCAGTTCTCTTTGATGATTTCTTGTAAAATAGTATCTAGGCTCTTTTTTTCATCATAGTTTTCAGAAAGTCCAATAATCCTCAGATTATCTCTCCTAGATCTATTTTCCAAGTCTGTCGTTTTTGCAAGTAGATAATTCATGGTTTTTTCCAGTTTGTCATTTTTTTGTTTTTGCTTGACTGATTCTTGCTGTCTCAATGAATCATTAGTTTCTATTTGTTCAGTTCTAATTTTTAAAGAATTATTTTCTTCATTAGCTTTTTTTACTTCTTTCTGTATATGTCCAATTGAGTTTTTAAATGTATTGTTTTGGTCTGTGGAATTTTTTTCCATTTCACTAATTTTTTTTTTTAGTGAATTATTTTCTTTTTCCAATTCACAGATCCTACTTTCTTGCGTGTTCTTTGTCTTTTGCAATTCATGGATCCTACTTTCTGGCGAGTTCTTTGTCTTTTCCAATTCACAAATCCTACTTTCTAGTGAATTCTTTATTTTTTCCAATTCGTATTTCAGGAAGTTGTTGCTCTCTTGTAAGGCTTCTCTTTCCTTTCCCCATTTATCTTCTAACTCTCTTTTGAGACTTTTAATGGTCTCTTCTATGAGAGCATTATGTAAAGGAGGACAGTCTGATGCATTTTTGCTGTTTGAGGTCTCTTCAGGTTTGCTGGCCTGCTCTTTTTCTGCATAGAAGCTGTCGATTGTTCTTTTCATCTTTTTATTCATGTTTGAAAGCCTTTAGGGTAGGTCTCCTAGGCAAGGGGGTTACCAGCTTCCTCTGCAGAGCAGGGAAAGATGTAAACCGATTTCTGGCTCCGAGGTATGGGAGTGCTCTGGGTGAGAGTTTTCCCTTCCCCCAACAGGAAGTGGATTCAGCACTGGCCGAGCTATTAAACTGCTTAGTAGGGCTGAGTGGATTATCGATTGCCCTTGGCTAGAGACTAAGTGGTGAAAGTGTCATCCCTCCAGGCCTGAGCCTCTTTTGGGACTGTGAGTATTAGCAGCTGACTGCAGAATGCAGACCCCCACAAACTCTGCCTAGAGTCTCTGCCTGATGCAAATCGGCCCTGGAAAAGCTCTATGGCCCCAAGCCGAGCTCCCCAATGCGCAGATTGGAGGCTAACCCGGGCTGCGTCCTCCTGCCGTGCAGGATCACAACTGCCCCAAGGAGAAGCCCCGTACTGCGGGTTGGGGCTGCGCGCTTGTGCTGAGATCTGTGCCTTCACCCTCGGTTTGAGACTCTCCTCGGAACCTAATTTCTCTCCCCGCCTGCGCCGATCTCCCCCCTGGCCCCGGAACTAACCTTTTTTGGTGAGACTGCAGATTTTCTTCGGCCGGTGAGTTGTTCTACTTCTTATCTTTACGAATTGTAGCAGTCAAGACTATTTTAGAGGCTCGATATAATATTGATAAAGAGGGTAAGAGAAGAGCTTAGAAAGTCGCGTGTGTCTTCTCCGCCATCTTGGCTCCGCCCCTATCCTCATTCTTTGTAAGTGCACTGACAGAATGCTCAGTACAACTCCAGTGGCTGAAAAGCTCTTCCTTTTCCCTCTGTTGTTTACCCATCTTTCGGGTCCTTATGTGGCTCCAAAACTCTACCTGTGGCTCCAAAAAGCTATAGCATATGCAACAGCCTAATACCCATGCAGAACCTGAAGTCAATAAGAATCACATTCCTAATTTCAAATCTGGCCCCAGACATACTATTTCTGTGACACTGAGCAAGTCACTTAATCTCTGTTTCTCTTGGTTTTCCCATCTGAAAAAGAGGGAACATAATAGCAACTAGCCCCTAGAATTGATGTGAAGATCAAGTAAAATATATGAAAAGCACTTAACATAGTATCTAGTACATAATAACATGGCACTTAATAAATGTTTCCATCCTTTCTCTCTGAGCCTCAGATTCTTCTAATGGAAAATTGGAGAATTAATTGAGATAACCCCGAAGATCCTCTGTGATTCTAGCATCAGCAATATGGGGTGAAAAAGTGAAGCAGACTTGATTGATCTATCTACATAGAGGAAAACAAGTGGATGTTAAAGGAGTTGGATATGGGAAAGAGAAACATGAGAAAAATACTACACTGTGGTCAGGGTTCAGAGTACTTTGGATAAGAGTACTTTGGATAGAAGATAGACTCTACCTTACTATAAAATGAGTCCCTATTTGGATAGTTCTGTGACATTAGATTTTCCAGACCTAATATCAAAAGAAACCTGGCTTTAATTCCCACTTCTGATAGATGCTAGCTATGTCACTCTGGAAAGTAGTTTACTCAGTCTGGGCCTTAGTTTGGATAACTAAGGGAAGTTAATAGTTTGTCATTTGTCCTACAATCACGAAGAGGATTATGACTTTAGGGAGGTAATACCACAGCATGAAAGTGATTTCTTTTTTTTCCCTTTTTTAAAAGTTTTTTATTTTCAAAAAATATGCATAGTTTTCAACATTCACCCTTGCAAAACCTTGTGTTCCACATTTTTCCCTCTCTTCCTCCTACCTCCTCCCCCGGACAACAAATAATCCAATATATGTTAAATATGTGCAGTTCTTCTATACATATTTTTACAATTATCGTATTGCACAAGAAAAATCAGATCAAAAAGGGGAAAATGAGAAAGAAAAAAGCAAATAAACAACAACAAAAATAGGTAAAAATAATATGTTTTGATCCACATTCAATCCCCACATTTCTCTTTCTAGATGCATATATCTCTTTCCTTCACAAGTCTATTGGAACTGGACTGAAACATGAAAAAAGTCATGTTCATCAGAGTTGATCATCCCATAATATTACTGTTGCCATGTACAATATTTTCTTGGTTCTATTTACTCCACTTAACATCAAAAAAGTGAAAATACTATGTTGTGATCCACACTCAGTATCCACAGTCCTCTATCTGAGTACAGATGGTTCTCTCCATCACAAAACCATTGGAACTGGCCTGAATCACCTCACTGTTGAAAAGAGCCAAGTTCCATCAGAATTGATCCTTGTATGATCTTGTCATTGCTATGTATAATGTTCTCTTGGTTCTACTCATTTCACTTTGCAACAGTGCATGTAAGTCTCTACAGGGCTCTCTGAAAACATCTTGTGGATTATTACTTATAGAACAATAATGTTCCATGAGATTCATATACTATCACTTATTCATTCTCCAAGTGATACACATCCACTCAGTTTCCAATTCCTTGCCACTACCAAAAGGACTGCTAGAAACATTTTTGCATATGTGAGTCCTTTCCCCTTTTTTATGATCTCTTTGAGATACAGGACCAGTTGAAACACTGCTGGATCAAAGAGTATGCAGTTTGATAGCCCTTTGGGCATAGTTCTATATTGCTCTCCAGAATGTATTGGTGTCCTAGTTTGCCCATATCCCCTCCAATAAAAAATACTTCCTTGTTCAATAAAACAAATTGCAAAAAGGAAAATCCAGAGGAAGGGAAAAGAGTGGCAATTTTAATTCCTTCCTTTGATTCCAGGCAGGATTAAATGATTTTTTTTGAAATTTTTAAATTGTTATGTTAATTTAAGATAATATTTTTTAAATAGTCACTACTAATATCATTGATCAAAAACCTGATTAGGGGAGATTACCTAGAATGATTGTAGTGGGATATAGTCAAACCTGCCTCTGGCAGTCCCACTTAATTGGACTATGGCAAATGGCAGCCTTATACTAAAACCAGCCAGAATAAGACCCATACTGAGCAAGTAATTGAATGTTCTAAGAGGTTACCAGGTTACGTCTATTTTTGCCATGGTTCATATTCTGTGCAATTTATTTATTCATTCATTCATGTGTAGAAAAGCAAATTATATGTAATATAGACTTAGACAATTGTTGAGGTTACTGAAAAGTTCGGTGACTTGCCTAAATTCACACTCAGTAGATATCATAGGTAGATGTATTATCTTCTATGAAATGTCAAGGAAGGAAGGAAGGAAGGAAAGAGGGAGGGAGGGAAAGAGTGAAGGGAGGGAAGGAGGAAGGAAGGAAGAGAGGGAGGGAGAAAGGGAAGGAGGGAAGAAGGAAGGGAGGGAGGGAGAAATGGAAAGGAAGGAAGGGAGGGAGAGGGGAGAAATGGGAAGAAAAGAAGGAAGAAGGGAGGGAGGAAGGGAAAGAAGAAAGGAGGGAAGGAGGAAGGAAGGAAGGAGGGAGAAATGGGAAGGAAGGAAGGAAGGAAGGAGGGAGGGAGGGAGAAGTGGTGAGGAAGGAAGGAGGGAGGGAAGGAGGGAGGGAGGAGAAATGGGAATGAAAGAAGGAGGGAGGGAGGGAGAAATAGGAAGGAAGGAAGAAAAGAAGGAAAGAACAGAAGGAGGGAGAGAGGAGGAAGGAAGGAGGGAAGGAGGGAAGGAGGAGGGAAGAGGGTGGGAGGGAGAAACAGGAAGGAAGAAAGGAAGGCAGGACGGAGAGAGGGAGGGAGAAATGGAAAGGAATGCAGGGTGGGAGGGAGAAATGGGAAGGGAGGAAGGAGGGAGAAATGGGAAGGAAGGGAAGGAGGAAGGAAGAAAGGAAGGAAGGAAAGAAGGAAGGAAGGAAGGAAGGAAGGAAAGAAGGAAGGAAGGAAGGATGGGAAAGAGGGAGGGAAGAAGGGATGGAGAGAAGGAGGGAGAGGGAGAGAGAGAAGAAGAGAAAGAGGAAAGGAGGGAAGGAGGGAGGGAGGGAGATTGAAAGGAAGGGGAAGAGAGGGAATAACAGAACAGGAAAGAAGGGGGGAGAAAGAGAAAATTTCTCTTTGATTAAAATTTCTTTATTTTCATATCTAACACAAAACAATGTTTATCATCTAGACATTTATCTGAAACTTGAATATTCAGTGCAAAAAGGGAATGCTGGGGAGCTCATTGGGAAGACAGAGCTATAAACACTAGGTTTAGAAAATAATAAATAGAGGTCAGTTAAGAGAGGTAGGAGACTTATACATCATTGATAAATAACTGATCACAAAAGACAAGGAGAATTTCTGATGGCCAAAAGAAACCAGGTTTAGTTTCTACTTTAATAACCCAAGGATTTCAAAAGTATCTTCCTGGTGATAATATAAAATCCCTTTCTTTTACAATTCTTATCTTATACATTTGCTAAGACATCCATATCAACAAAACCAATATTAACTAAGTGAAAACATATGGAAGACACATTCTAAGTGCTAGGTATAGACAAAAAAAAAATTGCAATGGTCCCTGGTCTCACAGACCTTATATACTCCTGGGTACCACACGTTGAAGAAAAGAAATTCACTTAGACTGGAATTGAGGAAGTGCATCAAGAAAGGCTTTTAGGA
Source organism: Sarcophilus harrisii (assembly GCF_902635505.1). Taxonomy (NCBI): domain Eukaryota; kingdom Metazoa; phylum Chordata; class Mammalia; order Dasyuromorphia; family Dasyuridae; genus Sarcophilus; species Sarcophilus harrisii. The sequence continues at coordinate 613,661,349 of NC_045426.1, read as the reverse complement.
GGAAAACTCGTCTGAAATCTAGTGTAAATTAAGAATAAGAAGTAGTATTGTTAGTCAGCTAGGTAATGCAGTACATCAAGCATTACACCTGAACTCAGAAAAAGCTAAATTTAAATCTGGCCTTAAACATTCACTAGCTATGTCACTCTGGACAAATTCCTTAAGATCTGCCTTAATTTTCTCGTCAGTCAAATGGAGATAATTATAGTATTTATCTCATAAAGTTCTCAGGATAAATGAGATAATACTTGTAAAGTATTTTCTGAATTTTAATGTGGTACATAAATACTAAATATTGTTATTATCAAAGGCATTCCAAGCACTGGAGATAGGATGTACAAAGGAACAAATATGGGAGATAAAGTAAACAATAAGCACTTATTAAGCACTGATTGTATACCAAGAACTGTGCTAAGTTCTGAGGATGCTGAGATGAAAGAGAAGTAAGCTTTCCCTGAAGAAGCTTAAATTCTCACCAGGCTGGCATTCTATATATACATAATATAAAATCTACACATAGCAAATATGAGTTAAGATTTGGGAGAAGGCTCTGGTTGTGTACACTAGGATAGTCTGTACAGATAGAAATATTTGAGTTGAGTCTTGAAGAAAACTAAGGATTCCAAAAGGTAGAAATAACAAGAACGTTCATTCCAGGAATGAGGGAGAACTAGTAAAAAGTATAGAGATGAGAGATGAAGTTAGGAGGATGACCAAGTTCATTTAGACCATTAACAATTTGAAAGGAATAAAATGAAATAATACTGGAAATCTATTTTGGCTGTAAAAAGTTTCAAGTTTCAAAGATATGACTATATTTTATCTGAAAGGTTTTATGAAGCTACTTAAGCTTTTTTGAAGAGGAATGAGAATCATGTGTCAGACAGTGCATAAATTGGCTTCATAAATAAGAGTGACATCATTAAGTCTGTCCTTTAGGTATATCACATTGACAGATGCATGAAATATAAAACTGGAGTAGGGAGGCACTTGGATTAGGGAGAACAATCAGAAAATTATTGAAATAACTCAGGAAATAGATAGTGAAGTCCCGAACTGGGGTGATGGCTAGGTGGACAGAGAGAATGAAATAGATGAGAGAAATAAAATGCAAAATGTAGGGAACAACTAGTAGTCTAATTAGTAGGTTAGCAATAGATTGTGAAGAGCTTGAAATGATGAACAGAGATTTTGTTTTTTATTCTAATGCCATTGAGGTAGCAATGAAGATGTTTGACTTAAGAATAGCAAAGAGTCAGGATAACCCCCAGGTGATTAGAACAAAGTTGTTCCTCCATAAATCTCTGTTTAGTAACATCCAATAAAAGATTGTGAGAGAAATGTATGGCATTTTTCTGTCTTTCCTACTCCATTTTATTTATCCTTTTGATGGTATCTTCTGATTTGCCCTAATGTGAGAGTATTAACCCCTTTTAGTACTGTTAGTGCTTATATTATTATTAATATTCTTCATATATACTTTTGAAATTATAAAATGGAACAGGGATAGAAGATATCCTAACAAAATAATGCTAAGAATACATAAAATCTATCATCTTAAGATAGCTAGAGAAATATTGATGTTCCTTACCAAAAAAAAAAAAAAAAAAAAGAAGAAGAAGAAGAAAGGGGATTTACAGACATTCTTACAGCATACAATAAAGTCTGTAACCAAACATTTTTCAAGAAAATTCTGGGAAGATGATGGAATAAGGCAGTAAATTACTTGATTATCCTAAATACCCCCACAATATAAAATAGTATAATATATTATTAGGTATATAACATCAATATAAAATAATGCCTCAGAGGGAACTTTAAGTGGCAGAAATAAATAATAATCAGAATAAAACAACTGTGAGCCTAAGAAAGCTTGGAAGAACATTAGGGAAGACCTAATCTTCATGGGCAGTGGTTTGACTTGATTGAAATAAAAATAATTCTAGTTAGATACTAAGGAATCAACAAAGACAAACAATAAACCCGGGGCAACTGTATTGGGTGGCAGCCCCAGCTTCAGAAACTTTTCCCCGCAGACAGGTCAGATAGCTGATCAGGGGAAGATTACTTGGTCCTCTACTAGTACTGGACATCAGAACCTGGTGTTCTGATCTGACTTGGTCCCAGGTTGTTAAGCTGGGCTAGCTCCCTGGGGGCCTCAGGATCATCCAGAGTCAGGATAAATAAAAGGCCTTGGTCTTTAGGGGGAGAGGCAGGCAAACTGCCAGGAGTTTAGCCAAAGATCTCTTCTCAGTTCTGTAGTCCAGAATCTCCACCTTTCTCCTCCTTGTCCTGCAGTCAAGTGAATCTGGCTTGTCTCACCCCATCCTCTAATCCTTGCCTATGATTATCTTAATCCCAAACACTGAGCCAGCTCCAATGGTGAGAAGGGCCATTTCTCTCCATTTCTCCAAACATATGCTAATAGAGTCATTGTCAAATAGGTAATTAGCCTTAAGTGCTTGGTTGTCTGATTCAAGTACACCTTTTTAGAGTTTCAGCCCTTTACACCAGATGATGCTGTGAACAAGGAGAAGCAAGCAAATGTTGGTGATTTGTTACAAGGCTGGGATCACAATAGCTGCTAGCTATGGCACTTGCAGAAGAGCAGAGTCTCTAATTTTGGATTCAGAGCAGAGGGCTGAGCTGAAACTTGCAGTTGTGGAAAGGACTGACTACAGGGAGCAAAAACATTTGTAGTGAGAGTATTGCAAGGTGCCTGGAGCATGGCTCAGGGTGGTATAGAAATACTTGAAGTAGGCCCCCAGAGAGAGTTCATAAAATAAGAAAAACAACAATATACCCCCCCAAAAAGAGTCTGAGATATTATCTGCAATACCTTTGAATTAGAGTTCCTCCTTACCACAAAGTTACCAGACAAGAAAAAAACTGAAAGAAGAAGGAGAAGAAGAAGAACATGAAGAAGAAAGAAGAAGAGGAGGAGGAAGAGGAAGAAGAAGATAAAAAAGCAAAAGCAAACTATAGATAAATACTATGGTGATAGAGAAGATTTACATTCAAACTCAAGAAAAAATATTCAAGTTAAAACAGCTAATTCTTTCTCAAAAAAAAAAAAAAGGCATGAGTCATAAGCCTCAAGAGTTTTTGGAATATATTAAACAGGACCTTAAAATCAAATAAGAGTTCAGGATGGGCAATAAAGTGTTAATGAAAACCAAGAAAGTTATGAAAAGAAAGCCAAACAATTAGGAGGGAAAGCAATCCAAAAACTTATGGAAAAAATAATTGCTTAAAAACTAGAATTGGGCAAGGGGAAGCTAAGGACTTCATAAGACCATAAGAAATAACAAAAACAAACTCAAAAGAATAAAAGAAGAAGAGAATTTGAAACATCTCATAAAAAAAAACGGATCTTGAGAACAAATTGAGGAATGACAGTATTAGAATTGTTGGACTATCTGAAAGTTATGATTTTTTAAAAAGACACTATATTTCAATAGATTATTAAGGAAAATTGCCTTGAATCTTCAGAAGAAAAAGGTAAAATGGAAACAGAAAAAAACATCATTTACTACCATCCAGAAGAGATCCCAAGATGAAAACTCATTGGAACATCATAGATAAGTTTAACGTTTTCAAGTGAAGGGGGTAAAGTACTACAAGGAACTAGAAAAAAATAAATATCATGGAGCTACTCAGGATAACATAAGACTTGGCAACCTTCTACAACAAAACAATGAAGAGCTGGAAAAATATATTTTAAAAAGGAAAGAAATTGGGTTTGCAACCAAGAATAATTTATCAGCAAAGCTGTAGGTTAAAAGGATATTTAATGAAGTAAAGGACTTTCAGATAGTTGTGAAAAAGGCCAGAAATTAATAATTCAACCCCCTAATCTCTTTTTTTTTCCTCTCTTTTTTTTTTATTTAATAGCCTTTTATTTACAGGATATATGCATGGGTAACTTTACAGCATTAACAATTGCCAAACCTCTTGTTCCAATTTTTCACCACTTACCCCCCCACCCCCTCACCTAGATGGCAGGATGACCAGTAGATGTTAAATATATTAAAATATAAATTAGATACACAATAAGTATACATGACCAAAACGTTATTTTGCTGTACAAAAAGAATCAGACTCTGAAATATTGTACAATTAGCTTGTGAAGGAAATCAAAAATGCAGGTGTGCATAAATATAGGGATTGGGAATTCAATGTAATGGTTTTTAGTCATCTCCCAGAGTTCTTTTTCTGGGCATAGCTGGTTCAGTTCATTACTGCTCCATTGGAAATGATTTGGTTGATCTCGTTGCTGAGGATGGCCTGGTCCATCAGAACTGGTCATCATATAGTATTGTTGTTGAAGTATATAATGATCTCCTGGTCCTGCTCATTTCACTCAGCATCAGTTCGTGTAAGTCTCTCCAGGCCTTTCTGAAATCATCCTGTTGGTCATTTCTTACAGAACAGTAATATTCCATAATATTCATATACCACAATTTATTCAGCCATTCTCCAACTGATGGACATCCATTCAGTTTCCAGTTTCTAGCCACTACAAAAAGGGCTGCCACAAACATTCGTGCACATACAGGTCCCTTTCCCTTCTTTATAATCTCTTTGGGATATAATCCCAGTAGTAACACTGCTGGATCAAAGGGTATGCACAGTTTGATAACTTTTTGAGCATAGTTCCAAACTACTCTCCAAAATGGTTGGATTCGTTCACAACTCCACCAACAATGCATCAATGTCCCAGTTTTCCCGCATCCCCTCCAACAATCATCATTATTTTTTCCTGTCATCTTAGCCAATCTGACAGGTGTGTAGTGGTATCTTAGAGTTGTCTTAATTTGCATTTCTCTGATTAATAATGACTTGGAGCATCTTTTCATATGACTAGAAATAGTTTCAATTTCTTCATCTGAGAATTGTCTGTTCATATCCTTTGACCATTTTTCAATTGGAGAATGGCTTGATTTTTTATAAATTAGAGTTAATTCTCTATATATTTTGGAAATGAGGCCTTTATCAGAACCTTTGACTGTAAAAATATTTTCCCAGTTTATTGCTTCCCTTCTAATCTTGTCTGCATTAGTTTTGTTTGTACAAAAACTTTTCAGTTTGGTATAATCGAAATTTTCTATTTTGTGATCAGTAATGATCTCTAGTTCTGCTTTGGTCATAAAGACCTTCCCCTTCCACAGGTCTGAGAGGTAAACTATCCTATGTTCCTCTAATTTATTAATAATTTCATTCTTTATGCCTAGGTCATGAACCCATTTTGACCTTATCTTGGTGTACGGCGTTAAGTATGGATCAATGCCTAGTTTCTGCCATATTAGTTTCCAATTTTCCCAGCAATTTTTATCAAACAGTAAATTCTTATCCCAAAAGCTGGGGTCTTTGGGTTTGTCAAAGACTAGGTTGCTATATTTGTTGACTGTTTTATCCCTTGAACCTAATCTATTCCACTGATCAACTAATCTATTCCTTAGCCAATACCAAATAGTTTTGGTAACTGCTGCTCTATAATATAATTTTAGATCTGGTACAGCTAAGCCACCATCATTTGATTTTTTTTTCATTAATTCCCTTGAAATTCTTTTTTTTTTTTTTTTTTTTTTTATTTAATAGCCTTTAATTTACAGGATATATACATGGGTAACTTTACAGCATTAACAATTGCCAAACCTCTTGTTCCAATTTTTCACCTCTTACCCCCCCCCCCCCCCCCCCTAAATGGCAGGATGACCAGTAGATGTTAAATATATTAAAATATAACTTAGATACACAATAAGTATACATGACCAAAACATTATTTTGCTGTACAAAAAGAATCAGACTCTGAATTATTGTACAATTAGCTTGTGAAGGAAATCAAAGATGCAGGTGTGCATAAATATAGGGACTGGGAATTCAATGTAATGGTTTTTAGTCATCTCCCAGAGTTCTTTTTCTGGGTATAGCTAGTTCAGTTCATTACTGCTCCATTAGAAATGATTTGGTTGATCTCGTTGCTGAGGATGGCCTGATCCATCAGGACTGGTCATCATCTAGTATTGTTGTTGAAGTATATAATGATCTCCTGGTCCTGCTCATTTCACTTAGCATCAGTTCGTGTAAGTCTCTCCAGGCCTTTCTGAAATCATCCTGTTGGTCATTTCTTACAGAACAGTAATATTCCATAATTTTCATATACCACAATTTATTCAGCCATTCTCCAACTGATGGACATCCATTCAGTTTCAGTTTCTAGCCACTACAAAAGGGCTGCCACAAACATTCGTGCACATACAGGTCCCTTTCCTTCTTTATAATCTCTTTGGGATATAATCCCAGTAGTAACACTGCTGGATCAAAGGGTATGCACAGTTTGATAACTTTTTGAGCATAGTTCCAAACTACTCTCCAAAATGGTTGGATTCGTTCACAACTCCACCAACAATGAATCAATGTCCCAGTTTTCCCAATCCCTCCAACAATCATCATTATTTTTCCTGTCATCTTAGCCAATCTGACAGGTGTGTAGTGTATCTTAGAGTTGTCTTAATTTGCATTTCTCTGATTAATAATGACTTGGAGCATCTTTTCATATGACTAGAAATAGTTTCAATTTCTTCATCTGAGAATTGTCTGTTCATATCCTTTGACCATTTTTCAGTTGGAGAATGGCTTGATTTTTATAAATTAGAGTTAATTCTCTATATATTTTGGAAATGAGGCCTTTATCAGAACCTTTGACTGTAAAAATATTTTCCCAGTTTATTGCTTCCTTCTAATCTTGTCTGCATTAGTTTTGTTTGTACAAAACTTTTCAGTTTGAGTATAATCGAAATTTTCTATTTTGTGATCAGTAATGATCTCTAGTTCTGCTTTGGTCATAAAACCTCCCCTTCCACAGGTCTGAGAGGTAAACTATCCTATGTTCCTCTAATTTATTAATAATTTCATTCTTTATGCCTAGGTCATGAACCCATTTTGACCTTATTTTGGTGTACGGCGTTAAGTATGGATCAATGCCTAGTTTCTGCCATATTAGTTTCCAATTTTCCCAGCAATTTTTATCAAACAGTAAGTTCTTATCCCAAAAGCTGGGATCTTTGGGTTTGTCAAAGACTAGGTTGCTATATTTGTTGACTGTTTTATCCCTTGAACCTAATCTATTCCACTGATCAACTAATCTATTCCTTAGCAATACCAAATAGTTTTGGTAACTGCTGCTCTATAGTATAGTTTTAGATCTGGTACAGCTAAGCCACCATCATTTGATTTTTTTTTCATTAATTCCCTTGAAATTCTTGACCTTTTGTTTTTCCATATGAACTTTGTTGTTATTTTTTCTAGGTCATTAAAATAGTTTTTTGGGAGTCTGATTGGTATAGCGCTAAATAAATAGATTAGTTTAGGTAATATTGTCATCTTTATTATATTTGCTCGCCCTATCCAAGAGCATTTAATATTTTTCCAATTGGTTAGATCAGACTTAATTTGTGTGAAAAGTGGTCTGTAATTTTGCTCATAAAGTTTCTGATTTTCCCTTGGCAGATAGATTCCTAAATATTTTATATTATCAGTAGTTACTTTAAATGGAATTTCTCTTTGTAACTCTGACTGTTGGATTTTGTTAGTGATATATAAGAATGCTGATGACTTATGTGGGTTTATTTTATAACCAGCAACTTTGCTAAAGTTGTGGATTATTTCTAATAACTTTTTAGCAGAATCTCTGGGGTTCTCTAAGTATACCATCATGTCATCGGCAAAGAGTGATAATTTGGTTTCCTCATTGCCTATTCTTATTCCTTTAATCTCTTTCTCAGCTCTTATTGCTATAGCTAGCGTTTCTAATACAATATTAAATAGTAACGGTGATAGTGGGCAACCTTGTTTCACTCCAGATCTTATTGGGAATGGTTGCAGTTTGTCTCCATTACATATGATGCTTACTGATGGTTTTAAATAGATGCTGCTGATTATTTTAAGGAAAAGTCCATTTATTCCTATACTCTCAAGTGTTTTTAATAGGAATGGATGTTGGATTTTATCAAATGCTTTTTCTGCATCTATTGAGATGATCATATGGTTTTTGTTAATTTGGTTATTAACATGGCCAATTATATTGATAGTTTTCCTAATATTGAACCAGCCCTGCATTCCTGGTATAAATCCTACTTGATCATAGTGTATTATCTTGGAGATGATTTTCTGTAGTCTTTTTGCTAATATCTTATTTAAGATTTTAGCATCAATATTCATTAGGGAGATTGGTCTATAATTTTCTTTCTGTTTTCAGCCTACCTGGTTTAGGTATCAGTACCATGTCTGTGTCATAGAAGGAATTTGGTAGGACTCCTTCATTCCCTATTTTATCAAATAATTTATATAGCATTGGGGCCAATTGTTCTTTAAATGTTTGGTAAAATTCACATGTAAATCCATCTGGTCCTGGGGATTTTTTCTTAGGGAGTTGTTTAATTGCCTGTTCTATTTCTTTTTCTGAAATGGGACTATTCAAGCAATTTACTTCTTCCTCTGTTAGTCTGGGAAGTCTGTATTTTTGGAGGTAGTCATCCATTTCACTTAGGTTATCAAATTTATTGGCATAAAGTTGAGCAAAATAACTCCTTATTATTTCTCTAATTTCCTCTTCATTGGTGGAAAGTTCTCCCTTTTCATTTTTAAGACTACTAATTTCATTTTCCTCCCTCCTTTTTCTAATCAGATTTACCAAAGGCTTATCTATTTTATTGGCTTTTTCATAGAACCAACTCTTAGTTTTATTAATTAGTTCAATAGTTTTTTTACTTTCAATATTTTTAATTTCTCCTTTTAATTTTAGAATTTCCAATTTAGTATTTGATTGGGGGTTTTTAATTTGGTCTTTTTTTAGTTTTTTTAGTTGCAAGCCCAATTCATTAATCTTTTCTTTCTCTGTTTTATTCAAGTAAGCCTCTAAGGATATAAAATTCCCTCTTATTACCGCTTTGGCTGCATCCCACAAATTTTGGTATGATGTCTCATCATTGTCATTATCTTGAGTGAAATTATTAATTGTATCTATAATTTGCTGCTTCACCCAATCATTCTTTAAGATGAGATTGTTTAGTTTCCAATTACTTTTTGGTCTATTTCCCCCTAACTTTTTGTTGAATGTAGTTTTTATTGCATCATGATCTGAAAAGAAAGCATTTACTATTTCTGCTTTCTTGCATTTAATTTTGAGGTCTTTATGTCCTAATATATGGTCAATTTTTGAATAGGTTCCATGAACTGCTGAGAAGAAAGTATATTCCTTTCTATCTCCATTCAATTTTCTCCAAAGATCCAACATACCTAATTTTTCTAATATTCTATTTACTTCTTTAATTTCTTTCTTATTTGTTTTGTGGTTTGATTTGTCTAATTCTGAGAGTGCAAGGTTGAGATCTCCCACTATTACAGTTTTGTTGTCTATTTCTTCTTGCAACTCTCTTAACTTCTCCTTTAGGAAGTTGGATGCCATACCACTTGGTGCATATATGTTTAATATTGATATTGCTTCGTTGTTTATGCTACCCTTTAGCAGGATGTAGTTTCCTTCCTTATCTCTTTTAATTAGATCAATTTTTGCTTTTGCTTGATCTGAGATAAGGATGGCTACCCCTGCTTTTTTGACTTCACCTGAAGCATAATAGATTTTGCTCCAGCCTTTTACCTTTACTCTATATGTATCTCCCTGCTTTAAATGTGTTTCTTGTAAACAACATATTGTAGGGTTCTGACTTTTGATCCAGTCTGCTATCTGCCTCCTCTTTATGGGGGAGTTCATCCCATTCACATTTACGGTTAGAATTACTAAATCTGTATTTCCTGCCATCCTAATAACCCCAGATTATGCTTTACTTTTTCTTGCCTCCCCCAACCCTCTTTCCCCTTTTGAACTTATGTACCCCACTTGTATCACGATGCTTACCCTCTTTATAATCCCTCCCTCCCCCCCTTTGAGTCTTTCCCCTTCCTTCCCTTATTACTCTTTTTCTTTTCCCTTTTCCTCTCCCCTGTTTTTAATGAGGCGAGAGAGAATTTTCTCTAAAACAAATGTCAATTATTTTTTCTATGAGCCGACTCTGAGGAGAGTAAGATTCACACAATGTTCCTCCCCCTCTCTAAATTCCCTCAGATATGATAAGTTTCCTTTGCCTCTTTGTGGGATGTGGTTTCCCTCTTTTTATCCCTCCTTCCCACCTTATTCTGCCATCATCCCTTTTCCATATCTACTTCCCTTTTTTATGTTATATCAGTACAATCAAATTATACATGTATTCTTTTTGTATATCCACAACAGAAATACAATTCTCAAGAGTTATTTTTACCTTTTCTGCATCTCTTGAGTTCTATGGTTGGAGATCAAATTTTTTGTTTCGTTCTGGTTTTTTCTTCAGAAACAAATGGAATTCATTTGTTTCATTAAATGTCCATCTTCTTCCCTGGAAGAAAATGCTCAGCTTAGCTGGGTAGTTTATTCTTGGCTGCATCCCAAGTTCTTGTGCCTTTCAGAATATCATATTCCAGGCCCTTCTTTCCTTTAATGTAGAGACAGCCAGATCTTGGGTTATCCTTATTGTGGCACCTCGGTATTTAAATGTTTTTTTTTTGCTGCTTGTAAAATTTTTTCCTTAATCTGATAGTTCTGAAATTTGGCCACAATATTCCTTGGGGTTTTTATTTTAGGGTTTCTTTCAGAAGGTGTTCGATGAATTCTTTCACTGCCTATTTTACCTTCTGATTCTATTACATCTGGGCAGTTCTCTTTGATGATTTCTTGTAAAATAGTATCTAGGCTCTTTTTTTCATCATAGTTTTCGGAAAGTCAACCCCCTAATCTCAAAAGAAACAAAAAAAACTGAAACATTAACGAACAATTTTAGTGAACTTAATAAGGTAAAAATCTTTACTTCTTATATGGGGAAATGTTATCTGAAACTCTTTAAGAATTTAATCATTAGTTTAGTAATTTAAAAAAGTAAATACAGAAGACTTGTTGAATATAATATGATTTTTAAAAATAAAAATGGGTAGAAAGAAGCAAAATAGAATAATTATTTCATACAGAATGGAAAAACTGTTATAGCAGAGACAGGAGGGTATGGAGGGCTGATAGTGCTATAATCTTTCTTATCAGAACTGGCTTAAAAAGGAAATAGCATAGGCATCTGTAAAGGCATGAATATCTACTTAAGTTACAGAGAAATAGGAGGGTGAGGGTATAGAGTAAGGAAGGAACTCTTAAAAGGGTATGTAAACTAAAGTGTAGGAAGATAATTGGAAAGGATTCAGAAATGATTCTTTAAAAGGATGAGGATTAGGAGGCAGTAGTTAGAAATTAATTATACATTTGAGAAGATATAGGGCAAAAAGAGAGAGAGAGAGAAGCATAAGAAGTTATAAAGAATAGGATAGAGGAAAATGTACAACTAGAAATTATAATTTTGAATGTGAATGGGATAAACCCACTCATATAATGAAAAAAATATGAGTTAAAAACCAGAATGCAACAGTATGTTGTTTACAAGTAACACATTTTAAAATGAAAGATAACACATAGAGTAAAAAATAAAGTATTAAATGAAATTAATTTAATAGATAAATAAGAGTGGAAAGCTTTCATATTCTTCTCTCAGAGCTAGATAAATCTAACTAAAAAGAAATAAGACAGAATAATAAGAAGTAGATAAGAAAGAAGTTAAGGAGATGAATACTATTTTACATAAGCTAGAAATGATAAAAATCTGGAGATAATTGAATGGAAAAAGAAAAGAACACATCTTTTTTCTCAGTGCTACATGACTCCTTTACAGAAATTGACCATATATTAAACTTTCTAATCTATAATTTCTAATATATAAAACTTTCTAATTAAATGAAGAAAAGCAGAAATAGCAAATGCATATTTTTCAGGTCATGATGAAATAAAATTATATTGAGTAAAAAATACATATTAAAAATTATTTGGAAATAAAATAATGTAATTTGAAAGAATGAGTGGTTTAAAGAATAAATCATAGAAACAATAAAGAATTTTGCAAAAAAGAATGATAATAATGAAATGACAAATTAAAATTTATGAAAAAGCAGTAGTCAGAGGAAAACTTTTCTCTCTAAATACATCAATGAAATATAGAAAGAGCAGACTGATAAATTGTATATGCAATTTAAAAAAAATTATAAAAAGAACAAATTAAAAACCTCCAGTTAAATACCAAATTGGAAATCCTAAAAAATGATGGTTAGAGTAATAAAATTGAAAATAAGAAAATTGTTGACTTAATAATCGGTTTTATAAAACTAGATGTTGGTTTTATTTTAAAAAATAAAGTAAATAAAGCATTGTTTAATATGATCAAAAAGAGAGAAGAAAATCTGATAATAAGTATAAAAAATGAAAAAGGTCACTATATAAATTATGAAATGAAAGCAGTTTAGGAGTTATTTTGTGAAATTATATGCTAATAAGTTTAACAATTTAAGTGAAATGGAAAACTATTTACAAAATTATAAAATGCCAAAATTATAAAATTAACAAAAGAGAAAACAAAATACTTAAATAAACTTATCTTAGAAAATGAAATTTTAGTATTTATCCTAAAGTATTAATTATAAAGTATAATTAAAGAAGCTTGGTTGTTAAAAAAAAATTTTGAGCAGTACTGCTGATACTGTATAAAATTCTCACTTGATTTGGCTCACTTCATTTTTCATTATTAAGTTTGTTTCCCAAGATGATCACAGAAAAAGGTAAAAAGTCTATATATTCCAAAATATTCATAGAACTGGAAATTGAAGAGAATGGTTAAAGTTGTAGTGTATGATTATGATGAAATACTATTGTGCTATTAAAAATAATAAGCCAATTAATTTTTTAAAAAGCATGGAAAGACTTCATGAAATAATAAAAAGCAAAATGAGCAGAACCAAGAGAACATTGAATACAATTTCATTAATATTGTTCAAATAATAATTGTGAACAATTAAGTTAATCTAAGTACTAGACACTCAAATGAACTAACACTCAAATGAACTATAAAGGACCTATGAAGGAAGATGCTATTTTCTGCCAAAGAAAAGACTGATAAATTAGAAGAATGAATAATACGGTTTTATATATGTTTATAAATATGTGTCAAATGGTTGCCTTCTCTAGTGCAGGATGGGGAGGGAAAGAGAAAGGGAGGCAGTGTGTAAATTAAAATGTAATCAAAAATTAATAATAAAAAGAAAAGAAAAAAATTCTCAAGTTATACTATATGCTATGCACAGTTTTAAGTGCTGTAGATGCAAAGAAATGGAAACTCAAGTCCCTGTTCTAAAAGTTTATTACTGCTGTTGCTGCTTTTGCTAGAGAGAGAGACCACACACCAGAGTTAACTACTCAAATTCTACTTAACAAATTGATTCATTTCCTAAATTCTCCCATGTTTCTGCCCAGAAAAGACATTTTAATTAAAAAGAAATTCTTATTTATAAAAATTGAAGTGCTGCTTTGAAAAAATAATGAAATTCACACATGGAATTACTAGCTTATATTGGAGGGTGGTGGTTATTTCCATTTTTTTCTCCTTTTTCCCAAGCTAAACATGTTTATGCTTAATTTGGCCTCTTGCATCCCAGGAAAGCATTTGAAGAAAATTAAAAAACACTGCCAAAAAATATAACCATTACCAACCTCTCATCATAAACTTTAATTGGAAAGCAGATATTAAGTATGTATTTTTATTACATTTAGAAACCATGAATAATGTATGACTGGACAATAGTAGCACTAGGAATGTTGCGTTAGATTTCAAATGCAATAGAAAATGCATTGTGCTATCAATTAATGTCCACCTTCTTTGCAGGGGGGGATAACCATTGGACCTCTGTTGGTGATTTACATACTCAAGTCTGCTTTATCACAAGCTGAGAAAAAACCAGTGGGAGAACAGTCGCCAAAGCAGTTGCCAAGACAACTTATCCTCAAATTGAATATTACAGCACAAAGAAAGAAGCCTATAAGGAATGAAATTAACTAATGCCTTATCCTGCTCAATCCAGGAGGGAGTAATTGACTGTCATCTGAAAATCTCTAAAAAATAAGCTACATGAGTGCCTGTACAAACATAAGCTAATAGACACAACCAAACACAAAGACAACAATTACAGTCACAGATGTATACATGTGCACACTTGTGATTACACACAAAGATACAGATATATGCACACATGAAACATTCATCTATAAATAGATATGAATAAACAACAGATACATAAAAACCAACATATATAGACATAGACATATACAGACTTATACAGACATTAATTAAGCATTGGTATTTCCACCATTATCCCTAAATCTTCTCCATTGTGCTCCATAGCCTGCAAAATTGTTGGAACTATAATCTATATATCATAAGTACTTGGATAGTGTTTCTTCTCAGGACATTAGAGTGGAAAGTGAACCAGAGAAATGGCAGATAGGCAGCTTGGCTAATGTTTGATTACTTTGGGGGGCTTTACCTCTGTTACTACTACTTTAAATAATTTTAGTCTCAATGAGAGGATTGTCTGGAGTGGACTAATCATTGTGTAACTTTTTATTTCAGGAAAACTTCTCCACCACCCTCTTCCTCTGTCCATAATGGAACATGTTAAATTTAGAGCTTCCCTGGTTTTGTTTATTTGCCTGTGTGATCAGTATTAATGCTGGTTTGGATGAACATTTGATTGATCATGTTGTATATGTTGTTCTTGTTGAGTAATTTCAGTCATGTTCAGCTTTTCATGACTCCATCTGGGCAAAGATACTGGAGTATTTTGCCATTTTCATCAACTAATTTTACAGATGAATAAACTGAGGCGAATAGAGTTAAGTGACTTACCCAAGGCCCCACAGATACTTAAAGGTCCAAGGCCAAATTTGAACTCAGGGAGATGAATCTTCCTCATTCTAGGCCAAGAACTCTATCCACTATACCATCTAGCTGCCTACTTATCATAGCAACTTCTAATTGGTGTGCTTAATCATTATTATTGTGGATGGAAAGTCATTAACAAAAAAAGAGGAGTGAGACATGCCACAGAGTAAAACAGAGACATAGACTGATGGAAAGAAGAGGAGACTGAAAGAAAATATAGGAGAGGAGAGACAGAAAAAGAGACAGAGGCAGACAGAGAAAGAGAGAGAGAAAAAAAGAGAAGAAAGAGATTTTCTATCTAATTTGAAAGAATCTGCTTAAGGACTCTAATAAGATAGAATTTCAGTAGTTTTATATTTTATAAAGCATAATTTCCTAAAGCTGGACTAATGTGAATAGAAGTTTACTCTCCTGGATAGAGAAATGCCATTGGTGGTGGGGGAAGTAGCTGTTCTGTTCATGGATCCCTTAACCACATCTGTTTATTTTCAAATATGTTCAAAAATATGTTCCCCTGGTGGAATGGAGCTGAAGATAACTGACAGAGAGTTTGATGATCTCTGATGGGAAGAGAAGAAAAGCAGCTGTAGAATATTGACTACATTACAATAGTGGGAACCAAAGGAGCAAGAGTAATAGTCTCAACCCTCTTTTTTCTAGCAATTAAATGTGTGACTTTTTTACTTTATATAAGCAATCCCCTTGCAGACAAATAGTTCAATATATTAACTAAAAGAAAATTTTCCTGCATCTGAATTCTAATTTTTAAAAATATTTAGTTGCTCAAAAACAATAGTGATAAGTCTTGGGAAACTGCTTTGGCTGATTTGAACCTGTTGAGGAAAAGACTATAGAACAGAAATTTTAAACCTGGCATCTATGAAACCTTTCCCAGGGTTCCATGAAAGGGAACAATACATCTTTATTTTATTTTTTTTTGTTTTCTTTTTTTTTTATTTAATAGCCTTTTATTTACAGGATATATGCATGGGTAACTTTACAGCATTAACAATTGCCAAACCTCTTGTTCCAATTTTTCACCTCTTACCCCCCACCCCCTCCCCTAGATGGCAGGATGACCAGTAGATGTTAAATATATTAAAATATAAATTAGATACACAATAAGTATACATGACCAAAACGTTATTTTGCTGTACAAAAAGAATCAGACTCTGAAATATTGTACAATTAGCTTGTGAAGGAAATCAAAAATGCAGGTGTGCATAAATATAGGGATTGGGAATTCAATGTAATGGTTTTTAGTCATCTCCCAGAGTTCTTTTTCTGGGCATAGCTGGTTCAGTTCATTACTGCTCCATTGGAAATGATTTGGTTGATCTCGTTGCTGAGGATGGCCTGGTCCATCAGAACTGGTCATCATATAGTATTGTTGTTGAAGTATATAATGATCTCCTGGTCCTGCTCATTTCACTCAGCATCAGTTCGTGTAAGTCTCTCCAGGCCTTTCTGAAATCATCCTGTTGGTCATTTCTTACAGAACAGTAATATTCCATAATATTCATATACCACAATTTATTCAGCCATTCTCCAACTGATGGACATCCATTCAGTTTCCAGTTTCTAGCCACTACAAAAAGGGCTGCCACAAACATTCGTGCACATACAGGTCCCTTTCCCTTCTTTATAATCTCTTTGGGATATAATCCCAGTAGTAACACTGCTGGATCAAAGGGTATGCACAGTTTGATAACTTTTTGAGCATAGTTCCAAACTACTCTCCAAAATGGTTGGATTCGTTCACAACTCCACCAACAATGCATCAATGTCCCAGTTTTCCCGCATCCCCTCCAACAATCATCATTATTTTTTCCTGTCATCTTAGCCAATCTGACAGGTGTGTAGTGGTATCTTAGAGTTGTCTTAATTTGCATTTCTCTGATTAATAATGACTTGGAGCATCTTTTCATATGACTAGAAATAGTTTCAATTTCTTCATCTGAGAATTGTCTGTTCATATCCTTTGACCATTTTTCAATTGGAGAATGGCTTGATTTTTTATAAATTAGAGTTAATTCTCTATATATTTTGGAAATGAGGCCTTTATCAGAACCTTTGACTGTAAAAATATTTTCCCAGTTTATTGCTTCCCTTCTAATCTTGTCTGCATTAGTTTTGTTTGTACAAAAACTTTTCAGTTTGGTATAATCGAAATTTTCTATTTTGTGATCAGTAATGATCTCTAGTTCTGCTTTGGTCATAAAGACCTTCCCCTTCCACAGGTCTGAGAGGTAAACTATCCTATGTTCCTCTAATTTATTAATAATTTCATTCTTTATGCCTAGGTCATGAACCCATTTTGACCTTATCTTGGTGTACGGCGTTAAGTATGGATCAATGCCTAGTTTCTGCCATATTAGTTTCCAATTTTCCCAGCAATTTTTATCAAACAGTAAGTTCTTATCCCAAAAGCTGGGATCTTTGGGTTTGTCAAAGACTAGGTTGCTATATTTGTTGACTGTTTTATCCCTTGAACCTAATCTATTCCACTGATCAACTAATCTATTCCTTAGCCAATACCAAATAGTTTTGGTAACTGCTGCTCTATAATATAATTTTAGATCTGGTACAGCTAAGCCACCTTCATTTGATTTTTTTTTCATTAATTCCCTTGAAATTCTTGACCTTTTGTTTTTCCATATGAACTTTGTTGTTATTTTTTCTAGGTCATTAAAATAGTTTTTTGGGAGTCTGATTGGTATAGCGCTAAATAAATAGATTAGTTTAGGTAATATTGTCATCTTTATTATATTTGCTCGCCCTATCCAAGAGCATTTAATATTTTTCCAATTGGTTAGATCAGACTTAATTTGTGTGAAAAGTGGTCTGTAATTTTGCTCATAAAGTTTCTGATTTTCCCTTGGCAGATAGATTCCTAAATATTTTATATTATCAGTAGTTACTTTAAATGGAATTTCTCTTTGTAACTCTGACTGTTGGATTTTGTTAGTGATATATAAGAATGCTGATGACTTATGTGGGTTTATTTTATAACCAGCAACTTTGCTAAAGTTGTGGATTATTTCTAATAACTTTTTAGCAGAATCTCTGGGGTTCTCTAAGTATACCATCATGTCATCGGCAAAGAGTGATAATTTGGCTTCCTCATTGCCTATTCTTATTCCTTTAATCTCTTTCTCAGCTCTTATTGCTATAGCTAGCGTTTCTAATACAATATTAAATAGTAACGGTGATAGTGGGCAACCTTGTTTCACTCCAGATCTTATTGGGAATGGTTGCAGTTTGTCTCCATTACATATGATGCTTACTGATGGTTTTAAATAGATGCTGCTGATTATTTTAAGGAAAAGTCCATTTATTCCTATACTCTCAAGTGTTTTTAATAGGAATGGATGTTGGATTTTATCAAATGCTTTTTCTGCATCTATTGAGATGATCATATGGTTTTTGTTAATTTGGTTATTAACATGGCCAATTATATTGATAGTTTTCCTAATATTGAACCAGCCCTGCATTCCTGGTATAAATCCTACTTGATCATAGTGTATTATCTTGGAGATGATTTTCTGTAGTCTTTTTGCTAATATCTTATTTAAGATTTTAGCATCAATATTCATTAGGGAGATTGGTCTATAATTTTCTTTCTCTGTTTTCAGCCTACCTGGTTTAGGTATCAGTACCATGTCTGTGTCATAGAAGGAATTTGGTAGGACTCCTTCATTCCCTATTTTATCAAATAATTTATATAGCATTGGGGCCAATTGTTCTTTAAATGTTTGGTAAAATTCACATGTAAATCCATCTGGTCCTGGGGATTTTTTCTTAGGGAGTTGTTTAATTGCCTGTTCTATTTCTTTTTCTGAAATGGGACTATTCAAGCAATTTACTTCCTCTTCTGTTAGTCTGGGAAGTCTATATTTTTGGAGGTAGTCATCCATTTCACTTAGGTTATCAAATTTATTGGCATAAAGTTGAGCAAAATAACTCCTTTATTTTTTTTTTACAAACTTGTAATTGAAAAGTAGCCTTTTCTTCAATTATTTAAAACATTATTCTGAGAAGGTCCCTACAGGATATATCAAACTATTATAGGTAGCATTTCACGATATAAAATGGGTTAAGAACCCCCTGCGAGAAAACGTCATTTTGCAAAAAATCATGTTTTAAAATATTCCAAAATGTTGTGCACATATTTTCAACTCTATGTGTCCCATTTCAATGCAAATGAAATAAAGCTGAGTATCAATTATAAAATTAAAGAAGGAAAAATGAGGACATGAATAGGTATATATTGAAAGAAGTAATAGTTGACCTCTTCTACAATTGAATGTATTGAATAATGAGAATATCAAGTGAAAAGTATCTCTACTTCTACTAAAGAAAGTAGACTATTATTATTATAGCATGAAGGACTTAAAATATGAATTTTAAGGAAATTCAAAATTTGAAGG
This sequence comes from Sarcophilus harrisii, assembly GCF_902635505.1. NCBI lineage: Eukaryota > Metazoa > Chordata > Mammalia > Dasyuromorphia > Dasyuridae > Sarcophilus > Sarcophilus harrisii. The sequence goes on along the minus strand of NC_045426.1, from coordinate 613,642,022 downwards.
ACACCCAAATTTGGCTCAAATGAAGCCCCACAATTGGCACCCTTTTGGTGCCAATCTTCTTATGGACTGGGATCCCTAGTTGATCAGTGGACTACTATTATTTCTCTTTGGCCCTATCTTTTGAAGTTCTAGGAGTAACATTGAGCTGATGGGGTTCTTAGTATTGACTTTCATAAGTCTCCACTGGGGTGCTCCCAATTAGCAAACAACCAGTTCACGCATTAACTTTTAGAAAAGGAATTTATTGAGAAGGTATAATAAAAGATGTTACAAAGCATCCCCTCCCAAAGAAAAGCCTATGGTACACACTTCCACAAATACATACAAAGTCCATAGGAAAAGTGATCACCCACACCTTCATATCTTTCCTTGTCTTTACAATTTGAGGAGGCAAGACTAATTAGAATTGATCCTGAGCTTTATTTAGATCATAGTGGATGTGAGAATGTGACTGTCTCTTTCTCTTTTTTTCTTTACTAACATAATAATTTTTTTCTGAAATATATATTGAGGATACCTGATGAGTTTGGGACACATAAAAGTCTTATTGGTACTTGGAAATGAATGGCAGATGAATAGTCCAACAGAGGCCTTGGCTGATGGCAATATCTGCAGCAAGAATGGAGACACACTGAGGGCAAATAAATGAAAAGAGATAGATACTAGATGGCAGACAGTTTCATGGAGCAAGATCCCTCTAGAAAAGTCAGCTGCAGACTCAATTGTGGTAGAAACAATTGGGGCACAGATAGGTCCCAGTCAGAGATACTTGCAACGAGAATTTATTTAGGATGCCATAAAAGAAAAAATGATGTTCTATATCTGGAGTCAGGAAATACCTTTTCCATATATGTGCACTACACACATGCTTTATTACCACTAATATATATATATACATGTATATATATATATATATGCTATAATAATAATAGTCTACTTTCTTTAGAGATTTAGCATGTATTTAAAGTAGACTACAGTACAGAGTTGGGGTGTGGGTTTGAGGGTTAAGCTGTGTCATACTTGATTCTTATTGTATCTATTCAGTAAACCCCTTTTATAAATACCAATGGAGTCAAGCAATTGCCTGTTAATGAGGAGCTATCTTTTCAGAATTCCCTCTAGAACCTTGAAAGAAAGTAATGATGAACTAAATGTTTAATGCTCTTAGTACATGAAAAGTGGCACCAGGGTAATAGACACACACACATACACACACACACACACACACACACACACACACACGCATGCACACACACACACACACACACACCCTCTCACAAAAATGTGCACTTTTCCCATTTTTTAATATACATTGCTTTATGAATCATTTTGGGAGAGAAAAATCAGAGCAAAAGGGAAAAGTCATGGGAGAAACAACCAACCAAACAAAAACAGAAAAAAGAAGTGAATCTAGCACATGTTGATTTATATTCAGTCTCTTTAGCTCTTTTTTGGATGCAGATGCTTTTATCTGTGCAAAATCTATTGGGATTGCTTTGGATCATTTCACCACTGAGAATAACCAAACATTTCATAGCATATCATCACACATTCTTGCTATTATTGTGTTAAATGTGTTCCTGGTTCTACTTGTTTTGCTCAGTATCAGTTTATGTAAATTTTTCAAGGCCTTTCTAAAATCACCTAATTCATCATTTTTGATGGAACAGTAATATTCCATTACCTTAATATACCACAACTTGTTCAGTCATTCCCCAATTGATGGGTATCCACTCATTTTCCAATTCTTTGCTACCACCAAAAAAAAAAATTTTACATTTATGGGTCCTTTTCCCTTCTTTATGATTTTTTTGGGATACAATCCCAATAATGGCACTGCCATGTCAAAGGGTATGCACAGTTTTATAGCCCTTTGGGCATAATTCCAGATTGCTCTCCAAAATGGTTGTATCATTTCACAACTCCACCAACAATGCCTCAGTTTTCCCACATCCCCTCCAAAATTTATTATTAGCTTTTCCTGTCATCTTAGCCAATCTGAGAGGTGTGAGGTGGTGTCTCAGAGTTGTTTTGTGTTTCTCTAATGAATAGTGATTTAGAGCATTTTTTAATATAACTATAGGTGGCTTTAATTTCATCATCATAGTCTTTGACTATCAGTTGGGGAATGACTTGTATTCTTAGAAATTTGACACAGTTCTTTATATAATTTAGAAATGAGACCTGTATCAGAAATACTGGCTGTAAAGACTTTTTCCCAGCTTTGTATTTTCCGTTTAATCTCATTTCTGTTGTTTTTGTTTGTGGAAAACCTTTTTAATTTAATATAATGAAAGTTGTTCATTTTGCCTTTCATAATATTTTCTAGTTATTCTTTGGTCATACATTCCTCTCTTCCTAAAGATCTAATAGATAATTTATCCCTTTTTCTCTTAATTTATTTCTGGTATCATCCTTTATTTCCCAATCATGTACCCATTTTGAACTTATTTTAGTAAAGGGTGTAAGATATTGATCTATGTTAAGTTTCTGACATATTATTTTCCAGTTTTCCAGCAATTTTTGTCCAATAGTGAGTTCTTATTCCAGAAGCTGGGTTTTGGGGGTTTATCAAATATTAGATTACTATAATTATTGTTTCACGTATATCTGATCTATTCCACTGATTCACCACTTTATTTCTTAGCCCGTAACAAATGATTTTGATGACTGCTAATTTATAATATAATTTTAGATTTGGTATTGCATTTTTCCCATTATTAATAGAAAAAGCCCATTCAGAAGTTGAAATTCTAAATGTGAAGTCATCCAACTTCTAATAACTTATACAAAAATCAAGTAGATAAAACTAAACTAAGAAACAATGGAAATATTGAGAAGCCACCTTCTTCTCCCTTACCAACTTTCTTCTTAAATAACTTGTCCAAATCATGGCACTCAAAGTAATTGCTTCCATTTTATATACCATAGAAATTTCACACAAAAAGACATAGAGCTTTTTTGCTCTATCCTTCTACCTCAATGACTGCTTTCTCAGAAAGTGTGATATTTGTTAATTTTTAATTTTCTTTGTAATTGAAAATAGTTATACAAAATTGTTTTGTTTTTAAGCCATTTGGATACCTTGTATTTATGTAACAATGATGCTGATGATGTCAATGATAATGATAATAACATTAAAGATAGTAAAATGGATAGAAGACTGAGCCTAGAGTCAGAAAGACTGATGGTCAAATCCTGCTTGAGATACTTATTTCTGTACTTTGGGAAAGTTATTCAACTTCTTTTTGTCTCAGTTTTTTCAACTATAAAATGAAGATCACCACACCCCTACTTCTAAGGGTTATTGTGAGCATCTAATGTGGCAATATTTAAAGCACAGATTAAAACAGAGTACAAATTATAAAAATTCTTCTTTTCCCTTAATTCTACCAAAATCATCATAAACTGCCTCATTGTGATCAAAAGCTAATCTTGAGTTGTCAAAGACTATCATCTTTCTTCTATTCCAGTGTGAGTAATAATCTGTGAATTAGTCAAATAAATATGAAACTAATGAAATTCACAAAGGATCATCACCAAGAAATTAGGCATCAGGAATATGAGTCACAAAATTAGTAGACTAAGAAATGAAGGTGTTTATGCCACTAGAAGGAGTATCCATATTGAGAAAAACCTAGGTCTTTTGAAAAAATAAAAAATAGGATGGAACAGAGGAAAGATTCCAGGCTTTGGATTCAGAAGGTATCAGATCAAATCTTGTCCCTGCCCTTTCTTTCTCTGTGACTTTGGGCAAGTCAGTTACCCCTCCAGTTCTTCATCTGTAAAATAAGGGGAGAGAAGAATGAAGTAAAATGGGATTAATAATATCTACCTCCAAGGTTTGCTTTGTGGATAAAATGAGATATTGGTGAAGCATTTAGATCAGTACCTAGCACATAATTTATGCTATTATTGTTCTCATTGTATGCTGAATAAATTTATATTACAATGTAAATTTTACAGTTAAGACTCAGGCATATGGAGGTGAAATATCTTTTGCAGAACCACAGACCAAGGAAATGTCTAAAAATGGATGTAAATTCAGGTCTTCTGTATAGGAGGCACAGCACTTTACTCACTGTTTTACCTAACTGTCTCTACATGACTAGACAAGAAATCCTCTAATATCTCTTCCAGCTCTGAATCTAGAATTATAAACTGATAAATAAAGTTTTGGTAGTGATATATATTGTCAAAATGCTGTCACACATCATTTGTTCAATTCTCAAAGTATGATCATGATTTTCCCCTCTTTTAGATGAAAAATTTGATGGAGTAAAATGTTACTCAAAGTAACAATGATCAGTGACAAAAGTGAGTTACCATGACTCCTAAATCATTACATATGACAACACTCTTTCAGAACAGTTTTTCCCCTAGAGAGAGAGAATTCTCACTCTACTTCAAGTATCAACTGCATCTTAGGTATGAGTTTAGATTTATTAGGGAATTCTGGAAAGATGTCAGAGTAGGTAAAAAATTCTTGGTTCTCAGGGACACTAATACATTGTTGGTGGAATTGTGAATACATCCAACCATTCTGGAGAGCAATTTGGAACTATGCTCAAAAAGTTATCAAACTGTGCATACCCTTTGATCCATCAGTGTTACTACTGGGCTTATATCCCAAAGAGATCATAAAGAAAGGAAAGGGACCTCTATGTGCACAAATGTTTGTGGCAGCCCTCTTTGTAGTGGCCAGAAGCTGGAAACTGAGTAGATGCCCATCAATTGGAGAATGGCTGAATAAATTATGGTATATGAATATTATGGAATATTATTGCTCGGTAAGAAATGACTAACAGGATGATTTCAGAAAGGCCTGGAAAGACTTACACGAACTGGGGGGCGGAGCCAAGATGGCGGAGAAGACACACGCGTCTTTCTAAGCTCTTCTCTTACCCTCTTTATCAATATTATATCGAGCCTCAAAAAATAGTCTTGACTGCTACAATTCGTAAAGATAAGAAGTAGAACAACTCACCGGCCGAAAGAAAATCTGCAGTCTCGCCAAAAAGGTTGGTTCAGGGCCAGGGGAGAAGCGGGCGCAGACTGGGAGAGAGTGGGTTCGGGAGAGTCTCAAACCCAGGGTGAAGGCACAGATCTCAGCACAAGCGCCAGCCCCAACCCTGATAAGGGGCTTTCCTTGAGGGCAGTTGTGATCCTGCACGGCAGGAGGACCGCAGCCAGGTTAGCCTCAATCTGCGCAGGGGGAGCTCGGCTTGGGGCCATAAGAGCTTTTCCAGGGCCGATTTGCATCAGGCAGAGACACTGGGCAGAGTTTGTGGCTGTCTGTGTTCTGCGGTCTGCGCTCAGCTGCTAATACTCACAGTCCCACAAGAGGCTCCGGCCTGGGCGGTGACACTTTCACCACTTAGTCTCTAGCCGAGGGCAATCGATAATCCACTCAGCCCTACTAAGCAGTTTGATAGCTAGGCCAGTGCTGAATCCACTTCCTGTTGGGGAAGGAAAACTCTCACCAAGAGCACTCCCATACCTCAGAGCCAGAAATCAGTTTACATCTTTCCCTGCTCTGCAGAAAGGAAGCTGGTAACCCCTTGCCTAGGAGACCTACCCTAAAGGCTTTAAAACATGAATAAAAGATGAAAAGAACAATCGACAGCTTCTATGCAGAAAAAGAAACAGGTCAACAAACCTGAAGAGACCTCAAACAACAAAAAATGCATCAGACTGTCTCTCTTTACATAATACTCTCATAGAAGAGACCATTAAAAGTCTCAAAAGAGTTAGAAGATAAATGGAGGAAAGGAAAGAGAAGCCTTACAAGAGAGCAACAACTTCCTGAAATACGAATTGGAAAAGTTAAAAAATTCCCAGGAAGTGCAAATTGGTGAATTGGAAAAAATAAAAAAATCACAGGAAAGTAAGAATTGTGAATTGGAAAAAATAAAGAATTCACAAGACTTACACGAACTGATGCTGAGTGAAACGAGCAGGGCCAGGAAATAATTATATACTTCAACAACAATACTATATGATGATGTATTCTGATGGACCTGGCCATCTTCAGCAATGAGATGAATCAAATCAGTTTCAATAGAACAGTAATGAACTGAACCAGCTACACCCAGCAAAAGGACTCTGGGAGATGACTAAGAACCATTACATTGAATTCCCAACCCCTATATTTTTGCCTGGCTGCATTTTGGATTTCCTTCACAGGCTAATTGTACAATAGTTCAAAGTCCGAAAAAAAAAAGTATTTGATTTCAGAAAAACGTGGAAAGCAGAACCAAGAGAACATTGTACACAGTAACAAAATTGTGTGATGATCAACAGTGATGGATTTGAAGAGGAAATTAGAGCAATAATTAGGAATTACTTTGCCCAACTTTATGGCAATAAATTCGACAACTTAAATGAAGTGGAAGAATACCTTCAAAAATATAGCTTGCCCAGATTAACAGAGGAAAAAGTAAATATCCTAAACAGTCCCATCCTAGAAAAAGAAATAGAACAAGCTATTAACCAACTCCCTAAGAAAAAATCCCCAGGACCAGATGGATTTACATGTGAATTCTACCAAACATTTAAAGAACAATTAACCCCAATGCTATATAAACTATTTGAACAAATAGGGACTAAAGGAGTCCTACCAAACTCCTTTTACGACACAGACATGGTACTGATACCTAAACCAGGTAGGCTGAAAACAGAGAAAGAAAATTATAGACCAATCTCTCTAATGAACAGGTGAGAGTGTTGGCAGACCATCAATAGCAGCCCTGCCTAAAAAAAAATGAAGTACTCATTTGTAATCCTAATTGTTGTAAAATGTCTCTTCCCCACAGACTGATGGGGATTTTTTCAACTATAAAAGGAGTAAAAACTCCTGTTTTGCTTTCAAAAGTCCATCTCAAAGGGGTAGCACTAACTTCGCTGCTATTGATCCTCCTACACTAGATATGTAGATCTCTGCCTTAATATTTGGCCAGTGACTGGGCGAGTTGGTACCTCTAATGACTGTATGATCTGCCCCTATATCTACCAATCCTTCTAATGGTATGCCATTTATGTAGATAGTGAGCATTGTCAGCTGTCACAGCTGTTGTCCAGTATATTCCTGGATTATGTTGCTTGGAGTCAGAATCTAGGCAACTATCAACAGATTGCTTATTAGGAGTCTGTATTAGTGAACCTGATGCTACTACTTCTCCTGGTTGAGAAATCATACATTGTCTACCTGTATTAGAAACTGGGATATTATCTACCCATTCCCAAGTTTCCCACATCAGTGTATGGCTGGACACTGTTTTGTAAGTACTCTCAGGAGGTGAAATGGTCAAGCCTACTGTGTCCGGAAGAAAGGGATCCATAGGCTGGAGAGGAACCGATTTCACCTCTCCGGGGGTATGTCAGTAGTCCCAGCTGCATACAACTCTACTCTCCCCAATTGTAATCCCTTTTCCCATCAGGTTGCTTCCTGGCTGGTTGATTATGTACTCCCTTTCTCCCATCAGATTGCTTCTTGGCTAATTGGTCATGTCTGAGTACTGAACTTCTAAATGCTCTCTGGGTGTAGCATTGGCTGCCATCATGCCCCAAGCATTTTTTTGTTTTGTTTTGGGCCCTGGGGCCCATTCCTGATTATTTGAATCAGTCTACATTCTGATGGCCAATGGAAGCCTCTGTTTCATTTTGGACGTGGGGCTTTGGGTCTTGTTCTCCTACCCCGTTTTCTCACTCTGTCTCTGTGCCAACATTGAGCTTTCAGATGCCCCACTTTAACACATTGAAAGCATTGATGAGTCTCTCTGGAAGTCCCTTGCCAAAAGGGACCTTGTCTTTGTGCCCATTGTGGCACAGCATCTTATGATCTCCTCTAAAGAAGCGTCCTTGTGCAGTCCTAGTATAATTCTTTTACAAACCTCATTCAAGTTTTCTTTAGAAAGTTGCCTTATCATAATTTCTGTTGCTGCATTTTCACTAATAGTTCATATGACAGCTGTCTGCAGACATCCCACAAAATCAGCAAAAGGTTTATTCGCCCTTGTGCTATTTTCATGAAGGCCTCTCCTCTGTCCTGTTTACCTAGGATAAAACCCCTTGGTTTGATAGCAGCAGCAGCAATTTGCTCATATGCAGCTATAGGGTAATTAATCTGTGCTGAATTGTCTGCATAAAAACCTACACCTATTAGTTGGTCACAAGTGATTGGAGTATTAACTCCACTTTGACTATTTCACTGGGCTTGTATCCTACAGAGTACACTATATTCAGAAAACCACAACAAGTTTTGTCTAGGTTCTAAGCATGTCTTTGCTATAGATTTCCAGTCACTAGGGGTTAAAATTTCATAAGCCAAATTCTCTAGTAACATCTTAACATAAGATGATGTAACCCCATAAAGAGTGCAAGCCTTTTTTAGGTCTTGGATGATTTGTAGATCAAAAGGAGTGTATCTTCTGCTTTCTTGACCTGAAGAGTCAAGCTGTTCAATCACAGGATACATTTCTATTCTCAAATCAGCTATATTCTGCTCTTTCTCTTTGGCTTTAAGTAGTGAGTGCCTTTTGTAATTGGGTCATAGGAGGGGGTGATTGCTGGGGGGAGGTGCTGGTGATATCACTGCCCCTACCACTCCTCCTCCTCCCTCCACCCAGCAAGGTGAATGAGGGAGGGTCAACAGCCTGCTGGGATGTAGGTGGAGTTGAAGCTGGATTGTGAGAGTGAGAATCATTAGGCCCTTCAAGTTCATTTAACTCCCCCTGCCCTCTGGTGATATTTCCATTAGTTTTCCTCATGGTTCCTCATCTGGCTGTTCTTAAAACTTTTCTTTTTTCTATAACTTGCGGGATTCTTTAAGGCCAATTGTATTAAGTTGTACATATAGAATGTTTCCTTAGAAATTAAATCAGGATCTTTATCATTATAATATTTACATAGTTGATCTCCTCCTAGTTTCTAATTATCTGCCTCTATATCTTCTTCCTTGAAGAACCCAGGGGATCATGCATTCTAATGTATTCACAAGTCCATCAATCTGCTCCCACGTTACAAGCAAACCTTGCCTCTTAATTAGTCTAAGTATGCTTCCTGGAAATCTCCCTCTGGGTGGGGTTGGGGTTGGGGCAGAATCTTTTCCTAATATCTGTCCCATTTCAGCTAGAAAATGATAATTACTAGGTTAGCTCTTAACAAAGTAAGTTCCCTGTTTGTCTATTAAAATACTTACTTTATTTCCTGGTCACCAGGACTTCTTCAGTGAAATTAGGGTCCTTAGTCCACATTGGGTGACAAAATGTTAAGTCCAATCTAGCTCCCTGGAGGCCTCAGAATCAGTCAGAGTCAGGATAAGTAAAAGTCCTTGGTCTTTAAGGGGAGGAATGAAAGAAGCAGGCAAAATGGCAGGAGTTTTGCCAAAGATCCCTTCTTGATTCTGGACTCCAGAAGCTCTACCTTTCTCCTCCTCATCCTGCTGCCAAGTGAAGTCTCACCTTTCCCACCCCACCCTCTAATCCTTGCCTATGATTATCTTAACATCAAACATTGAGCCAGCACCAATGGTGAGAAGAGCCATTTTTCCAAACATATGCTAATAGAATCATTGTCCTATATCAAATAGGTAATTAACCTTAAGTGCTCAGTGGTCTGATTCAAGTACACCTTTTCATAGTTTCAGCCCTTTACACTTTGCCAACCATAATGAAACAAAAATCAAATTTAATAAGGGACCATGGAGTGATGCTGCATGCATATATGGGACATAGACAAAAATCTTAACATCATTTACTAAAATAAGGTGAAATGAGGTACAAATCCTAGATATAAGGAGAGATATTACAAGAAAATTTGAAGAACATGGAACATAGTACATATCAGATCTATGAATAGTACCCATCTTAACAATTTGTGAACAAATGGTAGAAAGTGTTGTGAAATGCAAAATGTGTAATTTAATTATATTAAATTTAAAAGGGGTTGTGCAAAAAAAAAAAACAAAAACAAACAAACAAAAAAAACCAGCAACAACAGATGTAGCCAAGATCAGAAGGAAAACTGAAAACTGGAGAGAAGGGATTTATAAATAGTTTTTTCAGCTAAAGATCTCATATTTCAAATATATAAATAACTTTGTAAAATGTATAAGAATGTGAGTCATTCCCAAATTCATAAACAATCAAAGGATATGAAGAGGCAGTTTTCTGATGAAGAAATCAAAACAATTTATAGTCATATAAAATTCTTCAAATTCTTATTGATTAGAGCAATGCAAATTAAAACAACCTTGAAATATCATTTTGTATCTATCAAATTGACTAAAATTATACGAAAAGATAATGATATATGTTGGAGGTAATATAGGAAAATTGGGACACTAATGCATGATTAGTGGAGTTGTGAACTGAACCAACCTTTCTCAACAGCAATTTCGAACTGTGCCCAAAGTGCTATAAAACTGTGTATACCCTTTAATCCAGCAGTGTCACTATTGACTTTCCCTAAGAAATCATAAAAAAGGGGAAAGGACCCACATGTGCAAAAATGTTTGTAACAGCTCTTTTGGTAATGGCAAGGAATTGGAAATTGAGTGGGTGCCCATTAATTAAGGAATTATTGAATGAATTGTGTCATATGAATGCAATGGAATATTATTATTTTATAAGAAATGATGAGCAGGATGATTTCAGAAAAGCATGGAAAGACTTGCTTACATGAACTGATGCTAAGTGAAGTGAGCAGAACCTGGAGAACATTGTACACAACAACAGCAACTTTGTGTGATGGTCAGCTATGAAAGACTCTCCTCTTGTTAGCAACACAGACAACTAAGACAGTTTTAATAAATCTGGGATGGAAAATGCCATTTTTATCCAAAGGAAGAACTATGGAGTCTGAATGCAGATAAAAGCATAATATTTTCACCTTTTTTTCCACCTCTTTCTTTCTGGTGGCTTTTCCCTTGTGTTCTGATTTTTCTTTCACACTGTAACAAATACAGAAATATGTTTTGTTTTGTTTTTTAAGAAATGATGAGTTCAATGATTTTAGAAAAGTGTGGGGAGATCTCCACAAAATAATGAAAAGTGAAATGAGACAAATCATGAGAACATTTGACACAGTAATAATAGTACTGTTTTAAAAAACAAATTTGAACAACCAAGTCATTCTGACTATTATTAATGCCCAAAGAAACTGCAAAGAGCCTGTAAGGGAAGATGCTGTTTGAATCCAGAAAAACAACTGAGATTATACATACATACACACATACACACACACACACACACACACACAAACAAACATACACACACACTCAGACACTCAAATGTCTAATGGAAGCCATCTCAAAGTTTGGGATGGGGGAAGAAAGGAATGTTTGTGTCATTTTTAACTTTAGAATAAAATAAATTATTTTAAACAGTTTAGAATTATTATAAGTTGCCCCTCAAAAACAAAGCAAAATCAAAATTTAAAAAACTTCCAAAGCAGCAGAACATATTTAGTTTAATGAAACTGTCACTTAATTCCATTTTCCTAACATCTTACTTCTCTCCCCAGAAGACTGTAATGAACTGGAAGAGGCTGATCCATATCCCTTACTCAGTCTATGGTACAATCTTAAAATAAGAAGATATAGTATGTACTTCATATTTTTTCTGTGATTAGGGAAGGGGCAGGATTGGGATGATAGTATTGAGTTTATGAAAGGAACCCATTTATTTTCAGTGTAATCAATTCCTTTCACCTCAAATGAGTTATAGGGATGGGAGAAGGGAGTGTCAGGAGAAATCTAGTTTACAATCTCTTACCTTTTGCTCACTCCATCACCATTCAATCTATTGTTATTCAAAATTGTTATTCAAAGCCTAAAATCACTGGTACTCCTAAGCAGGAAGTATAGGAAAGAATCATCAAAACCCAGGGCCAAAAATAAATCTACAGATTATCTCTAGAGCATATCTCATCCAACCCCCTCAGTTTCCTTATCTGTAGAAGCAGAGGGTTGGACAAGATCATCTGGGAGGTCCCTTCCAACTCTGACATTTTATGATTCTATGAATAAACCCTGAGTGGGTGCAATTATCATGTCTTGTTCCTCAGAGGGTTTTTGGGGACTAAGCAGTGTGCATAAACACAGAAAAAAGTAGAAATTAAAGATATATTCTTTCTCAGCATAAATATGTTAATATAAAATTTAAATATCTATATATCTGAATCTCATGTACCTATATCTCATTTCCTTTTAACATCCTCAGAATTCATCAGAGATAGAAGGAATCCAATTGTACCAAAAATAAACAGCTCTCATTACATAAACACATTTATAAATTATCTATATGTATAATGTAACACATATGCCTATATATGTGTATTTGTACGTATGTATACACACATACATGTGTTAAGATGTCAGAGATAGAACTTAAAACTAGGTCTTCTTGATTCTGTGGCTGGCTCTTTATCCATTATATCACACTCAGACACAATGTTCTCTTCCCTTTATCCTCCCCTTTTCCCTCTTATGCATAATACACAAGCACAAATGTGTGCCCACATATACATTATATGTATGTGTGTATTATTGGTTAAGATATCACCAATTCCTAGACATGGTCAAATTGAAACAAAAAGGGTCCCAGTTTTCATTTCAACTTATGGCATTTTATGTGTTTGTTTCACAATATCTTTCAAATGATGATACTTAGTGAGGTAAATTCTTGTGAATGTATGTGTGAGAGATAGGCAGAGTCACACAGGAAGAGGGGAAAGAAAGAATGAGAAAAGAGAGAGAGAGAGAGAGAGAGCAAGTCCAATAGATTCTAACAAGCTCTTGTTCTCTCTCTGCTTCTCTGTCTCTCTAAATATGCATGTACAAATTTGAATACTGATTTATATACAGATTCATATATTCAAAGAAATAATCTATATGTTTATGCATATGAATATAGATATGTTAGTAAATATGTAATTCCTTCCACTCAAGTGCTACTCTGTTGCCTTTTCAAACTATATGTCATAGAAGTGACTTTGGGTCATCAAAGTCTGGGCACAAGTACTGGCAGATCTTACCAAGCTGGAAAGGTTTCATATATGGAATAATAATGACTGATTTGTCTGTCATCTAAGGAGCAACCCAACTAATTGAGAGAGGCTTAGACATGATTGGCTCTAGGAGGATAGTGTTTTCCTGCTATGGTCAATCACAAAGAGTACATACAAAGTCAATAGGAAATCTTGTGTTCTAGCAGCACAAAGACTGATGAAATTACAGACCTGTAAGTAACAAAGAATTTAATGTAATAATTGCTAAGCAATTTCCTGGAAATTGCAGAATTTTAAAGACTCTATAATGATAAAATACACTATTGGTTTTTAGTTCTACTGGTCTTTACCTGTAGTCTCTATCACCTTTGTCTAGACACTCAGAGGCAAAATATAGAAGCATGAGGAGCTAATATTCTATGTTTCCAGATGTCAAAGGTCCCTCAGCATGGAATCCAAGTCTCAGAATACACCCACCTCACCCTTGGGTACACAGAAATACATTGATTTGTACTTAAATTTATGTCCATGGAAGAAACAGTGTGCTGTGATGCAAACAAAACTGAAGACTTCATTCAGTACAACAATAATTTTCTATAACTATAACTAATTTTCTGTGGTCCAAATATTACTGCAATCTGTTAAAAATGCCAAAAGACATGACCACATGGAGAAATGTATTGTCCACTATTTTGTCTTAAGAAAACTTACAAATAGAAATTGAGCCTACTTGAATTCTTTTTGAAACTCACCAAATGGATTAAAATGTATCTGTGCTTTTGCAAAATATGGAACAACCAGACAAACACAAAATGCCATGAGGTCAAGTAGAAACATATATCTCCTTTGGTCTGATCAACACATTTGTCATCGTCTAGAAAGTAGTTTTATTTCTGCCACAGAAAACCGTGTGGGTGGCCACCTTTGATAAAGGTTTTGTGCTGAACCGAATCTTGAGTTTTGAAAGACTGAAAAGTGACAGATGAGATGATGATCACTTAAACAGCAATCAAAATCACAGTCATGAGTACAGAGAATGACAGAACAATATTCTATATTAAGAACACAGCTATAATAATTAAGAAGTCTTTCATATGCTATTTTTGAACTCTTGAGATATGACCCTGCACTGATTATTGGGGGGAAATTCAGATTAGATCAATATCATCCATTATACATGAATAAGATAATTTTAAAATGCCAGACAGTTTAAGATCTTCATTTTTTGGTAGAAGGATTTACTCCTAATAATTAAATCCAAATATTGAAGGATTTGGTATAATTATCAGAGAATCCTTTTATGAACTATTATTATTATTTGTTATTATTCAATTATTTGTCATGTCCAACTCTTCATGACTCCATCTGGAGTTTTCTTGGCAAAGATACTGGAGTGGTTTTGCCATTTCCTTCTCCAGCTCATTTACAGATGAAGAAACTGAGGCAAACAGGGTTAAGTGACTTATGCAGGGTCACACATCTATTAAGTGTCTAAGGCTGGATTTGAATTCAGGTCTTCTTGACTGTGGACCTCACACTCTATCCAATGAACCACCCAGCTTCCTAATATTGTTATTAAATTATACATTCTTGTTATTATTTTGTTAGAAAAATCCTTTAATGATATACAGTAAACACCCTATATCGGGATGCCATTACCTCTCTCCTAGATTATTCCAGTAATTTCTCAGTTGATCTCTCTGACTCTTTTCTCCCCACTTCAGTTCAGAGTCCACACTGACTCTTTCCTTAAATGTATTTCTAAGCTTATGATGCTCCATACATTGTAGCGTCTTGCTATTGTCTAATTACCATCATGTGTCATGTCTTGGTATTTTTACCTTATGAGATCTCTTATGTACTCCCAGTCTCATCTCTAACATTGCTAGGCCCTTCTCACCCTTTGTCTGAATTCTTGCAGTAGTCCGCAGATGGATTTCCCTGACCCATTCCAGTTGATTCTCTATTCAGTTTTCAAAGTACAGAGCTATCCATGACACCTTATAAAAGTTTTCTCTATTTCTTACACACAACATTCTATCTCCCAATTCCATGCCTGTGTCCCAGCTGTTCTTACATCTATAATGAACTCCAGCTTCCCTTTTTCCTGATTTTTCTTCAAGATATAGTTCAAGCATCCCCTTCTAGCAAAGCCTTTCCTGATGCATGCAACTGCCAGAACTCTTCTGTTAAACAGGCTTGTAATGAACTACGTTTATTTACTCTCCTTGTATTTATTCTACATGTATTTATATATATCCTTGTTGTCTTTCTTGATAAAATATAAGTTCTGGAATAAGAATTTTTATCTGTTGTATTTGTATCCCCAATGCTTATTCCATTGCTTGGCTTATGATAGATACCTAAGAACTATTCAATGATTGATTAATCCAGGTGTCCCCTCTTCTAAGGAATCTTTCCATATTTCCTATTGTTAAAGCTACCTTCTATCTCAGATTATGTAGGACTGATTTATTTGTATGCCTTTATTATGCCTTTTTAATATGAACATGAGCTCCCTGAAAAGCTGATTAATTTTGCATTTTCTAACTCAGATGACTAACACAGTGCTTTGTACATAGTAGGCTCTTAAGAGATGTTGTGTGTGGGTGGGTGTGTTGAAATAAAGGGGAATAAATTGAATTTCATGAATGTTGAAGAAAGAAATCTAGTGATCAGCAGAGTGTACATAGGATTACAAATGAAGTGTAGAAGGTGATCCCATGCAGAAATAAAATGGATTAAAAGGATAATCAAAGGCACTTCAGTAAGAAGGAAATGTGTGAGCATTAAGGCATGAGAAAAATAAATTGGAGACAAGGAATAGACCAAGTATGAAAAAATATATAGGTGGAGAAAGCCACTATAAGAACATTCATTTTTATAGATCAAAAATTGAGACTCCTAGAACTTAAATGACTTACCCCAAAGTCATAAAGATAATCAGTTGCAGTACCAGGATTGAAACTCAAGTTCTTTCAATATTAATTAAGCACTCGTTCCTGAAACACAAAATATTATGATGCTAAATTGTGGATGCTCTGGCATGCCTAGCATAATAGTTTGATCTTTACTTGGAAGGCAATAGGTAAAGAGGCAAAAAGTTTTGAGTGGCCAAAAGACATGGCCAGATCTATGCCCAAATAAGATTACTTCATTTTGCCAGTAGAACAAGGTAGACCCACACAGGTTACTTCCTGGTGTTTCATCCTAACAACTCTTTTTTATCATTTTTGTGTGTTGTCTTTCCCTTTAGATTGCAGAATGGGTTGGACTTGACTCTAAAAAGAGGAAGTCTAGAAAACCTGTGAAGAACCAGTCATAACAGTAAAGCGGATACTGTTGCTGTAGTAAGCAGGTACTAATGAAAGATTGAATTAGTGTAGTTGCATTGAGAAAAGAGAGGAGGTAATAGATACTTGTGTTGTAGTGAGAACAAAATTGGCACATTCTAGTAACTGAATAGAAATGAAAGCTCAAGGGAAAGAAAGAGTAATAGTAACCACCAAGTTGCAAAGATGGCAATCTTTCTGATTTGTATGGGTTCTGGCAGAAATAATGACATCAGAAGAAAAAGTAAGTTTTAAGGAAATGTAATCAATTTGGCTTTGAAAATACTAGGCTTAAAGTTCAGATATACATGCCATATAAATAAAGAGATAAAAAAAGATTTTAGATGAGAGAGCTACATTCATCAAGTTGGTAGTTCATTGCTAAATGAGAATGAAGAAAGAGGACAGAAAAGAATCCAGGACAAACCAAAGGAGTCACTCTACCCCCTTAAGTGAGCAGGTAGATGTTAGCAAAGGAATCTGAGAAGTAGCTGTCAATGAAGTAGTTGGAGAAGAAAAATAGTGTGATATTTCTAAAGGAAAAGGAGGAAAGATTATACAGTAGAAGTGCAAAACATCCAAAAAATTCTTAAAATGGCAAAGATGCTCCCCCAAAAAATCCTTTGGATTTGATTCTTAGGACATTGCTGAAGACCTTGAAAAAAAGAATTTCAGTCTTATATACAATTGTGAGAAAAGCTCCATTACTAGGTACTGAGGTAAGAGCGGATATTTGAGGAAGTATGCAGTTTCTTGCAGGCAAGTGGAAAGGAGACAGTGCAAGAAAGAAATTAAAGATCCATGAGAAAGAAAGAATGATAAATGTATTAAGGGTTTACAAAAGACAGTAGGGAATGAGATCAAGGGTTCAGGTAGAAGGATCAGCTTTAATAAGTCCTCTGTGACCTGAGGGAAAAGAGGCTGTGAAGCTATGAAAGTTTCAGGAGCACAGAGGGGTAGAAAGGGTAATATTTTTATTAACAAAGTATATTAAATATTTGTTTTAATGGTCTTTTCTCTGATTCTTGGAAAGACAGTCTAAGTAAGCCTCAGATAAACTATAGCATACTTTGTGAACTAAAGAAGTAATAATAGAAAGAAATATATGTCAACTGGTGTCTCTTGACCTGAAGGACCACAGAGCACAGGTTCTTAATGGACTAGGAAGAGCCCACATTGAACATATTGAACAAAATATTTAAGCATTATTTTCTTAACAGGAAATCCATTAAAGCTGGTGTACAACAGATATTCATTTAAATGGCTGTCCTCATTGTCATAGAGGGTCTATTGGATTTTTCTCAGTGACAACACTAGGATATTAGAAGAGCATATGGTTCAAAACTCTCATTTTATAAATAAGGAAATTGAGGCCCAGAGAGGTTGCAACTTGCCCAAGATTATAAAGGTGACAACATAGTCTTTTTTAATGCTCTGGTCCTCTAATGCCAAATCTAACATTCTTCAGAATCTCTGGCTTCACTCAAGATCAAGTTCATGTGTCACCTTCTACAGAAAACCTTTTTTGATCTGTTTAGTCTCTAGCACCTTCTCTTTCAGTTATCATGTTATATAATAAATTATCTATCTAGGCAATGAACACAAAACTACCAGACAATTGTCTGGCAGAAGCTAGCAATTGCCACTAGACAGAAATTCAAACCATGGAAGAAAATGGTGTGTAAAATGTAGAGGATGAAGAACAGGCAGGAAATAAACATGACAAGTTTTAAGTTTGGGTGGCAAATATATGCTCAGTTAAAGAACCAATTCTTCAAAGTACACTCATGGAGAGTTCCAAGAATAGAGCCAAAATTATGGAGTACAGTCAGGAAGCTGCTCAAGCTCTCCCAGATTCCCTCAAAACCCAAATGAAACCAAGCCTCAGAACAAAGTCTGATGAAATAAAACCATTTTCCAGCTCAAGATACACTGAAAAAATTTCAAGATGGAACAGTCTTGCAAAAGTGAAAAGGGTATTCAGCCCAGATCAGATAGACTCTGGGAAAGTCAGTGAAAGGGTTTTAATCAAAGCAAATCAGCAAGTAAGATCCTCAGTCCTGGATAAGTAGAGAAGCAAATTAGTAGAGCAGCTTCCATCCCCAGCTCAGAAAGCAAACTCTGGGAAACCAGGTTGTTTTCCGAGTAGAACAAGCAAAGCAGCCCCCTAAAAACACAAGGGGCCTTTGTGCTCAAAGCCAAAGCTCAGAAGCTGCACAGGAATATTGGGAAAGTGCAACCTTTATCCAAGGAGCAGAGCTCTGCTTTAAAAGTTAAAAAAAAAAAAAAAAAAAAAAAAAGGAAAATAAATACCAAAAGAAAAGGAAAGAAAATTATCAAGAAACAGAAAAGAGCCTTGACCATAGAAAGTTACTGTGATGACAGAGCATACCAAAACACAAACTTAGTCTAGGAATGTCCACAGAGAATGTCCATAGAAGAAATGTCAAAAAGTGATATAAATTGGAGCAGCTAGGTAGCATAGTAGATAGAGCATCAGTCCCGAAGTCAGGATGATCTGAGTTCAAATCTGGCCTTAGGCACTTAACACTTCCTAGATGTGTGACATTGGGCAAGTCACTTAACACCAATTGTCTCAGCAAAAAAAAATATATATATATAAATTGGTCTCAAGCCCAAAGAGGCTTCATCAAAATGCTCAAAAAAGACAAAAAGGCAAATAAGAGAAGCAGAAGAAAAAAATGAGAAAGGAAATTAAAAGTATTCATGAAAGAAAGTCAATAGCTTGAAAAAGGAAGGAAAAAATTGTCTGAAGAAAAGAATTACTTAAACAGTAGAATTAACCAAATGTAAAAAAGAGATACAAAAACTACTTGAAGAAAATCACATATTAAAAACTAGAACAGGGCAAGTGGAAACTAATGACTTTGTGAGACAGCAAGAATCAGTCAAACAAACTAAAAAGAATTTAAAAATGGAAGAAAATGTGAAATAGCTTGCTAGAAAAACAGCTGACCTGGAAAATAGATCTGGAAGAGACAATTGACCTACTTGAAGACCATGACCCCCTCCCTCCCCAAAAAAAAGAGCCTTGAGAGCATTCTACAAGAAGTCATTAAGGAAAACTGCCCCGATATTCTAGAAACAGAAGGGGGAAATACTCATTGAAAGTATTCATCAATGACCTCTACCAAGAGATCCCACAAGGAAAACCCCAAGGAACATTGTTGTGAAACTGTAAGCTGCCAGACAAAAGGCAATTCAAATATCAAGGAGCAACAGTCAGGATTACCCAGGATCTGGCAGCTTCTACTGCATTATAAATTATAAATAAAGCATTAGAGGATATGGAATATCATATTCCAGAAGGTAAAGGACTTGGCATTACAACCAAGAATTAAATACCCAGAGAGACTCAGCATCATCTTTCAGGGGAGAAAATGAATCTTCAATGAAGAAAGAAACTTTCAATCATTGCTATTAGAAAAAAAAAAAAAAAACAGAACTAAACAGGAAATTTAATCTACAAACACAGGACTTAAGAGAACTATGGAAAGGTAAATGATCCCTGATGTGATGACATCAAAGAAAAAGATATTAAGGAATGGGAAAAGGTCTGTACTGGAAAAAAAGAGGAAAGGGGAGGTATAATGAGACAATTAGTTCATATGAAGAAGTGCAAAAGAACTATTACAATAGGGAAAGAAGGAAAGGGGTTGAGTATTGTCTGAAACTTGATCTCATCAGTTGTGGTTTAAAGAGGGAATAATCTAATCATTCAGTCATGTATAGAAGTTTATCTAACCCTATAAAGAAGGAGGAGGAGGAAGAGGAAAAGAAAAGAGAGGGATAGAATATAAGGAAGAGCAGAAACATGAGGGGGGAAGTGAAAAGAAGGGGGGAAAGGTTCATAAAAGATAAGGTAATTGTTGAGATCCAAAACTCTGGAGAAGTATACTTGAAAGAAGTATACTTGAAGTGTTAACTCAGAGGAACTGATGATAACCATTGGTTATCTAGTTTACATATACTTAGTACTTACATGGTGATGTAATAGTTCTACAATTGATATAATTGTAATAGGGTATTTAAACTGGGGACAAAGTCAGATTCAGAAGTCAGACTGGCAAATTAGCAGATTGCTGGAGGAGACTGGATTAGACTATGGCAGATAGACTTTGTAAGAGACAATAAAGACTTTGGATTCTGTTCTTGTCCATTGTTGTGGTGTCTATCCTGCTGAGACCAAGGTCCTTCCAGAGGACCTCCAGAAAGCTAGCCTGAACGTTACAGGTAGGGGATGGAGTGGGCTAAAAAATACTAATGAGAAGGGGGAGGGGTGATAGGAAATAAGGTAGCAGTGGAGTGGGGAAAAAACACATAACAGGAAAGGTGGAAAGAGAGAACAAAAGTATATACAGAGAAGAAAATAGAGTGAAGGGAAATACAGAGTTGTTAATCACAACTGTTAATGTGAATGGGATGAATTCTCCTATAAAAGGAAGCAATTAGCTGAGTGGATTAAAAAAACAGAATTCTACAAACACATACAGAATAATGGTAAAAGGCCGGAACAGAATTTATTATGTTTCAGCTGAAGTTAAAAAACCCAAGGGTGGCAATTCTGACTTCAGATAAAGCAAAAGTAAAAATAGATTTTATTAAAAGAAATAAAGAGGGAAAATATATATTGATAAAGGGTACCATAATCAATTAAGTAGTGATGATACTAAATGGGTATGCACCACGTGGTAGAGCAGGCAAATACCTAGAGAAGGTTTTAAGTTAGTTACCAGAAGAAATAGACAGCAAAACTATTCTAGTGGGAGACCTCAATCTTCCCCGCTCAGAATCAGATAAATTTAACCATAAAATAAATATATATATATTTTTTTATTTTTATTTTTCTTTTACAAAAAAGAAATTAGGTAGGTTAACAGGATCCTGGAAAAAACTTTTTGATAGACCTCTGGAGAAAATTGAATGAGGACAGAAAGGAATACATCTTTTTCTCAGTATGGCACCTACACAAAAAAGTAAATAAACTTACTACAATAAAAAACAAAGTATAACTCATAGTCATTTCTTCTATGAAGCTTTCCCAGATCTCTCTGTGCTAGAATTTTTTTTAAATCTCTTTAGGACTTTATACAGATAATTTGAATGACTTAAATAAATCCCCTTGTCTTTCTCCTCCTCTATGCCTTTACTCCTATTATCCTGCTATCTTAAATTATCAATTATTCATATTGAATATATTCTGTATATATAATATATGCTCCCATTGGAATATGTCTCCCATTAGAAATAAGCTGCTTGAGGGAACAGACCATATTTGCTATTTCTTTGAATTCCAGGGCTTTGCACCTCAGTTTGCCCGCCTATAAAATTAGGGGATTATACCATATAACTTCTAAGTTACTTTCCAGTTCTAAATGTAAGACCCTATAAAGGACTATAGATTTCTAGCAGCCATTTGATTTAAATTTTCCATTTTATAAATGTGAAGAATAAGGCCCAGAGAAGAGAAAAACCCTTGGCCAAAACCAAACAGCTAGTAAATGTAAGAGGTGGGCATCACCTCTTTGCTTCAAAGCAAAGAATCCAGAATCCCACTCAAAACTTCTTTCCATAATGCCCTATAGTCTCTTCCAATCACATACAACCCTGTAATTCCAACTTAATCTCATATTTTTCCTCATCATATTCTTGTACTTGATTTCCCCAAAATGTCTGTACTTTCATGAATCCATTTTTTTTTTGCTTAGACTATTTCTTATGCTCGTGATGTGATTTACAGATAGTAACTGATGTGATTTAGAAGAACAATTGCTAGTTCCAAATTATGTGATTGAGCTTTAGCACCAAATGATGAGATTGATATGATTTGTAGGAACCAGATGTTGGGGTTCAGTAATGCAAAGAATTCAAAATAGCCATTTTCTTTGGCAAAAGGTTAATTTAGGAAAAGAGGTTATACCAGGAGTGATAAATATGGAATAGAATTGGGAGGACATATGGAAAAAAGGGGTTTTTTAAGCAATCAATGATAAAAAAGACAAGTTCCTTAGTGGAACTCATTAGGAGTGAGAGAAAATTAGGAGAATTAACTAGGAGAAAGGGAAGATCTCATGAAGCTGGAATATGCCCTTAGGTGGCAGGCTAAATCTATAGAGGAGTTTGGCAGCCTAAAAGAGTTAGTTAGCTATAAAAAAGAGAAAGAATAGTAGAGGATGAGAGGAGAGACACCAAGTGACATGGGAAAAGAATGAGGGGAAAGACACCACGAGGCAGTGCTGATCCAAAAATGGTTCAACATCCATGAGGCATGGATGGATTTTAGGGGAAATCTGACCTTAGGGATTTGACTTAACTCCAATATCTTGCCAGACATAGCAAGGTGAGGCTGCCAACAAATTCCACAAATGGTGGGATTATGAGGCTAATCTGATCCCTCTCAGTGCACTTCCCTATCTGCCCTAGGGAACAATTCCATCAATATTCCAGTTCCTCTATGCCAACCACAACCAGTTAATTTCTCAGGACCTCATCATTTGGAATGCCTTCCCTCATATCAATTTTATATTCTTTTCTGGAGTATAAACTGGAACTGGCCAGTTCCAGTTGAGCAATGCTGCTCCTTCCTTCTTCCTTCCTTCCTAACTTCCCTCTTCCCTTCTTTCCCTTTTTCTTCCCCTCTACATGGGGAATCATACATTTACATGTGGATGTTCTGACCAAAGGAATATAAATTTCCTGAAAGAAAGCTCCACTAAACCAAGCTTAGATAAAGTCCATCCACATCTAAATGGACCTATTTTACTATGCCTAAAACACAAATCAGGCTCTCATTGATTGATTAATAAGTACCAGATCAGGACCCTGTGGGTCACTCTTAGATTTTGACATCTCTTAGTGAGTGTAAATAGCAAAAGATAATTTTGATCAAAAATCCTGAAGGCCTTCCCCTTTGTTTACTGTTTGTTTACTGTTGTTTTTGTTTTTGGCTAGATAAAAGACCTACTTTGCCTCACTTCTTACTTAGCCTTAATCACCAAATGGTCATGGCCTCAGACCAACTAAGATCTGGAAAAGACCTCTCCTTAAAAAAGTCAAGATGTTTCAGTATAGCTGGGTCCATCTCCAGTCATCCTGATTTTGCCACTGTACCTAGAAGGTTCTAGAGCAGAGAGACTTTGCACAGTCCTGCCTCACTTAAATCCAATTTACTTTCATTTCAAGACATCATTTTCCTGATGTCATCGGTCCTCTTTGAGAAAAAAGGCAAAACATAAATAACCTTTTCTGATATTTTGTCTGATCCCAAATTGCTAATGGGATTTTCATTTGAACACAACTTTGCTTAGTACCTCTCTATTGCCCACTCTAATTTTTTGAATTCTCTTTCTCTGTGCCCTCTGATAAAGATGTGATTTCTTAGCAAAGACAACATTTTTCCAAATGTGATGAAAACTTGAGCACCTAGCAACGTGGTCTGTTTATAATAGGGCTTAATCTTTGTGAAATGAATCATCATCATTTTTCCTTAAGGTTAGTATGAGAAAATTGAACACTTTTTAAAAATTCTAATAGACTAGAAACTCCTTGAAAGCAGGTATTGATTTTCATTTTGTTTTTGTACACCTAAGGTAATGTCTTGCACAAAGCAGGCACTCCATAAACAATTCTCAAATTAAATTGAATAGTAAAGGAATGCGGCTAAATGATGATGATGATGATGATGATAATGGTGGGGGTGGGGATAGTGAGGATTGTGCGAGTGGTGGTGAGAGTGGTGAGAGCTGACATTTATACAACACTTCAAGATTTGCAAAGAGTTTTATGTTCTTTTATTTGATCCTCAATACACCAAAACAACTCTGGGGAGGGGATGTTAATGTTGCTGATTTTACAAATAAGGATACAGAGGCTGAGAGAAGTTAAGAAACTCAAAAAAAAAAAATAGAAATTTCCTAGAAACAAACTATGATATTTAGACAAAAAAACAAAACAACTAACTGGGCATTGTAATTGCAGTGACCAAATTTTTTTGGAGGAAAGTTGAAAAAATACATTCCCTCCCTTCATCAAAGAACTGGTGGACTCAAAGTATAGAAAATTGCATATAGTGTGAAAAATGGATATTTTGGTCAATTTCTTGACCTTCTCTTTTGTTTCTTTTCTTTTTTGTTTTTGGAGGGAAGAGGGTAATATTACAAGGGATGGTCCACTGAGGAGAAAAGGAAAAAGAATATCTTCAAAAATGAATAGGATATAGAAATGAAAGATAATTAAAATTTAAGAGAAGAGTCTGTTGAATTGCATCAAGTTAAAAATTGTACCTGTTTCTATCCTCTTCCTACTTGGAGAGATAGAGGAACAGTATACTGATGTCCTCACAGGTGTCTGTTTCGCCATCCTTTGCCCCCTATTCACCACCTCCCTCCTGAATTTGTGCATTTGTTCTACCCAGTGACTTGTGGGTGAGGTGTGGGTTGAGGATTCTTTGTTATGTGCACTGTTCTCTTCACAGAAGTACCAAAATTAGAATCTTGTCAAACACATGTTTAAGCTATGTATCCATGACCCAATAGATTCAGGACAAGCAGTTCCGCCTACACAATGGGGTGAGAAAGGCACCAGGAGGTCGCTGTGCCCCAAAATGCCTCCTCACTCAGGTGTCACTATCTCCTCCTTCACCTCTGTTTCACATAAAGGAAGCAGTTATTCTTGCTGAGAAAATCCTTTGTAATAAACAAGTGATTTCATAACTTTCCAGCTTCTCCAGCACATTACTTTTTCTATTATCTCTATCTTTTCACAAATTTTTAGACCCCCTTGTCTACCAGCTGTTTCCTTGCTTCTTTCAAATTTCATTCCTTCAATTTTGTCATATATATATATGTGTGTGTGTGTGTGTGTGTGTGTGTGTGTGTGTATCCTTTTCATGGCTAAACTTTTAAAAGGTGCTAACATTCAGAGCCTGCCCTCCCTCCCTCCATTTCTGTTTCTCTGTCTCTCTCTGTGTCTCTTTCTCTCTGTCTCTCTCTGTGTGTCTCTCCCTCTGCCTGTCTCTATCTCTCTCTCTCTGTCTGTGTGTGTGTCTCTGTGTTTCTCTCTGTGTGTCTGTATGTGTCTCTCTCTCTCTGTCCGTCTCTCTCTCTCTCTCTCTCTCTCTCTCTTTCTCTCTCTCTCTCCCACTGCTTTGTCAGATTTTACTATTCATCCTTTTATATCTCTCTGCAGCTTTAGTCAATTGCACTCTTCCCTCTGCATTTTCAAGAAACCGCTCTCTCCTTATTCTTCTCCTACCTGTCACACCACTCCTCAAATTCTTTTGCTGCCCACCAAGCCTCCCAGGGGCTTGTTGTAGTCTTTTGTTTCCTCACTATGCTATTTCCCTTGTGAATCTCATTTGATCTCATGGATCTAATTATTACCTCTATGCATATGATATTCAGATCTACTTAATCTGGATGCCCAATTAAGATTCAAAACTCAGCACGGTGTAAATGGAACTCATCATTCCCTGTACAGCTCTTCCCTCTTCCTATTTTTTTTTTTTTTATTATTGTCAAGGGTATCATCAACTTCCCAATCACCCAAGTCTCACAATCTAAATATTATTTTTACTCTCACTTCTCTCTTTTCATACCTAATCTGTTTCCAAAGTCTGCAAATTTCACCTTGGTAACATCTCCTTTTATATATACACATTCTCTCCTCCGACAGTGCCATTGCCATGATGCAGATTCTCATCACCTCCTGCCTGGACTATAGCAATAGTCTATTAGTGGGTGTGATTGCCTCAAGACTCCTCCCTCCAGTCCATCTTCCACTCAGCTGTCAAAGTGATTTTCCTGAAATACCATATTAAACATGTCACCATCATTACTCTCATTCAGTAAGCTTCATTGGCTCCTCATATGCTCCAAAGTAAAGTATAAAATTCTTTTAAAACCTGGATTTTTCATACCTTTCCAGTTGTCTTAAATCTCACTCCCCTTCATGTGCTCTTAAATCTAGTGACACTAGCCTATTCTAATTTCTCCTAAAAAACTTCATTTCCATTTGACTTTTTCATTGGTTTCCTTCATATCTCTCCATCCTCATCTTTACCTTATGTCTTTCCTGACTTCATTCAATTTTTACCTAAAATTCAAACTATTTCAAGAAGTTTTTCTTGATCCCCCTTAATACTAGTACCTCTATTCTCACAATATCTCAAATTTAACCTGTATATAAACTGTTTATAAATCATCAGCATGCTACATATACTTCTCATTAGTATTTGAGTTCCTTGAAGGCAGAGGCTATTTTTGTCTTTTTTCAGATCCCCAGAACTTTAACATAATGCCTGTCACATATTAAAAGGTGAATCCATGCTTATTGACTCTTTGACTTATTCCTGAAATTCCAGTACTGAAATTCACACCACTGAGTTAAGCTTTGTTCTCTCCAGCAATTGTGTTTAGAGGCAAATTCCTCTTCATAAGGATCACAATGAGCCCTTCATACCAAAGAATTTAATATTCAGAACTCATTTCTAAACCCCATAATAATTTTCTAGGTCAAATCCTACCTACATTGCTTCAATGTTCTCATTTACAAAATGAAAGGGCTTTACAAGATGACCTCCCAGTTCCCTTTAGTTTATTCTATGATCCTATTATTAAGGATGACTTGTTTTCTAGGATGAGAGTTTCAAAGAAATGGATTGCCTGAAAGTTGGAGGTGAGAGAGAAAGTCCTGGATGTGGGTAAGGTCAAAGTAGGCATGTCAAATACCAATACTGGGTTATATTCTTAACTCTATCCCTACTTCAATGTGTTACCCTAGCCAAATTACTCCATCCACAACCCTCAATTTTCCTCAAGATATAATGAATACCTTGGGCTATGAGAAGACAGAGAGAGTAAAATCTGAGAGAAGAGAAAGAAAAAAAAAAATAGGAGAGAGGCTCAGGTTTGAACTCCAGCTCTATCTCTGAATGGCTCTAAGACCTTAGACAATTTAATTCAGTTGTTAAAACATATTAATCATAAATGACATTGTATAGTACTTTAAAGCAGTTATTTCCAAGCTCTATTTTATTGCAACCCATTTTTTTGACAAAAGAAAATTGTCCTTCTCCACCTTTCATTAAACAATGCAAACAATTTTCTTGTCTCATATTGTATTCAAATGAAAAAAATTCTTAAAATTTTAAAGCAATGCACAAATGAATGTTAAACATGTAGTAAATGTATGTGTATAAAAAGAATGTGCATTATTTCTAAGATTCAGTTGTTTTCTTATATTTAAAGATGGAGGCCTAGACATAACATACAATCTGTCTTCCTCATGTTTTTTATTTTTTCCAATTACATGTAAAGATAGTTTTAAAATTTATTTTTATAAGATAGTTTCAAATATTTTTCTTTCTCCTTCCCTTACCTCCCTATTGTCCAAGACAGCAAACAATCTGACATATATACTCCTCATTTTAGAAGTGAGGAAGCTATCTTAAAAAGATACCTCTTAAAAAGAAGTTCATGGCATGCTCAAGGTAATATAAGTAGGTCATGGAAAATAGTGCTTTTCACCCATATGTAAGCAGGCTGGATAGGTATCACTGGATATGGTACACTTTACTTGTAACTATCTCTATTATTTCCTCTTGTAATTGCATTTCCCAACCCCTTCGCATTACCACTAACCCTTCCACTTACCTTCAATGGTCTATACCCACAAATAGACTAGTTTTCTTCATTTCTAGCCAACCAATCACAACCAGTATTGGGGCAAAATCTTTAGTTAGTCTCTAAAACATACAATAATTTTTACTCTTTCTTTGCATTACAACTATAATTTTGTTTGCAAAGCATTTAACATATATGTTCTCCATTGACTCTCCCAACAACAGTATCAAATAGTTATTGTTCATTATTTTGCAGTCCTGTCCAACTCTGTGAGAATTTTTTTTTTCTTAACAAAGATATGGAGTTGTTTGCCATTTCTTTTTCCAATCCATTTTTTAGATGAGGAACTGAAGCAAAGAGGATTAAGTGATTTGCTCGAAGTCACATAGCTAGTAAGTGTCTTAGGCCAGATTTGAATGTCTCCCTAAATCCAAGCTGATACTCTATCTACTATAGGTACTAAGATGTTAGTCTCCTCATTCTACAAATGAGGAAACTAATGTTGAGAGGGTTTACACATCTAGTCAATGACAAAATTTGAATTCTGGTCTAACAGGCTCTGTAGCTTATACTTTAGAAACCAAGGCACTGAACTAGTTACTAGAGATTTAAAATAATAGATTTTCATAGGCCTTGCCCTCAAGAAGTGTATATTCTAATGTTGGAGTGATTCTGGGGAGGCAGGGGTGCAAAAATAACTGATACAAGGGATTTTATAATGTAAGCTCCCTAGATATTAAATGCACACATTCCTGCAGGGATTGGACAAGATTAAACTCTCTAACATTGCTTCTTTTAACCTAACTAACAATCTTGGCAGAATTGAATATTCTGACCCTGAAAAGAAGAAAGCTCAACATTCTGGTTATCAGATACACCTAGGTTCTATTCTCCCAATCTGGCACTGACAACAGCTGCCTGATTTGTTCCCAGTTGCTCTCGCTTCCTAAAGTGACCTTATCACTTTCTTCACCCAGTCATTTCAGCTCATTTGTTCTATTCAGAGACTGGTGGGTGAGGGTGGGGGTTCTTTTTATGATTGTTTCTCTTGAGTAGAGAACCTAAATTGTCATCTTGTCAAAAGTATGGTTAAATGGTGCCTATACAACTTCATTGTTTTAGGCTGAAAGTTAGGAAATATCTAATTTTATCACTGGTAAAAGGAAGCTATGCTTAGATAAAACAGATCAAAGCATTAAGAATCTGAGATGAAACTTGATAAAGAAATTGACCAAAAAAAAAAAAATTTGCAAGAGTTAATAATTAAACTATTTCAAAAAAATAAAAATATTTTCATTCTATATTTTGCTAAATTTTTTGGCTTCCTTTGTATCCCCATGATTAGCACAGTGACTGGCATATAACAAGTGCATAATGAATACTTGTTGACTAATAGAATGACTGAAATTTATACCAGTTTCACTGGCAAATCCCTTTTTCCTCTCCTACCCAGAAATCTATCCTTTCTAACAAAGTTTAAGAAAGAAAAATAAAATAGGAATTCAACAAAATCAAACAATACATCAACCACCATCAAACATGTATTAAATTATTGCCATAAACAGAATATACAGAAAGAAAAAAAATCAAATAAGATTAATTCTTATCCTCATAGAACTTATGACCTTAATTGCAGGGTAATACTCAAATAGACAATTATAAAGCATAATAACATAAGGCAATTGCATTGGAGAAGTAGAAAACAAAGTAGTCTAGATAAAGCAATCATGCATTGTTTTTAAAATATTGGGTCAAGTATTTACAACCTATATCTCCAATGTTTTTATAATCTCTCATATTGGGATAGCTAAAAAAGTAAAGAAGTACCCAGATTCTTAAAGGAAAAGTGAAATGAATTACAGAAGGGAGTAGACAATAAAACTAAATTTTAAAGCATCTCAATTTTTCCCTCAGCACTAGCTAAATCAAAGCATAAAATAAATTTTAAAAGAAGTGAAGGAAATGAACAGAATTTTAGAGAAGTTAGAGATGGAAAACTGAATGGCAATACAAAGGATTATATATTTTTTTCCTCAACTGTGTCTGGTACCTGGCAACTTCACAAAAACAGACTATGTATTAGGTACAAAAATATAACAAACAAATGCAAAAAAAGCATAAATGTTAAATGCATCCTTTTAGAACACTAATGTAATAAAAATTACATTGAAAATGGAGCCATGGAAACAGATTAAAATAATTAGAAATAAAATAATCTAATGTTAAAGAATGAGTGGGCCAAAGAACAAGTCATACAAATAATCAGTAATTTCTATAAAGCTAATGACAACAGTAAGACAACGTACCAAAATTTATAGATTGCAGTCATAAAGGAAATTTTATACCTTTAAGTGCAAAATAAAATAAAGAATAAATCAAAGAATTGTGCTAATAATGAAATAAAACTAGAAAAAATTAAAATTCTCCAATTAAACACAAATTTGAAAATCCTGAAAATCAAAGACAAAACTAATAAAATTTAAAGTAACAAAAAAATTGAATTAATAAATAAAACTAGTAGATAAATTTATGGAAACATAAAATAAAATTATGTTTATAGAAATATAAAATAAACCAATAATTGATTTGATTTTATAAAAGAAAGCAAACCAAATTACCAAGATAAAAATAAAAAGGGTAAATAAATCCACTAATAAAGATGAAATTAAAATAGCTATCAGAAGCTATTTTCCCCCATTATATGCCAATGAACCTGGAAATCTAAATGAAATGGATTGCTATTTACTAAATTTATGTTGTTCACAGTAATAGAAGAGAAAATAAAATATGTAAATAATTCAATCTTAAAAAAAAAAGAAATAAAAAAGCCACAAATTAGTTCCCTTAGAAAAATAATGATAATTAATATTAAATATCATCAAGCATCCTTTTATCTTATTAATCTACTTCCAATGTCTATTATCATTTTATCTTAAGTATCAGAGGTCTCAGGGAGTTCTCTGGTCTCTGGAAATATCTTCTGTTGGACATATCTGAATAGGCCTCATTGTTAGGGCAACTCTAAAGAGAACATTTCTCCTGTGGTTTCATATCATTTGTAGATATTCTTAAATACTTCTGCTAAACTCTGCCAGTAACAAGGCAATGCAATTTAGTACAAAATTTAAATATGATTTTTTTCATCTGTTTCATATGGTGAAAACCAGTTCTAGCCTTGTGGATCTGATACTATTGATAATAGAGCTATAAGAAAAACATCAAATTAGGATCCCTGAGACTTTCAGTTTTATATACCACTTTCTGTTTTTATTTATCCCAACACTATAATTAATATAAGAATATTTTCTTTTTTTCTTAATTGAATATTTAAAAATTAACATTTTTTTAAAATTTTGAATTCCAAGCTGATATTAGAAAGGTATGGAAAGATTTAAATGAACTAATGCTGAGCAAAATAAGCAGAATGAGGGATATATTCTACATAGTAACAATATTATATGATGATCAACTATGAAAGATTTGGTTCTTCTCAGTGGTTTAGTGATCCAAAGAAATTCAAATAAATTTTGTATAGAAAAAACCATCTGCATCCAAAAACAGAACTATGGACATTGAATGTAAATTGACACATGCTATGCTATATTCACTTCTTTTTCTGTTGGGGTTTTTTTTCCTTCTCTTGTGGTTTTTCCCTTTTGTTCTGATTTTTCTCTCCCAACATGATTCGTAAAGAAATGTATATTTAAAAACTTAATATACATGTATAAAACTAAAATAAAATAGAATTTTGAGTTTTAAATTCTCTCCATATGATTTTTGTTGGTTTTATTATTGACATGGCTTATCATGCTTATAGTTTTCCTAATATTGAACTAGGAATTAGAATTCCTGTTTTATTTTTAATCCCATTTAGTTATATTGTATGATCTTTGTGACATATCATTGTAATCTCCTTGTTAATATTTCATTTTAAAATTTTGCATCAAAATTCATTAGGAAAATTAGTCTATGATTTTCTTTCTCTGTTTTTGCTCTTCTTGGCTTAAATATCAAAACTATATCTGTTTTGTAAAAGAAATTTAGGACTCCACCTATTTTTCCAAATAGTTTATATAGTAAGGCTTCACTTATGAATTCATCTGGTTCTGGAACTATTTTGTTCTACAGGTAATTCATGGTTTCTTCAATTTTTCTCTAAGATAAGGTTATTTAAAATTCTATTTCCTTTTCTATTAACCTGTATAGTTTATGTTTTTTATAAATATTCATTTTACTTAGATTATCAGATGTAAATGGGAAAAACATTTACAAATAATTATTTTAATTTTATCTTTATTGGTAGTGAATTCATTTTTGATTATTTGGTTTTCATCTTTCTCTTTTTAATCAAATTAACCAATGGTTTATCCATTTTATTAGTTCTTTGCTTTGTTTTATTTTGTTTTGATTAACTCCTTGTTTCATTTATTAAATGGTTTAATATTTGGTTTGATTTGGTTTGGTTTTCAACTTTAATTTTTATTAGTCTCTCATTTGATTTTTGGGATTTTCAGTAAGGTACTTACTTGGTAATTTTTAATTTATTCTTTTTTAATTATTTTTAAATTGCCAATCTAATTTATTGATCTACTACCTTATTGATGTAAGCATTTAGGGATGCAATTTTCTCCTAAATACTACTTTAGTTGTATTGCATAATTTTTAATATTGTCTCATTGACAAACGTGGCTCTCTTCAGTAATGAGATGAACTGAATAGAATCAGTTCTATTTGTTTAATAATGAATATAACCAGCTACACCCAGTGAAAGAACTCTGGGAAATGAGTGTGAATCACTACATAGCATTTCCAATCCCTCTGTTTTTGTCTGATTGCATTTTTGATTTCCTTCACAGGTTAATTGTACATTATTTCAAAGTCCGATTCTTCTTGTGCTGCAAAATAACTGTATGGATATGTATACATATATTGTATTTAACATATACTTTAACATAGTTAACATATGTTGGTCTACCTACCACCTGGGAGAGGGGGTGGGGGGGAAGGAGGGGAAAAATTGGAACAAAAGGTTTTGCAATTGTCAATGCTGAAAAATTACCCATGCATATATCTTGTAAATAAAAAGCTACAATAAAAAAAATTTCCTTGACTGCGAAGGATTTGCAAAGGGCAGTAAAAAAAAAAAATAATAATATTGTCT
This sequence comes from Sarcophilus harrisii, assembly GCF_902635505.1. Taxonomy (NCBI): domain Eukaryota; kingdom Metazoa; phylum Chordata; class Mammalia; order Dasyuromorphia; family Dasyuridae; genus Sarcophilus; species Sarcophilus harrisii. The sequence continues at coordinate 613,608,879 of NC_045426.1, read as the reverse complement.
CATTGTCATTTTCTTTAATCAAATTATTGATTATTTTTATGATTCATTCTTTGACCCAGTCATTCTCTGGGATTAGATTATGTGGTTTCCAATTAATTTTTAATCTATGCTTTGTTGGCCCATTATTGAATGTAATTTTTTTTTTGCATTGTGATCTGAAAAGAGTATATTTAAAGTTTCTGCTTTTTTTCATCTATGTTAGGTTTTCATAGCTTAATACATGGCTATCATTTTCTTAAGATATTACACACAGCTGAGAAAAAATCGTATATAGCTCTTCCTATTTCTATTAAGTTTTCTCCAGAGTTCTATCATATCTACTTCTTCTAAAATCCTCCTTATCTACTTCACTTCATTCTTATTTATTTTATGGTTAGATTTGTCTAATGAGGAAAGTTAACCTTCCCCCAACCCTAGTACTCTTTTGCTGTCTATTTCCTACTGAAACTCATTTAGCTTTTCCTTTAAGAATTTAGATGTTCTGCCATTTCTGCATATGTGTTATGGTATCTTATAACAAAATGTAATTTTGCTGATCATCTCTTCTAATTATGTATACTTTTGCTCTTGCTTTGGCTGAGATCATAATTGCTATCCCTGTCTTTAGCTCAGCTAAGTTTTAATAGATTTTGCTCCAGACCCTTTAATTCTTTTTGTGTCTTTTTATTCCAAGTGTGTTTTTTATAAACAACATATTGTTGGATTCTACTTTCTAATCCATTCTGTTGTGAGTTCAATCTACCATCCCTCTGCCATTTTCTCCTTCACTCTAAAAGTTCTTCTTTGCATACTTCATCTATGTGAGATAATTGTATCCATTCTTCCTTTTTGGCCCCCCATTTATTTTTTTTTAATCATCCCAACATAATCAAGTAACTCCTGAGCCTTTGTCTATTTAGACTCCTTCTCACTTCTCCAATAATGAAAAGGAGTTACATATATCATCTTCCCAGAGTTAATGTAAATAATTTAATCTTATTAGGTCCCTTATGATTTCCTCTTAATGTTTATTTTTTTGTGCTCTTCTTGAGTCCTGTATTTCAATGTCAATTTTTCTATTCATGTAGGGTATTCTCATCAGGATGACTGAAAGTGCTTTATTTCATCAAATATCCATTTTCCTCTGAAGGATTATGCTCAGTTTTGCTGAGTAGATTATTCTTGGTTGTAATCTTAGTCTTTTTCCTTCCAAAATATCATATTTCAAGCCTTCCATGGCTTTAATGTGGAAGCTGCTACATTTTATATGAACTTCACTATAACTCCATTGTATCTTAAAGGTTTCTTTCAGGTTGTATGTCTATCATTTATAAAACATTTAAAGTTTGGATCCTTAAGACAACTCTGAGAGATATTAACAGATTATGAAACTGTTATCAGAAAATGAAAAAGTATTGTCATGTAATAATAGGTATTATTATTATCATAAATGAAACTATTAGAGTTCAATCACTTGCTTAAAGTTGCCCAATGAGCAAATGTATGGGGTGGAATATGAAGCTGGTCTTTTTAACTCCAGGTCCAATAATCTGTCTTCTCTTTCATTAACACTCCAGAATTATGACTCGGTGCTTATTTTATGCTAATTTCTCTGGATTTCTCTGTGTATGCTCACACATTAGCTTCTGTCTTCCATTCCCCATTCCTCTTTTTTCTCCCCTGAAGGAGGTAATTAAGAAATCAAAATAGAGATAGAAATTAATCAAGGCCCTAGATAAAAATCAAAATAATAATGGCTGAGCCCTGACTTTAGCATTTACTAACAATATTTGAGCAAGTCATTTGATCTCTAATAGTTTCAGTTTCTACATTCATAAAATAGGAAAAATAGCATTGACCTTGTCTACCTTACATAGTTACTATAAAGATTCAGTGAGGTAATGTTTATGAAAGTGCTTTTGAAAAATAAAGCTTTTAAGCTCAAAAGATTACAATAATTCTTCAAATGTTTTACAGGGTAGAAACAAACACAAACATATAGCAGCCATTCTATGTGCTATGAATACAATCAAAATAGATAATTCCTTCCCACCTACAAGCTGTCTTAATCTTCTTGTTGAACCATAACTAATAAATACAAAAAATGTTTTTTTTTCCCACAGACTGTTGTAAGAAACAATGCAGCTTCAGCAAAATACATTTTATTTATTCTTTCTTGTTTTAATTATCTGTGATAACCAAATCTTTAAGATAGTTTCTGGTGTAACAAAGATTATGATATTGAGTAATTACAGATCTCTTTCCTTGGTTTTGAACTGCCAACCAGCATGAAGAAGGACTATGGAGGAAGTCATAAAATATATCTATCATAAGAGAAAAAAATTGTAAATAGTCCATCAAAGACCTATGGGAATATTTTCTAGATTATTTAGTTGTAGAATGATGAAATATGCATTAAAATGCTTTAGCAGTCATATAATTCAAACTCCTCATTTTTACTTCAAAAAATTAAGATCTAGCAAGATCCTGTGGCTTAACTAAGGTCACATATATTGAGGTCTAGAGGCAAGATTTGAATCCAAGTCTTCTTGTTTCATTTCTAGTACTCTTTCCATAAATCTACAGCATGCCTCTGATAATACCACACTAAGAAATAAAGTGATAACATTAAGAAGACAGAGAAATTTGGTTCCATGGAACAACCCCTTTACTCCACATCCAATAAGCTCCCTTCTTTTGATTCCATGGTTACGTGAACAATGGGCTACATGTACCATAGATCAAGTCTAGAGCAGTGGTTCTTACTTACTAGAGATGTGGAAATGGGGTCACATATGCATGTCCCCACAAGAAAATCAATATTAGGATGTTAATCACTTCTTTTCCTTCTTTTGTCTCTGAGATCTCCAAAAAATCTCCATTGTTTTTTTTTTTTTTTTCTCAGCTGCTTAATTAATATACAACAAGTAATTTCTATGGCTTCTTTCTAAAGCAACATTTTCTCCCTTCATCTTCAATTTCTTAACACCTACTGGAAATTTGCAGCTGTATAACCTTGACACATAATCCACAGATAGGGATTCATTATTTTCCCTCCAAACTTTCCTCTCTTCTTTTTTTATTTTTTTATTATAAATCTTTATTGATAGAACATATGCCTGGATAATTTTTTACATTATCCCTTGCACTCACTTCTGTTCCGACTTTCCTCTTCCCTTGCTCCACCGCCTCCCTTAGATGGCAAGCAGCCTTATACATGTTAAATATGTTATAGTATATCCTAGATACAATATATGTGTGCAGAACCAAACAGTTCTCTTGTTGCACAGGAAGAATTGGATTCAGAAGGTAAAAATAACCCGGGAAGAAAAACAAAAAAGCAAACAGTTTATACTCATTTCCCGGTGTTCCTTCTCTGGGTATAGCTACTTCTGCCCATCATTGATCAATTGGAACTGAGTTCGATCTTCTCTTTCCCAAAGAAATCCACTTCCATCAGAATACATTCTCATACAGTATCGTTGTTGAAGTGTATAATGACCTCCTGGTTCTGCTCATTTCACTTAGCATCAGTTCAATTAAGTCTCTCCAAGCCTCTCTGTATTCATCCTGCTGGTCATTTCTTAAAGAATAATATTCTATAACATTTATATGCCACAATTTACCCAACCATTCTTCAATTGATGGGCATCCATTCATTTTCCAATTTCTAGCCACCACAAACAGGGCTGCCACAAACATTTTGGCACATACAGGTCCCTTTCCCTTCTTTAGTATCTCTTTGGGATATAAGCTCAGTAGTAGTACTGCTGGATCAAAGGGTATGCACAGTTTGATAACTTTTGGGGCATAATTTCATATTGCTCTCCAGAATGGTTGGATTCTATATGAAATTGTCTGTTCATATCCTTTGACTATTTATCAATAATAGAGAATGGCTTGATTTTTTATAAATTAGAGTCAATTCTCTATATATTTGGGAAATGAGGCCTTTATCAGAAACTAAGTGTAAAAATGTTTTCTCGGTGTGTTGCTTCCCTTCTAATTTTGTTTGTACAAAGGCTTTTAAATTTGATGTTATCAAAATTTTCTATTTTGTGATCAATGATGATCTCTAGTTCTTCTTTGGTCACAAATTCCTTCCTCCTCCACAAGTTTGAGAGGTAAACTATCTTTTGTTCCTCTAATTTATTTATGATCTCGTTCTTTATGCCTAAATCATGGACCTATTTTGATCTTACCTTGGTATATGGTGTTAAGTGTGGGTCCATGCCTAATTTCTGCCATACTAATTTCCAGTTTTCCCAGCAGTTTTTGTCAAATAATGAATTCTTATCCTAAAAGTCGGGATCTTTGGGTTTGTCAAACACTAGATTGCTATAGTTATTGACTATTTTGTCTTGTGAACCTAACCTATGCCACTGATCAACTAGTCTATTTCTTAGACTATACCAAATGGTTTTGGTGACTGCTGCTTTATAATATAGTTTTAGATCAGGTACAGCTAGGCCACCTTCATTTGATTTTTTTCATTAATTCCCTTGAAATTCTCGACTTTTGTTCTTCCAAATGAATTTTGTTGTTATTTTTTCTAGGTCATTAAAATAGTTTCTTGGGAGTCTGATTGGTATGGCACTAAATAAATAGATTAGTTTAGAGAGTGTTATCTTTATTATATTTGCTCAGCCTATCCAAGAGCACTTAATATTTTTCCAATTATTTAAATCTGACTTTATTTGTGTGGAAAGTGTTTTGTAATTTTGCTCACATATTTCCTGACTTTCCTTTGGTAGATTGATTCCCAAATATTTTATGCTATTGACAAATATTTTGAATGGAATTTCTCTTTATATATCTTGCTGTTAGATTTTGTTGGTGATGTATAAAAATTCTGAGGATTTATGGGGATTTATTTTGTATCCTGCAATTTTGCTAAAGTTATGGATTATTTCTAGTAGCTTTTTAGTACAATCTCTGAGGTTCTCTAAGTATACCATCATATCATCTGCAAAGAGTGATAGTTTGGTTTCCTCATTACCTACTCTAATTCCTTGCATCTCTTTCTTGACTCTTATAGCTGAGGCTAGCATTTCTAATACAATATTGAATAATAATGGTGATAGTGGGCAACCTTGTTTCACTCCTGATCTTACTGGGAAAGGTTCCAATTTTTTCCCATTATATATGATGCTTACTGACGGTTTTAAATATATGCTTTTGACTATTTGAAGGAAAAGTCCACTTATTACTATACTCTCAAGTGTTTTTATTAGGAATGGATGTTGGATTTTATCAAATGTCTTTTCTGCATCTATTGAGATGATCACATTTTTTTTTTAATTTGGTTATTGATATAGTCAATTTAATAGTTTTCCTAATACTGAACCAGCCCTGCATTCCTGGTATAAATCCTACTTGGTCATAGTGTATTATCCTGGGGATGATTTTCTGTAATCTTTTTGCTAATATTTTATTTAAGATTTTAGCATCAATATTCATTAGGGAAATTGGTCTATAATTTTCTTTCTCTGTTTTCAACCTACCTGGTTTAGGTATCAGTACAATGTCTGTGTCATAAAAGGAATTTTGTAGAACTTCTTCAAACCCTATTTTTTAAAATAGTTTATAAAGCATTAGAGTTAATTGTTCTTTAAATGTTTGGTAGAATTCATCTGTAAATCCATCTGGTCCTGGGGGTTTTTCTTAGGGAGTAGGTTAATAGCTTGTTCTATTTCTTTTTCGAAAATGGGACTGTTTAGACTATTTTACTTCTTCCTCCGTTAATCTGGGAAAGCTATATTTTTAAGGTATTTTTTTTCCATTTCATTTAAGTTATCAAATTTATTGGTATAAAGTTAGGTAAAGTAAATCCTAATTATTACTCTAATTTCCTCTTCATTAGTGGTGAGTTCTCCCATTTCATTTTTAAGATTAACAATTTAGGACAGCACTCTGATTAAAACACTGATCTGATTAAAATAATTGCAAAGGCTCTATGATGAAAAATATTACCTACTTCCAGAGAAAACTGATAAAGTCAAAATGCATATTGAAACACTTTTTAAACTTTATTTTTCTTGTTTTATTTTGTCTATGTTTTCTTTTGCAACATGGCTAATATGTAAATATTTTTTGCAAAACTTCATAGATATAATCAATATTAAATTGCTTGCCTTCTGAAAGAGGGAGAAAAAGAAGGAAGAAGGATAAGAATTTGTAACTCAAAATTTTAGAAAATGATTGTTTAAAAATTACATGAAATATAATGAAAAAAATAAAAATGTTAAGAAATCAATAAAAATATTTTTTTTTAAAAAAAAGGAAAAAAAAAAAGTAAGGAGCTCATGAACTAGAGTTAAGGTCAAATTTCCAAAGTTTCCAGAGAGAGACGGACAGAAAAACAGACAAAGATAAGAGAGACAGAGAGAGAGAGAGATAAAGAAAGAGGAGACAGAGAGGACAGAGACAGAGTGACAGAAAGAGACAGAGAGACAAAAATGGAAAGAGATAGAGACAGAGAGAGACAGACAGAAAAAGAGAGAGAGAGAGTTTACATTCTGAAAAATTTAGATTAACACCCTCGACTTTGATTCTTGTTAAAATGCTAGAACAAGTTATTAAATTCATGGTTTTTAAGCATATAGAAAGGAAAGCAGTAGCTATTAAGAATCAGCAAAACTTCATCTGGAATTAGTCAGGGCAGTCTAGTGGCTTTTTCTTTTGTGATTTTTCCAATTAGATTATTCTACTATATAGCATTTGCACAAATCTCATGAGATTTGTGCAAAGATTTTGAAAAAAAAAAAGCCATAGCATCAAAAAGAATTTCTCTTGATCGTTATATCCCACCACTCTCCTCCCCTTTGTTGCTAAACTTTATTAAAACTCCTCTGTTCTACAAAGCTAGGTAGATAGATCATTGATTAAGTACCAACTATGTCAAACAAACAAGACAGTTCTTACTCTCAAGAAATTTATATTTTAATAGGGTAAAGGAGAACTGTAAAGAGGGGAAAGAGGGAGGGAGGACAGGCCCATGAAGGCCATAAAAGTGGAAAAGTTGGGGTAAATTAGTCGGGAACTAAATGAACATGGCTGAGGGAAGTACTGAAATATCAGTTCCATCAAAAGAGTCCTATAATTCCACTTCCTCATCATCTACACTCTTTTTTTTTTCTTAGACTTCTCTTCATAATTAAAATCTTAGAGGGGAAGAGGGTACTTGGTGGGCAATTGGGATTAAATGATTTATCCAGCACCACAAAGGAAGTGTCTTGAGACTAGATTTGAACTTAGTTCCTCCTGGCTCCAGGACCTACCCTCTATTCATTGTACCACCTAGCTGTCCTATATATAAATTCTTAATTATAAAAACCTGTGGATTTTATAGTTTTTAACTTCTTTAGCCTCTTCAAAATCTTTGATACTATTATAAGCAACAATATAGAAATAAATAAACAATGTGAGATGGAAAGGAAAGGAAAAGGGAGTTCCAGGGAGACAAGATGGTGAAGTGAAGCCAGGAAGCTGCTCACGCTTTCCTAGTTTTCTTCAAAAACCATGAAACCAAGCCTCTAAACAGAGTCTGGAATGAGAACCTACAAAGTGATAAAACAATTTTCCGGCTCAAGACAGGTCAAAGGATTTCAAAAATGATCAGTCTCACTGGGGTGAAAGGGGTGCTCAGTCCAGTTCAGATGCTGTCCAGAAAAGCTAGTCTGGGAAATTAGGCAACAAGCAGGACTATACTGACCTACCCCCAGTCCTGTGAGCAAGACAAGAAAAACAAAGGGGCCCTGCACTCAAAGCTGCACAGTTCACTTTCAAAATCATGAAATAGTAAAAAAAGATAGAAATAAAGAAAATTAGCAAGAAACAGAAACAAACTCTGAACATGGAAAGCTACTATGGTGACAGGGATGACAGAAACACCAACTCAGAAGACAAAATGCCTACACACAAAATCTCCAAGGGAACATGAATTGGTCTCAAGTCCAAACAACTTTCTTGGAAGAATTTATAATGGATTTTGAATGCCAAAACAGAAGTATTCAAGAGAGTCAGCAACTTGGAAAAGAAAGAACCAAAATTGACTGAAGAAAACAATTCCTTAACAAAATACAATTAGCCAAATGCATAAAAAATCCACAAAAGAAATAAAATCCTTAAAAAATACAATTGAAAAGATGCAAAAAAAATCCACTAGAAAAAACAATATCTTTAAAAGTAGATTTTAAATGGAAAAGAAAATACAAAAGTTAACTGACGAAATCGTACATTAAAAACTAGAACTGGGAAATAGAATCGAATGACTCAATGAGGCATCAAGACTCAGTCAAACAAAGTAAAAAGAATGAAAAAGTGGAAAAAAAACATAACAGCTGACCTGGAAAACAGATTCAGGAGAGATAAGTTAAAATTTTTTGGAGTACCTGAATTCCAGAAACAAAAAATGAGACTGATTAGTATACTTCAAGAGATCATACAGGTGGGGCAACTAGATGACACAGAAGATGGAGTGACAAGCAGGAGGACATGAGTTCAAATCTGACCTCAGACATTTAATTCTTCCTAGCTATGTGACCCTGGGCAAGTCACTTAACCCCAATTGCCTCAGGAAAAAAAAAATCATATAGGAAAAATGCCCTAATATATTAAAACCAGAGGGCAAAATAGTCATTGAAAGAATCCTTCAATCATCTCCAAAAAGATATCACACAAGAAAAACTCCAAAATACAATGTTGTGAAAATTTAGAACTATAATGTCAAGGAAAAAATAATGCAAGCTGCCAGGCAAAAACAATTCAAGTATCAAGAAGAAACAGTCAGGATTACCCAGGTTTTGATATCTACAATAAAGGATGTGAAGACCTGGAATACCATGTTCTGGAAAGGAAAAAAACCTGGGTTTTTTTTAACTACTCAGCAAAACTCAGCATCATTTTACAGGGGAAGAGATGAATCTTCAATTAAGAGAACTTCAATAATTTCTATTGAAAAAAAAGCTAAACCGAAAATTTGATCTTCAAGCATAGTACTCAAGAGAAGCATAGAAAGGTAAAGTGAGAAAATATAAAAGATTAAATTTAAAAAGATTAAAAGATTAAATTGTTTATTCCCTTAGATGGGAATATACTATCTGTAACTTTTTATCTGATCTCAGATAAAGCAAATGCAAAAACAAATCTAATTAAAATAATAAGGAAGAAAGCTAAATCCTGCTAAAGGGTGCCATAGACAATAAAGTAGTTCTGATAGTAAACTATATCCACCAAGTAGTACAGCATCCAAACGTTAACATTAAGCCAGTTATAGAAAGAAATAGAAAGCAAAACCATATTAGTAGGGAACCTCAATCTATTCCTCTTGGTATTAGATAAACCTAATAAAAAACAAGCAAAAAAGAAATTAAGGAGATTAAGAGAATCATAGAAATCTTAGATATGATAAACCTCTGGAGAAAGGCAATAGAAAGGAATATACATTTATGTTGGAAGTACATGGCACCTACATGAAAAACAACAATGCATTATGGCATAAAAACATCACAATCAAAGGCAGAAATAATAAATGTGTTCTTTTCATATCACAATGAAACAAAAATTATATTCAATAAAGGGCCAGAAAAAAGACACTCTAAAAACCAATTGGAAATTATGTACCTTAATCCTAAAGAATGAGTGCATCAAACAACAAATGATAGAAATAATCAACTATTTTATCCAAGAGAATGATAGTAATGAGACAACACACCAAAACTTGTGAAATTCAGACAAAGCGGTTCTTGGGGGAAATTTTATACCTCTACATACTTACATAAATAAAATAGAAAAAGAGATCGATGAAATGGCTATGCAAGTAAAAAAAATATAGACAAATACTAATTAAAAACCACCAATTAAATACCAAATTAGAAATTCTGACAATCAAAACAGAGGTCAGTAAACCTGAAAGTAAAAAACCTGCTGAACTAATTAATAAAACAAAGAATTTATTTTATGAAAAAAAAAACAAAAAAGATAAATATTTCATTAATTTTATTGGAAAAGAGAAAAAAGAAAACAAATTACCAGCATTAGAAATGAAAAGGATGGACCAACAAAGAAGAAATTAAAGAAATATTTAGGAACTATATAGCCCACCTCTATGACAACAAATGTGACAATCTAATTGAAATTGACGAATATTTACAAAAATATAAAGTGCACACATTAAGAGAAGGGGAAGCAAATTACTTAAATAAAACTACTAAAGAAAAAGAAATTAAACAAGCCATCATGCCAGATGGATTTACATGTGAATTCTACCAAACATATAAAGAACAATTAATTGTGATCCTATGTAAACTATTTGGAAAAATAAGCAAAGAACAAGTCTGGGCAAATTTCTTCTAAGACACAAATATGGTGTTGATATATAAACCAGGAAGATCCAAAGCAGAAAAAGAAAATTACAGATCAATCTCCCTAATACTGATGGAAAAAAATAAATAAAAAAAATATTACTACAATAACTTCCAGCAGAATAATATACCATGACCAAGTGGGATTTATAATAGGAATGCAGGACTGGTTCAGTATTAGGAAAACTATTGGCAAATTTACCATATCAATAATAAAACAGAGACAATATAATAATTTCAATAGATGCAGAAAAAGCTTTTGACAATATGCAGACCCATTCCTTGTAAAACCACTAGAGAACATAAGAATAAACAGAGTTTTGTTTTTTGGTTTTTTTAAATGATAAGCAGCAGACTTCCAGGAGTGCAGCCAAGATGGCAGAGTAAAGCCAAGAAACTACTCAAGCTGTCCCAGTTTCCCTCAAAAAGCACAGGAAATCAAGCCTTGCAACACAATCTGATAGAATGAAATCACTCTCCAGCTCAAGATACAGTGGAAAATTTCAAGAAAGGTCATTGTCACTGGGATAAAAATGATGTTCAGCCCAGCTCAGATAGACTCTGGGGAAAACTTGTGAGAAGATCTTAATCATAGCATATCAGCAACTAAGATCTTCAGTCTGGCTTCAATAGAGGAGCAAATCACTGGGACAGATTCCAGTACCAGCTCAGAAGGCAAACTCTGGGAAACCAGGCTTTTCCTGGAAAAAGCAGCCAAGCTACCTACAGCAGACACAGCTGTGTGGAAAGTCAAGACTCAGAGCTGCACAGAAAGCTTGGGACAGTGTTTTATTTACCCCAGGAGTAAAGCTCAACCATAAAAGTAAAAAAAAAAAAAAAAAAAAAAAAAAAAAAAAAGAGGAAATACAAAAAGAAAAGGAAAGAAAATGAGCAAAAGGCAGAAAAGAACCTTGACTCTAGAAAACTACTATGGTGATAAGGCAGACCAAAACACAAACACAGATAAGGACAAAATGTGCACAGAAGAAATCTCAAGACCAAAGAGCCTTCTTAGAAGTGGTCAAAAAAGCTTTTTAAGTCAAATAAGGGAGATAGATGAAAAAATGAGGAAGGAAATGAGAGATATGCATGAGAGTCAATAGCTTGAAAAAGAAAGGAAAAAATTGACTGATGAAATGAACTACTTAAACAGTAGAATTAAACAAATGGAAAAGGAGATACAAAAGCTAACTGAAGAAAATCGCGTAGTAAAAAGTAAAACAGGGCAGATAGAAGCAAAAGACTCTGTAAGACAGCAAGAATCAAATAAATTAAAAAGAATGAAAAAATGGAAGAAAATGTGAAATACCTCATTTGAAAAACTGCTGATTGTTAAAATAGATCCAGAAGAGACAATTTAAATATTATTTGAGAACTTGAAGGCCATGACCAAAAAAAAAAAAAGATCCTGGGTAACATTCACCAAGAGATCCTTAAGGAAAATTGCCCTCATACTCCAGAAATAGAGAGAGAGAAATACTCATCAGTTTTGACTCTAAGAGGGTATAACTTAATCATCCAATTGGGTATAGAAATTTATCTAAACCTATAAAGAAGTAAAAGAAGAAAGAGGAAAGAAAAGGGAGGAGCAGGACAGAAGGGAAGACAGAAAGTAGGGAAAAAGGTAATAGAAAAGGGGAAGGAGTGATAAAAGATAAGATAGTAGGTGGAGTGGGTTAAAAAACAATACTAAGGGAATAGGGAGGTAGTGAGTAGGGTATGTAGAAGAAACTGCACTAAGGACAGAGTGGAAAGAGATAAGAAAAGTATATACAGGAGTGAAAATAGGGAAAAGAGGGAAATACAGAGCTGTTAATCATAACTGTGTGTTATGTGAATGGGATGAATTCTCTCATAAAATGTAAACAAATAGCAGAGTGGATTAAAAAACAGAAGGCTATAATATGCTGTTTACAAGAAACACATTTGCCACAGAGAGATACATAGAGAGAAATGGTAACAATCTGAAACAATTTATTATGCTTCAGCTGAAGTAATAAAAAAAAAAAAAAAAAAAAAGCAGGGGTAGCAATTCTATTCTCAGATAAAGCAAAAGTAAAAATAAGTCACATTAAAAGAGATAAGGAAGGAAAATACATTTTGATAAAGGGTATTGTAAATAATGAAGTAATAATGAAACTAAATGTGTATGCACGAGGTGGTAGAGCAGACAAATTCCTAGGGAAGATTTTAATCCAGTTATAGGAAGAAATACACAGCAAGACTATATTAGTGAGGGACCTCAAATTTCCCCTCTCAGAATCAGACAAATCTGATGAAATAAGGAAACTAGGAAGATTAACAAAATCCTAGAAAAACTAGATATGATAGACCTCTGGAGAAAATTGAATAGGGAAAGAAAGGAATACACCTTTTTCTTGGCAGGGCAGGGCACCTACACAAAAATTGACCATGCATCAGGGCATAAAAACCTCATAATCAAAAGCAGAAAGGAAGAAATAGTAAATGCTACCTTCTCAGACCACAATGCAAAAAAAAATTATATTCAATGAAGGGCCAGAGAAAGTTAGACTAAAAACTAATTTAAAATTAAATAATGTAATTCTAAAAAATGAGTGCAGTATTATTGTTCTTTTTTTTTTAAAGGAACAGGTTATTTTTATAAATGGATGTTGAGCAAAGCAAACAGAACTAGGAAAACATTGTATATAGCAACAGCAGAATTGTTGCAATGATCAACTACAATAAATTTAGTTCTTCTCATCAGTTCAGTATCCAAGGCAATCCCAATAAACTTTGGATAGAAATTGCCATCCATATTCAGAGAGAGAACTATGAATACTGAATGTAGTTAATATATATATATTTTTTTCACCTTTTTTCCCTGCTTTTTTTTCTTTTTCTTCAGATTTTTCTCTCCCAAAATAATACATATAAAATGATACATTAAAAATGAATGTACAACAAAAAATGTTTTTTGCATGTAACTTGGGAAATATAACAATAAACAAAAAAAAAAATGAATAGAAAAAAAAACAAAAAAGAAATGTAAAGAGAAAGCTTAAGGTCCCCCAAAAGATGGAAGGGGATAGGACTCAGGGCACAAGTACAGGGCTTGTCTAGGCCAAGAAAAGGTGATCTTTTCTTCTGAGATTGAAACAAAGGAGGGGAAAGTGAGGGATGGTACTGAAATGATTTGAGATATATTTAACTAGGAAGAAGTGGGAGTTTATGACAAATGACCTGAGGTGCTGTCTGCTTGTATTACTTATCTCATAGTCTCACAACCTTGAGAAGAAAGCATTTTTTTGAGAATTTTAAAGTGCTATATAAATGAGAAATTATCATTATCTGAATTTTCTCCTTCTCTCATAGCTTATAACTAGTGATCTTTTCACTTGACAATCCCCACTTCCACTACTGATCTATGTGACCTTGGATGAGCCTGTTAGTCTTTCTTGGCATCAGCTTTCTCATCTGTAAAATTACATTGTTTAGCTAAATTAAAGGGTCATACATTAAGAGATGTAAAGGATTTATTGGTTGCCTATTCTAACTCCTTCATTTTACAGATGAGGAAAATGAACCCTGGAGATTAAATTAATCAAAAATCATTTATTAAACATTTGTAAATGCTTAGATCAAAATTCCTCAAATCTCTATTCCTTTTTCGATCCTGGCAATCCTATTACTCACCTTTTTCCCTTTAAAAAGTAATTTTAAGACTCTTCCTCTCCTCACAATTCTAATCTAAAAGTAGGGCTTGTGTCTCTATCTTGTAATAAATAAACTCAGCTGTGTTCAATGTAAAATCAGTTTAAATTTTCCAGAGGACTTTTGATAAAACCTCATAAACACACATAAAGGCTGTTGTATAAACAGCATCCTTAGGAAAGCTTGTGCTAGAGATAAAGTTCTATCATGAGCTGAAGACAGGTTAAGGGAGAGAAATAAATGATAGGTTGCAAGTGTTGGCAAAAGGAGAGTAGCACTGTTCAATATATTGGCTAACTATACAGAAGTGGAAGCTGACAGGAAGGTGACTATATTGGCTGGCAAAATTACTCCAGTTTAATCAAGATGAAGGATGATTGTAAGGAAATGCCAAAGGAACTAAGAAAACTAAGTAACTGAGAAAAGTGAGTTCAGGTAATAGTCAGCTTAAGTTACATATGACAAAGAATAATTGAAAGTACTCATGAATTCCAATAAAACTTTTTATTATAATTTCTAAAGGAGATATTAAATTCTAAAGATATTCTAAACTCTAAGACATTTTGAAACATTAACTGACCAAAGCAAATATTTCCATAAAGATGCCAATCAAGAAATGTACACCAATAACTATATCAACATGTATATATTAAATGCCTAGTATGTCCTAGGCATGGAAGAAATAGTTTTTAAAAAATGTAGTCCATGGTCTTCTTCTATGTGTTTATATTATCAAACCTATAGCACAACAGGTACAATTAGGCTGGTTCACCTTATTACAGTAGGCAAACTGCTAGAACCACAGATCCCAGGGCACAAAAACAAAAACACAAACAAAACAGTGACCAAGACCCTGTCCCACAGCAAAAGAAGCTTAGGAGAGTATCTCCTGTGCCCTGGGATCAGAACTCAACTTTTAAAAATAAGCAAAAAGCTCAAAAGAATCCTGACCACAGAAAAAATTATGACAGGGAAGATCAGAGCATACACTCAGAAGAGGAGAGCAATTATAAAAATGATTATATATTTACCCACAAAGGTGAATCTGAATTGGTTTCAAGCTCAAAAAGTTCTTTTGGAGGAGCTCAAAAAGAATTTTTAAAATCAAGAAAGAGAAATAGAAGAAAAATTGAGGGGGAAATGAGAATTATGCAAGAGAAATATGAAAAAAAAAAAAGTCAACAGCTTGAAAAAGGAAGCATAAAAGCGTGACTAAAGAAAACAATACCTTAAAAATATAATTGACCAAACTGAGAGAGGGGGAGAGAGAAATCCACTAAGAAAATAATTTCTTTAAAAGTAGAATTAGCCAAATGAAAAAGAGAATTTTTTAAAAAGCTCACAGAAAATAATTTCTGAAAAACTAGAATTAGGCAAGCGAGCTAATGACTGTGTAAAACATCAAGAAACATTAAAAACCAAAAGCATGAAAAGATAGAAAATGATGTGAAATATCTCATTGGAAAAAAAAAACTAACCTGGAAAATAGATCAAGGAGAGATAAATTAAGAATTACTGGACTACCTGAAAGTCATGACCCAAAAAGAAGTATGGGAAATGTCTTTCAAAAATTATCAAGGAAAACTATGCTGATATCTTAGAACAAGAGGGCAAAATAGTAATAATCACCTACTAAAAAAGATCCTAAAATGAAAACTCCAAGGAATATTATAACCAATTCTAGAAAATATGTATAACTAAGTATAAAGCACTGTGCTAGGAACTAGAAATATAAAAACAAATGACTACACAGAGATATGTTCATTTTGTTTATATATATGCTCACACATATATGTATGTGTGTATTATGAATATATTTATATGTTTGTGTGTATAAACATATATCTTTTATATAACACATTGAGCATAATATCTCATTTGATAATCACAATAATCTTGTGAAATGAGCACTATTAATATTATGATATTCTGATATTCACAATATTCTGATAACAGAAAAAAGATAATGACAAATGTTGGAGGAAATATGGGGAAATGGAGATACTAAAATATTGTTGATAGAGTTGTGAAATGATCCAACTATTCTAGAGAACAATTTGGTAATAAACGGTAATAAAATTGTGCATACCCGTTGACCTAGCAATCTCATTACTGGGTCTGTATCCCAAAGAGATAATAAAAAATGAAAAAGGATCCAAAATGCAAAAAAAATGTCTGTAGCAGCTCCTTTTGTAGTGACAAGAAACTGGAAATTGAATAAGTTATGGTATATATGGTTTTCTAAAAGAAATAATGAGCAGGTTGATTTCAAAAAAAAATCTGAAAAGATCTACATGAATTGATGCTGAGTGAAGTAAATAAAAACAGGAAAACATTGTGCACAGTAACAATAATATTGTGAATTAAAGCATAATATTTTCACCTTTGATTATTTCTTTCTTCTTTTCTTTCTCATGTTTTTCCCCTTTTGGTTTGATTTTCCTTGTGCAATATGACAAATATGGAAATGTATTTAAAACGATAACATATTTTTAACCTATATCAGATTGTTTGTTGTGTTGGGGAGGGCAAGGGTAAGAAAAGTAGTGAGAAAAATTTGGAAAACAAAGTTACAAAAATGAATGTTGAAAATCATCTTTATATGTATTTGGAAAAATAAAACACTATTGAGAAAAAGAAAAATATTCCAAAAAAGGTCTTCTTGACTTCAAGTCCAGAGCTCTATGAACTTTGCCACCTAATTGTTTCCATGGTAGTGTTTAACTTCAAGGTTCTGGCATTACACCTATACTCTATTGTGAATCTTGGAGAAGAGAAAAACTGTGGAAGACCTGATAACTGCCTTTAAGCATTTAAAGGGCTATCAAGAGAGAGAGAGAGAGAAAGAGAGAGAGAGAGAGATTAGGTTAGCTCTGCCCAAAGTTATAGCAAGTGCCTTATGACATGTATTCAAGCAAAGCTGAGAGAATACCACTGGCCAGAGATCATATTGAACACAGGTTTCAAAAGCATTCACAAAATTTCCCAATATAACCAAATTAGATTTAATTGGAATTGGTAAAAGTTTAAGAAAATAAGTAAAGATATATGTGGTAGGGATAGGGATCCATTTCTATTTGAGTTTGAAACCATTGGTGTGGCGGGTAATAGTCCAGGTTCAAATTTCCTTTCAATGCCAAGATTCTTTGCTTCTATGAGCTAGCAACTGATCCTAGATAGGATACCAAAAAAGTCCTTTTGAATCAGAGAGTGCTAATTTTAACTAGCCATCAAGTGAAAGAAGCACAAGGACTAAGGAATTTTCCCTATAGCTGGAAATTTGTGGAAAGCACCAAAATAGATATGGAATTTTATGCTCCCAAAATAGAAATACAGAGCCTCACAATTGGACATAGAAGCTAAACCATTTAAGTTTTGAAATTCATTCTAAAATATACCCACAAATGGTTCACCTAATAATAAATTAATTAACATTTAGTCAAGTTCCATTTATAAACCAGACACTACAATAAGTTTTAGAGATACAAAGAATATGAGCAAAAGACAGACACCATTAAAATAACTCACCACAAACAAAACACAGAATAAATTGGAAATAACAAAGATGTGTCATTAAAATTAAGAGGGAATTGGAAGAGCTCCCTATAGAAGACAGAATTTTTGTTGGAACTTGAAGGAAGCCAGAGGAGCCAGGGAGTGGGGATAAGAATAGAATTATAAGGATAAGGCACAGCAAATGCCCAGAGTGAGAAAATGAAGCATCTTCTTTGATGAACAGCAATAAGGTCAGTGTCACTATATTAAAGAATACAGGGAGGAGGTAGTCATTTATCAGAAAGACTGGAGAAGTGAGGGTGGGGGGGTGGGGGGAGGGTTAGAGGGGGCAGATTATGAAGTGCTTTGAGAATTGACAAAAAAGATTTTATATTTGATCCTAAAGTTGATATAGAACTACTTGGATTTATTGAGTACTAGTCTGAGAAGGTCAGGCTTGTGTTTAAAAAAAAAAATTGCTCACAACTAAGAAGAGAATGGATTGGAAAGAAACTGATGGCAGACAGATCATCTAGCAGGCTATAATAATGATCTACATGGGAGGTGATGTTCTCAAATAGAGATGAACTAGGGTAGTGGAAATTTCAGTGGAGAGAAGGAAGCATATCCAAGATATCCAAGCCAAAATCATTAGACTTTGCTTGTTAGGCGACTTCTGATTGCTCTTTTGGTTTGGTTTTGTTTTCTCTTGGTATTAAGCCTAAATTTTCAATTTTTGTCCTTTGCTCCTAGTTCTGCTCCCTTGGTCCAGCAGAACAAATCTATTTTTTTCTGCATAGAACATCCTTTCAAATACTTGAAGACAACTGTCCATGTCCTAAGATTTCATTTTTTTTTTTTTTGGCTTAAATATCCCCAGTTGCTTCAGAAGATCTTCATATGGCATTAAAATGGGACCTGTGACTTTATCAATAGTCTCTGCTGATCATGTTTTAGTCTATCATAGTTCTTCCTATGTTATCTGTGACTTTATCAACTTACATTGATTCACCTATCATCTCAATCAGTGCTTATGATTCCTTTGCCAAGATTAGTCTCACAAAGAAAAGGGCTATATGATCCAATTCTTTGCAAAACAAGTGATTTCTGAAGAAAGAAACTCAGGCCTGGGGCACAATTGACCTTCACTCAATTTTCAGAACTGTTTGCAACTTGTGAGATAGCTTTCACAGTTTACTTCATTCAATTCTTCCCTCTCTTTTATCAGTTCAAAGCATC
The DNA here is from genome assembly GCF_902635505.1 of Sarcophilus harrisii. Classification (NCBI taxonomy): domain Eukaryota; kingdom Metazoa; phylum Chordata; class Mammalia; order Dasyuromorphia; family Dasyuridae; genus Sarcophilus; species Sarcophilus harrisii. The sequence goes on along the minus strand of NC_045426.1, from coordinate 613,590,127 downwards.
TCATAACAAAGCTTATGTATTTCTTCAACTTCCTGATCAACTTCATCAACTATCCTCCCACATGGTTCCCACCCTTGTCTCTTGAGCACTATCAATTGTGCTAATCCCATGACTGTACCTACTATCTCAATCATTTTGGACAGAGTTTTCTGAACCATATTGGTAATAAGTTGCATCATATGGGGGAGACATAACTCCACTGAGTGTTATTAGGAGAAACCATGAAGCCTGTCTCCAGCAGGCTCCTCCAAACCAAGACCACCAAGAGGTGTTAAAAGCTGGGGTCTACGTCTGAATTAGAACATGTGCTAATTTTCTGATGTCTTTGGTTATATCTTTTACCAAGACAACAATCCATAGTTTCTCCTGAAAAATAATCTTTTCTCATGTGAATATTAGCTATGAAACCACCCATACAGTTTCTTCCCTTCCTTACCCTTCATTCTAATCATCTTGGATAAAGCAGATTGGGAATAGGACCCCATCAAGTGCTATAAGGATAGCCTTCCACAGACATCTCCTTCTTATTGATTGGAGTTTTATAACCCCAGCTCTCTTTTGGAGTTTCAAGTAGTAGGGCCATCTATCATCCCAACCATGTCTCCCATAATTGAAGTAGGTAAACTTTCACAAATAAAGATACCTACCAGAAAAGTCAGCAACAACAGAAATGTTAAAATAAATAAATTTAAAAAAAAACTATGCACTTAACAAGAGATAGATGGCTAGACCAAATACTTACTTACCTACTTTAGGATATGTTTTTTTAAGATTACTTGAATTGTGCTCATAGCTTCAATTGACCATTGGCTCTGATTCTTAAAAGAAAAAAAAAAAAAAAAAACTTGCCACAAGAAAAAAAAGGCAGGGATCTGATTTAAATAGCATCAAAACTTGTTCTTCAGGCTTTCCCCTGAGAGGACATACATGATACATGATAAAGCATTCTTAACTCAGTTTTACTTCAGGTAATTTTCACAGTTTTCCATTAATCATGTAGTAACAATTCCACCTTAAGCCAGACTCAGGAATAATCAGGTGGGTTCTTATTCAAAAGAACACCACTGGGAAACTGAATCAGAAGGATCCCACCTTAAGCAGAAGCCAAGGTTGTCCTCACAATTCTTGCCCAGTTATTACCTTCCACCTATAATAATTCAGTATCACATTCTTCTGATTAGTTTGTGGCATAGTCCTTTCAGATAGTAGATCACTGGCTTGATGATTCATCAGACCTGAATTTAAAACTCCAAATAATATCAGCTACAGTCCCAAGAGATTTTAATTGCAAATCTCATTAATCACAATTTCAGGTGAATTTAGTTCTCAAGGATCACATATCCTAAATAGGTATTGACAATGGCTTTTCATTGATAACAGTAAGAAATTCAACCTACAAAATTCACAGCTTATCTTTCATAACTAAATAGAGGACTTTAAGTTCAACTTTACACAAATCATTTTGTTTTTAAAATGTTCAATACACAGAAAAATTTTAAATTGCATATTGTTTATAACAGAAACATGTTCAAAGGAACAAAGACAAAAAGACAAAAGTTATTCTCAGACTCTCTTTAATAATGGGTACAATTTTAAGATGATGAAATACAGAATTATTAATTATTATTAATTAAAATTTAAAATACAGAATATAGGATATCTTATGTTTACATAAAGAAACTTATCAGAATTAACATAAATAATTTCTTCATCCTAAAAATGTTAATTCAACTTCCTCCAATTAGGGAGTCTCTATAAACTTTTTGTAAATATAAATAACAGGTACAGCCCTAATATTGTTAAAATTCCTCTAAGCACAAACATTTTCACCTCCCACCAAAACATTTCTAATGGTAAAATCAATTTTTAAGTCCCCTTAAAAGTCCATTCTTGGGATTCCTCTATAGGTTCTGGTAGCCTGATGTTCTCACCTTCCAGACTGCAGTCTCAGCCATTGGTAACACCTGGTAAGATCCTTTCCACTCTGCTTCTTCCAGGACTTAGTAAGCACCCACTCTCCAGCAAACTGCAAACTCCAAAGGTGTTGTCTACATCAGCAGTCCTTATTTCCTAAGGCCTAAAAAGGGATGAGGACGCTGCCAATATGTAATTCCTTAAAAACTTATTCTTTGCTTCAAAAGAGGGTCTGTCCCTTTCTCCTCCCAAATAAAACAACCTCATATGGGGAAAGTCCCAGGTTACTTCTGGGAAGCAAATTGAATTCTTTAACAAATCAATAAGCAAACATTTGTTCAAAGGCAATTTAGTTTATAACATCAATTTAGTAATCAGTTTCTTAAGAATCTGATTCATTCTTTCCACTTTCCTGAATAAGGGCAGATGCCTAGGTGTATGGAATTGCAGCTCAATTTTCAATCCCTCCCCATTATTTCTTATAAAACCTTAGAAGTAAAATATATTCCTTTATCAGAATCAATAATCGTTATCAATCCATATTTAGGTACAATTTGTTCCAATGTTATTCTTAAAATAGCAGAGCTCAAGGGAAAGCTTCCACCCATTCCCTATATCTCAGTTTCCCCACTGGTGTTATTTCACTAAAATCTAACCTAAATATTTTAGAGCTGATGCGGGAAAGATTCCAATCTTTGATTCCCACCCCCCCCCCCCCCCTCAGCTAATGTAAATTACCCTTTGACTCACAAATCCTGGTCCCTTTGAATTCCAATAGAAGGTCCGGACCTGTCCCAGCCCCACCCGGATCTGAGCCAACTTTGGGGCTACACCTCAAAGCCCCTCGAGCTAAGTCTCCGACTTAAAAGGACCACACTGGGAACCCCTCTTTGCAGAGATTCCAAACATGGTCGCCATGTGAGGACCCTCTGTCCACTGGACCCTCTGTCCAGTGCCCTCCTTATCTCTACCTTCACCTATCTCCTACTTCTAAACTCAGTAATAAACCTCTTTTATTAATCTAGCTCTCTGGGCCAATAAATGCTTTTATTGGGAATCTGCGTCGCTACTAGACCGCCGTATCCTTGCACCGAATCCAAGGGGGTTGCAGGGGAACTCTATTTGACTCCCTGTACCCCAAACCTGCCACTAGACCTTAACTAAACCCTAATTTCATTTAGGTACCCCAAATGTAGACCTCAACATGTGGTCTACACCTCAACATTCGGTTCCTGACCTCAACAGAGCCAGCTCCCTTCCTACAGAGGCACACTTCTTCAATATCTTCTTATTTATCTTTAGACATGTTACACACCTTTCAGATACAATTTGTTCTACAATTACACATATCCCCTATGCCAAGTTTTCTTGTTTTTACTTCTTTGTTAAAGGGAGAAAGCAAGACAAATCTTAAGATTAATATTTTAAATAACTTTGGACCAAATTTCACAAAATGTATACCACATATCCAGCTGGGCTGACAAAATGTTAAAGCACAGTGCATACATTTTTTACAAATTACCCAATATACAATTTAGCAAGCAACATAGTTGCTTAAATATATTCCATCTAATTAAGAGATATAAACATGTGACTCTTCAGGTAAGTTAACAGAGAACCAAAAATTTTAACTTAAAATCCAGTCAAATACAGATTTAAACTCCAATATCAATGCACAGCATTTTCTAAAATATTATACCAGAATAAACAAGTTCACAATATTAGCATGCACCAGTTAATAGTAATTATCCCATACAATTTCAGAATCAGAATTCCAATTTAAACACACAGAGCCCCAAAACTTAAGGTGGCAGAAAACTGCCTTTTCAAGTCTGACCACAGGGCTATAAGTAATTGGCAGACTCTAAGACTCTGGGGAAAGAGGATCAGAGAAATTTAAACCCAGGTATTCCCCTACAAGTCTGTGGCCAAGTGACTATCTCATCCCCTATCCAAAAAATGCTGGGTTTCCTCAGAAGACTTTTAATCATGTAAATTAGGACTACTTAAAAACACAATAGACCGACTCAATTTAGCTGATAGTGCCAAGCTACTTAAAACTTATTTTCCAAACCCCAGAATCTGTTAAAGTGTTGTTGTTGTTTTTTTTTTTTTTAACAACTCTGTAACTTTTAACTATTTCTCCAGTCTCAGATTGGCCAGTTCTGGGTTAACAAAAATGCCATAATTTTTTAATAAGTTTATATTCCAATAGCATTCAGGGTACTAGATAACAAAACCAAATCTGGGTTCTATAATCTCAGAAGGAACCCATTACTAAAATCATTTTAGGTAGAACAGAACTGGTCTATATCACAACCAATTAAGTTTCCTATTTTAATACACATACCAATTTAAAGTTATTTTAAAATTAACCAGTATTTTACTTTGTAGGATTCCCTAAAATCTACCTAGCTGTACTATTCAAGCAGAATTTCCTTTTAGTTATTTTCCTGATTTCCACAAATCTCTTTTTGTAATCCAGGAAAGAGTTGGTAGTTCATCCCAATTGCTTAATCTATTTCCCAAGGGACTATTTACCAGTATCTTTATTTTCTTTTCCATGGGGGAAGACTTGAATTGAGTCCTTTCCACTTCGAATATTTGATGAAACTTTCTTACACCCATTTAGGCAGTGTCTCTCCCAATCTTTAGTTGCCCAGATAGTTCTGACTCTCCAAGAATCTACTGCCCTCAGATTCCAAGGTCTAGGCTTATATTTGTTACCTTTTGGTACTGTGCACAAAGTTACCTGACTGCTGCTGTCCTTCACCTATAGATGGGAATTTTCAGCTGCAGATTCACTTTCACTCTATACTGAGTTTTTTCCCTCTTTGGGTCATTTTGCTCAGAGTGGGGAAGGGGTGGCAAGGACTCTCAGACACTGGCAAACTGCGGAAATTGGGCAGGGCACCTTTTTGCCAAGTTCCAAGAGCCTGGTGACACCCCATTGATCACAGCATCTTGGCCAAGATAATTCATGTCAATTTAGAAGAGAAGACTAATGGAGGCATTGATTACCTTATTCAAGTACTAGAAATATTGTTGTTGTTGTTTTTTAATTTCTTTAAAATTTGGTTTCTTTATTGGTGAAATGGAGATAATATGTGTATTACCTAACTCATAGGGGAAATGTAAGGAAAAATGTAATTCACTATGAAAATATTCCTTAGATTGTATCTTAGAAAGGCATAGGGGATTAATTATGGAATTAATTAATTATTAATTGTTTATTATAACAATAAAAAGTTTGTCAGTAAGGCAATTCTTGCCTCTGATCATACTTGCTTTTGTTTCTTTTTTTATTAAAGTTTTTTATTTTCAAAAATTTTCAAATTTTTTAATTTTCAACATTCATTCTTGCAAAACCTTGTGTTCCAATTATTTTCCTCCCTTCCCACCACCCCTTCCCCTAGATGGCAAGCAAACTAATATATGTTAAACATATGCAATTCCTCTATGTATATTTCCACAACTATCATGCTGAACAAGAAAAATCAAATGAAAAAGGAAAAAATGATAATGAAAACAAAATGCAAGCAAACAACAACAAAAAAGTGAATATACTATATTGTGATCCATACTCAGTTTGCACAGTTCTCTCTCTAGGTGCATCTAGATGGTTCTCTTCATCTCAAGATCATTAGAAGTGGCCTGAATCACTTCACTGTCAAAAAGAGCCAAGTCCATCAGAATTAAGCATTGCATAATTTTATTGTTGCTTGTTGTGATCCGGGAGCCACCTGCCAGTAGCTGCTGGAGGTCTAACTCAGATCTGTAGAATGGATCTCTTCCTGTGAGAGGATGATGATGATATAAGGAGATATAAGAAGAGTTGCATTCTCTGTCCTCTTTCCTCTTCCCTCTTGCCTCCAATTTATTTCATTCCCTGTGTATAATGTTCTCTTGGTTTTCCTTCATTTGACATCAGCTCCTGAAAGTCTCTCTAGGCCTCTTTGAAATCATCCTGCTGATCATTTCTTATAAAACAATAATATTCCACAACAACCTATACCATAACTTATTCATTCTCCAACTGATGGGCATCCACTCAATTTCAGTTCTTTGCTACTGAAAAAAGGGCTGCTACAAACACATATTTGCTCGTGTGGGATCCTTTTACCTTTTGATCTTTTTGGGATACAGGCCTAGTAGAGACACTGCTGTATCGAAGGATATGCACAGTTTGATAATGTAGTTGGATAACTCCTAAATTCTAGCTTCTAGAATAAGAACTCACTGTTTGACAAAAAAATTTTGGGAAAACTGCAAAATAATATGTCAGAAACTTGGCATAGACCAACATCTCACACCTCATACCAAAATAAGGTCACATTGGGTACATGACATGGGCATAGAGGATGATACCATAAGCAATTAGGAGAATAAGGGATAATTCACCTATCAGACCTTTGGAGAAGGGAGGAATTTATGTCTAAAGAAGAACTAGAGAACACTATAAAAGGCAAAATGGACAAGTTTAATTACATTAAATTAAAAAGGTTTTGCACAAACAAAAAGAACAGAAGCAAGATTAAAAAGGACGTACAAAGCTGACAAAAAATCTTTATAGTCCGTGTTTCTGATAAAGGTCTCATTTCTAAAATATATAAAAACCTGTGCTGATAAACAACTAACAACTTTAGTAAAGTTGTGGGATACAAAATAAATACACATTAATCATCCATATTTCTATATATTGAAGGGGATGTGGGGAAATGAACACTAATACATGTTGGTAGAGCTATGATCTGATCCAACCATTCTGGAGAGCAATTTGGAACCACGCCAAATTCTGTATACCCTTTGATCCAGCAGTGTCCCTTCTGGACCCATCTCCCAAACAGATCATTAAAAAAGACAAAGGACTAACGTGTTTTTGTAGTAGCCAGGAATTAAAAACTGAGAGAGTTCCCATCAGTTGAAGAATGTTTGAATAAATTGTGGTATATGAATGTTATGGAATCTTATTGTTCCATAAGAAATGATCAGCAGGATGATTTTAGAAAGGGGGAGACTCACATGACCTGATGTTAAGTGAAATGCATAAACATTTGTACACAGCAACAAGAAGATTATTTGAAGATTAGTTCTGATGGATGTAACTCTTTTCAACATTGAAGTGACGCAGACCAATTTCAATAGACTTACAATGGAGAGAGACATTTGCAATCAGAAAGAGGACTATGGAGACTGAATATGAAATATGGATTTTCACCTTTTTTGTTGTTGTTGTGTGCTTGTTTTTGGTTTTCTTTCTTATTTTTCATTTTTCTTGTGCAGCACGAAAATGTGGAAATATATATAGAATAATTGTTCATGTTTAACATATTGGATTATTTGCTGTCTAGGGAAGGGGTTAAGGGAAGGGGGAAGAAAATTTTGGAACCCAAAGTTTTACAAGGATGTATGTTGAAAATTATCTTTGCATATATTTTGAAAATAAAGATATAAAACATTTTTATTAAAGCTTTTTATTTACAAAATACATGCTTGGGTAATTTTTCCAACACTGACCATTGCAAAACTTTTTGTTCCAAATTTTCCCCTGCTTCTCCCCATCCCCTCCCTGGTAGGTAGCCCAATACATGTTAAATATGTTAAAAATAATGTTAAATCTAATATAGCTACAAAACATTTAAAAAATAAAATGGAAAAAAAGAATAAAAGCTACAAGATCACAAAAAAATAAAAATATAAACTATGCCAAAAGCTACAGAGTGGTCAAGGAGAATGATGATTTAAACAAGGTAACTGAGTTTGGCAACTGAATGATCATTAATAACTTTGAAAAAAAGGATTTTCATTGGAATGAAACTTAGCTTGTTATTATAAAGTCTCAAGACATAATTAGGTCATATTCTCATGAAAGGGTCTTCACTCAGTTCATCCCACACAGACGGAATGGGATCACTTGAACAAGTAAAGGGGTTAGCATTGGTAAAGAGGAGAGTTACTTCCTGATGTGAAACAGAAGGGAAGGAGGAAAAAGTTGTGGAAAGTGCCTGAGTGACAAGAGATATGGAAGATAGTAGAGGGAATTCATGGACAATAGTTTCAAATTTCTGTAAAATACTAGCAAGGGGAGGATTCTGGGAAGATGATGGAATAGGTTGGTAAATTTCAAGCTCTCCAGATTTCCATCACAAATACATCAAATTTGTGCTTCAGGGCAAACATAGACTGTTATAAAACAAAGACTTGGAGCAGAACAGAGGTCCTCCTGCTACAACCTGAAAAGATCTGAAGAAAGATCTAGGGTGGAGGATTAACCCTTGTGAAGTACAAACATCTCTGGGCTAGCTTTGTAGAAGTACCAAGTTGAGACCCCTAGGGATAAATGGGTGTGGCAGGAGTTTCAGCAGGAACCATAGAAATTTTCACCTCCCAGACTGCTTGAGGAATCCAAGACTGTGTGCTGGAGGACTGAGAGAACCTGGGCTGATTGGGAATACCTGGTCTATCTGGGCTGCAGGGACTTGGCCTTGTAGAAGGAAGCAGCACAAGGGGTGAGTGCAGAACCAGTGTGGCAGGAACACTGCTGGCTGCATGCACTTGCAGGAAGGAGGATCACTCGGTTTGGGATTCAAGGGGGAGAGCTAAGGTAAAGCCAGAGACACCATCTCCCCACCCCAAGATTAGAAGTGCTTACACAAATGCCTTTTTGTAGAGGACCAGAACTCTAAAGAAGTATACTTGAAACAAGGTAATTACAAGAAGGTGTTAATTCACTGGAATTGATGAGATGATGGTTCTTTAGTATACATATACTTAGTATTTGGCATGGTGATGTAATGGTTCTTTAGTTCACATATATACTTAATACTTAGCATGGTGATGTAATGGTTCTCCAGTTCACACATATTCATTATGCTGTAATGATGTAATTGCAATAAGGTATTTAAGGGCTGAGAGGACTGGAAATGAGAAGTTCCATCTTTGACCATCCTCCTGCCTCCTGCACTCCTCTATCATCAAGACTGGGTCAGACTGTGACAGACAGACTATGAAGCAGACAGACTGTGAGACTAAGACTTTAGATTTTATTCCTGATTATCCATGGTGTCTATCCGGCTGAGACCAAGGCCGGTCTGGAAGCCCTCCAGAAAGCTAGCTAGAACATTATACCTCTTATTAAAAAAAAAAAAAAATGAATTGGCAAAGAAGAAAGAACCCCACCATAGAAACATTGTATGGGAACAGGAAAAACTGGGGTTCATCTTCAAAGGAAGACAATGAAGTAAAAAGAAAAAGTTTCTACTACAAAGAGTAACATAAAATGGCTCCCTGCCCAGAGAGAATTCATAGAAGAATTTTAAAATCAAATGAAAGACATTGAGAAAAAACTAAAATAAAATTTTAAACCATCCAAGAAAAACAAGAAGATTATGAAAAAAAAAAAGTTAACTAATTAGAAAAGTAGATAAAGAATCACAAAGATTAAAAGAACTCTTTAAAAATTAGAATTGGGCAAGAGGAAGCCAGTGAAGCTATGAAAGAACTAGAAATAACAAAATAGATCATAAAGAATGAAAATATAGAACAGAATGTGAAATATCTTATAAGAAAAATGACAGATCTAGAAAAGAAAGTATAGGAATAATCAGACAGAAAAGATGTGCATGTGTGTGTCTGTGTATATATATACATATATGTTTTTAACTATAGTTTAGGGTTGGAGGGGGGATGAAAGAGGGTAAAAGTATAAAATAAAAAAGATAAGCAGCAGAGAACCAAGAAGAGTTTACCATGAAATAAAAAATTGACACCCAAGAATATAATTTCTTCTACTAATATATATATATATATATACTTTCTTGATCTGATAATTTGTTGTTATATATTTTGAATCCTCATCAATGTTCTGCTGGGTTTATGACAATGCTCTCTTTTGTTTTGTTTCATTTTTTTGTTTGCCATTTCTGTCTTATTCTTATTCTGTTTTTTTTTAAAATAAAAATTTATAAAATAAAATATGAAGCCAGATTCTCAGCTAAGAGAATGGGAGAAGGGAGAGACCAGGGAGATTTCAGCAGGGAAAGAGCTTCTGTGGGAAATAGGATAGTGAAATGATAAGGGAGGTCTGGTATAATTGCTTAGCAGCAGGGAGGGCCCAGTTGAAGTTATATAACTTAAATTTATAGTGGAGTCATTCAAAACAGTTACATGATTTTCTCCAATTTTGTTCAGGGCCATGTCTATAGACACAAGAAGGCAACAAATATTGAAAAGCATCCAAAACTGAAACTTGACAGGGCATAATTGGTAATATGTAGAGTTGGACTTGTCCACCAAAGGAGTCAAGATGAGGAGAGGGGCTAGTGCAGAATGAGATGATCTGGGAGGAAATTTAAGGATCAGGAAATATGAAGGTAAAGGTATAGCTAAAGAATAGGATGTATAAGGGACGGGGGAAAGAGAGATAAAAAATTAATAGACTATAGTTAAATGAGGGGATTTCAGAATTATTGAATATGGAGGTGGTACATTTGTGAGTGATGGCAAGATCAAGAGTATGACCATCTTCATGCATGGCTAAGGTGAGGTGGAATATTAGCTTATGGGAAATAAATGAGATAAACCAAGTTTCAAATTCACTGCAAACAAAAGGGGAGTAACCTGGGAGTCTCTAAAAAACAGATGTCAGAATTTTGATTGGGATATAGACATCAATAGATGAACCCCAAAAGAAGAGAGCTTACTGAGTGATAGAGGAAAAGGGAGAACATCAAAGTAGGAGAACAAGGAGTATTCCAACTTCCCCACCTTGAGTTAGCCAAGGAGAATGAGTGAAGTTATAGTTAGTACTGAAAAGATTGGCCAGGAAGTCTGTGTCATCAACAGGAAGTCAGATTTCAATAAGAGCTAGTAAATGCAAGATTAGGAAAAAAATAGATTTAAGATAAAAGGAAACTTGTTGCCTATAAAACAAGCATTCTAGGAAGAATGGTAAAAGACCTAAATGGAGTTGGAATGAAACTTTGGGAAAGAAGGTTTGAGAGGGATGGGAATGATTGTACAGGGTATATAATGGATTTGAAATGAGGATATAAAAGAGTTTAGTCACTTGGATGTAAACGATATGTCTAGCTATAGGAATTTTCATCATTGAACAGAAATCATCACTCCTCTACTCTCAAAGGAAAAATGCAACTGGAGAAGGGGAGCCTACAAAAATATGTATAATAATCTCTGTATCACCACCATCTAACAAGTGCCTGCCACTTGATAGGTGGTACTTAATGTTTGCTAACTGACTAATTGAATCTACTCTTTAAACAGAGCACAGAAATTGGGAGATAGAGCTGAAAAATATCTTCGCCCTCTGGACCAGTATCCACAATACCTAGGTTCAAAATCTAGCTCCAGCACTTCTATGTGAGCCTTAGTTTCCTCATTGTAGAAATTCCGGAAAAGCAGTTTGGGGCTTATGATAAGGAAAAATATCCTTGTAATGGGCTGAGGCTTGAGTTGATGCACTGAGGTCCCAAGTAAGTGAGGCTAAATAGTAATTGGGCTATACTCTATTAATATACACGATTGGATAAAGAATGGTCCCTGCCCACTCTCCGTGCAAGTCCTGATGTGTTGTAGAGGAAATGAAGATTTTGGTGGGTGGAGACAGAGAGAGACAGGAAGAGAAGCTGGGGGAGATTGGGCCTGGGTTCTATGCTTGTAGCTGCTGGTTGTGTGGCTGCTGGTCTAGCTAGCTTCTTGACTCAGCTGCACACTTTGCTATTGCTGATTCTCTTCCACCTCCGATCCTTCTTCACTGAGAATAAAGAGTGACGATTTTCCCCTAACCTGAATCCCTGACTCCTGCTGATTTAAAAATACACGGTCTTCACATATCCTAATAGCAAGAGTTCTTTAGAAATAGGTCTGCTTTAGGGAGAAATTGTGTCCCCTTACCATAGTACTTTAAATGAAAGCACTTAACCATTGGAGCTTTTATATATATAGAAAGTATTTATTTTTAAGTCTGGTTTGGCCCAGCTAGTAAATTAGATTCCCATCTAATACTAAGATTTTGTGAAAGGAATGTCAGAATTCTATTATTTTATTTTCAAACAAATGTCATCTTACCTACTTCTCCCTCAAGAAAAAAACAATGTGCAGATGTTTATTTGCATAATCATATGAGAAAATTAGAAGATTTGGATACTGGCTGCCTACAGCATCTCTCTGTATCAACTAATTAAACAATAAGTAAATCAAAGTGAATTTTATGCAACCTCTAAGTTCATGTTGCACATACTATGTTTTCTAAAACATGAGATTTTCACAGAAACCTTTTGTTTAATCTCTTTTGAATTCCTTGAAGTATAGACTTTTTTTTAGATTTTAGATAGAACAAATAAATCAATGTCATTTTCATTAAAAACCAAGAATTCATGAGAATCAGTGTTAAAGTGATTATTTATTACCCTTCAATGGTCTATAATGGGCAGACTTTTAAAACAGATCAGCTGATGGCTCTAGGGGGAATTAAAGACTCTTCCCCCTCCAGACTTCCAGTTTTAATCTTTTCTCCATCTTTTTCACTCTTTTCTTTCCATTTCTTTTATTTTCTTTTTATTCATTTGTTTCTCTTACATAATATTAAAAAGCCAGCATCATCAGAGAAGTTTATTGGTGTTTTCTTTCTCAGAGCATTGGAAGAATATAAAAGAAAGTGAATTCATGTAAAGACATCACTACGGAGTCTGTCAATTCTCCATAGATGCTACTAATCCAGTTAGGTATCTGATGAAAGAATACTAATTAGTGAAGAGAATCTTCAATATGGGTTTATGCAGCCTTTATCCTTTGGGGATCTCATGATTATGTAAATCTCTTTTTTTGACATCAAGGGCTTTGGGCAAATGTTGAACAGCATCAAAATAGCAAATGAATTGCTCTCTTCTGAGTATTAGGCCATTAACATTTGTGCTTCAAAAAAGGAAAAATGCTTGAAGTGACTATAATGGCTCATAGGAAGCTTTGACCACTAGGATATAACAGAATATTACTCATATTCCCTCATGTATCTGATTCCATTAAGACGGAGGAAACAGACATGTTTCTTCTTCATATTTGACTACAAAAAGGGATTATAAATTGGGACTATGATAACGTGACTGATTTTATAATGAACATACCCAAACATGTACATGCAAATGACTTTTTCTTCTTCCAAATAGTCACTTTGGTAGGCTAACCACTTATTTAGAGACTTATTACAACAACACTATGAATCTTATCAAGCCTTGGAACAGAGACAGGATTATCAAATTATGAATTAGAATTGAAAAGGGGCCATAGGAGTCATTTAGTTTAATTGCTACCTAAAACATACATTTGATCTACAATATCCAAAAACACTCATACTCTGATGATAAAAAGTTCATTCCCTGAGGCATTCTATTACTCTTTTTTTCTTTTTGGACATCAATTGTTGGAAAGTTTTTTTCTTATGTTGATCTGAAATAGCTTTTTGGTAACATCTAATCATTTGCCCTATTTCTCTCTTCCTGGATCCAAGTTATTTTTACCATTGTAGCTCAATCATTTCAATCATGTCTGGTTCCATGCAACTTTATATGGGGTTTTCTTGTCAGAGATACTGGAGTAGATTGTTATTTCCTTCTTCAGTTTATTTTATGGATGAGATTCTTTATTTTATTTTATTTTTATTATAGCTTTTTATTTTCAAAACATATTTATACATGGATAATTTTTCAACATTGACCCTTGCAAAACCATGTATTGCAAATTTTCCTCTCTTTCCCCTAACCTCTCCCCTACATGGCAAGTAATCCAATATATGTTAAACATGTTAAAATATGTTAAATCATATATACATATATATACATATATGCATTATAGATATAGATATACAATTATCTTGCTACACAAGTAAAATCAGATCAAAAAATGAGAAAGAAAACAAAATGCAAGCAAACAAAAACAGAGTGAAAAAAAAAGTGTCATAGTCCACACTCAGTTCCCACAATTCTCTCTCTGGGTATAAATGGCTCTCTTCATCACAAGATCATTATAACTGGCTTCAGTCATCTCATTATAGATGAGATTCTTAAGCAAACAGGATTAAGTCAGTTGGCCAGGGTCACATAACTAGTAAATGTCTGAGACCAGATGTGAGCCAAAAAAAAATGAGTTTTCATCAATTCAGGTTCAGCACTCTATGCAATGCATCATCCAGCACCTTTAGGGTCCACGAAAATTGATTCTAATCTTTCTTTAAAAATTCTAGCAAACATGATTCTATTTACTTGCTAAAATATTTGTGCATTTAAAAATAAATGATGTGGAGGTTGGAGCTATGACACAGAGATTGGGAAGATTTGGTAACAGTATTAAAAAAAAAAAAAAGAAGAAGAAACCAAAGAAATTTATTGAAGCATGTATTAGAGTAAGTATTATTTTAGATAATTTTTATTACTTACTCACTTTTCTAATGATCTACTAATTTAGATATTGTGTCCTACTTTCTAGAGCCCCCAAGTTGGGGTGACAAAACATACTGTTGCTTTCTAGAGGGCCCCCCCCCCCAATCAGGGTGATTAAATTATACCTTCTTCATGGAAAAGTGATGAGGCAGGACTCCTGAGGATGGTGGGAAAATGGAGTCCATTTATTCCAAGGACTTTCCCATTTTATACCCTCATACCCTTATGTAACAAAAACAACACTGTGCATGTGCTAAATATATACTGCACACATGGGGCCACATAAGCAATTTGCTATTGTATGTAGTTTGCCACCTAGTATTAGTCTTCAATCACTACACAGGTTGTCACTGCCCCCTGACTTCTCAGAAAGGCCAAGAGCCCTTAGGGGAGATGGGGAGCCTAACCAGACATTGTTACCAGGTTCCCTCTGGCCTGAAGAGACTTGTATCTCACCCAGAATTTTCCCACCATCTGTGACCCTCTCCATTTAGATAATAATATTTTTATGAAAAAGCAAGTTTTATATTGTGAGGATTCATTATTTTATATAGAATCCACTTTTCCTGATTGGAACATAGAATATGGAAATATTCTCTTTTTCATTTTTCTTTGGTACATAGATTCTTTTTGATTATTTGAGGTAACAATTATATTTCTTCAAGAGAACGTGGTTGTAAATACTTGCTAATTTCATTTCATTAAAAGAACAACACTCTGTTTCCTGTAATTAGGTCTTGATGGAGATAGAAGTTACAGAATAAGTACGATATGGAGTCCCCTTTCTTGGAAAGCAAAGGCATCTAAATATTAAATAAAGTAGTGTTAATGAAAGGTAATATATGGTTTGGTTCTTAAAAGACATGTGTTGTCTTCGTAGATGTTTCATTGTGTATAGTGGATTTTCACAATGCACATATAAATATTTTCTTTTGATTCCAGTTGGCTAAATAGTAGTTTTAGACAGTTTGCTTCTGGTCAACTATGACTTATCACTTGGGAGTTTTCATTGCAGATGATGATAATTTCCCTAACTACCATGTTATAAGAGCTTATGATTCAGGAGTCCTTTTAGAAGAAGACATAGTTTCTAGCTAGCAATCTCTTGACTGCTGCTCTCTGAATAAGAATGTGGGCCTCCAGGAAAGGATGGGATAAAATGGAGACCTATTAGTCAGGCAGTTAATAAACATTTATTAAGCATATACTATGTCCCTGGTACTGTGCTAAGTTCTGGAGGTAGAATGAAGCAAATGAAAATAATTTCTGCTTTCAAGGAGTTTATAACATAATTGAGAATACAGTGTTGTGCAGCTATAAACAAATAAGAAACAAGACATATGCAAGATAACTTGGGGGAAAAGCTCAGAGTACAGCACTAATATTAAGGAGACTAAGAAGGACTTCTTGCCAAAAGCAGGACTCCAGCTGGGACTTGAAGAAAGCCAGGGAAGCCAGGAGGGGAAGATAATGAGGGGAAAATTCCAGGCATAAAAAGGATTGCCAGTACACAGATTTGAATGTTAGAGTGTCTCCTATGAGGAATAATAAGAGAGAAGTGGCAGGAAGAAAACAAGCATTTATTAGCTAGATGTCTAGTAGACATCTTAAATTAAACATGTCCAAAATATAATTCATTCTCTTTGTCCCAAATCCCTTCCTGGCTACCCTAGTACTCTAGAGGGCAACATCATCCTCCTAATCCATTTTAGTGCTTCAGACACAACCTAAGAGTTATCTTGGACTTCTCCCTATCTTTTACCACCATCCTTTGTCCCTCATAGACAGTTTCCAAGGCCTGTCAATCTCATATCTGCAATATCCTTTATATATGCTGCCTTTTTAGCTCTGACATTGACATCATTTTTTTTTGCTTAAACCAATGCAATACCTTGCTGGCTATTCTGCCCACTCTTGTCTCTCTGAATTCTTATCCTTCCTCTATTCAATCAGCTGAGAAATTTTCCTACAGTATACTGGTCCAACCATATCACTCCCCTACTCAATAAACTCCAGTGGCTTCCTATTGCCTCCAGCACAAATTCAAAATGCTCTTTTTGATAACCTAGCCTCCTCCTTTCCAATCTTCTCATATTTTACTCCTTGCCATATATTCTTAAATGTAGTGACACTGGCTTTATGGCTATTATACAAACAACATAGACACTATCTCTTGGTTCTGGGTATTTTCTCTGTACCCATATTTGGAATGTTCTCTCTCCTCAGTTCCATATGCTGACTTCCTGACAACTAAAATTTCACTTTTACAGGAAACCTTCTTCAACCTTTTTTAATTCTATTGCCTCTCTTCTGTTAATTATTCCTATTTATTCTGTATTTTACTTGCTCTGTGTGTGTGTGTGTGTGTGTGTGTGTGTGTGTGTGTATTTGTTTGCATGTCTTTGGTTGGAAGATGGTCCCTGACCTCAAGGAGCTTTTATACTAACAAGAGGGAAAGAACATACAAAAGAAGGCTTAAAAGCAAGGTGGGGGGAGTATCAAATTATTCAGCATGTGACCACAGTTTTGAAGCCTAGAGACAGTAAGTCTAGAGAACCAGGAAGAAAATGAAGATTGATCAGTTTTGGCCCTTCAAGAAACTGGAAGCTCACCAATGGGAAAAGATGGGGTAGGACTTGAGAGAGGATAATCTATAGTGAAAGAGCTCTGGGGAGGGTATTAAACTACCTCAGGGCAAGGAGGCCACAGGTTCCAAGGGAAGTTCTAGAATGAGTTAGCTGTATGAGAGCATGATTTTGAAGACAAGAAGTCAGAAATAGGACCAGCAGAAATTATGATGACAGAATCTATATTGCAAAGAATTAAGAAAAGTGAGAGGAAAGGAGAAAGGAGAAGGAGATAATGAAAATAGCCTCAAGAAATTTAGACACAAAATAGAGAAGAGATATAGGATAATACCTAGAAAAGATATGGATCAGGGAAGAGTTTCCAGTATGGGGAGACTTGGGTATGTTTGTAGGCAGTGGGAAAACACCCAGTAGAAAGGGAAAGGTTTAAGATTAGTAAGTGGAGAAAATAAAAGAAGAAATCTATTGGAGAAAATGGGATAGAATGGGAACATATACACACACGTACATATATACAGAAATACATACAGATATGTATGTATATAAGGACATATGGATTTACCTTAGCAAGAAGTATCACTTCTTTATGTGAAATAATGGTGAAGAAAGAGATAGTTGGAGTCATTTGAATGACATGAGATAAGCAACAAGGGATAAGAATGTAAAGCTGAACCTATTCATATATAGTTAGCATCAGATGAACTTTACTAGATAAGTTGTGTCTACCTTTGAACCTTTGTATTTATTCTTTTTTGATCTTAGCTTAACAAGTATTCTTTGGTGGATATACATATTGGTATATAAATATAGATATATAAGAAACAGGCAGATGGACAGACAGAGGGAGAGGGAGATTTATGGTGTGGTGAGCTCCAAGGAAAGCTACTTTGAGATTTCCAAAGAAAAGTAGAACATGGAAAATCATTGGCCTAGTGGTGACAGTGACAATAGCAATAGTATATCTGGGCTAATGGCAAGAGAAGCTTTTGTCCTGAAGAATTCAGATAATGCCATTACCAGCAGACAAGTGCCAGAAATGATCAGAAATTGTCTAGGAGACAAGTGAAGTAATAATTTGTGGTATTGTACAACTGCAATTGGTTTTGAAGATGCTTCAAATATTGGCATTTCAACTGATTACAATAGTACTTATATGCTGTTGCTGAATCTTGTTCAAATCTGCTTAACATTCTTTTTTCTTAATAGGAATAAGCTACTTGTTTGATACACTATTCATTTTATACACTGAGTGGCCCTTTTCCTACTTCCATTTTCTGAGGAGGGCCAAGACATGAGTAAAATAAACAAATGATAATTTAAACATTTTCCTTAGGAGGCTGAGATGAGAGGTTACATCAGACAATGATCTCTCTAATTAAATAAAGGCTCCCATAGCATGATTTAATCAAGGATTATAATAAGGAAGGAATAAGGAAGTAAATCCCTATAAGGCCAGCCAAGTGGGGCTTCTGTAATAGAACAGATGTTGACACTGGAAGGAATTTTATTGTTCATATAGTTTCAACCTCTCATTTTATAGATGTTGACAATGAAGTTAAGAGATGTGAAATGCTTTGATGAAGGTCATTCAGAAAGCAAATGGCAGATCCAGGATTTGAACCCAGATCCACTGATTCCAGATTAAATTAAGGTCTTCTAATTTCAAAGCCAATAAACTTTCTATAATACTGTTTGGTCTCTGGGAAGAATAAGAATAACAAATATAGGCATTACTACTCCATAAACAAGTTTCTTGAAGTCAAAACCCAAGATGGATTTTGTTGTTCAGTCATGTCCAACACTTCATAACCCCATTTAGGATTTTCTTGGCAAGGATTCTGGAATGGTTTGCCATTTCCTTTTCTAGTTCATTTTATGGATGAGGAAACTGAAACAAACAGGACTAAGTCACTTGCACAATATCACCCAGCTAGTAAGTGTCTAAGAACAGATTTGAACCTTCTGACTCCAAACCCAGTTCTACTGAGCCTTTTAGCAGCTAAGATGAATGAGCAGATGCTGAAAGAGTATCAAAGTACCCTCACTAAGATTGTCACTTGACCCAAGTCAACAGTCTTCTAGTCTTCTGACTAGAATTCTGGCTTTAGCCATAGTAGTTGCTAAATATATGCCTGTAGAAATGAATTGAAAAATAAGATAACGAATTAGTTTGGCATGGATTAATTTTACTAAACCTATTCTGACTCTCTTCTACGTGCATATTTCCTGTTTTACATGTACATAAATCACCCTTTAACTAATTCATTGTAAGTCTTAATGATCATCTTCTTTATTGTTTAAAAAATGAAGACAAAATTTCTTCATTTCCATTCAGGTAATAGTTCTTTTGTTTAGCTTAGTTTCTCACAAGTCATCATTGAATTGACCAGACTGCTGTAGAGTTCCTTGGCACACAGATCCAAAGTTAAGAACTCCTGGCCTGAATCAATCAATTTGTAGATGTATGGTCTTGATTAAGTCAATGGAGAGAGTCACAAAGGAAAGAAAACTGGAATTGAAGTCTGAGGAAATGCATTCAAATCCTGTCTCTGCCATTTATTCTCTGAATAACTTTAAGCAAGTCACTGACTATATTTGGTTCTCAGTTTCCTCATCTGCAAAATAGGGGAGGGAGTGAAACTTGATGACTTCTAAGAATTTACTTCTTAAATCGAAAATAATTTAAGCTTATAGGATCAAACCTTTTAGAACCTTATTTCCTTACCTATAAAATCAGTGAGTCAATAAACATTTTTAAGCACTTGCTATGTGCTAGGCATTGTACTAATTATTAGAAATATAAAATTTTTAAAAAGAAAGATTCATTTTTGTCCTCAAGAAACTTACAATATAATGAGAGAAGTTGAAAAGTAGAGGCCATAAAGAGGGAGGGACATAATGAAGAAGTCTCAATATTGTGCAGCCAGAGTAGAAATGAGATGTGTAAACTGAGGATTCTGTTTAAATGAAAGTTTAGAATTTGCCCCATCCTACAGAGAAGGAAATTAGTGATAAGAAGGAGTATACACACATACATACATACACATACATACAAACATATACATGTATGTATATAATGTTCATATATATTTAATCTAATCATGTTTGTGGTAACTCACAGAACCGTTCTGATGAAGGTATTTTGCAACTTCTAAAGAGAACATAAATGTGAGTTATTAGTATTAATTTATTATGAAGTATTATGGGGAACTGGATGGGAGATCTGGAGCTTTTGACCCAGATAAGTTGTTATAATGACAAACAAGATAAAATTGATTATTAGAGAAGGTATCTCAAATGAACACACTGTAGTTAACTCAGGCAGAGAAGGCTTTGACATTCAATACCCAAAAATAAATGTTGGTGCCTGATAACAGGATGGTTTTCTGAGCCAATAATAAATATTATCTCATGTTTACCAAAGATTTGCCTGAATACCCTCCCTGCTCCAGCAAAGAGGGAGCTAAGAGCAAATACTGCTCTCTCTGTTACAGAGAAATTCAACATAAACCAATTCAATAAGCATTTATTAAGAGGATGTTGGGATATAAAGACAAAACCAGAACAGATCCTGCTCTTAAGACTTTATAGAGGGCCACATGGACACAGATCCAACAAGTTATACATATATACAAAGTAATTTCAACAAGACAGAGTGTGAACCATTGGCAGGATCTGAATAGGCTGCTCTTGCTAAAGGTTGCACTTAAACTGAGCCATGAACAGAAGGAAGGAATCCAAGAGGAAGAGAGGAGGCAGTGGAGACTGTCTATGCAAAGCACAGAAAAGGTAATGGACTACTTTGTATACAAGATAGCAAGCAGGAAAATTGTGCTAAAATTTAAAGTAAGGAGAGTAACAGGAAAGAAGACAGGAGGGATGGCTTTATTGTCTAACAGAAGGATTTGTATTACAGTAATAATTGTAATAGCATTTATATAGAGCTTTAAGGATTGCAAAGTGCTTTACGAATTTTATCTCGTTTTATCCTAATAATAATCCTGGTAGTTGGATGCTGTTTTTATTCTTAAGGAATTTGAGGTAAATCAAAGTAAAGTATCTTTCTCAGGGTCACATACTTAGTGTTTGAGATCACATTTGAACTCAGGTATTGCTAACTACAAATCTAGTGCTCTATTCACTGAAGCCACTGAAGCTTCTTGAGCTTAGAATAACAGGAATCTTCATAAATATCCATTTGACAGTGAAGACTGGACTGGAAAAAGAAGATACTAGAAGTAGGGGGGCATTATTAGGATGTTCCCAAACTCCAGTGGGGATCATGTAACTGTCAAGAAGAGAATGGATTCAAGAAATAGAGATATTGTGGAAGAAGAATCAACAATACAATATAACCAAGTTAAAAGAAAGGGAGTAGAAGCTAAGGGAGACTAAGATAATCAAACCTGAGTGACAAAAAGAATGATGACACATTCAGCAAAAATAGAGAAAATGTGTTACTTTGATGTCTATGCATCTTCAACTCTCATCACTTACTTTAAGTACAATCCTATATCTTCAAGTGCCTGCTGGTCATGTTCTACCAGATATTTAATGGGTATCTAAAATTCAACTGTAGTATATGTTCTAGAGCTACTGTCCCTACTTTCTAGTGAGAATTCCAGTGACTAGTTTGAACCATAGCGCATAGCTACTACATGTGCTTAAAATTTCACAGGTTAGCACCGAGGAGTTGAGGGTGGGCTTTCTAATAACATAGCTCTCAAGCTTTCATCAGTGTGTTTATGATTATTCATTATTCAACAGGAAATTGAATATTCTTGAAGTAATATGGAACTATTTATGTTTTTTGAGAAGGGAAATATGATGGCCAGATTTGCAGTTGAGGAATATAATATATATGTATATATATATATATGTAAATATATGTATATATATATATATATATATATATATACCACACACATATATGTATACATACATACAGATTATACAGTTTCCTCTGACATTTAAAATCACTCATAATCTTAGCCCAACTTATCTTTTCAAACTGATTTCAAATTACTCGTGATCTTTTAGCCATATATACTCTATATTCCATAAAAAATGTAATAATTCTTATTACTTGTACATAATATTCTTCCTGAAATCACTGTTCCTTTACACAAGCTATGCCTCATACCTGCTCTCCCTTCTCACTTCTTAAATTCCCCAGCTCCCTTGAAGGATCAATTTACATGATATCTACACAAAGTTTTTATTGGTCCCAACAATCAGTAAAGTCCACTGTCATCTACTCTGCATTTACTTAGTATATACAACACAATGATTACCCAGGCACTACTCAACTGAAACTAGGGGAGCTGTTTGGCAACCTGAGACCATCCTCTATAATGTTATTGTGTTCTGTCTCAATTCAGAAGGAGATTAACTTCTTGATTGGGAAAATAGGCTGCCCATTTTCTTGTCTCATGTGTTTCCTATGGCTACACTGAGAACAATATTACATTTGACTCTACTCTAAAGATTCTCCCCTGTAAGGGAACAAGTATAAACAGATAACCCAAATGCAAGCAATAACAGATATAGAGAAGGTAGTTTTAGTCCCACAAAGAAATAGAATGCTTAGCAATAAATAATCATGGAATTATTAGGGGACAACCAAGACTATTATCAACATCATCACAAACATCAATATAATTCTCTAAAGTCTATAAAGTTTTTTGCAAAATTAGCCAAGATGCTAATTTTCAAGCTTTCTATTTCTCTGTGATAGTTAACTAGCCTTTTAAAAGTTTTCACCTTTAGTATCTACTATGCACTCAGTGTCAAATGGGTTCTTTCTCTTTGCTATACCTTTTCAGTGGATAACTCTTTCCCTTTCTGCCAGTGTTCTTCTGCTGTTGGAAGAGACAGCTCATTACCTCAAACTCATTGCAAATTGAGCTCTTATACACTGGGTTCTCTACACTGTCAGGACAATGTTCCTAAAATATAGCAATTTTTTTGCTCTATAATATAGACTTCAACTATAAATCCTTCAACACCTCTCTTGTGGAATTAAATTCAAACTTCTTAGTAATGTTTTTAATACTCTACAAACCCTATTGCCCACACGGCTGCTCTAATAGCCTCTACTCTACTACTTTTATCAAAAGTAGTAATGATATATAATTTTTAGCCTTTCCCCAACTACAGGGATGTAATTTCTCAAAATTACACACAAAATGTAGAGAAGAAAGAACACAAAATATAATGATGATAAGGGACATAAATAGGAAACTAATGTTGCCAAGGCATTTCACAACTCTTAAACTGTAAAAACTTAATAGTCTTTCTTCCTTTAGCAGGTTTTTACAAAGAATGGATAACTTTCAGCTAAGCATTTATTTCAACTGGTTGAAAAAATCTCCTCAGAAGGATTTGTTGTGGTTCCAGGGAGGAAATGAAAAATTTGCCTCTTCTTTTAAAAAAGAGAAAATGTATAATTTATTTTTAACATTCTTTTCTTTTTATATTTTGAGTTCTAAAGTCTCTCCCTTTCACCCCCACGCACTAAGGCAAGAACAATTATACCAACTTCACATGTAAAAGCATGAAAAGTATATTTCCAGATTAGCCATATGACAAAAAAGGTAAAAAATATATTAATTTGAAAAAAATTATACATCAATTTTCACAGAATACTTTAGTTTTCTCTCTGGAGGTGGACAGAATATTTTTTACATCATGAGTATTGAATCTTTGGAATTGTTTTGGATCATTGTATTAATCAGAGTAGCCAGTCTTTCGCAGTTGATCATCATTACATTTGTCTTAGTGAGCACAGTGATTTCTCAGATGTTCTCACTTCACTCTGCATTAGTTCATATAGGTGTTACCATGTTTTTATTTGTTTTCTGAAACCACCCTACTCTATATTTCTTATAGTTCAACAGTATATCATTGCAATCATTTGGCACAATTTATTCTGTCTTTCCTCTTTTTTGAGAATCCCCTAAATTTCAATATATATGTATACACAACTACACACACAAACACACATATATGTACTTTTTTTTGCTAAGATAATTGTGGTTAAATGACTTGCGGTTAAAACACAGCTAGGCAGTGTTAAGAGTCGGAGACCAGATTTGAATTCAAGTCCTCCTGACTTCAGGACTGGTGCTCTAACCACTATGCAACCTAGCTGCCCAGTATTTTTCCTTTTTTGTTGATTTCTTTGGGGTATAGACTAGCAATAGCATTACTGAATCAAAAGGTAAATACAATTTTATAAACCTTTGAGCATAATTCCAGAATGATTGGACCAGTTCACAATTCTATCAATAGTTCATTTTTGTACCTATTTTTCATTTTCCTCTCTAGCATTTAATTAGGATTAATGATTATGGTTAATCATATTTACAATTAAAACTTTTTTTTGGTTGCAAATTTAACTGGAATAGAAGGTTTATATGAGGGATGAGTAATATTAATTTAAATTAAGGCCATATTGTTGAGAGTTTTAAAGATTTTACTGAGAAGTTTAAATTTTATTTCTCAGGAAAGGTATTGAAAGATTTAGAACTGCAGGGGTGATGCAAGCAAGTCTATATTTTAGGAAGACTATTTTGACAGTGTAGAGAATCCAGCATATAAGAGATCAATTAACAATAAGTTTGAGATAATGAGATGCCACTATTCCAATAAGAGATCCATGCATATTTCAAAATCATGCAGGATTTATTTTAAAAAGGAACCACAGAAACGATTTTATTAACTAAGCTTTTGAGCAAACAGGGCATAAAACAGACAGCTTTATGCTTGTGAAAAGTGTTTGGCATCCTCAGGAAGATATTTAGTATTGAATACAAATGGAAGAAAGTTTTCTTCAGGAAGATTTGAGTTCAAATTCAGCCTCAGATACTTAAAAGCTATGTGAACCTGGACAATTCATTTAGCTTCTATTTTAGTTCTCTCATCTGTGAAGTGGAGAGAATAATAGTACTTATTTCAGAGGTTTGTTATGAGAATCAAATAAATTAAGATATATAAAAATTTTGTAAATGTTAAAATATTTTATAGATGTTTTACTATTATTATTTGAGGTAAGGTGCTCAATGCTACTATTTGATAAGTAACATTTTGCTAATTCAGTCAAATCTTCAAGGATTCAAAGGCATTCTAAATTAAGTTCTTGATCACTCAGAATAGCCTAACTATCCACAAAGGAAGAAATCAAATGGGCAAGAAAATGCTTATTATCATCCAGGAAGTGAAATCAACAATGTCTTTTAAGCACCTAAATTCCACTCACTGTAGCAAGTCCTGGTGACACAAAGAAATACAAAACAGTTCCTGTTCTCAAATAACTTATGTTTAATGGGGGAAAAAACATGTAAACAGCTATGAAAATGAAAGAAGGAGAAACACAGACAGAATCAGAAATAGACAGGGTGAGGGATTTGTTTATAGGTGTGTATATATATATATATATATATATATATATATGCATGCACAAATATGTATAGATAAAAATAGATACAGATGATATAATTATTAAAATGGGCATTGATACTGATAAAGATAAGATACAAATAAATTATAGATAATTTCAGATAAAAATAAATATTAAGGCAATTATTCAAAACCAGGACTTTTCATACCCTTTGACTGAGCAATAACACTACTAGGTCTGTATCTCAAAGAAATCAAAGAAAAAGGAAAATGACATATTTCTACAAAAATATTGATGGCAACTCTTCCTGTGGTGGCAAAAAATTAGAAATTGAGGGGATATCTATCAATTGGGGAATGACTGGGTAAATTGTGGTATATGACTGTGATGGAATATTATTGTGATAAAAGGAAATGACAAACAGAATGCTTTCAGAAAAACCTGGGAAGGTTTTGATGAACAAATACAAAATGAAGTTAGCAAAACCAAGAGAATGTTTTACCCAGTAACAATAATATTGTAAAACAATCAAAGATGTTTAACTTATCTCTTCTTAGCCATACAATGATACAAGACAATTCTAAACTTAAGATGAAAAATTCTTTCCATCTCCAAAGAGAAGACTGATAGTGTGTAGACTGAAACATCATTTTTTCACTTTCTTGATCTTTCTTTTGGGAATCTTTTTTTTGCAAAATGACTAACATGAGATTATATTTTGTATGATTTCACACATATAATTGATATCATATTTTTTGACTTCACAGTATGGAGGAAGGGTGAACAGGAGAAAAATTGAAACTTTAAAAATTTAAATGAATGTAAAAATAAATAAATTACAAATTTAAAACAAAAAAATAGCTTCTTCTAAATTATATCCATCTCCATCCTCTATGCTAGGGTATTTTTAAATAAATATAAGCTTGATTTACCTATATATTCAGGCACAAAACATCTCATAAAAACATTTGCCTATGTATCAAAAGATCTAGGTGTTGAATACTGGCTAATTCTATCATGAACTAGTTGTGTAATATCAAGCAATTTTTTTTCACTTATCTAAGACTCAGTTTCTTCACTAGCTAAAATAATTCATTAATAATAGTTGGCATTTCTATAGTGTCTGTTATATGCCAGGTACTGTGCTAAACACTCCACAATGATTGTCTCATTTTAGTTTTAATTATTATATCATTATAAATGATAACTAAGGTCCTTTACAATGCTAAAATTCTGTTTTTGACAGGGAATGCCCCATGAGGGTGCATATCAGATGGAGATTAATTGAAAAACTAATGATTGAATTAAAAGCAAATACTGTTATTATTTTACCGTGCATCTTGTGTCAACAGTGTGCCAGACATTGGAGCAGAAAACACTGCTCTATGAAGAAGCAACACATTTCACTCCAGAATTAAAAATAAAGAACTCTTGGCAAGACATGGCATAGAGCAGAAGGAATCACAGCCTGGTGTTCATAGCAACAGCACAGGGAAGCAGAACACACCATGACTGATAATAAGAAGGAATGTCTACACAGCACAAAGGGGAAATCAGGACATGATGCTAGTTTGGGTGGCAATGGTGGTACATCAATCAATCAACCAAACAAGGAGCATTTATTAAACACTCATTACTAAACATCAGACTCTGTACTAAGTGCTAGGCATACAGAGACAAACATCAAACAGTCCTTACCTTCAAGGAGCTTACATTCTGTCAGAGAAAAAAGTATATGCCCATGTAAGTATATGAGAAAAAGATAAAAGGTTAATCTCAGAAGGGAGGTACCAGAATCTGGGAGAGATATGAAAGAAAATGCGTGTGTGTTATATAGTTTTTAAGCTTAGTTTTGAGTGAAAATAAGATCCTATTAGGCAAAAATAAGAAAGCAATTCATTATATGCATGGAGAGCACCCTATGCTCTGCATATGGAGATAGGAAGATGAAACAGTGAATGGCAAGGTCATTTTATCTAGATCATGAAATTTATGAAGGAAAAGAGTAGTAATAGTAATGAACATCTATATGATGCTTTAAGGTTAAGAAAAATGATTTTTAAGTTTACCTTATTCTATCCTCACAATGATCCTGAGAGGCAAATGTTTTTATTATCTATATTTTATAGATAATTATAATGATGATATTTTGTTTTTCTTTTTGAAGAGGAGTGATAACATCATAAGGTAATGAATTTTCCTACTTGTGAATTGGATTTAAATAAGGTAGAGTTGGACAAAACTATCAATATCATTTTCTCTACTAGAGTCATTAAAGTCCAGAAGCAAGATAAAAGTCATATTATTGGTGATGATAGATGACTGGCATCTTTAATATCTGACTTTAATGTCTAAGGGTTCCACAGAACCTGCTTCTGCTGCCTTCAAGGCTGTTGGAACAAGTGTTTTTCTCTATGACCCCATGGGAAGGAGTCTTCATGTTCTTGGGTTAGGCAATTCCCTAATTCAATTATGAGACCTGCCAGTTACCCACGACTTCATTTAGCCTTACTGCTTTTACCAGGGTGCAGCTTCTGTGCTCACTATAGCTTCTTAGAGCCATAAGGAAGAGTTAGATCAAGGTGGGACACAAAAGATGGAGGAATAGTCCTAAAAAGAATTCAACAAGCTTTCTCATCATAAGCATTAGTGTATCCTGAACACCTAATAATAACAATAATAACCATTAACACTTATATGACAGTTACTATGTGCTAGGAACTATTCTACAGCTTTATTTTTATATTTATTATATTTATAGCCCTGGGAGATAGGTGTCATTATTATCTCATTTTATAAATAAAAAAACTGAGGCAAGCAGAGCTTAAGTAATTTGCCAGGGTCATACAGGGTCTGGTAAGTATTTAAGATCAAATTTGAACTCAAATCTTACTGATTTCAGGGGATTTAAATAGAGGCTTAAGGTAGAGAGACCAACCAATATGTTATAACAATAATGATAAAGGCCTGTATCAAGATGGTGACAGTCAAAGGAGAGAAGGGGCATATAGGAGAGATTCTATGAAGGTAAATATGAAAAGATTTGACAATTAATTGGACATGGGATGGGGGAAAAGCTAAGGAATGACATCTAGATTAGTGAGTTGGGTGCCTAAGAGGATGGGGGGATGCTTAATAATTATATGCAAATCAGAAAAAGAAAGGGGTTGTGGGAAAAGATGAGTTTGGTTATGCACATATTGACTTTAAGGTGTCTAAAGAATATTCATTTTAAGGCATTGAAAAGGTAGCTATAGACCCAAGACCAAACCTTGGAAAGAGGTTGGTGATAGACAGGTAGATCTGAGAATCATCCAAATAGAGATAATAATAGAAACCATGAGAAGTAATGAGTTCATCAAGCAAAGTACTATAAAGGAAAAAAAAAGAAGAGTGTCCAAGACCAAACTCTGAAAGACTTCCTAGTTTATCAGGTATGATATGAATGAAGATCCAGCCAAGAACTCAGAGAAGAGGATGGTATGAGAAGAACCAGGAGAAAACAAAGTCATGAATATATAGAGAGAAAAGATTATCAAAGAAAGAGGTCAATTATCAGTATTGAAAGCTGCGTTAGATTTCAGGAAAGCCTTTTAGATTGACCAAGTGAAACATCATAAATAAATGTGGAGAGAACAGATTTGGTTGAATAATGTGTCAGAAACCAGACTGCAAAAAGAGTGAGAAAAAGATGGAATACACTATTGTAGATAGCCTGCTAAAGGAATTTAGCTATAGGTAGAGGAAGAATAAAGAACAATAGACAATGAGAATGGACAGATAAAGTAAAGGGTTTTAAAGGATGAGAACATATGGGCATCTCTGTAGGCAGAAAGGAAGCAACCATTAGAAAGGGAGTTACTGAAATTAAATGAGAGAATGGGGTGATAAATGGTAGAGAAGACAGGATGGAATGCATGGAGAGGGGCTTGCTTTGGCAAAGAGAAAGGCCATTTCATGGAAAATGGAGTGAATGGAGTAATGATAGCAGAAGGCATCTAAGAAATATAAGTAAGATGAGTAGCAGGGGAGAAGAGAAAGCTCTAGGATTTTTTTCTCAATTTTTTTCAATGAAATATGAAGTGATTTCTCTGCCAAGAGGGTAGGGGATGGGGAGATACGTGGGAAGGTTTGGGAATTTGGAAAAACCACTATGG
Organism: Sarcophilus harrisii; assembly: GCF_902635505.1. Classification (NCBI taxonomy): domain Eukaryota; kingdom Metazoa; phylum Chordata; class Mammalia; order Dasyuromorphia; family Dasyuridae; genus Sarcophilus; species Sarcophilus harrisii. The sequence goes on along the minus strand of NC_045426.1, from coordinate 613,560,615 downwards.
TGAAGAGGATAATGAGTCATCTAGGGAGGTGTAAAAGAATTGCCTTGCCAAAGGGAGGATCCAACTGAGATGATGTAATACAAACTTGCAGTGGACTCAGCACAGTTCCATAATTTTCTCTATCTCCATTCTACAGGAAAAAAGGAATGAAATGGTGAGAATAATTCAGAACTGGAAAGAACTTTAGAAATCATCAGTTATAACCCTTTGCCTTCACAGAGATGGAAATTGAAGCATATTGCAAACAGTGATTTGTCCATGGCCACATAGCCAATTACTATCAAAGATCGAACTATGAGAAGTGCAAAAAGTCCTTATTTATCCTGTACAGTACAAAGGGGGCAAGGATATTGACAAGAAAACAGAGGCAGGAAGGACTCGGTTGGCCATCACCTAAATATGGTCTGAATGGTCTGGAGTGAATAGGAAAAGGGAGAGCAAATGTTCTTACCCATCTACTCTGGATATGATCCAGGAAGGCAAAGCAAGAAATATAACATCTCTAATCTGCCATTTTTTTACATAAAAATTTAAAGTCCATTTTGTATGATTGATAATTTATTTTCTAACTCTAAATCTACTGTGATTCATATAGGATCTAAGCTCTAGCCATATAAGTTAAAACTATAACCTCTGTCCTGAGTACCTGTCCTACTAAGTGCCACTTAGATATCTAAAGTTGGATATCCTTTTGGCACCTCCAATTTTAAAAGTCTGAAACAAAATTCATTATCTCTTCCTCTTAAGAAGCCCCTTCTCTAGCATTTTTAGCTCAGTTTAGAATTCAACAACCCTTGGAGTATTTCTCAATTCTTCCTTTCCTTTTATATACAATAATTGGTCAAACATGCCAACTCTTCTTCACCAGAACCTCTCACATCTATCATCTTCCCTATACTCACTTGGCAACCATCTTTCCTCAACAAAGCTGTTACAATGGTCTTTTTTACCCTGACAACATATGCCTCCAACAAAGTTTGGGGCACTTCTAAAGCATGGGGTGTATATAAAGGACAATCTCAGTCAACAAATCATTTATTTAGCTTTAGAAAAGCTTAGAAAATTTATTAAACACTTACTATGGTGTAGAGTATAATATAGTCTCTCCAGCTAAGAGTTCAATATGGCCAGTATTATTAAAGTGAGGTGGGAATTAAGGTAGTTACTGTGGTGATTTTAACCTAAAACTCTTTTATCTTGAATTATCCAGAACTCTATCCTCTAAACCAACAGTCTACTTGTTACCAAGTTGTGTTTGAATACTGAATATACACTTGCCATTAAGACTATTTTATGGAGAACTCACAATAAGCAAGCACTCACTTGATGGTCAGAAAAATACTACTATACAAGGACACTTTTAAGGTTTCTTTTAAGAACCTTACTATTAATTGCATGGCAAGGGAGACACGCACAGGACCGTCCAACATGATGTGCCCTCTATGAGCAAAACAGAATTGAATTAACTTAGGAAAAAACTGAGAGGCCAAAATTAGAGAATCTGCCCCAAATGTTTACATGGACTATTTGTGCCCAATCTATGGCAGAGCATTCTAAGCTCATAATGTCTGATCAATCACAGTTGGAAACACTGTATTAATCCTCTACCAGAATGAAGGACAACAGCCACTTGTTTCCAAACTATGCTTGATACATGTAAAAAAACAACTTGCCTTAATGATCTATCCATCTCATTTTTCAAGGGAGAACAGTCTGTGGGGCCTGATTATCAGACTTAAAACAAATGAGCAATCACCAAGCAATAACCACTAGCAATATGTGCTGGCAGGTGGTTAAAATTGATGAATCCTTAATATGAAACTGCATGGCATATTCTGGGAAAGGTCACAGATCACCAAATCTGAAAATAGAAATTTATGTATCTGAGAAAGTACTACATATCACACCCTGCATAAGTGACAATCTTGGCGGGAGAATGAATGGATAGTAAAAATAGGAAGGGAAGATCCAAGTATTCCATGGTGATAGAATAATACCACTGGATAAACTATTGATTATATTGAATTAGTAAAATAAGATAGTGTAACCCTTAGCTTGCCACTTCGGTATTCTGTTTCAACTAATCATTCTATTTTATTTAGTGCTAAATCCTATTTTATTTTATTTTTTTACATAGCACGAAAAGATTTCAACAACTGTCAATGTTCTCTACATTCAATAGCTTGGGAGAAATTATCCTTCCTGGTTATGGTTATGCAGCCCAGCAAAGCAAACAACAATCATACTGTCAGAAAAGAACAAACCAGAGAGCAAAGTACACACAATAGGAATTGAAAGGGCATACAGTTTGGTTTTTTAAAGACAAGGTAGTATAGTGGTTGTAGACCTGGTGTCAGGTGTTAAGAAGACCTAGGTCTGAATTTAAATTCTGGCACTTATTAGAATTGTGATAATGCAGTAAGCTTTTCTGAGTCTTAGTTTTCACATCTGTAAAATGGAAATAACACATATACCTATGTTACAAGATTATTGTAAAGATCAAATGAGGCAAGACATATAAGATGCCATATAAAAAAAATTTCCTTATCATAGGATCAAATTCTTTAAAATTGTGAAAGACTGGATTTCCAGCCAAAATGACAGAGAAGATGCACATCTATTTAAGCTCCGTGTTTTCTCTCAAAATTTAATTCATAACAAGTCTCAGAATTAGTGCTTGACTAAAAACAAAACAAAACAAAACAAAACAAAAACAAAAACAAATAATTACCAACAGAAGACATACTTGAAATTCACCAAAAAAAAGTCTGTTTTTGTTCAAGGGTGGGCACGGTTTCAGATCCGGCACAGGCTGAGGGCAGGCAGTGGCAGCGAGAGCACCACAGGCAGCTCACAGCACCATAGGCAGCTCACAGCTGAGCAGACTGGAGGGGAGTGGGATGTGATCTCAGCCATCTCTACAGGGAGACCTTTACCACAGGATTGGATACTTTGCCCTGGCAGCAAGCCAGAAGACAAGCAGAGAAGCTAAAATGTCAGAGAGTGAAGACTATAATCCCAAAAAGCTAGCATCTCTCAGGACCTGGCCATACACATCTGCAGTGTCTCAGCACACTCTCAGAGTCTCAGAGTGCAGACACAGTGCAATGATTGCTGTCCTGCTAGGGCCTCACTGCTGCCCCCTGCAGTCTGTAGAGGAAGCTCAGTAACACCATCCAGCCCAAAGGGGGGAAAAAAAAAGCAGAATGCATTTGGATTTTTTTTTCTAGTTTGTCTTCTTTGAGTCTTCTCTGACAAAATGAGCAAAAAATTTAAATGGACCTTAATCATTGATAGTTTCTACATGGATAGAGAGCAGACTTTAAACCCTGAGGAGACTAAAAACAGACTGGCTCCAGATGAATTCCCCAAAGGAGGATATCATCTGGTCCTCAACACAAAAGACTCTCATAGAAGAAATTAAAAAAGCTCTCACAAGAGAACTAGAAGAAAAATGGGAAAAGGAAAGGGAAGCTTGGCAAGACAGTCTGGATAAGTCATCCCATTCATTTAAAGATAGAGTGGATAAAGAAATCAAATCCTTGAAAAACTGAACTGGAAAAAGAAAATAGCTCTCTAAAAAATAAAATTGGTGAAATGGAAAAAAATTCCATAGAACAAAACAACTCACTTAAAAACTCAATTGGACAATTAGAAAAAAAATATTAAAAAGTGAGTGAAGAAAATACTTCATTGAAAATCATAATCAAACAATTGGAATTGAATGACATGAGGAGATACCAAGAATCAGTCAAGCAAAACCAAAAAAATGAAACAATGGGAAAAAATGTCAAATACCTTCTTGGGAAAACAACAGATTAGTGAAATAGATCTAGGAGAGACAATCTGAGAATTATTGGACTCCCTGAAAAATATGATGAAAAAAAGAGCCTGGACATTATCTTCCAGGAAATTTTCAAAGAGAACTGACCAGAAGTTATAGAAACAGAGAGTAAAATAGAAATTGAAAAAATTCATTGATCACCTACTGAAAGGGATCCTAAAATCAAAACACCAAGAAGTACAGGGGCCAAATTCCAGAACTATAAGACAAAGGAAAAAATACTGCAAGCTGCTAGAAAAAATCAATTCAAATATAGTGGAGCCAAAATAAGGATTACCCAGGATCTAGCAGCATCCACATTAAAGGATCGAAGGGCCTGGAATATGCTATTCCGAAAGGCTAAGGAACTTGGTATGCAGCCAAAAATAACTTACCCGGCCACAATGAGCATATTTTCCAGGGAAGAAGATGGACATTCAATGAAATAAGTGAATTTCACCTATTTTTGATGAAAAAAATGGAACTAAACAAAAAGTTTGATCTACAAATATAGAACTCAAGCAAAATCTAAAAAGATAAAAAGAAAACTTTTTGTATAGGGATTGGGAATTCAATGTAATGGTTCTTAGTCATCTCCCAGAGTTCTTTCTCTGGGTGTAGCTGGTTCAGTTTATTGCTGCTCCATTGGAACTGATTTGGTTCATCTCATTGCTGAGGATGGCCAGGTCCATCACAATTGGTCATCATATAGTATTGTTGTTGAAGTATATAATGATCTCCTGGCCCTGCTCGTTTTACTCAGCATCAGTTCATGTAAGTCTCTCCAGGCCTTTCTGAAATCATCCTGTTGGTCATTTCTTACCAAACAATAATATTCCATGATATTCATATACCACAATTTATTCAGCCATTCTCCAATTGATGGGCATCTACTCAGTTTCCAGTTTCTGGCTACTACAAAGAGGGCTGCCACAAACATTCGTGCACATACAGGTCCCTTTCTCTTCTTTAAAATCTCTTTGGGAAAAAAGCCCAGTAGTAACACTTCTGGATCAAAGGATATGCACAGTTTAAAAACTTTGTGAGCATAGGTCCAAATTGCTCTCCAGAATGGTTGGATGTATTTACAATTCCACCAACAATGTATTAATGTCCCTGTTTTCCCACATCCCCTCCAACATTCCACATTATCTTTCCCTGTTATTGTAGCCAGTCTGACAGGAGTGTAGTTGGTATCTCAGAGTTATCTTAATTTGCATTTCTCTGATTAATAATGACTTGGAGCATCTTTTCATATGGCTAGAAATAATTTCAATTTCTTTGTCTGAGAATTGTCTGCTCATGTCCTTTGACCATTTATCAATTGCAGAATGGCTTGATTTCTTATAAATTAGAATCAATTCTCTATATATTTTGGAAATGAGGCCTTTATCAGAATCTTTGACTGTAAAAAATGCTTTCCCAGTGTATTGCTTCCCTTCTAATCTTGTCTGCCTTAGTTTTGTTTGTACAGAAACTTTTCAATTTGATATAATCAAAATTTTCTATTTTGAGATCAGTAATGATCTCTAGTTCTCATTTGGTCATAAATCCCTTTCTCTTCCACAGGTCTGAGAGATAAACTATCCTGTGTTCCTCTAATTTATTTATAATCTCATTCTTTATGCCTAGGTCATGAATCCATTTTGACCGTATCTTGATGTATGGTGTTAAGTGTGGTTCAATGCTTAGTTTCTGCCATATTGGTTGCCAATTTTCCGAGCAATTTTTGTCAAACAGTGAGTTCTTATCCCAAAAGCTGGGGTCTTTGGGTTTGTGAAACACTAGAGTATTAAGGTTATTGACTGTTTTATCCTTTGAACCTAACCTATTCCACTGATCAACTAATCTATTTCTTAGCCAACACCAAATGGTTTTGGTAACTGCTGCTTTATAATATAATTTTAGATCTGGTACAGCTAGGCCACCTTCATTTGATTTTTTTTTCCCATTAATTCCCTTGAAATTATTGACTTTTTGTTTTTCCATATGAACTTTGTTGTTATTTTTTTCTAGGTCATTAAAATAGTTTTTTTTTTTTTTTTTGGGGGGGGAGGTGGAGTCTGATTGGTATAGTGCTAAACAAATACATTAGTTTAGGTAGTATTGTCATCTTTATTATATTTGCTCGCCCTATCCAAAAGCATTTAATATTTTACCAATTGGTTAGATCAGATTTAATTTGTGTGGAAAGTGTTTTGTAGTTTTGCTCATAAAGTTTCTGATTTTCCCTTGGCAGATAGATTCCTAAGTATTTTATACTATCAATAGTTACTTTAAATGGAATTTCTCTTTGTAACTCTGACTGTTGGATTTGGTTAGTTTTATATAAGAATGTTGATGACTGATGTGGGTTTATTTTGTATCCAGCAACTTTGCTAAAGGTGTGGATTATTTCTAATAGCTTTTTAGTAGAATCTCTGGGGTTTTCTAAGTATACAATCATATCATCAGTAAAGAGTGATAATTTGGTTTCCTTGTTGCCTACTCTTCCTTTCATCTCTTTCTCAACTCTTATTGCCAAATTTAGCATTTCGAATACAATATTGAATAGTAACAGTGATAGTGGGCAATCTTGTTTCACTCCTGATCTTATTGGAATGGTTGCAGTTTGTCCCCATTACATATAATGCTTACTGATGGTTTTAAATAGATGCTACTGATTATTTTAAGGAAAAGTCCATTTATTCCTATACTCTCAAGTGTTTTTAATAGGAATGGATGTTGGATTTAATCAAATGCTTTTTCTGCATCTATTGAGATGATCATATGGTTTTTGTTAATTTGGTTATTAATATGGCCAATTATACTGCTAGTTTTCCCAATATTAAACCAGCCCTGCATTCCTTGTATAAATACTACTTGATCATGGTGTATTATCCTGGGGATGATTTTCTGTAGTCTTTTTGCTAATATCTTATTTAGGATTTTAGCATCACTATTCATTAGGGAGATTGGTCTATAATTTTCTGTTTTCAACCTACCTGGTTTAGGTATCAGTACCATGTCTATGTCATAAAAGGAATTTGGTAGGGCTCCTTCATTGCCTATTTTATCAAATAGTTTATATAGCATTGAGGCTAATTGTTCTTTAAATGTTTAGTAGAATTCACATGTAAATCCATCCAGTCCTGGGGATTTTTTCTTAGGGTGTTGATTAATAGCTTGTTCTATTTATTTTTCTGAAATGGGATGATGTAAGCAATTTACTTCCTCCTCTGTTAATCTGGGAAGCCTATATTTTTGGAGGTAGTCATCCATTTCACTTAGGTTATCAAATCAGCGCTATTTTTGAGGCTGAATTTAATGTTGGTCATGAGGGGAGGAAAGGAGCTTAGAAAGTCACATGTGCCTTCTCCGCCATCTTGGCTTCACCGCCCGCCCCATGCCAAAATCTAAAATAAAATATTATTTATCAGTATTTATCACTATCACTGCTATTATTCAATATTGTATTAGAAATGCTAGCCTCAGCAATAAGAGTCAAGAAAGAGATAAAAGGAATTAGAGTAGATAATGAGGAAACCAAACTATAACTCTTTGCAGATGATATGATGGTGTACTTAGAGAACCTCAGAGATTGTATTAAAAAGCTACTAGAAATAATTCATAACTTTAGCAAAGTTGCAGGATACAAAATAAATCCACATAAATCCTCAGCATTTTTATATATCACCAACAAAATCCAACAGCACGATATGCAAAGAGAAATTCCATTCAAAATAACTGTCGATAGCATAAAATATTTGGGACTCTATCTACCAAAGGAAAGTCAGGAATTATATGAGCAAAATTACAAGAAACTTTCCACACAAATTAAGTCAGATTTAAATAATTGGAAAAATATTAAGTGTTCTTGGATAGGCCAAGCAAATATAATAAAGATGACAATACTCCCTAAAGTAATCTATTTATTTAGTGTTATAACAATCAGACACCCAAGAAACTATTTTAATGACCTAGAAAAAATAACAGTAAAATTCATATGGAAGGACAAAAGATCGAGAATTTCAAGGGAATTAATGAAAAAAAAATCAAATGAAAGTGGCCTAGCTGTATCTGATCTAAAACTATATTATAAAGCAGCGGTCACCAAAACCATTTGGTATTGGCTAAGAAATAGATGAGTTGATCAGTGGAATAGGTTAGGTTCACAAGACAAAATAGTCAATAACTATAGCAATCTAGTCTTTGACAAATGCAAAGATCCCAACTTTTGGGATAAGAATTCATTATTTGATAAAAACTGCTGGGAAAACTGGAAATTAATATGGCAGAAATTAGGCATGGACCCACACTTAATACCATATACCAAGATAAGATCAAAATGAGTCCATGATTTAGGCATAAAGAACGAGATCATAAATAAATTAGAGGAACAGAGGATAGTATATCTCTCAGACTTATGGAAGAGGAAGGAATTTGTGACCAAAGAAGAACTAGAGATCATCATTGATCAAAAAATATAAAATTTTGATTACATCAAATTAAAAAGCCTTTGTACAAATAAAACTAATGCAAACAAGATTAGAAGGGAAGAAACAAACTGGGAAAACATCTTCACAGTTAAAGGTTCTAATAAAGGCCTCATTTCCAAAATATATAGAGAATTGACTCTAATTTATAAGAAATCAAGCCATTCTCCAATTGATAAATGGTCAAAGGATATGAACAGACAATTTTCAGATGATGAAATTGAAACTATTACCACTCATATGAAAGAGTGTAGCAAATTACTATTGATCAGAGAAAGGCAAATTAAGACAACTCTGTGATACCACTATACACCTGTCAGATTGGCTAAGATGACAGGAAAAAAAATTAATTATGAATGTTGGAGGGGATGTGGGAAAACTGGGGCATTGATGCATTGTTGGTAGATTTATGAAGGAATCCAACCATTCTGGAGAGCAATCTGGAATTATGCCCCAAAAATTACCAAACTATGCACACCCTTTGATTCAGCAGTGCTACTACTGGGCTTATATCCCAAAGAGATACTAAAGAAGGAAAAGGGATCTATATGTGCCAAAATGTTTGTGGAGGCCCTCTTTGTAGTGGCTAGAAACTAGAAAATGAATTGGATGCCCATCAATTGGAAAATGGTTGGGTAAATTGTGGTATATGAATATTATAGCATATTATTGTTCTGTAAGAAATGACCAGCAGGATGAATACAGAGAGGCTTGGAAGAGACTTACATGAACTGATGCTAAGTGTAATGAGAAGAACCAGGAGATCATTATATACTTCAACAATGATACTGTAGGCGGATGTATTCTGATGGAAGTGGATATCTTCGACCATGAGAAGATCTAATTCAATTCCAGTTGATCAATGATGGACAGAAGCAGCTACACCCAAAGAAAGTACACTAGGAAATGAATGTAAACTGTTTGCATTTTTGTTTTTCTTCCCAGGTTATTTTTACCTTCCGAATCCAATTCTTCCTGTGCAACAAGAGAACTATTCAGTTCTTCACACATATATTGTATCTAGGATATACTGTGACATATTTGACATGTATAGGACTGCTTGCCATCTAAGGGAAGGAGTGGAGGGAGGGAAGGGAAAAGTCAGGACAGAAATGAGTGCAAGGGATAATGCTGTAAAAAATTACCCAGGCATATGTTCTGTTAATAAAAAGTTACAATTGAAAAAAAAACTCAAAATAAAACTTGTGAAAGACTTCAGAGATCATCCAGTTCAACCTACTAATCTGGTAGGATAAGAAATTTGGGTTCAGAAAGGGAAATGAATCCCCAAAGTCAACAACAATTACTGGCAGAGCTAAGATTTTGGCTTCCTGATTTTTTCTCCAATGTTCTTTCAATAAAATCATATTATCTTTTTAGACCAAGCTATGTCAGATTTTTTTTTCTTTCTACAATAATACTCTTTACTCAGTTCTTAAATTCATTTTTTCTTTTCCTTATAAGTCAAAATGAATCTTTTTAATCTGCCATTCCTCTTCCCCCAAATCTTCTCCTCTCACCTGAGAGATCTTCACAAATACTCAAGTGTCCTTATAATCGCCTCTTATCAAACACATTTTTACTTTGTAAGTATATTATGGTACTATTTGCTGTTTTTTACTTAATATATAAAAAAGTAGGTAGATGATACGTAGGATAGGGTACTTGGCCTGAAGTCAGGAAGACGACTTCAAATTTAACCTCAGACATTTAATACATATGTGAGCCTGCTCAAGTCACTTAACTTATGACTGCCCCAGTTTTCCCATGTTTAAAATGCTAATAATTTTAGCACCTACTTTTCAGAGTTGTTATGAAGACCAAATGAGATAATATAAAACATATCTTCTTAAACTGTGGTTTAAGATCCCATATGGGGTCTCCTAACTAACTGTGAAAAGTCACAAAATCATGATTTTATTATCAGTCAATGTTTGATTTTATAAAGTTATGTACCTGGGATCACATAAAAATTTTGCAGGTGAAAAGAGGTCCCAAATGTAAAAAGTTTAAGAAGCCCTTATATAAAGCACTTAGTGCAATATTGGCACATTGTAAATATTTTCTTGCTTACTTGCTTCTTTCCTTCCTTCAAAGGTTGTAAAATTTACTCCCTAACTTATCTTAAATCATAGAGGCTACTAAGATTTATAAGTGCCACTTCAAAATTACCCTGAGTAGATAGAGTATTAGACTTGAGTTCAGAAAGATCACAGGCTTTAGGCAAAAGAATTGGATTCAAATTCTGCCTCTGACTTGTGTGACTTTGAAGAACCTTTTTTTTTTCCAGTTTCATCATTTGTAAACAAGGATGGTGGTGGCCTACATGACTTCTGGAGTCCCTTCCAGTTCCAGATTTATGATGCTGTGGTCTCACATGGGTTTATTCTTTGACCATATCAGGACATTCATCTCTCTATACTCAGTTTTCTCTTCTATAAAATAGGAGGCATACTAACTGTAATATCTGATTCAAAGACTTGTAAGTCCCAAATGAATTAGCATATAGAAAATTCTTTGAAAACATTATAGTGTTATATAAATGTCTTCTGTTATTATCATTGTAGTGGAGGCAATTAAATTATGCTTTGTTTCTACTCCACTGCCCGCAGCTGAACAGCATATAAAAATACCAAAGCCAGAATGCTCACAATGACACAAAAAAATGCTGAAGCCAAACAGAAAGGGAATTAGCTTGTAGAATTTTAAAAAAGAAACAAGAAGAGAAAATGGAGGGAGTTTGGTATAGTGAGAAGAGCACTAGCCTTGAAGTCAGAAGACACCTATCATATCCTATTTCTAATGTTAACTACGTATGGGATTTTAGGTGAGTCCATTTAAACTCCCTGGATTTGAGCATCTTTATTTGTAAAATTAATGAGCTGGGGTAGATGGCCTAAAAAGGGATGGGAAGACAAGGGAAGGGAAGGAAGGGGAGGGGAAGTGAATGGAAGAGAAGGGAAGTAAAGGAGAGGGGAAGGGAGAGAAGAGGAAAGAATGGAAAGGGAAGGGAGGAGAGGGGGAGGGAGAAAGGAAGAAAGAAGAGGAAAGGGATGGGGAGGGGAGAGAAGGAAAGAGAAAGGGAAGAAGAGGGGAGGGGAGGAATGGGGAAGGGAAAGAAGGAAAGGGGAGGGGAGGGAAGGGAAGGAGAATGAATGAAAGGAGAGGCGAGAGGAGGAGGAGATATATATATATATATATATATATATATAAACAGAAGGGGGGGCAAACAGAGAGGAGAAAAGCTGGGAGAGGAAGAGAGAAGGGAAGAGAGAAAGAAGGAAGAGAAAGAGAGCAAAAAAGTAAAAGTGGAGGAGGGAGAGTAAAGGGAAGAAAAACAAACGAATAGACATAGAGAGACAGACAGATAAAGAGCCAGAGCCAGAAAGAGAGAGTGGAGAAGAGAGACAGAGAGAGAGAGAGAGAGAGAGAGAGAGAGAGAGAGAGAAAGCAAGGGAATTCTATATTTAATCTCACTCAGGTTTCCAAAACAAAATAGTCACTTTTCTAAATGTAGTTTCCTGGGGGTGCTTTGAAAGACTTGGGTATCAAAGATCCTATAGAAGAAAACAACCATAAAAGAAGTATATAGAGTACCCAAATCATAACCTCTTAAATATTTCAATTTGTATGCTAGCTTCCTCAGCTTGACAGGTTTATACATTATTCTCCCTATCATCATCATAGGATTTTTTTAAAGGATGAAAAATCTGTTAGGAGAAGCATATCAGGATGAGTAGATACCAAAAATCATGGCATTTAGAATAAAATTTAGTTTTAATGTTAACTTGACCCTAACAGTAAAGCCTGTGTGGGGTAAGGATAATGGAATACTTAGAGAGAAATGCAGCCACCAAATGTGTATTTTCTTCATTATCAGCTTTCTATACTACTGGCCCTAAGCTGACCACATTGCAAGAGAAAATAAACAAATCTATACTATTACAATGTTATGTTATAGACAGTATAGTATGGGAGAAAGAGTTATGATTTTGATGAAAGATTAGGGCTCAAATTCCAATTCTGCTAATTGCTATCTGTATGACCTTGGGAAAATAACTTAAAATTTCCATACCAGTTTCCTCATCAAACAAGTAAGTCAATAATCATTTGTAAGCATAAAATGTGGACAGGGCTTTCTGTTAGCCACACAAGATGATACAAACTGAAACCTGCCTCCTGCTCTATAGCAGGAGAAAAACATCGCATGAAGACAAATTTTTATATAATATTAAGTGATAAGTGAATTGGAGTGGGGATTACCAGAAATACTTTGTAGAGTCTGAGGAAGAATATATTTAAGAATGGCAAGGAGACAGTGGTAGTAAAAGACTTTCCTAGAAATGTTTGTTTTGGTTTTTAATATATTATGTTATATATTTGGCCTTAATATAAGTAGCAGCTCAAAAAGAGTATATGAATTGCTTAGGGAGGACTAGCACCTCTAATAAAGGTTCTTGCTAAGTCCTTTTCAGAACTGTTCTCCCACCATTGGAATCCACTTGTCATCCAACTCACCTCTGACTCCAAGAAGCTGTAGCATATATAGCAGCCATATCCTTGTAAACTGTCTCAGAGACAGGCTAAAACAGATTTAACACCATTGATGAGTTATGGGGATTCTCCCCTCAAGTATGTGATGACTTTTACCAATGGAATGGGCAGATGAGGAGAATTCCAGTAACCTTCTGACTTGTTCAGCTTCCTTTTCATGGGCAGGATGAGTGCTCCAGAAGCTGCCACTGCTGCTGCTAATTCAATGGATACCAATTCCTGCTCCTAGGTGGTTGGACCTAGAGCTGTACTAATGTAGCCTGCCACATCAGCCAAGAAAAAAGTAAGAATGACTGGTGATGGTTTGTGATGCAGTATATGATCTTGGCATCTTTGGTGTCTGACCAAGCTTTAAGTACTCTATAATACTTGCTTCAGCTGCTTTATGGCCTTTAGGACATAGTATATAACTTGTTAAAAGGAGATTACAAGGATCTCTTTGTCAGCATGGAAGCCCAACTCTGTTGCTTTGTCATACTAAGATCTGGGTCACAGTTCTGGGTGGCAGTCCCAGAGTAGAGAGGAATACTAGCACACAAGAGCTTGCAGTCACAGTTAAGCAGAAACCCTTCTCATAGTTCCAGAACAGAAAAGAGTGTTTGTAGTCACTCATAGACCAGAGCACAGGACAGTAGTAAACACACCTCTACTTAGATCATACCACCTTTGAATAACTTACAGGTCCCTAGAACTATCTCTGTAAACCTGCATCAAACTCCTGAAGCTTGGGACAGTGCACCTACTAACCTAGAAACAAAGTCCTACTTTGACATAGAAATAAAAGACAAGAAATAAGCTGTGGAAATGAGCAAACAATAGAAAAAGATTCTAACAATTAAAAGTTACTATATGACAAGGAAGATCAAAACATACACTCAGAAGATAAGAAAGTCAAATATCTTACATCTAAAGCCTCCATGAAAAAAATATGAATTTATTTCAAGTCATGGAAGAGCTCAAAAAGATTTGAAAAAGTAAGTAATAGAAGTAGAAGAAAAATGGGAAGGGAAATGAGAGTGATGTAAGAAAATTCATAAAAAAAAATTTCACTATTTAGTTAAGGGGACCAAAAAATACTGAAGAAAGTAACATCTTAAAAAAGACTTAGCCAGATGGTAAAGAAAGCACAAAGAAGCAATGAGGAGAAGAACTCCTTAAAAAGCAGAATTAACCAAATGGAAAAAGAGGCACAAAAATTCACTGAAAGGAAAACTCCTGAAAAGACAGAATTGACCAAATGGGGAAAAATCCTCTGAAAAAAAACAATTCCTTTAAAATAGAATAGGACAAATGGAAGGAGTTACACTGAAGAAAATAATTCCTTAAAAGTCAGAATTGATCTGATGGACCTGGCCATCTTCAGCAATGGGGATAACCAGTAATGAACTGAACCAGCTACACCCAGCAAAAGAACTCTGGGAGATGACTAAGAACCATTACATTGAATTCCCAATCCTTATATTTTTGCCTGCCTGCATATATTTTTTTTTATTTCCTTCACAGGCTAATGGTACAATATTTCAGAGTCCGATTTTTTTTTGTACAGCAAAATAACAGTTTGGACATGTAAACTTATTTTGTATTTAATTTATACTTTAATATATTTAACATGTACTGGTCATCGCACCATGTAGGGGAGGGGTGAGGTGAAGGAGGGGAAAAATTGGAACAAAAGGTTTGGCAATTGTCAATGCTGTAAAATTACCCATGCATATAACTTGTAAATAAAAAGCTATAATAAAAAAAAAGGCAAATAAAGCAGACACAAATTCAAAAAAAAAAGTCAGAATTGAGCAAATGAAAACTATTTACTTTATGGAAAATGAAGAAACAATAAAGCAAAACAAAAACAATGAAAAATAGAAGAAAATGTGAAATATCTCATTGGAAAATAAAAACAACTCACTTGGAAAATAGATCCAGGAAAGAGAATTTAAAAATCATTGCAGTACCTGAAAGTCATGAACCCCTCCATCCAAAAAAAGATTAGACATCTTTCAAGAGGTTGTCTGGAAAAAATTGTCCTGATATTCTAAAAGCTGAGAGGTAAAATAGAAATGGAAAAAATCTACTGATTACTTCCTGAAAGAGTTTCAAAAAAGAAAACTCCTAGAAACATTATAGTTAATTTCAGAGATCCCAGATCAAGGGGAAAATGTTGCAAGCAGCCAAAAAGAAACAATTCAGCTACTGTGGAGACATAGTCAGGACAACACAAGATTTACCAGCTTCTAAATTAGAGTCAAAATCTTGCAGGAGGAAAAAAATGAGCATTCAATGAAATACAGGATTTTCAAGTATTACAGATGAAAAGAACAGAGCTGAAAGAAAATTTGACTTTTATATATGACTCTAGAAAAGCATAACAAGGTAAACAGCAAAGAAAACGAATAAGGGACTTAAGGTTGAACTATTTACTTTTTTTTTTTTTTCTGAGGCAATTGGGGTTAAGTGTTAAGTGTTTAAGGCCAGATTTGAATTTAGGTTCTCCAGACTTTAGGGCTGGTGGTCTATCCACTGCACCACGTAGCTGCCCCAACTGTTTACATTTCTTTTTGGAAAGATGACACTTGCAATTCATACTAACTTTCTCATCATTGAGGCAGTTATAAGGAGTATATATAGACACAGGGTTAGTTAAATATGAAGGAATGGTATCTTTAAAAGTACAATGAATGGGTGAGAGAAGAATGTACTGTGAAAAAGGGAGAGAGGTGCAATGGCATAAATTATCTAGCATTAAAAAAGGCAAAAAACAAATGCTTTTAAAGTAGAGGGAAAAGGGGAGAAAGTGAGGGGGCATGAGAGAACTTTACCATCTAAGAACTGGCTCAAAGAACAAAGAACATATACACTTAATTAGGTTTAGAAATCTATCTTACCCCATAAGATAAATGGATTAATGGGTGAGAGAAGAATATATTGGGAAAAAAGCAAAAGAGACAGGTAAAATGATATAAATTATCTGGCATGAAAGAGACAAAAATGCTTTTACAATGGAGGGGAAGAGGGAGAAGGTGAGGGGGAATAAGAGAACCTTACTATCCCAGAATAGGCTCAAAGAGCAAAGAACAAATACACTTAATTAGCTTTAGAAATCTATCTTATACTACAAGATAATGGGAGGGGAAGAGGATAAGTGGAGAGAAGATCTGAGGAGGGCGGTGTCTGAATCAGTTAGCTGTAGTAATTGTGAAAAAAAAATTGAACTAAGTTTCTTGGAGTGAAGAACTGTTTGTTTGTTTGTTTGTTTTCTGCCAAGCATCATTTAGATATTTATAACATTATTTGTGAGCCATACAAAATATTCAACTTATAGAACTCAACCACAGGGAGATTGTTGTACCTAGCTTTCAGCTCATCATCACCTGCAATTGCCTTAGCAAATGATTTTGTGGGTCTTATACAGCTTCTGTGCTGTTTGTTCCCAATCCATGATATAGAAGATTAGATTTTAGTTGGGGCTTAAAGGACATCAGGGAAGCTAATAAGAAGAAATGGAAAAAGGCCTCATTTCTAAAATATATAGAGAATTAACTCAAATTTATAAGATTTCAAGCCATTCTCCAATTGATAAATGGTCAAAGGATATGAACAGACAATTTTCAGATGAAAAAATTGAAACTATTTCTAGTCATATGAAAAGGTGTTCCAAATCACTATGCTCAAAGGAATGCAAATTAAGACAACTCTGAGATACCACTCCACACCTGTCAGATTTGCTAATATGTCGGGAAAAGGTAATGATGAATATTGTAGGGAATGTGGGAAAATTGTGACACTGATACATTGTTGGTGGGCCTGTGAATGGATCCAACCATTCTGGAGAGCAATTTGGAACTATGCTCAAAAAGTTATCAAACTGTGCATACCCTTTGATCCAGCAGTGTTTCTACTGGGATTATATCCCAAAGAGAACTTAAAGGAAGGAAATGGACCCACATGTGCAAAAATATTTGTGGCAACCCTTTTTGTAGTGGTTAGAAAGTGGACAATGAATGGATGCCCATCAATTGGAGAATGGTTGAATAAGTTATGGTATATGAATGTTATGGAATATAATTGTTCTGTAAGAAACGACCAACAGGATGATTTCAGAGAAGCTTGGAGAGAACTACATGAACTGATGCTAAGTGAAATGAGCAGAACCAGGGGATCATTAAACATGGCAACAACAAGACTATACAATGATCAATTCTGCTGAATATGTCTCTTCAACAATGAGATGATTGAAACCAGTTCCAATTGTTCAGTGATGAAGAAACTCATCTACACCCAGAAAGAGGCCTGTGGAACTGAGTGTGGAGAGGGTCAGTGTTGAAAAATTACCCATGCATATGTTTTGTAAATAAAAAGCTTTAATAGAATTTTTTTAAAAAGAAGAAAAAATGGAGAGAGAGATCATTCCAGACAAGAGGGGAGGGGGGAAGAACAGCAATAAGACCAATGTTAGGGGATCAAAGAGTACATGGTGGGGAGTAAAGTATAAGACTAGAAAGATAAAAGGAGCTTTAATGATAATAAGCCACTGTAATTTATTGAATAGGGAGATAATACATTACATCT
Organism: Sarcophilus harrisii; assembly: GCF_902635505.1. Classification (NCBI taxonomy): domain Eukaryota; kingdom Metazoa; phylum Chordata; class Mammalia; order Dasyuromorphia; family Dasyuridae; genus Sarcophilus; species Sarcophilus harrisii. The sequence continues at coordinate 613,543,197 of NC_045426.1, read as the reverse complement.
TGAAAATCATATTGAGATCTGAATGGAGGATTGATTGGAATAAGGAGAGATTTAAGGCAGGTAAATTCATAAACAGAACATTTCAACAATCCAGGTGTGAGGTGATGAGAGCCTGCTCTTGACTGGTGGCAGTGTCAGAAGAAAGAAATGGTGAATATTTGAGGTTTGTTACAAAGGCAAAATCAACAGGTTTTGACAACAGACTGATTATTAAAAGCAAATGATGATGAATAATCAAAAATGGAAGTGGGATAATGGTATTACCATCTAGAGTGCAGGGTCAAGTGATTAGGGGGGAAATAAGCCTGGATTTGGTTTTAGACATGTCTCTCTTTACTAATATAGCCACTATCCTAGTTCAGACTCTTATCAACTCTTGTGATAGTATCCTAATTGGTCTTCTATCTGAAGCCTCTCTTCCACTCCAATTCATCTTTTACTCATCTGCCGAGATTGAATCATATCATTTTCCTGCTCATTAGGCTCCAATGCCTCCTTTTAGGATCAAATTTAAACTCCTCTCTTTGGCATTTGAAGGTCTTCAAAACCTGGTCCCTTCCAACTTTTCCTGCCTTGTTATATTTTATTCCCTTCTAGTACATTCAACAACCCAGTAGTACATACCTAATTGCTATTCCTCAAACTCAGCAGTCTATCTGTGCTCTCCTTACCTTATGTTCTGGCTCTCTCCATTCTTGAAATGCTTTACTTACTTATCTCTTCCTCTTAGCTACTCTTGCTTTCTTGAAGACCCAGTACAACCTCACTTTATCCAAGAGGTTTTCCAGATGCCTTTGGCTTCTGGTGTCTTCACCTCTCAGATACATTTTTATCTGCTTTATACATATTATATATGTACCTAGTTATTTATATACTATCTCTCCATTTAGAATTGAGCTCTGTGAGGATAAGGGTCATTTGCTTTTTTTTACCTTTATTTAAATCCCTATTGCTTAGTATAAAACCTAGCACAGACATACAAAGAGTAAACACTTAATAAATGCTTATTGATTGACATTGATTTTACAGAGGAAGAAAACTGAGTCTTTGAAATATTTAGGGCTTTTTTCATCATCACATTATTGGAACTGATTTTACACTTATGGGACTGAAATTGCTCTTCATCTTTAGTTCTGGAAAAGGATCAATGACATCAGGAGGATGGTATCTCGACTTGCAAGTGGATTAGATTTAAAATGAGGCAGAGCTCTGCAAAATTCATCAGTCTCACTCCCTCTTGTAGAGTTATTAGAGTCCAATGGCGAGTTATAGGTCAGGATGACTGGTGGTGGCCCCAGATGCAGTGGGAGATCTTGGCTTTTTAAGGTATAGTCTTTTCCAGGTTTCAATTTGTCTGACACAACACCTATTCAGTAATTAAAAGTTTGGTAAGAATTGGGGATGGAAAAAATGGTCTTCTTTGCCTTTATAAATAGTCAAGGAAGGGGAGATCTTCAGAGTTTCTGGCCAGAACAGATAGGTCTTCTAACTCTAAGTTGTATGCTTTATTTATTTCCTCAGGCTTTTCTGGATCTTCCCAATTGTCTGTGCCCTGTCTCTAAAAAATCATTACCTTAGTTTTATGGCAAAAATATTTTTATTTATCTGTATACACATTATGTTATTACCAGCAATGATAATAATAATGACAACAACAATAACAATAGCTAACACTCATATAGAACTTAAAAGGATACAAAGTACTTTAAATATAATTTCCTGAGGAGAAAAACAGCATTATTTTTGTCTTTGTATCACTAGCACCTAGAATAATATCTTGGTTAAAGCAGAGCTTTAATAAATGTTGAATTGAATTGTATTGAATTTGCCCTATCTATTATACCAAACTGCCTCCATCAAAGTCATGCTTGATAATAAAGAATAGCCAATAGAAAAGAATTAGTACCCCTTCAATTGGTCAGAACAACATTGATCTGAGTTTTATATGTTGAACAGACTGAAATTATTTCATCTTAATTGGGGAGAAAATTGATGAATTTCTGGGGATTGAATTTGATTCATGTGGTTTTCAACTGATGGGTTTTAGAATGAGATTGAATCACATAGCAATGTGTTAATGGCTGCAAAACCACATGAAACTGAGGAGAAAAGATGGCAAAAAATTGCTTTAGGTCCAAATTGGCATGTTTCCTGTAGTTCTCTTTGATAGCCTCATCAGGAAGATGAGCCATTCAAAAAATAATAAAAGGTGAAAATGGACAAGAGAAATGTTAATGATTATTAACTCACTGATTAATAGTACAACTCTCTTTACTTTATATAAGTTTGTATCTTCTCTAGAAGTGTAGGAATATGACTGGTCAAAGAATGTAAAGACCCATATTACATGATATGGGATGCTTAGGAAGTCATACTGGGGTGGGGGAGGGCAGGAAAAGCATTTGCACTTGGGATCATTGGGCTATAGATTTCAAGCTGGTAGTAGTAGCTATTGGAAAGAACATTAAATCTGGAGTCAGAGGATTTGTGTTCCAAACTCATCTACACTGCTTACTTGTTATGCGACTTTAGATAAATCATTAAATCACAGATCTCAGTTTATTTAATTTAAAATTAATGAGTTGGACTAGATAGCTTATTAAGTTCCCTTTTATTAGGTCTATAATCTTATGATCCCAGAATACCTTAGAAGTCTTCTTCATTTTGCAGATAAGTAAACTTTAAATTCTATAATTCTTATTCTGTAATGTTCACTCTAAATAGCTTTTAACTATTTCTGAAAATCAAAAGCATTCTTAAAAGGCATCAGTATTTGCCATCATTGAGAATACTTAAAAGAAGACATGTAAGGTATTTATGAAAGAAGGGTTTTCATAGAAGTTTGAATAATAATAATAATAACACCAAACACTTAAATAGTGTTTTATATTTACAATATACTTTACATAAATTGTCTCATCTGAGCCTCTCAACAACCCTGAGATATAAATATCATAGGTACCATTACGCCCATTTAGCAGGACAATTAAATAACTTCTTCATTACTTACCATGAACATTTACATTTGGCTTTAAGTTTCACAAAATATTTTGCATGTATTATCTCAGTTGATCCTCACAACAACCCTGTGAAGTAGGTGCTGTTATTATTCTCACTTTACTATTTACTTGTTATATGATCTTAAGGATGAGTCATTTAACTTTTTAATCCAATTTTAATGTGTTATTATTACAGAAATAAGATAAGTAAAACTTCTGCATCAAGTATGTGTATACGTGAAGCAAACCAATTTTTTATTGGTCATGCCAGAAAACGTCTTTCCTCTCCTTGAGTTCATCCCTGCTCTTGGGAAATGGGAACTATGCATTTTCACTGGCATTCTGGAATTATCTGGCTATTGAATTAATTATTGGATTGATGCTTTCTAACCATATGTGTCCCACAATGTTCTATCCTGAACCATTTTCTCTTCTCACTTTATACTATTTCATTTTGTGGCTAAATCGGCTCCTATGGATTTAATTACCACCTTTATGCTAATGTTTCTCGGATCTACCTATTCTTTCCTAACCTATCTGCTGACTTCCAATCTCACATCTCAATTGCTTTCACAGACAATAATGTGTACCACCTACTTCACACAGTTTTTGTGAGTAGTAGTTGTTCATTTTTCATTTTCAATTTCAAAAACTACAATGATATCATGAAAGTAATGTGTTGACTAGTTCATGTATTGGATTTAAGTGAGGAAAGTTGCACAAAGTCATCAGCCTCACTCTCTCTTCTAGAATCATCAAAGACTAGTGCCAAGACAAAGGCAAGATGACTGGAGGCTGGGATCTTAGATTTCTGACCAAGCTCTAGACATTCCTGCTTCAACAACTTTCATGGCTGTTGGAACTCATTATTTTCATCTATTCATTCCACTACAGAGAGAAAAAGGGAAGGAACTTTTCATATGCTTGGAGTAGATATCTTCCAATTCACTTATGGTTTTGGGATTTGTCAGTTACCTTCAACTTTGTTTAGTCCATCTGCCAAATACAATATCAATGTCACTCATCATTATCCCATAAACAATTTTTTTCCTTTGGTCTCTGCTCCGAAATTTTCAATCTATAAAGCCTTAAACATTCCTGCCACTAGTTTTTATGAAACCAAAGAAGATATATTATTTTTGTACCCTACAAACACAAGTAATTATGGGACCATGCAATTGGAGCTGAATGAGGAAATAATTAGTGGATAATTCAAATTCTTTTTTTTAATATTTTTTTATTTGCAAATATATGGAAAGATAATTTTCAACATTCACCCTTGCAAAACCTTATGTTCCAATTTTTTCCCTCCCTTCCCCACATCCCATTATAGATCACAAGTAACCCTATATAAGTTCAACATATATAATCTTCTACACATATTTTCACATATCATGCTGTACAAGAAAAATCAGATCAAAAAGAAAAAAGAAAGAAAACAAAAAGCAAGCAATCAACAACAAAAATTGTGAAAATACTTTGTTGTGATCCACCATCAGACCCAGCAGGTCTCTTTCTGGATTCAGATGGCTCTCTCCATCACAAGTCTATTGGGATTGGCCTGAATCACCTCATTATTTAAAGAGCCATGTCCATCAGAATTGATCATTGTATAACCTTGTTGTTGCTTTGTACAATGATCCCTTTGTTCTCCTCATTTCATTTAGCACCAATTTATGTAAATCTCTCCAGGCTTCTCTGAAATCATCTTGCTGCTTGTTTCTTATAGAACAATAATATTCCATAATATTCATATACCATTATTTAGCCATTTCTCCCTTATGGGAATACACGCAGGCTAACTCTAATTTTTTTTTTATTTAATAGCCTTTTATTTACAGGATATATGCATGGGTAACTTTACAGCATTAACAATTGCCAAACCTCTTGTTCCAATTTTTCACCTCTTACCCCCCCACCCCTCCCCTAGATGGCAGGATGACCAGTAGATGTTAAATACATTAAAATATAAATTAGATACACAATAAGTATACATGCTAACTCTAATTTTTACAAAGTTATTCCTTATAAGTAAAATTTTAACTTGCTATAAGCTTCACCCATATGACTTTGAGTCCCTTTTATATGAGGATTAGTGGAAGTAAGAATATTAGTCCTAAAAAGGGAGGACTCTGGACTTGGCAGGGATGAGGTGAAGGAGAGGGACAGAATATCTGGCCTTAAGTATTACTAGAGCTGTCAAGAAAAAGAGATTATCTTTATTTGAATATATTTGGGGTTACTCCTGATGGTATTCCATCATGTGGGCTGGCTGGGAATTAAGAAGTGATTACTACTTAATGTTTTGTGCTCAAAAGTAGCCAAAACTGGAAAAATCATGTGAAAGTCAAGAGTCCATAGCTTAAAGGCTCACTGTAGAAGCCAGAGGCAGATATAGTGTTGACTAGATCAGCAGCAAGACTATCAGGATTATTACATTTGGGTGCCTAAAGGAGTGTGTGTGTGTGTGTGTGTGTGTGTGTGTGTGTGTGTGAGAGAGAGAGAGAGAGAAAGAGAGAGAGAGAGACAGAGACAGAGACAGAGACAGAGAGAAAGAGGGAGGGAGGGAGGAAAGAAAGGAGGGAGAGTGAGGGGAGGGAGAGAGAGCAACACAGAGACAGAATATGTTCACACATGTATTTGGCTCTGTGAAGTTGGTCCTGCCTTCCAACACTCCTCAAATTGTTTTTGGATTAAAATTTAGCAACCTCAATAGTGGTATTTATTATTCCATAATAAAACTACTATATACAATCAATGATAGACACTACGAAAGATGTAAATAGTCTTCTTTTTTTTTTACATAACAATTTCTCATATATTGAAAGAGAACTACCATCTTCCTCCTACAGTAAGCTTCTTATTTAGGTTAAATATTCCTAGTTCATTTAATCAATCTTTATACCAGATAGTATCAAGGATCCTCTCTATCCTAATCACTCTTTTCTGGATGCACTCCATTTGTCCACTGATGCTTTCTAATTGTGTGACCATGAGCAAATTACTTAACCTTGATTAACTCAGTTTTCTCAGCTTTAAAATGATAGTAATAATATCTAGAGTATCTATCTCAGGTTTTTTTGAAGCCAAAAAGAGATAAAATATGTATCGCTCTATAAATGTCTGTTTGTATTTCATAGTCTTCTTTGTCTTATAGTTATTTCTATGAATTTTGTGTTTCCTTCTACTGAATATTAAACTCCTTGGTAGTAAAAACTTGTGTCTTATACTTCTAAATACCCTATCTGACAGTAGACACTCAGCTAAAATTGACCAAGAATGGGGAGTGTTGCATTTCTTATGTGTGGATTTCCAGAATTCCACATTGTTCCTATAGGTACTTGATAAATTCATGTTGATTGATTATTGAATCAATGAGTGGTTTCTAGGAGTTTTAATTATTAAAGAACTTAGTTCTTTCTCAGGATGTAATTGGAATTTTCCATCCCAAGTTTATTAGAATTTCCTTGAATCACCACATTGTTGAGAAGATCCATAATCTTGTTGTTACTGTGTACAATGTTCTCTTGATTCTATTCACTTCATTCAGGATCAGTTCATGTAAGTCTTTCCAGGTTTTTCTGAAATCACCTGTTCATCATTTCTTTTAAATAATAATATTTCAGTACCTTCATATACCATAACTTATTCATCCATTCTCCAACTAATGGGCATTTATTCAATTTCCAGTTCTTTGCTACTTCAAAAAGGGCTTCTACAAACATTTTTTCACATATGGGTCCTTTTCTCTATTTATAAATTAATTTTTGAAAGGTGGTGATAGGAAATGAAAGAGGAACTTCTAGGGATGCCAGAAGAGATCAAAAATAGATAGTAACACTTGAGATTAACTTTGAATAAAGTTAGAAAGTATTGGGGAGGGAGGCAATTGGAGTTAAGTGATTTGCACAGAATCACACAGCTAGTAGTTGTTGTGTCTGAGGCCAGATCTGAACTCAGGTACTCATGATTCTAGAGTTGGTTCTCTATCCACTGTGCCATTTAGATGCCCCAGAAGTTAGAAATTCTAAAAATTCTAATGATACAAGGATACATACCAGATATAGGAGACAATTTTTGGAAGGCACAGAGATTAAAAGAGAAATGTCTCATACAAGAAAGAGCAAGAAAGCCATTTAGATCATAGCTGAGTGTGGTGAGCTTTAGATTATAAACAGAAATGTTTATCATGGATCATGGATCGATAGAAAACAACTGAAGCTTCTTAACCAGGATAGTGACATAATACACCCTGTGCTTTATGAATATTACTCTGGCAGCTAGGTGGCAAATACATTCGGGAGGGGAAAGATTTAAAGCAAAAGATATCGATGATCTGAACTAGTATTGTTATTGAAGCAAGAAATAAACCCACAATTTATGTAATTAAGGTGGGACATGGGTAATGACTCAGCAAAGGAGATCACAAAAGAATAAACAGATAAGAGGCAACCCAAAAGACAAAAAATTTCTTGTAGCAACTCACGAAACCATTTCCTAAAATATAGGGGTGGTGATTTCCACAGCAGAGGAATATCTACTCTGATAAAATTCTGAAAAAAAAGTATATTTAAGAGAGGCTAAAATACACTATATTTGTTGGCTCTTCCAAAACCTACTGAAAAGATGAATCTTGGATTATGAGACACTCAAGAAGCTTATCTGCCAAAAGACCATTTTATGAGGAAAAGGGGAATCATGCTTTGATTAAATTTTAAGTTTTTAATTTACATATAGAAGTATATATACTTGTAAACATGTAAAATTATATAAATGTTTTTGCCAAGTTTGCAAAATTTCTTTTTTTTTACCATTTTATTTTTTTTGACAGTTGCAAAACCTTTTATTCCAACTTTTCCCCTTCTCTCCCTCCCCCAGATGTCAAGTTGATCAATACATGTTAAATATGTTAAAGTATAAGTTAAATGCAATACATGTATACATGTCCATACAGTTATTTTGCTGTACAAAAAGAATTGGACTTTGAAATAGTGTACCATTAGCCTGTGAAAAAAATCAAAAATGCAGGAGAACAAAAATAGAGGGATTGGGAATTCTATGTAGTGGTTCATAGTCACCTCTAAGATTTTTTTGACTGGGTGTAGCTGGTTCAATTCATTACTGCTCTACTGGAACTGATTTGGCAAAGAAGGAACACACAACTCTCTGAGCCTCTCTCATACCCTCACCACCAATTATTAAATTCAGCCTCAAAAATAGCGCTTGACTGGTAAAATTCATGAAGATTGGAAGTGCAACAACTGACCAGCCAAAGATAATCTGGAAGATTGCCAGAAAAAGTTTGCAAAATTTCAAATGAGTTGTAGAATTTTAATGTAACACCTCATTTACCTCTTGTTTTCCTTTATAATATTTTGGATCTTTAGGTGCCAAAGTTAGAAGAATAGAATAGAGAATAGAGAAAATAGTGATAACTAGAATGGAAGTGTCAGATGTCTCACAATGGTCACTCTCTGAGAGAATGTTTTAAAATGTCCAGGAAAGGTACTCTGAATAGCTTTCTGAATCCTATTCTTAGGCTTTTGGTAGATAGACATTTACTTGACATCTAAAAGAGACATGAAGAAGGAAACTGTGCTAGGTAGACATCTCAGGATTTCTCCAAATTTAGTGAATAATACTAAACAATAGTAACTAAACTAAATAGTAAATGAAATAATAAACAATAATATTTGCCTCCTGGGCAGTCAGGAATCAAAGGAGACCTAATTAGAGAAGCAATACCATGATATATAGCTGATGATCACCACTAGAAGTGAGTAGAAGGTGAGATAGAAAGAGGAAGGTTGTAGAAAGATAGGATTGTTAGAGTTGTGGGTTGGGTCAAACATTCTAGAAAACAATTTGGAATTAAATAAAGAAAGGGGCCAAAAAAATTCCCATATCATTTGATGGAGAGATTCCAGTGCTAGACAAATACACCCAAGAAAATCAATGATAAAAATAAAATGTCTGTGTGTGTGTGTGTGTGTGTGTGTGTGTGTGTGTGTGTCAGGTCTGAGAGTGCTATTAGACAGACACATACACACACACAATGATATCAAGGACAGATGTTTTGATTTGTATGTGAACTGGATTGAAGTGAAGCAGAGTTGAACAAAGTTATCAGTGTCATTCTTTCCTCCTAAATCATCTAAGGCAAGACAAAATTCAGGATGACTGGGAGCAGTCCAGGTTGAAATGGATGACCTTGGTATCTTCTGTGAATAATCAAGTTCTAAAAGCTCCACAGAAGTGTTCAGCTACACATTGGAAGAAATTATGTTCATCCACCCATTTCACTGGAAAAAATCTTCACATGCTTGTAGGAAACATCTATGAAATGTTACTCTGCTATAAAAAAGATAATTATGATAAATACAGAGAAGCATAGGAAGATATGAAAAGATGTGAATTTAAAATGACAGGAAAACTATATACAATGATTACAACAATGTAAAGAAAATAAAACAATTGAAAATGAATGTTGACAAATTTTCATGATAAAGCTGAGCGTAGAAGAAGAGATTTTAAAAAGCATATCCCTTTCTTCTTTGCAGAGATTGTAATGCTAGTCTTTTAAAAATATATTGATCAGTTTTGCTAAATTTTTCTTTCACTTTTACATTAAGGAATGATTTTATGAGAGGTATAGAATGGAGAGATATTTTAGGAACATACTGGTAAATCTTTAACACTGGGTATGGGGGGAAGGGAATATATGAATGACACCCTTCAACGTCTAACCTACATTATTAATATTCTGGCTAGCATGTTTGTATAGCATGCCCTGATTTATAGAATTTGTCTATTCCTGAAATGTGTTTATTCTGAAAACTTAACAATTGTCTCTCAAGAACCATTTTATTTTTTAAGCTGTCTCCAAAAAATTCCTCCATAAAGGTAGATAAAAAAAAAAAAAAGGTAGCAATGAAAATGTTTTGTTTTGTTTTGAAGATTGATGTGATTTGGTTTGCAATGATCTAAATTCCACACCCTTTCCTCCTCAGTTTTACTTCTGGAAATGAGTACTTAGAAACATTATCTACAGGAAGTCCTTTGGGTTTTTATGTTCCCACTGGGACAGCAGAGAACAAAACACAGAGGAGAGGCTGGTCATCAGAAAACCACAAACTAGCACTGGTGTTTATGGTGATTTTAGTATTGTTACTTTTTAATTTCAAGTCCCTTTAAATCCCCTCTGAGTCTAAATATTGAATAAGTTAATTCTTTAAGGATATATTGAGAAACAAAAGGAAGATCTAGGAACCTGGGAATGGGAGCTAAAGTCACTTGATAAGATATGATTTTGAGGGAATATATCCATTCCCTTAGATTTAAGGTGAATATGGAACACTGAAGAGTATATATATATATATATATATAGAGCTGTCTCAGGGAACACTCAGTGCTCTGTGAGCTGGTATAACTCAAACTTCAAATGACACCTAATGGCACATAAAGATAGAACACCTGCAGCATCTTCTCCAAGCCATAGCACCTTCTACTGGAAAAACAAACTTCTCTGTGTATGATATATGTATACTACAATAAATAAAGATCTCCAAGGTTATTAGGATGACATAAGGGAAGCACTCCAGCTCTGAAGTCAGAGGATGTGGGTTCAAACTCCACCTGAATGGATTAGACCAGATGGTTTATTAGGTTTTTTCCAGCTCTATTTCTATAACTTTATTCATCCCATAACCCAACATACTTTACATTTTAGGAAACTCCTCTCCTGATATTGGTCTTGATATCAGTGACCAGGTAACTATGGTAAATGAGAATAGGCTTGAGTCTCTAATGCCATGTACTCATCAGGAATGTGAATAAAAATCAGAGAAGATAAGTAGGATGGGTCCATAGCTGTTGTCTTCCCTCTGAGATAATCTTCCGTTTAAAAATGTATGTATTGGGGCAGCTAAGTAGTCTAGTAGATAGAGCACCAGCCGTGAAGTCTGGAAGATCTGACTTCAAATATGGTCTCAGACACTTAACACTTCCTAGCTGTGTGACCCTGGGCAAGTCACTTAACCCCAATTGCCTCAGGAAAAAAAAGTATGCATCATATATGTAGTGGGAGAATGGTACCAGAACAGAATCCATCACACATCAGTGTGCTCAGCTGATATAATTTCCCCACCTGAAAGAGTATAGAAAGACTGCTTCTGGGAGAGTTGTGATGATTTGTACTAAAAGATCTTAAAAGGAACATTGGAATATGCATAAACATTGTGTAATTAGTTCTAGTCTGTTAACCACCTGATTCAGAGAAACCTTTTTGATTGACTGCATGGCCAGAATGAGGAGAGCCTTCAAAAGTCAGTAGCAGCCCAGAGATTCAGCTTTTGCTTTTTCTTTCTTTTTGACTGCTCCCTCTTAGTCCCTGACACTGCTATTAAAAAAAAGGCCTTGAGTCTTTTCTTCTCTGAGATCATCATATAATTCCATGAAAGTGGTCTGTTTTGCTATTTGTTCTGTTATATTCTAGGTGAAAGAGATTAACCTAGAGGCATCAGACTTTTGAGTTATCATGTTAAGGATATCAGTCTTCTAGAAGTCTGAATCCATGCTGGATTTTACATCCAGCTCTGCATCAATGCCCCAAGGAGCAAGGAGTGGCATTTGGAAATGATCTTCAAAACCCAACCAGCAACAGCTGAACATAAAGACTCATCTAGTATCCATCCTTTATCTGTACCTGAATTTGGTGACCAATGCTGTGCAGAAAGTGCTAAAAGTAAGCCTATTCTTCCCAGACACTAGGATGCAAAAAGAATAGTTACCCCAAGATATTAGTGGAAATATTTTTATTTTTATTTTTGTTCTTGCTATATCTTCAAAGTAAACATCCTTATCAAAAAAGGTAATTGATGTGGTTAAATAGAACTTAGGTACTAATCAGTTACTGATACATGACCAAGTAAAGAAAACTTGTAGGAACTTGAACCAATCTCATTAGAAAAGATGCTTTTCTCAAACCTCTGAGACTATCCTTTAAACTTTAAGGGGTAGATGCTTAGGTCTCTAGTAGTGAGGCTAGAGAAAATTTGATGCATGTATATAATTTTTGTATATTGATTCTTTTATTAGAATTGGATTTCTTGCAGATGGGAAAAGTATATTTGCCTTTCTATATATCTCTAGCACTTAGTATAGTATCCTGTCTGGCATATAAAGTTAGGGCTTGCTTAATAAAAGTTTTGTTAACTGGCCAACTAGTATGTGTGAAGAGTGGCTATGAATTCAAGATAGAGAGTAAAAAGGTCAGAAGTGAGGGTGAGAAGGATCTAAAGGGGATAGTTCTCTGTTTAGGAAAATGAGAAAGAGGAATTATCTAAGAGTTTGGGAGCCCCTAAATTTTTGAAAACTTAATAATTTAGAAGGGCAACTAAATGGGACACAGGATAGAGAGCCAGGTCTTAAATCAGGAAGACTCAAGTTTCTGGCCTCAGTACTTACTAGCTGTGTGAGCCTGAGCAAGTCACTTATCCCTGTTTTCCTCAGTTCCTCTTCTGAAAAATGAGCTGAAGTCAATGATAAACGACTCCTATTGTATCTTTGCCAAGAAAATCCCAAAAGGGGTCATGAAGAGTCAGACATGACTAAAACAACTAAACAAAAACAAAATAGTTCAGAAAGTGTTAAGAGAAGACATATTAGAGTACAATACAGTCATTTTTTTCCCAGAGGAAGTTCTTCCTTAAGTCAAACAAAACCTACTTACCTCTAATTCCATTTATTTATGTCTTATGTTCTACCTTTTGAGACTAAATAGCATAAATTCTGACCTCTCTTCTTTGTAACAGACTTTCAAATATACCTGTATCTTTTCCAATCTGAATGTCCTTTACTGCTCCTTAGACTGGATGGGGGAAGCACTGTTTCCAGCTCCTGGAAGCATTCCTGATCCCATGTATCAACATTACAGCAGAGGAGTGTCGATCTAACCAGTGTTGAAGGAATTTCCAAAACAAATTGAGACATGTACTTCATTGAACCAAATAGAATGAATATTCTCTCATTGAATTTGTAGCTCTTTGCAGAGTACAGCTTTTGTTTCTTCTTTGTGTGATGGGTTTGGTGTGTACAAAAATGTGACTCAAATGGAATCCAAAAATCTTATATTGTTTTGCACAGAATCACAAAATCTCAGAAGAAAAAAAAAGACCTCATAGGTATTCTACTCCAAACATGTTGAAGAAAAAATCCCTATACTGCATCTTCTAAAAGTGGTCCATCAGGCAATCTCACTTAAGCATAGCATAAGATATTTGTCTACATCAAGTTGAAATCTGTTACCTTCTTGGCAACTTGCACTTATTATCCCTTTCTCTGCTCTCTAGGGCCAAGTAGAACAAATGTAAACCTTCTTCCACATGAAAGGGATTCCAAAGCCATATGTAGAAATTTTAACATCTAGAGAAGCACCAATGTGACTATAAGTAGAAAAATGTCATCAGGTCCTGAGGATATCATTGCATCAGTATTTGGAGACACAAAAAAATCTTCACATAGACAGGTCACTTGTGAATATTACCTGTGTTAGGGGTGGAGAAAGTATTGGAATGAAGTTAGACCAAGGTTTATCTGGATTCCAATGCTGGGGAGGAAGAGGGGGAAAGAAGCTCAGTACTAGGCTGCTTCCTATTTCATCCAAATCATTCTGGCTTTCATTGATTGGCTAAGCCCAAGCCTCACTTGTATGTCATTTGGATTCTGATGTCTCAGAGAAAGCATAGATAGTGATTATTTCTATTTTGTCCAGAAACCCAGAGGATCTTCTCCTCACAGATTAAAAGTTTTATCTAGCTAAAATAAAACATTCTTTGCCTCATTTTTGCCTTGTTTTAATTACTGAATGTTTCAGACAAACTGAAACCTGGGAAAGACCTTTACTCAAAAAAGGTGAGATCTCCCCCTCCATCTAGAGTCATCTCCAGGTAGCCTAATCTATATCTTGCCACTGGATCCAGATGGCTTCAGTGGGGAAAGTTGAGGCTGATGATTCTGCACAGCCCTGCCTTACTTAAATCCAATTCACTTGTGAGTCATATCTCCTACCTAACATCAAGGTTGAAAATTAAGGGCAAACAACAACAATTTTATGCAACTAACTTTACTGGCTAGTTGCTAAACTCATTATTTTTACATGCTAAAAGCACCTTCTAAATGTCAGCACTTTGGGACATAGCCCCCATCACTGCACTCTAAATTTGGTTTTAAATCCTTTAAAATACTTTTGAATACTTTTGCTGAGTCTTCCCTATCTCCTATATAGTGTAACAACCCCAATTCTTCATACCATGGTTTCCAATTCTATTATATTCAAGCAAAAATTTCTGAACATTCTGGTACTTGGAATAAAAGTGACTCCAATTAATTTTCAAAAACCTAAATTCCTCTGTCTTTATTGTTTAGTATTAATTATTCATCATCATCATCATTATTGCTTTGATGTTCAGAGTATCTTGCTTTCAACAAGCTCAAAGCAAATTTCCCAAATCTAACAAAAGTAATCTTTACAAAGTCTCCTTTGAGGAAGATGTAAAAATACATTTAATAAAATAAAGCAAAAGGCACTCTTTCAATCCTTTCCCAATCTCCCTCCTTTCTTTTCTTTTTCTTCCTCCTTATATTTGTACTCTCTCATTCCCCACCCTATAAAAAAGGATTAAGATCCCTTCAGAAAACTTCTCTTGGACTCCACAGGAGTAAGGGCACACTGTGATAAAATCAATATACTCACAGGATTTGGTACAGAAAATAGCATTTTCTAATTCTCATTCCCCTGGTTCATATGAGGCTGACTCTATAATGCTGTGGCTGGAATTTCAAAGAGCAGACAAATGCCTTCTGTTGAATTTCTCTCCCCATGATATCTTGAATGTAAGATCTCCTGGGGGTAGCAAACTCCCCAACTAATAAAAAGGTAGAAAACAGAGGGCAAACAACATCACAGGAGTGAGTAAGCAACACACAAGCTATTTTCAAACAATACCAGAATGTCATTTTTCTTTCTTTCTTCTTTTCTTTTTAATCAAGCATGGGCTTCTAAGACTTACAAGCAGGTGAAATGGAAGAGATTGCTCCCAAACCCCCAAAGACTATTCAGTTTTAAAATTGAGTATAAAGTTCTCAATTCAGCAAGTATTTATTGAGTACAAGCCAACTGATTTCACAGCAACATGGAAAGAGATTCCAGCTTTAGAATCCAAGGATCTGTGTTCAAATCCTGGTCATTCTATGAGGTAGCTTGGTGCCAGAAATTGGTGCTGGATTTGCAGTCAGAAAGACCCGAGATCAAATATTTCTTCAGATATGTTTTTAACTGTGTGAGCACAGGCAAATCACTCTAAGCCTAAATTTCCTTACTAATAAAATGTGAGTGATGATACTTACTTCACAGGATCATTGTAAGGATCTAATGAGATAGTATATATAAAGGCCTTTGAAAGCCTTAAAGAGCAAGTGTTAGTTATTATCCTTGTTGAGTGACATTATGATGAGAACTCTGGACCAGTTTAGGGGCTGCACCAGCTTGTTCTCAGGCATTGCTAAAACGGGCCCATTCTGTTCCTAATATCAACCGTGATGGTATTTCAAGTTTTCTCAGACTGTTTTGGTTAATCTTAGGATTAAGATCCTTGATGGGAACTCAGTTTTTCCCAGACTGTCTTTAAGACAGTCTCAACATCTACACTACACAACCTTGACATTTTCTAGATCCCACCTTTATTTCCCCACCTCCTCTGAGTTACCAACTTCCTGGTTCCTTCCCTTACTCCCTAGATCCTGCTCCACCCACTCCTCTATCTCCCCAAAATACAAAAGTCAAGTCTCCTCAAAAGCAAGTTAGTCAGTATGGCTCTGCTTTAACTAGAGGTATTTGTTGGAGCTCATGTGCATTTTACATAACAAAATAGCAAATCTCTCCTACCTGTGATGGATGTCTTATCTTGGTTATTTTGTGACTCTAACTGCTATGCTCCTTCAAGTTTATTTCATATTTTTATTTCATATTATCATTTCTGGTGCCTTTACTACCACTTCAAATACTATTCCCATCCATTTTACAAATGGAAAAACAGAAACTGAGAGAGGTAAAATTACTTACCTAAGTTCCTGACTCATAATAGTTTGAGATAGAACTTGAACTCAGATGTTCCCCTTTTATTGCCAGTACTCTATCTATTATATGCCTGGCTCCCTCTACCACTATACTAGTATTGCAAAAGTCAAATAATTATCTTTCCTCAAAGAAAGAAGAGAAAATATTCACAATAAAAGGATATAATAATCCTTAATCCCTGTAATTTCACTAATGTATTTGGTTCTCTGGAACCACAAAGGGTAAATTTGTTCAATCTTTTATACCATAATTTTTTCACATTTTTGTATACAGTAATTAGTCATGGATCCTCATAACCTTTAAATTGAAATAGAATTAAGGGGCCATGTAATTCAATCTATAACTTAATGAAAACATATTTATTATCTGATCAGAAATCTTCTCCTATAAAATCTCCTGCTTCTTTTTAAATCTCTCATTATTATCTCTTCTGTAATTGAAGATACAGTCAAAGTGGACAATCTACCATCCACAATCATGTTTTTCTCAAAAAGCTTTACCCTGTTATTTTTACCTGCTGTTATTTCTACCTCTACTTAGTGAAAATTCTTCAAGGTCTTGATCAAATGACAAGTCCTTTTTCTAAGGCCTTCCATGAGCCCCAGGCTGATTGATCTCTCCTTCCTCAGAACTTTTCTAGCAGCATGTTCTTACATCACTCTTCTTATACAATTATCATGTGTTATTTGTGTTATAGTTATTTTACTATGAGATTCATGAAGGTAGCAGCTAGATTTATTAGATTTTATTAGATCTGGAACTATAGATTTTGGCACCTGGAAAAGCAGCATAAAATATTCCCTCAAATCAACTTCATTAATCATAATATAGAGATCCAATTACTCAGATTGTTGCATAGTAACAGCTCAGAAAGGATGGGAAACTATCAAGAATTAAATTCTATACACATAAAGACAAATAACTATTTTAAAAAGGAAATAAATTGCCTAAAACAAAATAAAAAGATAAAATAAAACTAATATGACTTCACAGGGAACTCATATGCCAACTTAGATTGTTGAGGAAAATCTTATAAAATAGGAAAACAAGGCAAAGATTTATGACTTTTACATTCATTGACACAATTCACAAGCTTTTTGTACCTCTGTTGGTGATCTTTATAGATTCCTCATGCAGTTATGAAAAAAATACTCTGTAAAGCTCAGGTGTAGATTAAATAAAAATCACTCTGCAGCAGAAACCATGACTTCTAGATTTTATTTGGTTTGAGCAATTCCTCCTCATTGTATTTTGCATAGTTACTCCTGCTTATATGTTTGGAATTTCATTCCAGATAGCTTTCCATCCTTGAGTCATTATCATGCAAACGTCTGAGCCATTGCTTCCTTATATGCCTCTCTGATGGTGTTTTTTTTTTAATTACTTGACCAAAATCTTAGATTTAATTTCAAATAATAACCAACTTTCTCTTTTGTCCATTAAGAATGTTAAGAAAGAAGTGATTCAGTAACAGCAAAATTAGCTGATGATAATCCTGATGAACATGGCTCTTTTCAATAGAAAGGTGAATCAGGCCAGTTTCAATGGTTTTGTGATGAAGACAGTCATCTGCACCCAGAGAGAGGACTGTGGGGACTGAGCATGGATCACAACATATATTTTCACTTTTTTGTTGTTGTTTGCATTTTGTTTTCTTTCTCACTTTTTCCTTTTTGGTCTGATTTTTCTTGTGCAGCATAATAATTGTGGAAATAGGTATAGAAAAATTGCACATGTTTGGATTACTTGCCATCTGGGGTGGGGTTGGGGGAAGGGAGGGAAAAATTTGGAACACAAGATTTTGCTAGGATGAATGTTGAAAATTATCTATGCATATATTTTTATTACCCCTTTTTATTTACAAGATATATGCACGGGTAATTTTTCATCATTGATAATTGCAAAACCTTTTGTTCCAATTTTCCCCTCCTTTCCTCCCACCCCTTCCCCTAGATGGCAGTTAGACTAATATGTGTTAAATATGTTAAATACAATATATGTATACATATCCATACAGTTATTTTGTTGCACAAGAAGCATCGGATTTTGAAATAATGAACAATTAGCCTGTGAAGGAAATAAAAAAGGCAAGCAGACAAAAACAGAGGGATTAGAAATGCTATGTAGTGGTTCACACTCATTTCCCAGAGTTCTTTCACTGGGTGTAGCTGGTTATATTCATTATTGAACAAATAGAATGAGACAATGTTAAAAATTATGCAATTTTTGTATAGGTTCCATGAATTGCTGAGAAGAAAATATACTCCTTTTTTCTCCATTCAGTTTTCTCCAAAGATCTGTCCTACCTAACTTTTCTAACATTCTATTTACCTCTTTAACTTCTTTCTTATTTGTTTTGTGGTTTCATTTATCTAAGAGTGCAAGGTTAAGATCTTCCACTATTATAGTTTTGCTGTCTATTCATTCTTGCAACTCTCTTAACTTCTCTTTTAGGAAGTTAGATGCTATACCACTTGGTGCATATATCTTTAGTATTGATATTACTTCATTGTCTATGCCACCCTTTAGCAAGATATAGTTTCCTTCCTTATCTCTTTTAATTAGATCAATTTTTGATTTTGCTTGATCTGAGATAAGGATAGCTACCCCTGTTTTTTTTTATTTCATGTAAAGCATAATAGATTCTGCTCCAGCCTTTTATCTTTATTCTGTATGTATCTCCCTGCTTTAAATGTGTTTCCCATAAACAACATATTGTAGGGTTCTGACTTTTGATCCAGTCTGCTATCTGCCTCCCATAAAGAGGGAGAGTTCATCCCATTCACATTTACGGTTAAAATGACTAATTCTGTATTTCCTGCTATCTTATTATCCCCAGATTATGCTTTTCTTTTTCTTACCCTCCTTATCCTCCTTCCCAGTATTAAACTTATGGGCATCACTGTTAGGATTCTTACAAGGAGCAAAGTAGAATTGAGGAGACAGTGGTTAAATCTAGTTTAAAATTGATTTAATCCTACAACAAATAATGGTTTCCTAGTGATATAATGGTTGATGTATACTCAGTGTACAGCATATAAGCAAGAAGCTCTCAGGGCCAGACACACAAGTCCACTAGAAGCTCTTGAAGAAGGAGACAGATTCATTCCATCTTCCACCTTTGTGCTAGTTGGAGACTGAAGCTGGCAGGGGCAAAGGACTAGCAGCAGGAGCTCTCAGAACCAAGGAGAGAGAAAGGCCTCTAAGAAAGCTAACCGGGCCCCAGGAAAAGAGACAAGACTTTGAAGGAGATGATAAAGGATTTGGACTTTAACAGCATTTGGGGTGATTACACTGAAACTGAAACAAAGGCCTCCTCCAGAAGCCCCCCAAGAAAACTGTTTCTAGAAAATATTATATTTTAGAGAAGAATATTACATTTTGGCAACCAAACGTGAAACAGACATCCCTGATTTCAGTGGAAAAGTCTCTGATCCTGATTTCAGTGGAAAAGTCTCCTCAACCCAGGAATTAAGGTGAGTCCATCAGAGAGATACAGAAAAAGAGAAAAACCTTGAAACAAAGGAGAAACCTAAGAACAAAATCTGCAGGAATCATTGGATTCCCTAACACAAGATAAGACTATTGCAGCACTTCAAAACTTGCAGGAATCATTGGATTCCTGTCACATGAAGTAATGGACAATAGATTCCTTTTGGATTACTTTTAGGATTTATGGACATGTATAATTTCTTCATCTTGATTCAGGATATTTGTTACATCACTACTAGCCTGTGTTATATTGCTATGTACTTATGTCATTTATGTCATTATGTGTAATACCTCCCATATTGATGGATTTATGTATACCTGTTTCAAGTGAGCCCCTTCAGAAACCCGCTAATCTGATTTGACTTCCCATTTCCTTTGGTGTTTTCATCTCCCTTCCTGAGATGTCAGGGAGGCATGATCACCTCCTTTTTATGTTGTTTTCACTCCTTTTTTTGAGGAGTCAGGGAAGCTGTTATTACCTTCTTTTGGGGTGTTCTTAACTCCTTGAGAAGTCAGGGAGGTCATGGCCACCTTTGAGGTCATGGCCACCTATGTTCTAAATCAAAAGAAAGGGGGAGATGTTAGGATTCTTACAAGGTGCTAAGTAAATGGAATTGAGGAGACAGTAGTTAAATGTAGTTTAGCATTGATTTAATCCTATAACAAATAATGGTTTCCTAGTGAAATAACTGGTGTGTACTCAGTGTACAGCTTTTAAGCAAGAAGCTCTCAGGGCCAGACACAGAAGCCCACTAGAAGCTCTGGGAGCCTCAGCCAGGATTCAGTCAAGGAGATTCACAAGCCATAGAAGGCAGCTTAAGTTCTTGGAACCAAGACTACAGAAGGCCTCTAAGAAAAACTAGCCAAGCCCCAAGTGAAGGATAAAAGACTTTGAAGGAGACAATAAATGATTTGGACTTTAACTCCTGGCTGCATTTGAGGTGATTATTGAACTGAAAAGAAACCTGCTCCCAGAGAACATTATATTTTAGAGAAGAATATTACAGGTGAGGATATTGTCTTTAAATTAAAAACAAGTGAAGTTAATATATTAAAAAGCATTAAAAACATAGGTGGGACATGACCAATATGCTATCAGATATAAGCTGAACAATAATATGAATCATATTCCTAGATAAGTAAGAATATAATTAGAAATCAGTAATAGGCAGATTGCTGGGTCAAATTTGATACTTGTCCATAATCCTGACTGCTCCTAGAGGAACAACATACAGACAGAATCTCCACATACATCCTTATTACATGAAGAAAGAGGTACTGGGCACATCTCATAACCCTAAGTTTCCTGCTAATTTACTATCTTCTAATCCTATAGCATCTAACTAGTTTAGGTAGCTGCCCTTCTGTTAACAAATACATTCCAACAATAATTAATAGCAGCTTAACAAGAATGTCCAGCCATTTTTTTCAGTACTTTCAGGAGTAGTTTGTGAGAACCCTACAATCTGAATATATTGAAGGTAGTTAGTACTCTTTTATTATAACTTTATCTTAATTTCCCACTTTCTATCAACCATTGTAGGCCATCTTTTCTAATTCAAAAGAATTGGCCGTAAGATGAATAGATTTTATGACCTTTTGCTATTAGCACCACGCTTCATCACATTGGTCTCCTAAATGGGGGTTGGGCACCCCAGAAGAAAAACAAAAGGATTGTAAGATCAATCATTTGGTGGATGAGATCATAAGTTTCATCCCATTTTTCAAGGGATAGGCTTGTCTCCAATATAATTATACCACCTTCTGTGGCCTAACTATACTTGATCTGAAACTGTATTATAAAGCAGCAGTCACCAAAACCATTTGGTATTGGCTAAGAAATAGATTAGTTGATCAGTGGAACAGGTTACGTTCACAAGACAAAATAGTCAATAACTATAGCAATTTAGTGCTTGACGAACCCAAAGATCCCAACTTTTGGGATAAGAATTCATTATTTGACAAAAACTGCTGGGAAAACTGGAAATTAGTATGGCAGAAATTAGGCATGGACCCACATTTAACACCGTACACCAAGATAAAATCAAAATGGGTCCATGATTTAGGCATAAAGAACGAGATTATAATCAGACTTCCAAGAAAATATTTTAATGATCTAGAAAAAATAACAACAAAATTCATATGGAATAATAAAAGGTTGAGAATCTCAAGGGAATTAATAAAAAAAAAAAATCAAATGAAGGTGGCCTAGCTGTACCTGATCTAAAACTATATTATAAAGCAGCAGTCACCAAAACCATTTGGTATTGGCTAAGAAATAGATTAATTGATCAGTGAAACAGGTTAGGTTCACAAGACAGAATAGTCAACTATAGCACTCTAGTGTTTGACAAACCCAAAGATCCTAACTTTTGGGATAAGAATTCACTATTTGACAAAAACTGCTGGGATAACTGGAAATTAGTATGGCAGAAATTAGGCATGGACTCACACTTAACACTGTATACCAAGAAAAGATCAAAATGGGTCCATCATTTAGGCAGAAAGAACGAGATTATAAATAAATTAGAGGAACATAGGATAGTTTATCTCTCAGACTTGTGGAGGAGGAAGAAATTTGTGACCAAAGATGAACTAGAGACCATTACTGATCACAAAATATAAAATTTTGATTACATCAAATTAAAAAGCCTTTGTACAAATAAAACTAATGCAAACAAGATTAGAAAGGAAGCAACAAACTGGGAAAACATCTTCACAGTTAAAGGTTCTGATAAAGGCCTCATTTCCAAAATATATAGAGAATTGACTCTAATTTATAAGAAATCAAGCCATTCTCCAATTGATAAATGGTCAAATGATATGAACAGACAATTTTCAGATGATGAAATTAAAACTATTACCACTCATATGAAAGAGTGCTCCAAATCACTATTGATCAGAGAAATAAATTAAGACAACTCTGAGATACCACTACATATCTGTCAGATTGGCTAAGATGACAGGAAAAAATAATGATGAATGTTGGAGGGGATGCGGGAAAACTGGGACACTGATGCATTGTTGGTGGAGCTGTGAACGAATCCAAACATTCTGGAGAGAAATCTGG
This sequence comes from Sarcophilus harrisii, assembly GCF_902635505.1. Taxonomy (NCBI): domain Eukaryota; kingdom Metazoa; phylum Chordata; class Mammalia; order Dasyuromorphia; family Dasyuridae; genus Sarcophilus; species Sarcophilus harrisii. The sequence continues at coordinate 613,520,501 of NC_045426.1, read as the reverse complement.
AATTATGCCCCAAAAGTTACCAAACTGTGCATACCCTTTGACCCAGCAGTGCTACTACTGGGAGATACTAAAGAAGGGAAAGGGCCCTGTATGTGCCAAAATGTTTGTGGCAGCCCTGTTTGTAGTGGCCAGAAGTTGGAAAATGAATGGATGCCCATCAATTGGAGAATGGTTGGGTAAATTGTAGTATATGAATGTTATGGAATATTATTGTTCTGTAAGAAATGACCAGCAGGATGAATACAGAGAAGCTTGGAGAGACTTACATGAACTGATGCTAAGTGAAATGAGCAGAACCAGGAGATCATTATATACTTCAACAACAACTGTAGGAGGATGTGGTATTCTGATGGAAGTGGATATCTTCAATAAAGGGAAGATCTAACTCAGTTTCAGTTGATCAATGATGGACAGAAGCAGCTACACCCAAAGAAAGAATACTGGGAAATGAGTGTAAGCTGTTTGCATTTTTGTATTTCTTTCCTGGTTATTTTTAACTTCTGAATCCAATTCTTCCTGTGCAACAAAAGAACTGTTCAGTTCTGCACACATATATTGTATCTAGGATATACTGTGACATATTTAACATGTATAGGACTGTTTGCCACCTGGGGGACGGGGTGGAGGGAAGGAGGGGAAAAGTCTGAACAGAGTGAGAAGGGATAATGTTGTAAAAAATTACCCAGGCATATGTTCTGTTAATAAAAAGTTTTAATTATTAAAAAAAATTATACCACCTTAACATTATTCAGTACTCCACAACACTCTACTTCTTTCCAATAGCTAGCCTTCTGTGACTGAGACAAGAAGAAGCTGGCTTTTTATGACATTTACAACTATAGCTTAACTACAATACAGGCACTTGAATCAGCAGAGGCAAAATTCTTCACCTCTTCCTCCATCACTATACCCTTTCCTCTTATATCTTATGACTTTGTCAAAAGCCTCTCAGCAGGGGGACTCTATATTCTAGGGCAGAGTCAGTAAATAAAATATCCACCTGCTTTTGCTTTTTAGATAGAGCACAGATTGGGCAGGCATGGATTATAAACTGCTTTGTAGGTCTCCTAACATTATCTTTCCATTTAAATCCACCCATCTTCCAAATTTCCCCATTTCTAGGGCATCACAATACTGCTTGCCTCCCAGTTTTCATCCTTTTTCAATATCATCCTTGACTTTTTACTTTCCCTTATCTCACACATCTTATCAATTGTCAAATTACATAGTTTCTACCTATGTAGCATCTTTTGTATTAGCTTCTTACTCTATACTCATATAACTATCATCCTTGTTCAGACCACTTGTCACCTGTTTTCTGTATGCTACAATAGGCTCCTAACTGGTCTCCCTGCCTCAAGGATTTCCACTTCCAATCCACATGTAGGATTACTGAGCTGAAATTGCTGAAATGCAAGTCTAAACAATTTATTTCCTTACTCAATAAACTTCAGTAACTTGCTAATGATTCTAGAATCAATTCAATTTTTTTCTCTTTCCTTTTAATTTCATGTTTATATATTGTAACATATATAATTATTAATCCAGTAGTGTATACACACATACACACATATATAGATATAGATAGGCAAGTAGGTGGTGAAATGGATATAATGCCAGGCTTAGAGTTGTGAAGACCGCATATTTTAAAATCAGCCTGAGTCAGGAATTCAGGTTAGGGGAAAATCGTCAGTCTTTATTCTCAGTGAAGAAGGATCAGAGGTGGAAGAGAATCAGCAATAGCAATGTGTGCAGCTGAGTCAAGAAGCTAGCTAGACCAGCAGCCACATGACCAGCAGCTACAAGCATAGAACCCAGGCCCAATCTCCCCCAGCTTCTATTCCTGTCTCTCTCTGCCTCCACCCACCAAAATCTTCATTCCCTATACAACACATCAGGACTTGCACAGAGAGTGGGCGGGGGCCATTCTTTATCCAAGCATGTATATTAATATAGTCCAATTACTATTTAGCCTCACGTGCTTGGGACCTCAGTGCATCAACTCAAGCCTCAGCCCATTACATAGAATCAAGAAGACTCTTCTCTCTAAATTCAGTACTGGCCTCAGGCACTTACTAGGTATGTGACCCTGAGCACTCACTCCTCTTTGCCTCAATTCCTCCTCAGTAAAATGAGTTGTTGAAGGAAATGGCAAGGTATTCCAGTGTCTTTGCCAAGAAAACTCCAAAATGAGATGACAAAGAATTGGACACAACTGAGAAATTACTAAATAACAAAAGTACAATTTATATTAATTTAAATTAATTTATATTAATAATAGTTATATGGTGTTTTAAAGTTAATAAACATTTTATAAATATTATCTCATTTTGTCTCCCCAAAAACTGTAAGGTAGGTACCATATATACATTTTATGGAAGAGAAAACTGAGATTGAGAAGTTAAATAATCTGATTTTATCACAAATGATGTAAATGATAGTAAATGAGCAAAGATTTGAACTGAGACTCTGCTCTAACTTTAAGCCTAACATTGTCCTCTGGGCCACCTAACTGTCATTAAAATATACACATTTAGGGAGGGTCCTTATTTTTTTCTTAATGAATGGAATACATGATCAGAAAGGTTTGGCCACTATTGCTCTACCCAAGTGAGTTTAATCTAGGATTCAAAACCAGAAACTCTGTTTACAAATTCAACACTCTGACCTCCATACCATGACTTAAAGCATTGTGTTTTTGCTTAATCCAGTAAAATCCAGTTGGGAAGTGAATAATCTGCACAAGAGCAATCAAGCACATTAATTAAGGCTTTACCACAAACATAGGCTTTGCCAAGGAGCTTTTTTTTTCTTCTATTAAATAGCAATTACTCAAAGTTCTTCCCTTGGGCAGTCAATTTTGTGACCTTTTGAATAGCAGGTTTGATCCAATTGTTGCTATCTAAACTGTTTTTCAGCACTCTCTTGTAGAAAGGAATGTTTTCCCAGCATTTCTTTAATTGCATTTAGCAAAGAATGTACTCCTTTGTCCCCATTACAGATCAAGTGGATCTATACGTCATGAAAAATCCTAGTAACCTTTGCTAAGGATTTATTTACATATAAACCTGTACTAGGCTCAGTGAAGTCTGAGGAGTTTATGTAACTTTTGTTCTTTTTTTTTTCCTGCCATCATGCTCTTACACGTTAAATAGGCATTTATTTCCCAGATTCTGGTCTTGACTGTTCAGAAATATAATACCATTTTTCCCTTTATACCTCGGTTCAAATTCTAAAACTATCCATCTGCCAAGCATCCTCTTTATAATTTACTTTTTTCTCTTTATCTTATTCTCTGAAGAAATGCTCCCTCAAAAGTGATAAGCTTATCCATGTTATCAATCTATTATCCCATGTTTGAGCAGAAATTTACTCTATGATACAACCAACAAATAATTATCCAGATTCCATTTAAATAACTTCAGTGGAAAAGCAATGAAGCACTTTCTACATTCTCTTTTTGGCAGTTCTAATTGGGAAGCCACATGACAAGTCAGAAAGACCAGGATTCCATTCCTGTCCCAGACACATACTAACTGTATGATGATTCAGAGTAAAGTTGTCCCTTGGAATTGTTTTTGTTTTTTGTTTTTTTAATGGAACATAGTGATCCAAACATTAATTACCATCTGGATTTTAAGCCAAAATCATATGTACATAAATAGGATCAATTTCATTTGATAGCATTAGTCTTCAGCAGGTAGTGTATAATTAGTACAACTGATTTCCAATCATTAAGTTCTGGGTAAAACCAGAGAAAAATAATTAACCTAATACTAACCCGTCTAATCAACTCTGCTTTAGCAACTATTGTAGTACTAATCGCCTTTTGACTACCACAATTATATTTATACCTAGAAAAATCAAGCCCTTGTGAACGTAGGTCTACCTTTCTCTATAAAATTCCTCCTAGTAGCTATTACATTCCTACTATTTGATTTAGAGATCGCCCTTCTCCTGCCCCTGCCCTGAGCTATTCAACTACCTACTACCAGCACTATACTCTTTCTATCATACTCCATCATCATCTTGCTCACAGGGGGCCTCGCATATGAGTGGTTTCAAAAAGGCCTTGAATGGACTGAATAGGTTTTTAATCTAATTAAGATAATTGATTTCGACTCAATAAATCATGGTCCTAACCCATGAATACCTTATGCTTTCTATTAACATAAATCTTATTGTAGCCTTGTATTAGCTCTAATAGGAGTTTTAATCTATCGATCACACCTAATATCCACCCTTCTTTGTTTAGAAGGGATAATATTGTCCTTGTTTATCCTTATAACACTAGTAATTACCCACTTCCACATATTCTCAATATCTATAACACCATTAATTCTACTAGTCTTCTCAGCCTGTGAAGCAGGAATCAGTCTTGCACTGCTAGTAAAAATCTCAACAACTCATGGTAATGATTACGTCCAAAATTTAAACCTATTACAATGCTAAAAATTCTACGTCAACTTTCATACTTATTCCCCTAACATGATACTCCAAAAACTCCTGACTATGAATTAACACCACTACACATAGCTTTATTATTAGCATTTGAAGCTTAACCTTATTCTATCACAACTCTGACTTAGGCTACAACTACAACAATTCTTTCTCCTTAGACTCCTTATCAGGCCCACAAATTATTAATTCATTCAACCATTTATTGAGTACTTACTACATACCCAAAGTACTGCCCTTCAGGAATATTAGTAACTGTTATTTATAAAATGTTTTGTTTACAAAGTGCTTCAAATTTATTACCATTTTTGAGCCTTACAATAGCCCTAAGAAAGAAGTAGTCAAAAATTATTATGTTTATGCCCATTTTACAGCTGAAAGGAGCAAGGTCCAGAGAGGGTAGGGATTTGCAGCAGGCCATATAGTTCATAAAAGACAGAAGAGTTCCCCAGTTTCGTACTCAAGAAGAACCTCCACAGATAATTCCTCCAATCAAGTCTACAATTCAAGACCAAGAAGGGAAGATTAAATGTGAATTCCAGGGTGTTGAATTTGCACCATGGGAGGAAGCAATCAGCAAGAGGAAGTATAAAGTCAATAAATGCAACTTCTAAGAAAAGAAGAATCGAAAAATTATAGGCTATAAGTTTAGTATAAACATATATGTACATAATTACATGTATTTGTATAATACTACTACTAGTAGTAGTTATATTATTATGAATGATAATAATAATAGTAACAATAATTAATAACAGCCAACATTTATATGGTATTTACTGAATGCCAGACATTATACTAAGTACTTTGCAATTATTCTCTCATTTGAGCCTCATGATAATCCTAGAAAAGGGGTTTATTGTCATCGTCATTTGACAGATGAGGATGAGTTATTTTGTTGTTGTTGTTCAATTATTTTCAGTTGTGTCTGACTCTTTGTGATTCCAACAGAGGTTTTCTTTGCAAAAATATGACAATGATTGCCATTTTCTTCTGCATCTCATTCTACAGATGAGGCTTCTAAGGTATCTATCTAAGTGACAAAACTGGGGTCATACAGATAGTAACTGTCTGAGGCTACATTTCATCTCAGAAAGATGACTCTTCCTGATTTAAGGCTCAGTGCTCTATTCTCTATGCCACCTACTTGCATTAAAGATGAGAAAACAGAGGTAAACACAGATTAAGTTATTTGAACATAGTCATATAGCTAAGTAAATGTCTGAGGCTGAATTTGAACTAAGGTATTGTTAATTCTAATCCTATCTCTATATCTGCTGTACCACCCAGTGGTAAAAGTTTTATAGTCCTATTCTTTATCTTTAAAAAAAAAAAAAAAAAGAAGGAAACTGAAATCTAGAAATGCTAAATGGTTTGCCTAAAGTCACATATAATAAGATAATAAAAAACTTAATTAGGATTTGAATGAGAATCTCTGGTTGAACCTCTTACTCAAAAAAGGATTATTTTTTCTATCATAGCATATTGTCTAAGATGCATATTGCAGAGGGCCAGGAACAAGGACTTAACAGAAAATCATATAATTTGAGTTTTGAGGGCATTTAGAAAAGGATTAAACCCTTCCCTTTCAGAAATGGGGAAATTGTGACCCAGAGAATCAAAGCCCACTTGTCCAAGGTCACCCTACTACTTAAGAGTAGAACTAGGATTCAGGTGTACTGAATCTGTTAAACTGTACAAGCAAAGTAAGTGACCACTTGTAGGACAAGATTTCACTTGGCAAATCATTTCTTTCTTCTTCTATATTTTCAGATGGGGCCTATTTATCATAGAATATTCTGCTACCAAGTGGTTCCCTTCTCCAATTGGATCCTGAAGCTTCCATTTGTTGGAAAAGCCAAGCTACCCTTCTTTCATTCTCCTCCCAGCCCTGCCTCTGTATTTCTGGACTGCAAAACCATGCTCCTGGGTTCCTTTCTCCTCTCCCTCCCTGCTCACCCTCTTTTCAGTTCTGTTTTGAGGGAATGGGATCCATATATGTAGTGCAACTCCAAGTGTAATGAGGACTTATAGTTGGCTCAAAGACAGGCAGAATAAACACCTACCCCACCTTTCTCCAAGTGAGACTTATTCCAACTAGGAGGAAAACAGGAGGTTGGGGTCAAAAGCCACTAAGCTCTCCTTAGAGAGAAGGAAGTACCATACTAGAACTATATCAATCTGCTACCTTAAATATGAATATCTAGAGGATATGATTAAGTGACATCTAATTTTTGATTGCTTTCTCATTTTGGAAAAGAAAATCCCAAACTCTGTATGAAAGGCTTGACTCTTTACCACCTAATATTAATTCCATAATGAACACACAGTAAATAGCAAAGAAGCTCATTGATACAAATTGTACCAAAAGATAAATCAGAGAAGGTATACATTGGAGAATATGTACCAGACAATACAAAATAATGGAGTTCTTCTATTGTGAGAGAGAGACAGAGAGAGAGAGAGAGAGAGACACAGAGACACACACACACAAAGAGAGACATACAGATAGAGACAGAGAGTTTACCTCAACCAAAAAAGAAGGTCCCAGATCTTACTCTGGGGGGATCTAGAGTAGCAAGGTGAGAATAGAAATATGATGGAAATCACTGGCTCCTTCATGTTTTCCTAGAGTCTTTTCCTCCAACAATCTGAAGTGCAGTTGGCTTCTTCCATTTTCTTTATCAACACAGGATAGACAGAATGATGAGTCCCTAAAGAGGATTGCTGAGAACTGAAGCTCTCCCCTTTCACCATCTCCACGGAGGCCCCCAAGTAGAGCACTCATCTACACCAATAAAGAAAAAGCCTAATATCAATAGATTTCCTTAAAGACTATCTTCATTGTTCTTGTACTTGTATACCCAGCTGTTAATCTTGTGCCAAACATTTTGGTTAGTACTTAACTAGTATTTATTTACTTCCTTCCATGCCTGGTAAAACTTATCAAACTACATTATCAGATCCATATCCCCTTTGATTTGTAACTTGGATCTCTTAAAATGAAAAAAAAAAAAAAATACCTCCTAATGACCACACCCTAATCATAGGAAAATGCATAATCTAAAAGCTGCTTTTGAAAGGAGGATGTGAGAATGAAGACTGGGTTTTTATGGAAATAAAAAAAATTACATCAAGAAGGAAAGAAAAGGCACAAAACTGGAAGGCTAGGGACACCTAAAATAAAATTTACTTGCTTATAATTTCACCAAAAATACTCAAATGTATATAGGGCACTTTAAGCTTTAGAAAATGCTTTATATATCTTTTTTTTTTTATTAGAGCTTCATAGCAACCCTGTGAGGTAGATAAAACATAAATTAATAGCCCCATTGCTGAAATGAGAAATTTGAGACTCAGATATGTGAAATTACTTGCCCATATTCAAATAAATATTTAATGCCACAGATGGAATTTGGAACCAGATTTTTCTGACTTCAAGTCTAATAATCTTTGTATTAAATCAAGTTGTAAAGTATATCAAGGGCCAGGCCTGTAAGTAAGGTTAGCTATGACATGAGTTCTACTTCAAAGTCTGCCATTAACTGTGTAACCTTATAGAAGTCATTTAAGCTCTTAGAGTCTGTTTCCTCACTGTAAATTGAGAGCTTTGGATTATATGAACTAAAAAATTTTACATATATATATATCTGGGATTCTCCATAATGAGGTTGGAAGCGAAGATATCAGTGTTCAAAATAGTGCTTGTAATCTAAAACCTAGACCTTATATGTGTGTATATATAAATAAATGTGTGTGTCTATAGTAGATCGATAGATAGATATAAAGTATCTAGCATGTCAGAAGTAGGTAGCTAGTTACAGAAGACCCACTGAGAATTTTATACTAGCACTTTCTTCTTATTATTTCATAGACCCAAATTTCCAAATGAAAAAATTGAGGTATGAAGTAGGGTAAGGCAGAAATAGAACCAGGATAACAGAACCTCTTGTAATGTGAACTCAAGTTCCCTCATCATTCTAATTGTCTTTTTTTTTGGGAGGAGGGGTGTTGTTCTATGATTTTTTTATCTTCCTTACTCAACTATTACCAGAAGCATGTATACTATCCATGATGTGATCTGAGTAGGTCTAATATCAACAGATGCAGCCAGATTACTATCTTATTTCTGAGAAACTATGACTTTCTTAGAATAACCAACGATCACATTAATTTCTAAGCTGTCCATATCACTTAATTCATATTGAGCTTTAAGTCTACTAACTCTTCTTTAGTCCACATTTAGTTCATTAAATTTGTTTTTTTCAAAAAAATTACTGTTTGACCTATACTTTCTTCATATTATACTTATAAGTTTGATTTTTGAAACTCAAGTGTAAGACTTTAAATTTCTACTTCTTAAATTTCATTTTATTAGGTCCAATCTAAAATAGTAGATTTCATAAAACTTTTTTATATTCTGGTTCTGTGAGCCAGTTTTTTTTTTTAAACTATGCCTCCTAACATTGTGTCATCTGCAAATTGATGAACATGCCATGTATAAATTTATCTAAATCACTGATAAAATTATACAGGGAAATATTCCAGTAGAAATCTATTAAAATGACAGTTGGCTATTAGTTATTATTTTAATATATTCAATAAATGTTTAATATATCCGCTTGCTCACATCTCTCCATCTTTTCCATAAGAAGAGTATCAGCTACTGGATACTAATAGTAGTCAGATAGGTTTACATAGTGAGAGGAAAGAATTGTATTAAAAAAATATATAGTGAAGTAAATACTTTATTTAGCTTGATCAACTCTATGATCATTAATAGGGAGGGATTCTACTTGTTCCGTGGAAAGATTAATGCAAAGCAATGGATTGAACTTCCATAGAAACATATCTTAGTTTGTTATTTTGCCAAACTTTCTAACAATCATAATTTAACCCTAGTTTTAGCTATATGTACTATTTTAAAAAGTAATGAATTCCCCATTATTGGATAGCTTCTGTAATAATAGTTTCCATGCTAGAGTGTTCTGTAAATGTTCAACAGCTAACTCTCCACCCCCCCCCCCCAAAAAAAAAAATGTGAGTACAACACCATTAACATTTTCCCCAATGCTTTAAATCTAGGCTATGAACAAAACTTCAATTGAGCCCTGGTTTGTAGTATTGCTGATTTTGAAGGTGAAAAATCTTTCTACTGAAAAATTTAACAATCAGTTCCCTTAGCTGGCTAGAGCTGGTTCTAGCACAATACTATTATAAATGCCTGTATATAATTTCTTAAGTTTTAGAAATCTCATTCTTTATTACAACTCTGTGAGAAGATGGTACAAGTATAAAGATGAAGATATTAAAGTTCAAAGACAACTTCTGATGATAAGAGAATCTATAATCAGATATCAGTTGGATTAGATCACAACAGAAATCATTTCCAATGCTAATATTCTGTGGGCTTTTTATTTTAATCTTAAATGAGGGGTTGGGAATATAGTACAGAGAGGAGGAGGAGGAAAGAGGAAAAGTGAGAAAGACAGATAAAGAGTGAGAAAGAATCAGAGTCAACAAGCATTTATTCAGTGCTTACTAAGTACCAGGCATTGTGTTAGGAGCAAAAGTAAAAATGAAAAAGATCCTGAACACAAGAAGACAACACATTTACAAAGAAACACATGCAAAACATGTGCAAAATACACACACACACACATTTTGAAGGGAAGCACTAACAGTTTGAGTGAAGGAGGTTAGTTCAAGAGAGGGGCCATGGCATTTAAAAAATACAGCTGATTTAAAGGCATAACTATGCATAAAGGGCAATAAGGTCAGTTTTGTTGGATTGTAAAATATGTACAAAGTAATAAAGCATTATAAATCAGGAAAGGTAGTTAGCATGGGGCCAAGTGATTAAGGAGAAAGAGAAAGACAGAAAGGCAGAAAAAGAAGCAGAGACAGAGAGGGGAGAAAGGCAGAGAAACAATGAGACAAAAACAGAGAGAGAGAGAGACAGAGTTTGTCATTTGCTGATTCATTTTCTCTCTCTTTCTATTTCCTGGCATTTTTTGTGTTCAATAAGTACAGAAACTCCTGTGGGAAAGTACATGGATGTTCATACCACTTTGTTGAGCAAGGGGTCATGACTTACAATCCTTTTACCAAAATAAAGGACCTCCAGGGTATACCATCTGATCTGTTAAAGCATCTTAAATTTCTCTGGGCGTTATTATCTTCCCTGCTGCAAAACTCTCTGGATCCTTGGGCACTACCATCTGACATGAACTCTAAGGAACCCTGGGCTTTGTCATCCTTCCCACTGCTGTAACCTTAGGAATTCCAAAGCCTTTTCCAACTGCTTTACAACTAAACACCCTTAGATATGTTATCGCCTTCGGTATAAGCTTCTTAAGAGTAGGGACTGTTTCTGTTTTGCTTTTTTCATTCAGAGTGCATAGCACATAGCAAATACTAAATAAGTTTGTCATTTGCAATCATTTATTACTCGTTGATTCACTTAAAATCTCTCTCTTTTGAATAAGCACTCATGTCCTCTCTGCAATAAAGATATAGGAGGATTGGGGCAAAACCCATCATCTGGAACCATTGCTAACTTGTCAGTCTTTGAACGGCTGGTTTGCAGGAAGAAGATTCTCCACACTCAGTGTCTGGTTAACACAGTATGGACCATCCCCTCAATAAGCAAGGAGAAGAGGAGTATTGAAGTATGGAGTGGTTCAAATAGAAACAGAATACTTATCAAAGTGTACTAACTATCTTCCCCATTGTTTAGGAAATCCCAAAATAAAAAAGACAGCCAGACAGAGACACAGAGAGAGGTACAGATAGAAGTAGGAGAAGAGATAGAGAAAGAAAGACAGATGAGCACAGACAGAAAAAGGAGAGATAAAGAAAAAGCAAAAGAGATATTTTGAAATAGAGAGACAAAAAGATATTAAAAGAGAGCTTGCTGAAAAGATTCAGGGGAAAGCTATAAAACTCAGCCAGATTCAAGCACTTAACAGAGAAAATGAAAATCAGCACAGATTTCATTCTATCTCCTGCCTCCTAGTTACTGTTTGAGATGGAGCAAATCACTTATCCTGAATTTGCCCACGGGTAAGGTAATGATTACTCAACTCCCAGTACTTTTGCATGAACTGATTAATTAACATTTTTTTAAAGCCTGAAGACATCAACCGCATGATTACTCTTTCACTACAGGGACTATAGTTCCTCTACCATTCCAGAGCATTCCAGCAAGCCCCCAAATCAGCTGCAATATACCCTACATCCATGGATTGACCCTGGGAGTTGTTCCTCATCTGATTTCTTTTGCTAAAAACTAATTAAAATCAATTATGGTAACATAGCATTGACTGGCCTGATTTTTACCAGTGCATAACAAAGAGTCTGAAGAAAAGTCTTCAGGAATGATGTATTGCTTGTTTTTACTCCAAAAATTGCAGTTGTCTGTTCCCAGTGAATGAACAACAGGAATTTCAAAAGCCCTGACTTCAAGCATAACTAAGTGTCTTCCATCAAGCAGCTATATTAGGAATTTGATGAACATTTTTCCATTCCCTAAATTGCATGAGCTAATGCTTACTTGGCAAGATCATTTTAATCCCACTCATGTCTAAACTATTAAAGAAAAATCACAAAATTTCAGATTTGGAAGTAACCTCAGGTCATCTGGTCCAACCTGTACCTGCAGAATCTTTTAATTCAATCTTTTTTGTTCCTGAACAAGTGCAAAAAAAAAATGTAGATACAAACACACACACACACACACATTTATAGGTGGAAGTATACACACTTATATACCATATACATGTACATACATATAAACACACATACCTATGTATATATTTATGTATGCATGTATATGGAATCAGAACAAGTCCTAGTTAAAATCTGGCCTCACACATGCAAGTCATATAACTGAGCAAGTCGTTTAACCTTTGTCTAACTCAAATTCTTTATTTATAAAGCAGTGATGATAATAGCATCTTAACTCTTAAATTATTTTATGGATAAAATGTAAAATCATATGTGTTTTGTGACATTTAAAATGTAATATAAAAACTATTGTTGGGATTCATTATTATTTAGATTCTGAGATTCTGGGAAGATATAGCACATTCTGGCTTTTGCTATGAATAGATACCTAATATTTGAGTGATTTTAAAAGTACAAGAAGAAAAACAACTGGGCAAAAATCTTTTCCTGATCTTTCACCTACGTTTCATCATAGAGTGAAAGGGAATCTAAATTCTCAGACTATGTATGCCATATGAGCATCAGATCTGGCAAGTGTTCCTAAGCTTGAAATTTTCCAGATGTATGGTTTTCCAAGCTTTGCAGGAGAAGCTCATGATCATGAAGCTTGTTACCACATGATAAAGTTTGGGTTGTCGCACTTATTCCTAAAACCATCTATCAAGATAAAGAGGATTTCAGATTTGTATTAATAGAAGGAGTTAAGGAATTGGGCATGCAACTTTAAAAGCTGGAAAAGAAGCAAATTTTTAAAAACCCAATTTAATACCAAATTTGAAATTCTCAAAATAAAAGGAGAGCTTAATAAAATTGAAAGAAAACTATTGAACTAATAAACAAAACTAAGGATTGGTTTTATGAAAAAAAAATAAAAATAGGTAAACCTTTAGTTAATTTCATTAGACAAAAGAAAGAAGAAATCATATTACCAGTATCAAAAATGAAAAGGGTGAATTTACTGCCAAAGAAGAGGAAATTAAAGCAATAAATAGAAGCTATTTTGTCCAACTGTATGCCAATAAATCTAATATTCTAAGTTAAATGTATGAATATTTACAAAAACATAGATTGCCCACATTAACAAAGGAGGGAATAAATTACTTAAATAGTTCCATTTTAGAAAAAGAAATTGAACACACTATAAATGAAATAAAAAAAAAAATATCTGGGGCCAGATGGATTTACAAATATCCCTAAAGTGTTACAAGTAATACTTTAAAAACTATTGATTCCAATACTATACAAACTATTTGGGAAAAAAAGGGGGAGAAGGAGTCCTACCAAATTTCTTTTATGATACAGATATGGTGTTGATATCTAATCCAAGAAGGTTAAAAACAGAGAAACAAAATTATATTTCCCTCACGAATATTAATGCAGAAATCATACATAAAATATTAACAAAGAGATTATAGCAACTTATCACCAGGATAATACACTATGATCAAGTAGGATTTATACCAGAAAAGTAGGGCTGGTTCAATATTAGGAAAACTATTAGCATAATTGACTATGTCAGTTATCAAACTAATAGAAATCACATGATTATATCAATAGGTGTAGAAAAAGCATTTGACAAAACTTAACAACCATTCCTATTAAAAACATTAAAGAGGAATAAATTTTCCTTAAAATGATCAGTAGCATGTATCTAAAACTATAAGCAAGTATCATATATAGTAGGGATAAACTAGAAGCATTACAGTAATATCAGAGGTTAAACAAGATTGTCCCCTATCACCATTACTATTCAGTACTGTATTATAAATGTTAGCTTTAGCAATAAGAGAAGAAAAAGGAATTAGAGTAGATAAGGATGACACAAATTATCACTCTGCAGATGATATGATGGTAGACTTAGGGGAAAAAAAACTACTAGAAACAACTCTAGCAAAGTTACAGGATATAAGATAAATCCACATCAATCATCAGCATTTTTATATGTTGCCAACAAAGTCCAGTAGCAAGATATAGAAAGAGAAATTCCATTTAAAATAGCTGTAGATAACATAAAATATGTGATATTTTATGTTGTCTACCTGTCGAGACAAAGCCAGGAACCATACAAACACAATTACAAAATACTTCTCATACAAATAAAGTTAGATCTAAACAATTGGAAGAATATCAAGTGCTCATGGGTAGGCCAAGCTAATATAATAAAAATGAAAATTTTACCTAAATTCGTCTATTTGTTCCATGCCATACCAATCAAATTACCAAGAAATTACTTTTTAAAGCTAGAAAAAAATAACAAAATTCTTCTGAAAAGGCAAAAGATCAAGAATTTCAAGGGAATTAGTGAAAAAAAGGTAAATGAAAGTAGCCTAACTCTACCAGACCTAAAACTATATTATAAAGCAGCAGCCATCAAAACAGCTTGGTGCTACCTAAGAAATAGAGTTGTCAATCAGTGAAATAGATTAGATTCACAAGACACACTAGTCAATGACTTGTGTTTGATAAACCCAAAGACCCCTGTTTCTGGGATAAGAACTCACTATCTGACAAAAATTGCTGGGAAAATTAGAAAATGGTATGGCAGAAACTAGACATTGACCAATACCTAACACTCTATACCAAGATAAGGTCAAAATGCATTCATGATTTAGGCACAAAGAGTGATAATATAAGCAAATTAGAACCAAGAGATAGTTAAGCTCTCAGATCTGTGGAAAAGGAAGGAATGTATGGCCAAAGAAGAATTAAGAGTACAATAAGAAATGCTAAATGGATAATTTGATTATATTAAATTTTAAAAGTTTTTGTACAAACAAAAACAATTCAACTAAGACTAGAAGAAAAGCAAAAAACTGGGGGGAAAATTTTACATCCAAGAGTTCTGATAAAGGCTTCATTTCTAAATTATATAAGGAATTAACTCAAATTTATAAGGAAATAAACCATTCTCCAATTGATACTCAAAGGATATGAACAGACAATTTTCAAATGAAGAAATTAAAGGCATTTCTAGTCGTATGAAAAAAATGTTCTATGTTTACATCACTATTGATTAAATGCAGATTAAGACAACTCTGAGATACTACTTTATATCTCCCAAATTGGCTAAGATGACAAGAAAAGACAATGTTTTAAAAATTTGAATTCAAATGTTGAAGAGGATGTGGGAAACCCTAATACATTGTTGGTGGAGTTGTGAAATGATCCAACCATTCTGGAGAACAATTTGGAACTATGCCCAAAGTGCTATCAAACTGTGTATGTCCTTTGATCGAGCAGTATTTCTATTGGGTCTGTGTCCCAAAAAGAATCATAAAAAAGAGAGAAAGATCTATCACGGCCGTTCTTATAGTGACAAGGAACTGGAATCTGAGTGGATGCCCATCAATTGGGGAATGACTGAATATGTTATGGTATATGAATGCTATGGAATATTATTGTTCTGTTAGAAACAATCAGCAGTATGATTTCAAAAAGACCTGAAGAGACTTACATAAACTGATACTAAATGAAGTGAATAGAACCAATAGAACATTTTACACGCCACAATAAGATTATGTGATGATCAACTCTGATGGATTTGGCTCTTTTCAACAATGAAGTAATTCATGCCAATTCCAATAAATGTGTGATGGACAGAGTCATCTGCATCCAGAAAGGGGACCGTAGGAACTAAATGTGGATCAAAACAGTATTTTCAACATTTTTGTTATTGTTTGCTTGCTTTTTTCTTTCTCATTGTCTTTTTTTGTGCGGATTCATTTTATATCCTAAACCTTTGCTAAAGCTGTTAATTGTTTCTAGTAGGTTTTTGGATGGTTTTCTAGGATTCTCTAAGTATATCATCATATCATCTTGCAAAGAGTGATAGTTTTATTTCCTCATTGCCTATTTTAATTCCTTTAATTTCTTTTTTTATTGCTAAAGCCAACATATCTAGTATAATGTTGAATAATAGTGGTCATAATGGGCATCCTTGTTTTATCCCTGATCTTATTCAAAAGATGTCAAGCTTCTCTCCATTACAAATAATGTTTACTTAGCATTATAGATACTGCTTATTATTTTAAGGAAAGCTCTCTTTATTTCTATGCTCTCCAGTGTTTTTTTTTTTTTTTAATAAGAATGGGTGCTGTATTTTGTCAAATGCTTTTTCTGCATCTATTGAGATTGTCATATGATTTCTGTTGCTTTTGTTATTGATATGAATGATTATGGTAATAGTTTTCCTGATTCTGCATTCCTAGTATAAATCCCACTTAGTCATAGTGTATTATTCTGCTGATAAATTGCTGTAATCTCTTTGCTAATATTTTATTTAAAATTTTTGCATCAATATTCATTAGGGAAATAAGTCTGTAAATTTTCCTCTGTTTTGGTTCTTCTTTGTTTAGGTATAAATACTATATTTGTGCCACAGAAGGAATTTGCCAGGAGTCCTTCTTTACCTATTTTTCCAAATAGTTTACAAAGTATTGGAATTAATTGTTATTTAAATGTTTTCTAGAATTCATTTGTGAATCCATTTAGTCCTGGAAATTTTTTATTAGGGATTCATTAATGGCTTGTTCAATTTCTTTTTCTAAAGTGGACTATTTAAGTAATTGCTTTCCTCTTCTATTAATCTGGACAATTTATATTTTTGTAAATTTTCATCCATTTTGTGTTAGACTATAATATTTTCTGCCATACAGTTGGGCAAAATAACACCTAATTATTGCTTTAATTTCTTTTTCATTGGTGGTAAATTCACTCTTTTCATTTTTAATGCTGATGATTTGTTTTATTTTTGTCTTTCCTTATTTTCTAATCTTTTTTTTTCTTTTTTTTATCTGATTTTTCTTGTGCAGCATGATAAATGTGGAAATATGTCTAGACAAATTGCACATGTTTAACCTATATTAGATTACTAGCTCTCTAGAGGAGGGGGAGGAGAAGAGAGAGGGAGAAAAATTTGAAACACAAAGTTTTTGAAGAGTAAATGTTGAAAACTATGTTTGCATGTATTTTGAAAAATAAAAAAAGATATTATTTACAAAATGGATAGAATTTCCAAATGGATAAAAGAAGAGAAAGAGCGAAAGACAGAGGAGTATGGAGAAAAAGTAGGAAGAAAGGCAGTACTGGGACAGGGACAGATAGAGGGGGAAGGAACATGTAGGAGAGAAAGAGAAAGAGATAAGGAGTGATAAATGGGAAGGAGAGGAAGGAATACAAGGATAAGAACAGAGGGAAGGATAAGGAGGGGAGAAAATGATGAAGAAGGTAAAGGAAAGGGACATATAAAGAAAGGGAGAGGAAAAGATGAGAGATGGAGAGGAAGAAGGAACAGAAGATGAAAAGTGAGTAGAGGGAAAGAGAGAAAATCAAAGAAGGAGGCCAAAATGAAGAGAAAAAAGAAGAAGAAGAAGAAGAAGAAGAAGAAGAAGAAGAAGAAACAGCAGATGGAGAAGAGGGGGAAAAAAGGGAAAATTGGGAGAGGAAAAAGAAAAAAGTAAGAATGATAGAAGAAATGGTAGAATTAGAAAAGAGAGGAAAGAGAAGGAAAAGAGAAAAGAAAAAAGAGAAGGATATGCAAAAATGGTACAGGAAGAGAGAAAACAAAGAACAGGGAGAAGAAAAGGAAGGGAAGAGGAAGGGAAAGGGAAAGGAAGAGGTACACAAAGAAGGACATAGAGAAGACAGAGACAGGAAAATGAGAAAGGAAGGGGAAGAAGGAGATGGAAAGTGAGAGAAGGCATTTATTTATTTAATAAAACCTTTTATGTGCCTGGTACTGTTAAGTGCTTGGAGCACAAATATAAGCAAAACCAAATAGCCTCTACCTCAAAAAGCTTACATTTTTAATGGAAGAAGATAATATATAAAGAAGAACTAGAAAATAAGATAGTGTATGAGAGAGTACTTGGGCCAAGGCAAAGCTGTTTGAGGAGAGAAAATGAGTGAATGAATAGAGAAATAGTGGAGTCAGTAGCAGAGTATAAATGGAGCCCTTTGTGAAATGGTATTAAAAGCTTTGGATTCATCACAACTGAGAAAAGGCCCCAGAGCAGATATGTCTTTAAGGGGAAAAAGACTCTGGAACTGGAGGTGAAGGATTCTGGGAGTAAATTGAGCTGAGAGTGAAGCGTACATGAATGATGGCTAGATGATGAAATAATAACATTTGAGTCAATGGTGCCTCAAAAAGGCACATAAACTAGACCCCTCACAATTAAGATTATATATCTTTTTCAAATTTCTGTAGTTTGCTTTTTTCCATCTATCTACCTTGCCCTAGAAATATAATGGTATCAAAACATCTCAAAATTACCATGTTCCCTTAGTGGCTGGCTGTGAGGAATAAAATACCATATTTATCTCATCCTCCTCTCTTAAGTTTCCACATTTGGCCTCAGTTTCGTGACTTTCTTCACATTTACATGCATTTACATTTTCTCTACCATTTAGATAGGCCTATTTAATTTGCCAACATTTAGAGTTCTTATATTGTTCCAATCCACTTTACACTCTTCTGACTTCTACCAAAATACTACACTGATGTCTCATCAGTGGCACTGTTGGCACTGACCCCAGGGGCTTGCAGCCTACAGTTTGAATGAAAACTCAGAAATTAAGCTGGATAAACTCTGATTGTTAGCCCATAATCTGTCAACCAAAGACCAATCTAGCTAATCTCAGAGTGAGTCAGCACTAGGATAGTCATCGGGTAATGATTTTTTCAATCAATATAATTTCCACTCAACAAGATTTTATTAATCACTTATTATATACAAGACACTGTGTTTAAGTTCCTGGAATATTAAGACAAAAATGAGCTTGACTTCTACTGGAGCTCATGAAACTACCTAACAAGGCATGGAAAGCAGGCCTCATACCCCTCTACACAGTTGAATCCCTTTTTCCATCACCCATTGTGCTGTCAAAATGGCAGCAACTATCTCCCAATGGCCCATTTTGTCCACCTACACATCCCAGATTTTTTGGAGGGATCAAGTAAATCTCTAGCATCTAGTCTGGAACCAGTCTGGTCTTCTGACGGCAATTATACCATCTGTTGAATTGTATTCATTGACAATCCCTCTTTTGCTACCTCTACCTTTGATTATCCTGTACTCTACAACCCCTAGAATACACTATTCTCTGTGCTATCACCTTTCTACCTACCTTCCATAATAGCCTCTGCTTTTTATAATTAATAGCATTTCCCAATGTGATATCTTAATTTACCATAATTAACTCTAAATACTTTAGGGAATTTCCAAAAGTTACTATTGTTGATATTTATGGAAGAAAAAGTTCCCCAGGTTCTCCATCCATGGCTCCTCAATAAATCACTTCCCTCCTGCCCCTAGTCTTTATTAATTTTTTTTCTCCTGAATTTCTGCCATTGTTTACTGCTTGTACTAAGGAATCAGAGACTAATTGATACTTTAAAGTGGAAAAAAATATAAAAGTTACTGAAACATGAAATGAAACATGAGTCCTTTCCTAAAAATCCCCAAAAAGTGAACATGCAGCTTCTGTTCAAATACTCTTAAGAAGAAACTCGTTACCTCACCAGGGAGCCTATTCTACTTTCAAATGTATTCAAATATAATTTGTTGTTGTCTTTGCAACCCCATTTGGGTTTGTTTATTTGTTTGTTTTTTTGGCAAAGATACTAGGGTAGGTTGCCATTTTCTTCTCCAGCTCATTTGACAAATGAAAAACGTGTTAACAGTGTTAAGTAATGTGCCCAGGGTCACATAGCTAGTTAATGTTCAAGGTCAGATTTGAACACAGGAAATTGAAGTCTTCCTGACTTCAAGCCCAGCACTCTTATCTATGGCACCATCTAGCTATCCAGAATATATCTGGTTTTCCACTACTATCCAGACCATTTGATATAATCACAGAAAATAAGGTTTCTTTCTTTTTTCTTTTTTTTCTATAACAAAAGTAAGATATTACTTTGTTAGCAAAATTGCAAAGATGTGTTTGTATCCTTTTATAAGCATGAAAAAGTTCTCTTTTATGAAATCATAAGGCAGATGCCATTAGAAGGCAAAAGATATACTATTACCCTTTTGATAACGTTTTTAAAGAGTAAAATGGGATATACTTTCTGGAAACCATAGAGGCAGAGGAGGCAAGAAAGAGCTTCAAGAAGCATGATTCCTGGTAGCAGAGAAGAGAACATGGATTTAAGGGAAAATTAGTTCTGGGAATTGGGATTAGAGCTATAAAGAGGACCAGATCCAGGAAACCCAGCAAAGTGATTCATCCCACATGAAGATACTACATCCAGGTTATGGGGCATGGGATGGAAGTAGCTGTAAAAACAAAGGAAGCCACAAAAGCAGAAAAGGAATCAGGGTTATGCAGTATCAGAGGCACTAGGTAATATAATTTTTTAGTACAACACAGTACTATATATTGTGGTATTATACTAGGGAGTATAATTTTCACCACACTTATTTCTTATATATTTACTTAGTTACCTCTTGGCCAGTGTATTTTAAATGTGTTCCTACTTTTCCCACTCATTCTGACCTTTTGTGGTCTCTCCAGGGTTTATGTGAAAATGATTATGATCTTTACTATGCCATTTAGCAAAAGGCTTTGATTATAGTTCATTGTGCTTACCGACTAGTAGTGTGTATGTGTGTGTGTGTGTGTGTGTGTAATAGTTTTAGGAGTTCAAATACCCAAAAGACCATTTGAATGGGGGACTAATACTCACCTCTCCCCCATGGACTAAACCCACTAATATAAGTATATGATGAATAGTCGAAGCCAAGAAGAGTAATATACTGAAAATTCTAACTTTCAAGAACTTTTTAATATATTCGAAGGTATCTCCCTATAATACTCATTTGTTGATTCAAGGTTTTTTTTTTTTTCAGAGAACTCATCTTAACACATTACTACCTATCAACATTTATGACATTCCCATGCATACATCCCCCACACGTATATGCATATATACATATATATGTATACATATACACACATATGTGGGGGATGTAGAGAAAAGGAATGAGTTCATATCCTGTTTATGTTACATACTGACTTTGTAATCATTTGCAGGTCATCTTCTCAGTATCCTATGCAACTCTTGAAGACTTTAAATAATAGACTAGTGATCAGCCTGTATCATATAGGGCTCATATCTATGATTTTCTATATACTTTATAATACTTTTTGAATGTAATGTATATATGTAATATATATGTATTATTTTGTATAATATTTTGAATGAATGATTTATGATAAAATCTTATTGTTGGACATGCTAATTTATATATTGAGTTATCCAACAAATATTTCTTTTTTAAAATTTATTTTATTTTTCCAAGTTAAGTATTTTTATTTTTTTTTATTTTTATTAAGGCTTTTTATTTACAAAACATATGCATGGATAATTTTTCAACATTGACTCTTGCAAAGCTTTCTGTTCCAAATTATCCCCTCTTTCCCCCCACCCCCTTCCCTAGATGGCAGGTAGTTCAATACATTAAATATGTTAAAATATATGTTAAATCCAATATATGTATACACATCTATCCAGTTATCTTGCTGCACAAGAAAAATCTGATCAAGAAGGAAGAAAAAAACCGGGAAAGAAAACAAAATGCAAGCAAACAATAACAGAAAGAATGAGAATGCTATGTTGTGGTCCACATTCAGTTACCATGGTCCTCTCTCTGGGTATAGCTAATTCTCTTCATCATTGAACAATTGGAATTGGTTTGAATCATCTCATTGTTAAAGAAAGTCATCTCCATCAGAATTAATCATCATATAGTCTCCAACAAATATTTCTTAAAGTATAAGATATGTTTTTGGACCTACATTGTCCTAGATACTGACCTGTATTGGCCACTGTCTTCAAGGAACTTACCTGAGAAAAGGTACACAGAAAAATATAATCCAAATTAGAATATTGAATGCACATGTGAAAGTACTTCCATCAAGAGGCAAGTTGAAGTAACAAATGTCATGATGAATATAAAAGTTGTTAGTAACAAATAAGGCACCACACAATTATAAAATGGAAGGAATAGAAGGAATCTCAACCTACTTAATATTAGAGAAAAAAGGAGAAAAAATGCAGGTTCAGGGGGAGTTAAGGAGGCAGGAAGCTGAGAATTAGGAGTAAAAATTTAAAAAGGGGAAAATAAGGAAGAGGAAATTTCATCAAGAGCATTTCATCTTGATGTTCTAAGACATTTGTCTGAGGTTAGTATTAAAATGTGTCAGGCCTAGAAAGAGTATTCATAATTTAATAGTTTTTTCATTTACCCACTGCTTAACCTTTATCCAACATGTTGGATATTAGATTATTGAGAAGCTAAATATATTTTTTCCATATCAAGTATAGCTTAAGATAAGGGATGCATCATTTTGAATTTAGAAAATTTTTTTCAAATATTTTTCACTTCTCAATGGTCTTCTTTGATAACACAGAGTTTGATCAGCAGGCAATGTTGTGACCCACAAGATTGCTTCCGGATGCTGTTGCTACAACATATAATTCACATATCTACCCATATTCAGGAAAGTCAGTTTATTATTTTGATTTTGATTAAATTGATTGATTTGATTAATGTGATGGGGTCAATCACATTATCAAATGGTTATACAATCAAACTGACAGATAAAGATTGCCATAGGTTTTATTCGTGAATCTGCCCCAAATTCTGTCACATCTTTCAATTAAATTGCCTGGGTTTGGCAATGTCAAATCTTGGGTGAAAACATTTTGGGGACAATGCAACTTTATTGTAATCCTCTGAATTTCAGTTGTGCTTTCACTAAATTCTCTCTGCTATTATCAATTAATAGTATCTTGTTACTGTTGTTATTCATACATGTTTGACTACATGACCCTATGAACTTTTGCCCAAGGGTCTTTTTTGGCAAAGATACTGCATTTCCTTCTCCAGTGTATCCCCATTTTATAGATGAGGAACTCTGGCAAATGGAGGTTAAATGACTTGCCCAGTTTCACACAGAAACTAAGTGTCTGAGATCAGATTTGAATTCAGATCTTCTTGTCTCCAAGTAGAACTTGTCTACTACTCTCCAAGATAATACAAACACAACACTGTGTATAAACCAGCCTGTGTCTGGCTTCCTGCAGATGGTAGATCAACAGGTGAGATTCTTAGGGACTCCCATAAGAAGAGAATTTCCTAAGAAGCCTATAGAGCATGCAGATCTCTACTTTCTGAGCACTGAGGGTTTGCCTTCCTCTTAACTCTTTTCTAGAAAATAATCAAATGTTGGGAACTATGTTGAGGCCAGCCTAATTGTCCATTAGCAGTGGTCATCTTTTCCTTTAAAAACTCAGGAGTCTATGTCACCCATAGTCATTAATTATAGCAATACAAATGCAGCATATATGATGCCATCTCCACTATACCACCTTCCTTTTGTTCAAAAACATTATGGCCTTCTTGCATGTTCATCCAAACACAGATTTGTATAGCTTTGTATATAGTAATCTTTGACATCTTGAAGGCTCTATAGATGGACATTTAGGTTTTTGATGAAAGAAAAAATTCTCTGTTGCTAATCTATCAAAATCTACTGATTCTATATCATGTTTCTTCGTCATATGAATTATTCATTAATTCACTATTTTAAGCCAGTTGTATTAAGAAAAAAAACTCTTTGAATCCTGACATGAAATGTTTTGCTATCTCTTCTTCAATATCTTAATGTAATTTTTAATCTATACAGAAAAAAGTAAAGGCTGAATAATGATTTGAATAGTTCAATAATCTTACAAATTCACACTAGACAAGTCTAATTATCTGTAATAAATTTGGAAGAGAAGTAATGAATTTTCTCCAAAAATCCAACCCAACTTACCAAGCTTCTATTAGGTTACTACTTAATAGGAGCACTGTGCTAGGCAATGGGAATACATAGACAAAATAAAAAAGAACTCCTATTTATATCTTCCTGCATAGATAGAAAATATAAAGAGATAAGAATATCCATGGTAACTTGAGAAGGAAAGAGAGAACCCTAATAATAAGAAGGAAAAAAGTGGATTTTGGTGAATCATGAACTAAGCTTTGAAGAAAGTTAAGGATTCTAAAGAATAAAATTGAGTAGAGAAAGTATTCCTTGCAAGGAGCACAACTTATGTAAAGGTATAGAAACAGAAATTAGAAGATTGACCTTTAGGAAAAGCAAGTAGGTTTGCTTGGCCGGAGCATAGAACCAAATTGTGATGATCTTTAAATACTAAGTTGGGAATTTGAATTTTAGCCTGGAAACAATAAAAACCAATTATATGTCTTGGCAGCTATGTAAAGGAACAACTGGGAAAAGGAAAATCTGGAAAAGTCAGGAATCTAATTTGAAGGCTAGGAAGAGTTAGGGGATAATTGACTAAATGAGAGAACAAGATATAAACCAGGATAGTAGTCTTATGATTAGAGAGTAAGGGAAGCATGCTAAATGTATAGAGATAGCTAAATCTAATAAGAACTCACAAGTTATCAGATATGGTGGTATAAAGGGAAAAACACAAAATGACCCCATGGTTGCAAATCTATATGACTGAAAGGATAGTGTTTTCCTCAACCACAATAAAGAAGTATGGAGAAAGGATTAGAAAGGCCAGAGGGAAGTGATTGATGAATTCCATTTTGGACATGTTGAATTGGATATCTTTATAGGATAGCTAATTGTAAATGTTCAGTGGAACTTTGGGGATGCAGCTCAGGAACTCAGGAACAAGACAAGTGCTGTATGTGTAGATCTGGGCATTATTTACATAGAGATAATAATTGGACCCACAAGACCAAGAGCTAAATGAAAAGAGTGAGAGACTAGAGTAGAGCCTTGGGTGTCCATATATGGCTGGTTGGTAGGACCTCCATGGTAATCCATTAAGCAAAGGAGATAAGAAAGTATAGTCAGACAACACAAGAACCAGCAATGGTAGAAGACTCATAAATACTAGAAGTCAGGATATGACAGGTTGAAAAGTGATAGCAATAAGTGTAGATAACATTTTCTGAAAGTTTAGCTATGAATGATTTTTCTCATCTTACCTGGTTTATCTTTCCTGCATGTAAACAATCTCATATTGATAGATTTTGTCATTTCTTCTCTCTTATAACCAGTGCTTCACTTAAACAGAGTCCCTAGGTATATATGTAGCATAGTACATATTATTTAAAACACACAAAAACAAGCAATAGCAACAGCACAATAATATTAAACAAATCTACCTTGCCTACCTGTTGAAGAGGATGCAGGGCACAGTGGTAAGAATATTAGACTTGGAGTCAGGACACCTGGGTTTTCATCTCATCTTTGAGATATTACCTGTGCAATCTTCTCCTGAGACACAGTTTATTATCTACAAAATAGGAATGCCCTCAAAATTTCTTCTATCTTTAAAATTCTATTAATCTATAATAATATAACATGAGGTTAGAAACCAATAAGTAAGGACACAAAATCAACCTTTAACTAATTGAAATATAAATTATAGAGCAGAGATATGAAAACTAGAGTATCAGAAACAGATAACTACAGGGTACGCACATTATCAGGAAGTAATGACTACTACATCCCTCTTTTTTTCTCCCAAAACAGGATAAGGATGACTTAGAATATCTCAATTTATCTGTTCTATCTCCCAACCAAAGAATCTTCTAGCCTTGATATGCTAGAATTCCCTGGATAAAAAGTGTTATAGAATCCTCAAATCTCAGAATTGAAAGGCACATTGGGGTCAATTAGCCAGTAAATTGAGAAGTATTTATTAACTGTCTTTTATATTCCAGGCACTGTGCTAAGTACTGGGGATACAAGAAAAGACAAAAAATAGTTTTTACTCTCAAGGACATCTCAGTGTAATCAGGGGAACAACTTGAGAACTATTAGATACAAATCATATATAAGATGATGAGAGAACATCAACAGAGAGAAGCCACTAGAATTAAAAAGGATTACACAAAAATTTCTTGTAGAAGGTAGGACTTTAGCAGGAACTTGAAGGAACCCCAGAAAGTAAGGAGAGAAAAAGTACTCTAGCTAAAGGGAAACAGTGACTAACAATGCCCAGTCTGTATGCAATGTTGTGTTAAAGGAACATTTAGGCTGTGCTAAACTGTGCTAAGGCATGGGGATTTAAATATAATCAAAAAAGAAAGTATTTTCCCTCGAGGAGTTTATAATCTAATGAGGAAACATGCATAAAAGAGATCTGAGGGAAGTGAAAAGCAGATTGGGGGGTGGGAGGTAGTGAGGGGAGTGTGTAAGAAGATGACAATGAAGATACTAATGAAATGCTATGGTGTTGGCTTCCAGAAAGTTAGAAGCTGCTAAAGGTTTCCAAGTCTAGGTGTCTGTCCAAAATTCAGGCTCCTCCAGTAGGAAAAGTTGGCCAACAAGGCACATGGGTATCCAAAGGTGAGAAAGCCTCAGGCATTGAGGTAAATTGCAGGATGAGATGATAATTGTTGCATGGTACTGAAGAATGAAAAGTCAAAGGCACAAATGTGAAAAGACCAGTATAATTGGATCATAGACTATGTGGAAATGAGTGAAGTGACTGGAAAGATAAAAAGTGGCCATTTGGGGAAGGGTTTTGAATACTAAACAAAGATCTTTATATTTGATCTTGAAAGCAACAGAGGGCCATTGGATTAAGTATGGTAAACAATCAGCAGACTATTGTAATAGTCCAGGCTTGAGGTGATGAAGTGCTACAACAGGATAATGGGAATCAGTCTTAAAGAAGAGAAAGGATATGTGGTAGAGATGTTATAAAGACAAAATAAATAGAAAATGGGCAATACTTTGCATATAGTGGCTGAAGGAGGCAGTTATTGTGATAATGACACAAGTTATGAATTTGGATGACTGGGAAGATAATGGTATCTTTGACAATAATAAGGAAGCTTGAAAGAGAAAAGATCCAACAAAAGAACTTGCATAAATATTTTTATACAAATAGTTTCTTTTCCTTTTTTTTCCTCTCCTTGGGATATAGACCCAACAGTATTATCACCAGATCAAAGGGTATGCACAGTTTTGTGGTCCTTTGGTCCCAGTTCCAAATTGCTTTCCAAAATCAGATCACAAATCAGTGCATTAGTGTCCCAGGTTTCCCACATTTCCTCTAACATTAATTATTTTCCTTTCTTTGTCATATTAAACAATCTGATAGGTGTGAGGTGGTACCATAGAGCTATTTTAATTTTTATTTCTCTAACGAATAGTGATATAGAGAATTTTTTATATTACTAAAGAAATCTTTGATTTCTTATCTGAAAACTGCCTGTTCATATACTTTGACCATTTGTTAACTAAGGAATGCCTTGGATTCTTAGAAATTGGACTTGTCTCTATATATTTGAGAAATGAGACCTTAATCAGAGATACTTGATTTCCCCAGTTTCCTGGTTTCCTTCTAATTTTGGTCATATTGGTTTTGTTTGTAAAAAATCTTTCTAATTTTTGTAATCAAAATGATCCATTTTATATTTTGTAGTATTGTCTATATCTTGTTTAGACCTAAATTCTTCCTTATTCATAGATCCGACAGGTGAACTACTTTTCCCCAATTTTCTCATGGTATCACCTTTTATGTATAAATAATGTACCCATTTTGACTTTTTCTTGGTATATCATGTGAGATTTTTGTCTATTCATAATTTCTGCCATGTTGCTTTTCAGTTTTCCTAACAGTTTTGTCAAATAACAAATTTTTGTACCCAAAACATATCTTTGGATATATGAAACACTTGATTTACTACAATGCACTGTGCTTCTAATCTATCCCTTTGATCCACCACTCTATTTCTTATCTAGTTCCAAGTTGTTTTGATTATTACCGCTTTACAATACAGTTTGAAATCTGATGTGATTAGGCCACCTTCTTTCACATTTTTTTCACTGATTCCCTTAGTATACTTAACCTTTTGTTGCTATTTTTCTAGCTGTATAAATTAAGTTTTGGTAGTCTTATTTATATGGTACTTAATAAATTCATTGATTTAGGTAGAATTGTCATTTTATTGTATTAGTTTGGCCTATTCAAGAGCAATTAATATTTTTTCCTAATTGCGTAGAACTGACTTTGTGTGAAAAGGGGAATTAATCTTATTCACCAAAAGTTATTTAGGGCTCCTAAGGAGGCACATATACTCACCAACTAGAATAAATGGCCTCAAAAATTATGTTTATTACTAATATTCCTCAGTTCTATTTTTTGCTTTGGTCCTTTATGACTGTTGGAGAGTTCTAATGAGTTTGAGGACAATTCTCCACATTTATCTGGTGATTTATTTTACCAAATATGTCTGTGTGTGTGTGTGTGTGTGTGTGTGTGTGTGTGTTTGAAGAGAGCTAGAGAGACAGATCCATTTATTCCTCACAACTATCCTATGAAATAAGTAGTATAATTATTATTATCATCCCCATCTTGCAGATGAAGTCACTTGCCCAATGTATGATAATTTATATACTTTAGGTCACAAATCTAGAAAGGGACAAAATAAGATCTTGAAACAAGTCTCTTGATTCCAAGTTCTATTTCTATTAATTTTTCTATTTCTATTAATATTTAGATTTTCTATTAATTTCTATTAATAACATGTTGTTAAGTTCCTGTTTCCTTACCCACGCAGTTCTCCACTTTCACACTCATTCAGATAGTCACCCCAGAAAGGGGAGCTGGAGGCAAATTCAAGTGTGACATTACTCTAATAATCTATACTGCAGTCTACTTTTAATATTCTTGCCCTTTCTTGATACAAACTAATACATATTATGTAGGGGTACTAGGCACAAATTCTGTGTGAGATAGTCTGTGAACATTCCCATATGCCAAATGACAATCTGGATAAAGGATATCCAAAGGAAACATGGGGCAGTATCTCCCCTTCCAAACTCTTTGCTTCTCTGAATTTATCTAATCCTTACTCCAAGAAAAGCACAATTCACCACCACCACCCTCCATTCTCCTAATACCCTCTGTACATAGGCTCAGTCTCATATCCATCACCTCTTACCCAGCATCAGCAACCTAAATGTTCCTCAGAGGAGTGAATACCATAAAGGGAATGTTCCCATATAGATGCCAACACCTGTGTCTTTCATTTCTCGATTCTCAAATCTTCAATGTCTCAATTGCCAATCAAGCAAAATTTAAACTACTTTGTCTTGGCATTGTAGAATTTCCACAATCTGGACTCAAAATACCTTCCCAGATTTATTTTGCATTCTCCGTATCCCCACCAAATCAGTCAACTCTCTCCAAAGAATCTTGTGTGTTTTTTCCCTTACAATTTTGTATTTAGGATCAAATACAGAATTGTCTGGGGGCTTCAAAAGTTGTCTGATCCAACTCCTTTACTTTACACATAAGGTAATTGAGGCTCAGAAATACTAAATAATTCATCCTGAGATAGAAACAAGCAAAATATCAATTAAGTCCATCAGTAAATATTTATAGGCATCTATTACATACTGAGCAATTGCTAGAACTAGGATTACAGCACACTTTTAAGTTTAATCTGCATAAGCAACATTTTTCTTATGATTTTATTACGTTTAGACAATCTGCAAAAGATTACTAAAGTCTTGATTTGTGGCATTTGCCAGTTTTTAAATTTTGCCCTGAAAACGGAGCAATTGTCTCTCTTGGGCCATGTGAGCTGGTTCCAACAAAACTCTCTCAAAAAACAAATAAAGCAGATACAAGGTAACCTTTTTGAAGTAAAACAGTAGCAGTTGAGTGGAGTAGGAAACATTTCATATAGAAACTGTCACTTTGGTTAAGCCTTAAAGCAAAGTAGGGATCCTAAAAGGCCCCTTGATGGGGATGTGTAACAGCATTTTAGCTAGAACAACTAGTACAGGAGCAGAAAGATAACACTAAGTTGGCCAGTGTGGCTGAACTATAAATTGAATAGACAAAGAAAGAGAGTAGTAATAAGGCTCCAAAAGTAAGTTAGGGTCCGTTTATAAAGTACTTTAAATGCTGAACAAAGAAAGTTTGACAGAGAGATGATATGGAAACCACTGAAATTTGATGAGTAAGGAAATGACAAGGTTAGACCCATAACAATCAATATGAACCCAATCTGAGACCTATAGTTGAGTGACAAGAAAGGGAGCTCAGATCAAGTTTCGGCCTGCTGTTCTGACTTTCCAAAACTGCAAAACCTTTTAGCCAACTGAAAAAGCAGCAGAAGGCTGCTGAAGCTCCAACCCAGACGCACACCTACAGTTATATCACCTAGGTT
Source organism: Sarcophilus harrisii (assembly GCF_902635505.1). Taxonomy (NCBI): domain Eukaryota; kingdom Metazoa; phylum Chordata; class Mammalia; order Dasyuromorphia; family Dasyuridae; genus Sarcophilus; species Sarcophilus harrisii. The sequence goes on along the minus strand of NC_045426.1, from coordinate 613,490,085 downwards.
AGATGCTTGTAAAGTTCAGCCAAGAAGGGCAACAATCAGACTTTGATCTAAATCAGACAACACTAGGCTCACTTAAAACCTTGCTAGTCCCTGATCTGAGCAATCCCTGATATCCTTTAATATAGCACTCAAAGCCTGAAGAAAATAGCAGTAGGATCCCCAAGAACACAAAGCAGGACTCAACAATGTCCAGACATTCTCTTCAGAAATATAGAGTCTGGCCCTAACTCAAAAATCTCAATTTGGAAAGTAAAACTAGAAGAATGAAAAGACAAAAAGACTTCATTCATAAAGACTTATTTAGAGTGACAGAGATCTAAGACAAAAACCCAGAAGAAGAGAAGGATTACAAAAGAATAGAAAATATCAAAATAAGGCTCAAAGAAAAATGCAATTTTGACAGAAGTTCAACTCGAATTTCAGGAAGATAAACTCTATGTCTTACCTTATCCTTTTTATACATCTCAAGGTCTAGAAAATTGCTTTGCACAAACTGGCCAAATAATCCCTACTGAATAAATGAATGAAAAAGCACTAATTGGGGTTATGTTTTACTTTTTTTTTTAATTTAATAGCCTTTTATTTACAGGTTATATGCATGGGTAACTTTACAGCATTAACAATTGCCAAACCTCTTGTTCCAATTTTTCACCTCTTACCCCCCACCCCCTCCCCTAGATGGCAGGATGACCAGTAGATGTTAAATACATTAAAATATAAATTAGATGCACAATAAGTATACATGACCAAAACATTATTTTGCTGTATAAAAAGCATATTTTGCTGTCTGAAATATTGTACAATTAGCTTGTGAAGGAAATAAAAAATGCAGGTGGGCATAAATATAGGGATTGGGAATTCAATATAATGGTTTTTAGTCATCTCCCAGAGTTCTTTCTCTGGGCGTAGCTGATTCAGTTCATTCCTGCTCCATTGGAAATGATTTGGTTGATCTCGTTGTTGAGGATGGCCAGGTCCATCAGAACTGGTCATCATATAGTATTGTTGTTGAAGTATATAATGATCTCTTGGTCCTACTCATTTCACTCAGCATCAGTTCGTGTAAGTCTCTCCAGGCCTTTCTGAAATCATCCTGTTGGTCATTTCTTACAGAACAGTAATATTCCATAATATTCATATACCACAATTTATTCAGCCATTCTCCAACTGATGGACATCCATTCAGTTTCCAGTTTCTAGCCACTACAAAAAGGGTTGCCACATATGGTTTACTTTTCAATAAGAAATTAAATATTTTTGCCATGACTAAAATCATTAGCATCTCATAGAAAAGAAGGATTTCCTTTAATTTCCTCAGGGACAGGCCTGTCATTCCTTATTAGTATCCCAAAAATTTCAATAATATTCAGAAAAGGCTCCCAATACATTGGGTACATCCTCTTTCCCATAAGTTCTGTACTTTCAAGGAACTCACAGTCTAATGACAGTAACTATTTACAAACTAGGTTGATTAAAAGATAAGCTGATAAATGTATGGATGGATAGATACACACATATGTGTGTAAACATGTATAAATAGTAATAGCATTGTTCATTTGTTTCAATAGTCTGTCTCTTCATAATCCCATTTAATGTTTTCTTGTCAAATTCTGGAGTGGTTTGTCATTTTCTTTTCCAGAACATTTTATAGATGAAAAAATGGAGATTATATGTGCATATATCTATATATATATATGTTATAAGTTAGATAAGATTAAAAGAGTAAAATCATTAAAATTAAGGAGGATTTAGAAAAGCTTCTTGTAGAAGATAATTTTTTAGAAGCCAAAGTAACCAGGGGTCTGAAACAAGGAACAAAAGAACTCCAGGTATGGAGGACAATCAGAGAAAATGTACAAAGTCCAGATATAGCTTATCTTGTGTGAGGAACGGGAAGAAGGTCAATGCTACTGGATCAAAAAACACATGGAGGTCAAAAAAGGTAAGCCTAAAAATGTTAAGTCTAAGTGAAAATTGAAATCCTTCTCAGGAATAGCCATCATTTTCATCCATGTGTCTGCCTGTGTTTTTTTAGGCACAAAAAAGAGGTCATCAATGATATGTGTATTTCTAGTACTACTCCAGCCTTCTACTATTACTTAAGGCCTGCTGACTGAGCTTAGAGAAATGGTGATTGAGGTATAACAGCAGACTTTTCCCAGAACACTAAGTTTTCTCTACAGTTTGTTCATAGTTTATTCACCAATTGAATGAATAACCAAACATCAGAAATTCTCTCTGAAGTAATTCTCCTTGGAAGAAAGACTATGTCAGGATAAAAGATCTGAATTTTTTGGTATGAAGTATGTATAACAGTCCAGAAAGAAAAACTGATCTCTGAAAGAAGAGTATTACTTAAAAAAACAAGCAAGCATACCAAAGCAAAAATATTAACAGTGGGAAAGAGAATGAAAAAAGGGATTTTTCATTTTAGAATATTGTCTCTCTACCCCCAAGAAATGTAAACAGAAGTCCCTTCCTTATTTCTATGCCCTACTGCTGTCCTGTCACAAGAACAAGCAGAATCATGTGATCTTCAGATTGCAAAGCAATTATGGGCTTTCTAGTCTAATTACTAAAAAAGTATCCCCTCTATAAGAGCTCTGATCATTTAATTTTAACTGTTCTATTAATGTGTGGTGGTTCTATGCCTCAGTCTATTACAAAAACTACATAGGGATTAAGATTTCCATGGGAAAAGAAAATAAAAACAAACAATGCTAGAAGTAATAGACCTTTTTATGAGGTATATTTTGCATCACAAAAAAGAAGACTAGAGAAAACAAGGATACAGAGAAGCTATTTGGAATGGAAGTTTCTCTGAGGAGAGAGATTGCTTTTCATATCTCTAGAACCTTGCATCATACCTCTAGCGCCTAGCAATCAATCAAAAAATTTTATTAAGCACTTACCATGTGTCAGGTACTATACTTAATAAATACTTATTGAGTGGTTGGTTAATTCATTAAACCATAGGATGTTAATAACTCATTAAGAGGGGATAAATGTGCCACATAGAGCACTGACTTTTTCATCTACAACACATGCTGACTGTGTGACCCTGAGCAAGTAACATAACCTCTAAGTGCTCCAGACACCTCTCAAAAAACAAAAAATTGCAGAGAAATTACAGATGTACATTAACAGAGGAGATTCCTGAGGGGCGGAGCCAAGTTGGCGGAGAAGACACACGCAACTTTCTAAGCTCTTCTCTTACCCTCTTTATCAATATTATATCGAGCCTCAAAATAGTCATTTTCCTTAAGAAAAAACAAAAATTTTTTTCTAAGTTCGTCCAAAAAAAAATACTTTAAAGGGGGTAATTCAAAAAAACCCAAGGAGTTTAAAACTATTAAGGGGGGGCTAAATCCTCACCCTTTAAAAAACCTTTATTTATCCCCGGGAAAGAAAATAAACCTCTAAGTGCCAAAGGGAATTAAAAAAAAAAATTTAAAAAACGGTCAAAAAAAGTTTTTTAGGGGGAGCCAATTTAGAAGAAAACAGGAAAAAAAAAAATTTTTTTACCCTTTTTTATTATATTTGGGTAAAAAAAAGGTGAAAAAAATAAAGATAAAAGGAACAAAAAGGCCAAAAAATCTGGTTCCCTAAAAAATTTTTGGCCAGGGGGAAAACAAAAAAGGAGGGGAAAAATTATTCTAGGAAGGGCCAAAAGAGGGAAAAGCCACCGCACAACCACCCCAACCCCCTAAATAAACCTTTTCCTTTTAGTTTGATGACCAAAAGATGAGGGAGTCCAGGGAAGAAATGCACCTTTAAGTTTTCCACCCCAAAATCAGGCCCAAAAAAAGTTTGGGGGCTCCGGGGTGGGCCCCCCGGCCCAAGCGCATTCCCGGGTTTTCCTGGGGAGGGCCCCGGCGGGGAGAAAATTTAAATCTCAAACCCGGGGGAAGCAAAAACCAGGGCCCCAAAGCATGGGGCTCCCTTTGGGGTCTTTGGGGGGGTTTCCCCGGTTTACCTTGGAGGGACTCGGTTGGGAAACTTTCCCATGCTCTGCAGAGCTAAAGTTGTAACCCTTCCAAGCTGCAAGGAGTTTTAAAACTGTACCAGCAAAATGTGGGGAAGGAAAATCTGAATTTGCTCCACCAGGGCAGCAAATCCTTTATCAGCCCTGCTCTAACAGCAAGCTTGACTCAGGAGATCCTTCCTATAAGTTAAACAAAAGAGACCCATTGAAGCTCGAAATTTGGAATCTTCGTTGGAAAGGAAGGGAGATTCCTTCCCAGAGACAACAAACTTCTGAATAAAATTGAAAAAATAAAGAATTACTAGAAAGTAGGATTTGTGAATTGAAAACAAAAGAACTTGAAGAAGAAATAATCCGGTGAAATTGAAAGGAAAAGAACCGCAAGAAAAGTAATCTGTGAATTGGAAAAGAAAAAATTCACTAAAAAATTTGTGAATGAAAAAATTCACAGACCAAACAATACTTCAAAACTATTGGAATATACAAAAAAAGTAAAAAAGCTAATTGAAAGAAAATAATTCTTTAAAAATTAGGAACTGGAACAAATTGAAAAAAAACATTGGCAGAAAATCAATTACAAAACAAAAAATTACAAACTGGAAAAACCATAATTTTATTCTACTTGAAAATGACGGCAATGGAAAATAGAAGGAGATAATAGGATAATTGATTTCAAAATATGATGAAAAAAGGGAGAGATAATTTTTTTTTTTGAAAAGTTTTAAACAGGATATTAATGGGAATTCAGCTAATGCGGCCAACCTCTCTTAATTTTTCCCTCTTTCCCCCTCCTAAATGGCAGGATGACCAGTAGATGTTAAATATTTAAAAATTAGCGCATTGGTCGCCAAACTTATTTGTGTGTGCAAAAGAATCGCTTGAATTTTAGGTCATTTAGCTTGTAAGGAATCTGCGGTGTGGCATAAATATAGATGGGGTGGGGTGGTTTTAGTTCCCCTTAGTTCTTTTTGTAGTGGTTCAGTTCAACGCTCCATTAAAGATTTGGTTGACGTGCTGAGATGGCTGAATCCATCAGAACTGGCCATCTTAGAATTGGTTTGCTTGGTATATAATGATCTCCTGTCCTTGCTCATTTACTGCACAGTTCGTGTAAGTCTCTCGGCCTTTCTGAAACATCTGTTGGTCATTTCAAAACAGTAATATTCCTTTTTCATATCCAAATTATTAAATTCTCCAAAGATGGGAATATTCAGTTTAGTTTCTAAACTAGGGCTGCCAAAACATTCGTGCAACGGTTTTCCTTCTTTATAATCTCTTTGGGATATAATCCAGGTGTAACACTGCTGGATCAAGGGTATGCACAGTTTGATAATTTTGAGCAAGTTTCAAATATCTCAAAATGGTTGGATCGGTTCAAAACTCCCAACAATGAATCAATGTCCGTTTTCCCCATCCTAAAATTCATTATTTTCCGCTTTGAATCTGACAGGTGTGTAGTAGGTATTAGAGTTGTCTTAATTTGCATTTCTGATTAATAATGATTGGAGATTCTTTCTATGCTAGAAATAGTTTCAATTTCTTCATCTGGTTGTCTTTCATTCCGCTTGAATTCAATTGGAGAATGGTGATTTTTTAAATTGAGAACCATTTTGGAAATAGGCTTTTCAGAATTTGATTGTAAAATATTTTCCCAGTTTATTGCTTCCCTTTAATTTGTCGCATAGATTGGTTTGTAAAAATTTTTCGTTGGTATAATTTTTCTATTTTGTGGTAGTAATGATCTCTAGTTCTGCTTTGTGCATAAAGATTCCTTCCGGTTTGAATGTAAACTTCCTATGTTCTCTTATTTTTAATGATTCTTTTTATGCCTAGGTCTGAACCCATTTTGACCTTTATCTGGTGTCGGCTGTATGGATCAATGCCTAAGCGCCATTTGGTTTCATTTTTCCGCAATTTTCAAACAGTAGTTCTTTCCCAAAAGCTGGGATCTTTGGGTTTGTCAAAGACAGGTTGCTATTGTTTGTTTTTATCCTTGAACTACTCTTTCCACTGATCAATAATTATTCCTTTGTGCCATCCAAATAGTGGAACGCTGCTCATATATACTTAGATCTGGTAAGCTAAAGGACCATTCTTGATTTTTTTTTTTCTTAATTCCTTGAAATTTTGACCTTTTTTTTCCATTCTTTGTGTTAATTTTTCTAGGTCATTAAAATAGTTTTTGGGAGTTGATTGGTTAGGTTTTAAATAAATAGATTAGGTTTGGTAATGATTGGTTTTTATTAATTTGTTGCCTTAAAGAGATTTATTTTTTATTGTTTAGATGATTTATTTTGTGAAAAGTGGTTTGTATTTTGCAAGTTTTTGATTTTCCTTGGGATAGATTTCAAATATTTTTATTTGGTGTTACTTTAAATGGAATTTCTTTGTATTTGGATTTGGATTTTGGGTTATCGATAAGAATGCTGGGATGACTTTGTGGGTTTTTTTATAACCAATTTGGTAAAGTTGTGGATTTTTTAATAATTTTGAGAATTTGGGCCCTGTTTGTACATCATGTTCCGGCAAAGAGTGAACTGGTTTGCTGCTTTCTTATTTTTAATTTTTTAAGTTGTGCTATAGTGTTTCTATAAATGTAATGGTGAAGGGGCAATTTTTTACTGATTTGTTGGGAATGGTTGTGTTTGTTTTTATGATGTTACTGGATGGTTTTAAATGATGTGCTGATTAAGGGAAAGTTTATTTTTTATATCTCAAGTGTTTCTAGGAATGGGATGTTGGATTTATCAATGCTTTTCTGCATCTTTGAGATGATTTATGGTTTTGGTTAATTTGGTTATTAAATGGCCATTATTTGATAGTTTTTCTTTTGAACAGCCTGATTTCTGGTATAAATTATTGCATTAGTGTTTATTTTGGAGATATTTTCGTTTTGCTAATATTTTTTAAGATTTTTGCTCAATATTCTTAGGGAGATTGGTTCTGGCTTTCTTTTCTGTTTTGCCTTACCTGTTTAGGTTCAGTACCATGTTTGTGTATAGAAGGAAATTTTGGTAGGATTTTCATTCTTTTTTCAAATAATTTATATGGCATTGGGGCCAATTGTTCTTTAATGTTTTGGCCATGTAATCCATTGGTCCTGGGGATTTTTTCTAGGGTTGTTTAATTGCTTTGTTTATTTCTTTTTCTGAAATGGGATTTTGCAATTTCTTCTCTGTTATCTGAGTTTTTTTGGAGGTATATTTTCTGGGTTATCAAATTTATTGGCATAAAGTTAAAATCTCTTTTATTTTTCTTTCCTTGGGTGGAAAGTTTTTTTATTTTGATACTATTTCATTTCTCTCCTTTTCTAATCAGATTTAAAGGGCTTTCTTTTTGGCTTTTTTAGAACCAATTTAGTTTATTATTAGTTCATGATTTTTTATTTCATTTTTAATTTCTCCTTTTAATTTTAGAATTTTTTAGTATTTGATTGGGGGTTTTTAATTGGCTTTTAGTTTTTAGTTGAGTTAATTCTTAATTTTTCTTTTTGTTTTATTCAGTAAGCCTTAGGATATAAATTCCTTTTGCTTTTTGCTGATTCCAAATTTGGTAGGGTATGTTCATTTGTTATTTCTTGAGAAATTTAATTGTATTTATAATTTTTGTTGTATCAATATTTTTAAGATGATTGTTTGTTTCCAATTTATTTTTTGGTTGTTTCCCTATTTTTTTGTTGGAATGGTTTTTTGCATTATGATTTGAAAGAAATTTTCTTTTCGCTTTTTGGTATTTAATTTGAGGTCTTTTGTCCTTATATGGTATTTTTGAATAGGTTCCATGAACTGCTGAGAAGAAAGTAATTCCTTCATTCCGTCATTTTCTCAAAGATCAAATATAATTTTTTAATATTTGTTTCTTCTTTAATTTTCTTTTGTTGTTTTGTGGTTTGATTTGTCTTAATTTGAGAGTATGGTTGAGATTTTATTACGTTTTTGTTGTTATTTTTTTGGAATTTTTAATTTCCTTTGGAAGTGGAGGTTATACCACGGTGATATATGTTTTTATTGATTTGTTCGTTGTTTATGTCTACCCTAGCAGGATGGTTTTTCTTATTTTTTATTAGATTATTTTTCTTTTGCTTGATTGGAGATAAGGATGGCTTTTTTTGATCACCTTGAAGTATAATGATTTTGTGCCTTTTTACTTTTCTATATGTATCCCTGTTTAAATGTGTTTTTGTAAAAAAATATGTAGGGTTTTGACTTTTGATCCAGTTTGTTATTTCTTTTATGGGAGTTATCCATTCTATTAGTTGTTACTAAATTGTATTTCCTGCATCCTTTAACCCAGATTGTGTTTTATTTTTTGCTCCCACCTTTTCCTTTTAAATTATGTACCTTTTGTATTAGATACTTATTCCTCTTTATAACCTCCTTTTGAGTTTTTCCCTTCCTTCCTTTGTCTTTTTCTTTCTTTTCCTCTCCCCTGTTTTAATGAGGGAGAGAAATTTTCTAAAACAAATGTCAATTATTTTTCCTTGAGCCAACTCTGATGAGAGTAAGATTCCACAAATGTTCCTCTCTCTAATTCCTCAGATATGATAAGTTTCCTTAGCTCTTTGTGGATGTGGTTTCTTTTATCCCTCCTTCCCACCTTATTCTGCCATCATCCTTTTCCATATCTACTTTTTTTTATGTTATATCCATTCTACCAAATTTACATGTATTTTTTGTATATCCACAAAGAAATACACTTTCAAGAGTTATTTTTACCTTTTTCTGCATCTCTTGAGTTCTATTCTTGGAGAATCAAATTTTTTGTTTAATTCTGGTTTTTCTTCAGAAACAAATGGAATTCATTTGTTTCATTAAATGTCCATCTTCTTCCCTGAAGAAAATGCTCACTAATGTAGTTTATTCTTGGCTGCATCCCAAGTTCTTGTGCCTTTTCGAATATCATATTCCAGGCCCTTCTTTCCTTTAATGTAGGCAGCCAGATCCTGGGTGATCCTTATTGTGGCACCCTCGGTATTTAAATGGTTTTTGGCTGTTGCAAATTTTTTCCTTTTATCTGATAGGTTCTGAAATTTGCCCAATATTCCTTGGTGTTTTTATTTTAGGGTTTCTTTCGAAGGTGTTCTGATGAATTCTTCAATGCCTATTTTACCTTCGATTCTATTACATCTGGGCAGTTCTCTTTGATGATTTCTTGTAAAATAGTATCTAGGCTCTTTTCCATCATAGTTTTCGGAAAGTCCAATAATCCTCAGATTATCTCTCCCAGATCTATTTTCCAAGTCTGTCATTTTTGCAAGTAGATAATTCATGGTTTTTTCCAGTTTGCATTTTTGGTTTTGCTTGACTGATTCTTGCTGTCTCAATGCATCATTAGTTTCAATTTGTTCAGTTCTAATTTTTAAAGAATTATTTTCTTCATTAGCTTTTTTACTTCTTTTTGTATATGTCCAATTGAGTTTTTGAATGTATTGTTTTGGTCTGTGGAATTTTTTTTCCATTTCACTAATTTTTTTTTTAGTGAATTATTTTCTTTTTCCAATTCACAGATCCTACTTTTCTTGCGTGTTCTTTGTCTTTTCCAATTCACGGATCCTACTTAGTGAATTTTTTTTTTTCCAATTCACAATTCTTACTTTCCTGTGATTTTTTATTTTTCCAATTCACCAATTTCACTTCCTAATTTTTAACTTTTCCAATTCGTATTTCAGGAAGTTGTTGTTCCTTTGTTGGCTTCTCTTTCCTTTCCCATTTATCTTCTAACCTCTTTGAGACTTTTAATGGTCTCTTCTATGAGAGCATTATGTAAAGGAGGACAGTCTGATGCATTTTTGCTGTTTGAGGTCTCTTCAGGTTTGCTGACCTGCTCTTTTCTCATAGAAGCTGTCATTGTTCTTTTCATCTTTTTATTCATGTTTTAAAGCCTTTAGGGTAGGTCTCCCAGGGCAAAGGGGTTACCAGCTTCCTCTGCAGAGCAGGGAAAGATTTAAAGCGATTTCCGGCTCCGAGGTATGGGAGTGTTGGTGAGAGTTTTCCCTTCCCCAACAGGAGGTGGATTCAGCACTGGCCGAGCTATCAAACGGCTTGAGGCTGAGTGGATTATCGATTGCCCTCGGCTAGAGACTATGGTGAAAGTGTCACCGCCCCAGGCCGGACCTCTTGTGGGACTGTGGTATTAGCAGCTGAGCGCAGACCGCAGACCGCCCGGAACTCTGCCCCAGTGTCTCGCCCAATGCAAATCGGCCCTGAAAAGCTCTATGGCCCGCCGAGCTCCCCACTGTGCAGATTGGAGGCTAACCTGGGCTGCGTCCTCCTGCGGTGCAGGATCACAACTGCCCAAGGAAAGCCCTTACTGCGGGTTGGGGCTGCGTGCTTTGCGAGATTGTGCCACCCTCGGTTTGAGACTCTCCTCGAACCTAATTCTCTCCCTGTCTGCCGATCTCCCCTGGCCCGAACCAACCTTTTTGGTGAGATCAGATTTTCTTTGGCAGGTGAGTTGTTCTACTTCTTATCTTTCCGAATTGTAGCAGTCAAGACTATTTTTGAGGCTCGATATAATATTGGTAACGAGGGTAAGAGAAGAGCTTAGAAAGTCGCGTGTGTCTTCTCCGCCATCTTGCCTAGATACTATTTTACAAGAAATCATCAAAGAGAACTGCCCAGATGTAATAGAATCAGAAGGTAAAATAGGCATTGAAAGAATTCATCGAACACCTTCTGAAAGAAACCCTAAAATAAAACCCAAGGAATATTGTGGGCCAAATTTCAGAACTATCAGATTAAAGGAAAAATTTTACAAGCAGCCAAAAACCATTTAAATACCGAGGTGCCACAAAAGGATCACCCAAGATCTGGCTGCCTCTACATTAAAGGAAAGAAGGGCCTGGAATATGATATTCCGAAAGGCACAAGAACTTAAGATGCAGCCAAGAATAAACTACCCAGTAGTTGAGCATTTTCTTCCAGGAAGAAGATGGAATTTAATGAAACAAATGAATTCCATTTGTTTCTGAAGAAAACCAGAATTAAACAAAAATTTGATTCCAAGAATAGAACTCAAGAGATGCAGAAAAGGTAAAATAACCTTGAGAATTGTATTTTGTTGTGGATATACAAAAAGAATACATGTAAAATTTGATTGTACTGATATAACATAAAAAGGGAAGTAGATATGGAAAAGGGATGATGGGAGAATAAGGTGGGAGGAGGGATAAAAGAGGGAAACCAATCCCACAAAGAGGCTAAGGAAACTTATCATTCTGAGGGAATTTAGAGAGGGAGGAACATTTGTGAATCTTACCTCATCAGAGTTGGCTCAAAGAAAAATAATTGACATTTGTTTTAGAGAAAATTCTCCTCGCCTCATTAAAACGGGGAGAGGAAAGGGAAAAAAGAGAATAAGGGAAGGAAGGGGAAAGACCAAAGGGGGGGAGGGAGGGATTATAAAGAGGATAAGTTTCGTGGATACAAGAGGGGTACATAAGTTTAAAGGGGGAAAGAGGGTTGGGGGAGGCAAGAATAAGTAAAGCACAATCTGGGGTTATTAGGATGGCAGGAAATACAGATTTAGTAATTCTAACCGTAAATGTGAATGGTATGAACTCCCCCATAAAGAGGAGGCAGATGCAGACTGGATCAAAAGTCAGAACCTTACAATATGTTGTTTACAAGAAACACATTTAAAGCAGGGGGATACATATAGAGTAAGGTAAAAGGTTGAAGCAAAATCTATTATGCTTCAGGTGAAGTCAAAAGAGGGAGCATCCTATCTCAGATCAAGCAAAAGTAAAAATTGATCTAATTAAAAGAGATAAGGAAGGAAACTACATCCTGCTAAAGGCATAAACAACGAAGCAATATCAATATTAAACATATATGCACCAAGTGGTATGGCACCCAACTTCCTAAAGGAGAAGTTAAGAGTTGCAAGAAGAAATAGACAACAAAACTGTAATAGTAGGAGATCTCAACCTTGCACCTCAGAATTAGACAAATCAAACCACAAAACAAAAAGAAAGAAATTAAAGAAGTAAATAGAATATTAGAAAAATTAGGTATGTTGGATCTTTGGAGAAAATTGAATGGAGATAGAAGGGAATATACTTCTTCTCAGCAGTTCATGGAACCTATTCAAAAATTGACCAATATTAGGACATAAAGACCTCAAATTAAATGCAGAAAGCAGAAATAGTAAATGCCTTTTCAGATCATGATGCAAAAAACTACATTCAACAAAAAGTTAGGGAAATAGACCAAAAAAGTAATTGGAAACTAAACAATCTCATCTTAAAGAATGATTGGTGAAGCAGCAAATTATAGATACAATTAATAATTTCACTCAACATAATGACAATGATGAGACATCATACCAAAATTTGTGGGATGCAGCCAAAGGGTAATAAGAGGAATTTTATATCCTTAGATTTACTTGAATAAAACAGAGAAAGAAAAGATTAATGAATTGCTTTGCAACTAAAAAACTGAAAAAGACCAAATTAAAACCCCATTCAAATACTAAATTGAAATTTAAAATTAAAAGGAGAAATTAAAAATATTGAAAGTAAAAACTATTGAACTAATTAATAAAACAAGAGTTGGTTCTATGAAAAGCCAATAAAATAGATAAGCCTTTGGTAAATCTGATTAGAAAAAGGAGGGAGGAAATGAAATTAGTAGTCTTAAAATGAAAAGGGAGAACTTTCCACCAATGAAGAGGGAAATTAGAGAAATAATAAGGAGTTATTTTGCTCAACTTATGCCAATAAATTTGATAACCTAAGTGAAATGGATGACTACCTCCAAAATACAGACTTCCAGACTAACAGAGGAGGAAGTAATTGTTGAATAGTCCCATTTCAGAAAAAGAAATAGAACAGGCAATTAAACAACTCCCTAAGAAAAATCCCCAGGACCAGATGGATTTATATGTGAATTTTACCAAACATTTAAAGAACAATGGCCCCAATGCTATATAAATTATTTGATAAAATAGGGAATGAAGGAGTCCTACAAATTCCTTCTATGACACAGACATGGTACTGATACCTAAACCAGGTAGGCTGAAAACAGAGAAAGAAAAATTATAGACCAATCTCCCTAATGAATATTGATGCTAATCTTATTTAAGATATTAGCAACAAGACTACAGAAAATCATCTCCAAGATAATACACTATGATCAAGTAGGATTTATGCCAGGAATGCAGGGCTGGTTCAATATTAGGAAAACTATCAATATAATTGGCCATGTTAATAACCAAATTAACAAAACCATATATCATCTTAATAGATGAGAAAAGCATTTGATAAAATCCAACATCCATTCCTATTAAAAACACTTGAGAATATAGGAATAAATGGACTTTTCCTTAAAATAATCAGCAGCATCTATTTAAAACCATCAGTAAGCATCATATGTAATGGAGACAAACTGCAACCATTCCCAATAAGATCAGGAGGAAACAAGGTTGCCCATATCACGTTACTATTTAATATTGTATTAGAAACGCTAGCTATAGCAATAAGAGCTAGAAAGAGATTAAAGGAATAAGAATAGGCAATGAGGAAGCCAAATTATCACTCTTTGCGATGATATGATGGTATATTTAGAGAACCCCAGAGATTCTGCTAAAAGTTATTAGAAATAATCCAAACTTTAGCAAAGTTGTTGGTTATAAAAAACCCACATAAGTCATCAAATTCTTATATATCACTAACAAAATCCAAAGTCAGAGTTACAAAAGAAATTCATTAAAGTAACTACTGATAATATAAAATATTTAGGAATCTATCTGCCAAGGGAAAATCAGAAACTTTATGAGCAAAATTACAGACCACTTTTTCACACAAATTAAGTCTGATCTAACCAATTGAAAAATTTAAATGCTCTTGGATAGGGCGAGCAATATAATAAAGATGACAATATTACCTAAACTAATCTATTTATTTAGCACTATCCCAATCAGACTCCAAAAAACTATTTTAATGACCTAGAAAAATAATAAAAAAGTTCATGTGGAAAACAAAAGGTCAAAATTTCAAGGGAATTAATGAAAAGAAAATCAAATGATGGTGGCTTAGCTGTACCAGATCTAAAATTATATTATAGAGCAGCAGTTACCAAAACTATTTGGTATTGGCTAAGGAATAGGATTAGTTGATCAGTGGAATAGATTAGGTTCAAGGGATAAAACAGTCAACAAATATAGCAACCTAGTCTTTGATAAACCCAAAGATCCCAGCTTTTGGGATAAGAACTTACTGTTTGATAAAATTGCTGGAAAATTGGAAACTAATATGGCAGAAACTAGGCATTGATCCATACTTAACGCCGTATACCAAGATAAAGGTCAAAATGGTTCATGACCTGGCATAAAAAATGAAATTATTAATAAATTAGAGGAACATAGGATAATTTACTCTAGACCTGTGGAAGGGGAAGGTCTTATGACCAAAGCAGAACTAGAGATCATACTGATCACAAAATAGAAAAATTCGATTATATAAACTGGAAAAGTTTTGTAAAACAAAACTAATGCAGACAAGATTAGAAGGGAACAATAAACTGAGAAAATATTTTTAAGTCAAAGTTTGATAAAGGCCTATTTCCAAAATAAGAGAATTAACTCTAATTTATAAAATCCAACCATTCCAATTGAAAAATGGTCAAAGGATATGAAAGACATCTCAGATGAAGAAATTGAAACTATTGTCTAAAGTCTCCAAGTCATTATTAATCAGAGAAATGCAAATTAAGCACTAAGATACCACTACACACCTGTCAGATTGGCTAAGATGACAGGAAAAATAAGTAATTGTTGAGGGATGTGGAAAACTGGGAATTGATGCATTGTTGGTGAGTTGTAAAATCCAACCATTTGGAGTAGTTTAACATGCTCAAAAGTTATCAAACTGTGCATACCTTGATCCAGCAGTGTTACTACTGGTTATATCCAAAGAGTTATAAAGAAGGAAAGGGACCTGTATGTGCAGAATGTTTGTCAGCCCTTTATGGTAAAACTGAAACTGAATGGATGTCCACGTTGAGAATGGTTGAATAAATGTGGTATATGAAAATTATGGAATATTTGTTCTGTAAGAAATGACCAACAGGATAATTCAGAAAGGCCTGGAGAGACTTAATGAACTGATGCTGAGTGAAATGAGCGACCAGGAGATCATTATATCTCAACAACAATACTATATGATGACCAGTTCTGATGGATCAGCCCTCCTCAGCAAGAATCAACCAAATCATTTCTAATGGAGCAGTAATGAACTGAATAGCTATGCCCAGAAAAAACTCTGAGATGACTAAACTTCATTGAATTTAATCCTATATTTATGCACACCTGCATTTTGATTTCTTTAAATTGTACAATTTTGAGTCTGATCTTTTCTAAGCAAAATAAGTTTTGGTAGGTATACTTTGTGTATCTTTAATTTTAAATTTAACATCATAGTCTGCCATCTAGGAGGGTGGGGGTAGGGTTGGAAAAGAGGTTTGGCAATTGTTAATGCTGTAAAGTTACCCATGTATGTATCCTGTAAATAAAAGGCTATTAAATTAAAAAAAAAAAAAAACAGAGGAGATTCCTTACTGGGATGTCCCTAGGTTGTGACTTGAAGGAAGCCAGAGAAATGAGAAGACAGGGTGGGCCTGGCTAATGAAAACTATTGCAACTGGAGACTGACAGGAGAAAAGCTTCAGTACCTTGGTGGAACTCTTGAAATAATATGGAATAGACTTAGCAAATGTTTATCTATTCACATATATTAAGGACCTACTATATTCAAGGCCTTGTGAAAGGCATGAGGAAAAATGCAAAGACATATGAGACTTGATTATTGCCCTCAAGAATATAAGGTAAAATAGGGAGCTAAGACATGAAAAGGTAATATCATCAAAAAATAGAATGCTATAGGTCTGGTATGGGGGTTGAGGAATTGATCTCATGTTGCAAAGCCAGGTCCTTTGACTCCAGATGAATGCTCTTCTCACCATATCTCACTGCCTCTCTCTGCTGGGTATTTTGTTGTATGTACATCCCTACAGAAAGTCTTGTGAATAGGGATGCTTTCTTAGCTTCTTAAGCTCTTCCACATAGAATACATGAAAAAGCTTGACACTGATGACTCTATCATGAAGTCAATGACAGTCACATCTCTTCAGTATTTTCTGAGCCTTTCCAAGTCTCTCAGGTAGACCAATGTCAGAGATTAGAAAAGCAAATCCATCAATGGTCAAGGGACCTTTACATTAGCTCATCCCTCTACAAACTTTTCAGTACTGCTGCAAACAGTTTCAGTGCAGTCTGCTGCAATCACCAAGCCAGAACACACAGTATCATTTTTTGCTATCTTCTCCCATTTGGTTACCTGAGTGGGCTTGCCTAAATCAAACCTGTTCAAAATGCAATTACACGCACCAGCGGAGATGATCTATTTTGGTCTCCTCCTCGTTTCAGGGAACATATTCCCAGCCCCATTCAGGAAGATGCATTTGGAAATGTATGCCAGAAAATGTAGAAAGAATAGGCACCCCCTCCTTTTGAAGATTAGTGTTCCTTGCCCAGGGACCAATTTGCTTTATGCCAGATAAACTCATATCACCTTTTTCTTTCACATGCCCTTGTGACATGCAGAAGCCACCTGATGAGGAAGTCATTATGATGTGGTGAGTCAAAGGAAGCAATCTTGGGCTGAGGTAATGGCAGTGTATCCATATTTGACTTTCAAATAACCTATGAAAACTTTGCAGGGAAGGATGGGCTACCTCAGTCTGACAAGAGGGAAAGGCGGGAGAATGCATTATTGATGATCCAGAACATTCTCAATCCCCTCACTGATAGATGTCATGCCAGACGTCTCCTACACTGTCATTTCTACATAAAAATGACTGACTGGCTCACTGAAGTCTAACTTGCTTCTCTTAGACTAATGAAGAGATTAGAAGTGAAGCCATGTCTCACTGGAAACTCATGAGTCTCTCTATGACCAGAGAGTATCAAGGGCATCTTTGTGTCCATGAAAACAGAGCTGTACAAGGAGCTGTCAGATCAAATGGGCATTGAGAGCTAGCAGTCCATCTTGGTGCCATATCTGTGGAAAGAAAAAGCAGGTCTATGAGTCTAAAACTTTTGCTTCAAAACATTGAGAGGAACCACATTAAGAAAGTTGTTTTACTTCACTGGGTTTCCATTTCTTTGTATGAGGTAGTATAGTATAGTGGATAGAGAGAAGGCCTTAGAACCCAAGAAACCTAAAATTAAGTTCTGCTTCTGATATTTAATGGCTGTGTAACATTGAGTTGTCACAACCTCTCAATGCCCTGGAATTGTTGTTCAGTTATACATGGCTGATTCTATAACCCAATTTGATATTTCTTAGCAAAGATATTAAAAGTGGCTTGTTATTTCCTTTCCCAGCTCATTTGACAGATGAGGAAACTCAAGAAAACAGATTTAAGTAACTTGTCAAGGGTCACACAGCTAAAAAATCTGAAAACCATATTTGAATTCAGAAATGTCTTCTTGACTCCAGGCTTGGCACTCTATCCCCTATACCACCTAAATTACTCAAGCTTTGTGGTACTCTCCATCATTATAAACTGAAGAATACATGCCAGTTTCACTAGGAAAAGAATATACTTACTGGTAGCATCTGTGGAAATAAAATCACAGGTTTTTGTCAAAAAGAAAAAAAGGAGAAAAACCCAGCTATTCTAAAAAGCACCCTAACTGTGCCTTTGTATAATTCAGAGCAGAACAGATGTCACTTATTTGCTCAGTAGATATTAGACATCTTCTGTATATGACACATTACTCTAGATGCTAGAAGAGCTGACCAAAATAAAAGTAACATGGCCTCTACTCTTAAAGGATTTGCATAAAAGCAGTTCACATGCTATAGTATTTCCTTCCTGTTGGGTAGTGAGTGAATGTAATAGCAAGGCCATAATAGAAATGAAGAAATTAAGATTCAGGGAAATTGGTTAATTTGTCACAATCACACAGCTAGAAAGGATCAGAGATGGTACTTGAACCCAGGTCTACTTCCAAATCCAGTGTTCTTTGCATTATGTCATGCTAACTTTATATGTTCTGACAGAAAGATTTAATAAGAGAGATTTGTGCTGCCCTAGGCAGCCCTCTAATTAGAAAACTGATTTTTGATCTTCTTTAATAGAGGGAATTTCCTGAAGAGGGAGCTCCCTAAACTGATTAAATCGCAAGTCTGAACCAAAAACAATAACAGGATAGAGGATTTGAGAGGAAGTAATATGAATTATATTTCTAATTGTTCAAGGCTTTGAATGCCAAGGTAAGATTTGGACTTTATTTGGTACATGATAGGAAACCATTGAGGGACTCAGAGTATGGGAATGATATGATCAGGATTTCTGCTTTAAAAAGATTTAACTTGTATTTATATGAAGGATGGGAGGAAAGGGAGAGAATAAGAATTTATATAACATTATGTGTCAGGCACTATGCTAACTGCTTTTCAAATATCTCATTTGATCCTCATGACAATCCTATGAAGTAGGTGTTATTATTGTCCCTATTTTTATAGTTAAGAAAACTGAGGCAGAGGTTCAATGATATGCTCAAGATCCTACAGCTATTAAATATTCAAGGGCAGATTTGAACACAGGTCTTCTTTACTCCAAATTTAGTCCTCTCCATTATATCACTGGCTGTCTCTGGCTGGACCAGAAAAAGGAAATAAGATGCAAGGAAACATATTAAGGGGCTATGAAAATCTGTTTTACATACCAAACCCTACTCTTTTCCATACCGAAATCACCTGTACTCTCTCTTCTTTTCCTCATCTTGACTCTCTGGTGCATCAGTTCAACTCTATATTGTTCTCTTCTCTTGAGTCCCCACACCCCTTATCATATCACTGATTATGTCTTGTCAAGCCACAAACCTAAATCACTTCCACCATTTGAAACTTTCATTCCTACACACATGCGGCTCGATGGTTGCATAGAAAATCACACATCCATAATCACTGGGTCCACTATAGTGTTACCTAGGCCCTCTTTTCCTTTTCATCTATACTATTGATCTAAATTCCATGGATTTAATTATTATCTTTATGATGATAGTTCTTAAATATACTTAAATAATCCTAAACTCTTGTAGATCTCTACTCTAACTGTCTTTCACCATCAAAATGAATAAGTGGTGGACATCTTAAACTTTCTCATTCCTCCTGAGATCTTCCATGGCTTCATCTCCCATATCTTCTCAACTAAGAATCTTGCCTCATCTTTAAAAAGAAAAAGAATAAAATAAAGCCATTTATCAAGAGCTCCCGCTTCTCTTTTTTCTCATTTCATGTCCCACCCATTCTCAAAAAAAATTCTTCTGTCCTTACTAATTATTATTCCATATCTCTTCTGTCCCTTGTGGATAAAAAATTTCTTGATTAGACCATCTAAAATATATCCCTTTGCTTCTTCTCTCACCCTCTTGTTAATCCCCTTCAATTTGGTTTCTGACCTCATCAATGCACCAAACTCGTTTTCTCTAAACTTAACAATGATCTCTAAATTGCCAGATCTAATGGCCTTTTCTCAATCCTCATTCTTCTTGACCTCTCTGCATCCTTTGACACTATCAACCACCTTCTTCTCCTTCCTTTTCTTTTTTTCTAGATTTCCAGAACACTACTCTTTATTCTTCTCCAACATTCCTCAATATTCTTTGCTAGGTCCTTATCCAGAGCATAACAACTAACAGTAGGTGTCCCATTGGGCTCTATCCTGGGTCCTCTTTTCCTTTCTATCTATACTCCTTCACTTGGTGATCTCATCTCCCTTGGTTTTAATTATTATCTTTATGATGGTAGTTCTTAAATATATTTAAACAATCCTAACTGCTTTGTTGCCCTCTACTCTCACCTCACCAACTGCCTTTCCACATCAAAATGAATAAATGATAAACATCTTAAACTCAACAACTCATAATCTGAACCTGTTACTTTTCCTTTTTAAATCTTTCCTTTCTAAACTTCTCAGTTGCTATTAAAATCACCACTATCTCTACCTGTTCCATTCCCTTATACAACTAGGTAGTATAATGAATAGAAGAGTGAATCTAAAGTCAAGAAATAAGTTCAAATCTGGCCTCAAACAATTACTAGCAAGTCATTTAAATTCTGTCTCAATTTCCTCTACTATAAAATGGGGATAATACTTCCTTTGCAAAATTGTTGTAAGGATCAATTGGGATAATAATTGTAAAGCATTTAGCACAGGGCCTGACACATGGCAAGCATTCTATAATTGTTAGCTATCATTATCATTATACTAATCCAGGGGTCCTCAAACTTTTTAAATAGGAGGCCAGTTCACTGTCCCTCAGACTGTTGGAGGGCCGGACTACCGTAAAAACAAAAACTTTGTTTTGTGGGCCTTTAAATATAGAAACTTCATAGCCTTGGGTGAAGGGGATAAATGTCCTCGGCTGCTGCATCTGGCCCACGGGCCGTAGTTTGAGGACCCCTGCATACCATCCCATATACTCTTCAATCTAATGAAACTTGCTGTTTCACAAATAAGACATTCCAGACATTTTCTCTGGCTGTTCCTCATACCTGAAATGCCCTCATTCCTCATTTCTCCCTCCTGGTTTCTTTGGCTTCCTTTGGGCACCAGCAAGTCTTATCTTCTAAGGAAGTCTTTCCCAATCCCTCTTAATTCTACTGCCTCCCTTTTAATTATTTCCTATTTATCGTGTGTGTGTGTGTGTGTGTGTGTGTGTGTGAAGACACCATGGTTGTTTGCTTGTTTTCCCCACTAGATTGTGAGCTCTTTGAAAATAGGGATTATCTTTTGTCCTTTTTTATTCTTCCCCACACTCTACTTAGCACTTAGCACAGTGCCTGGCACATGGCAGACACTTACTATATGTTTATTGACTAACCGACGAAAATGAGCAAACAAGGGTTGCTAATGGACAGGATAAAAAAACTTTGCAAAAATAGTATCTACAAGACTTGGTTCCATATGATTATTTAGTTATCTATGTGTCAAACAGGAAGAGTAGACATGATTTGTCTTTTTAGTCTTTCAAATATCATTAACAATGTATTTTAAAAGATAAGTTCAGAACCTTCACTTGAGGTTTAGCTATGATACATTGAAAGACTATTGTATTTGGAGACAAAAGTTCCCAGGGTCAAAGCTATCCCTGCCTCTGAGGGTGTTATTCCAATATCTTATCTAAGGTTTAGTTTTCATAGTTGTAAAATGAACAAGTCGAATAAGATAATCTCTAAAGACCCTTTCAGTCCTAAACCCATGAATGAACCACTAAATGTATAATTACCCACTTTGACATATCACCTCACCCCTTACCCTATCTCACCTAAGATGGTGATAATATTTAGTCTCTCTAATGTTTTGCAGACCTTTTTGATTATATGAATCCCATCTGTGGAATTTTTTTTACAGAAGGCACCAGTAGAAACTCTCAGATGCTCCTTTTATTTTTAAAAGAAAAGCATCTGCCCCTTACTTGATCTGTTTCTGTATCTAAAATACAAAATATGAATACCTTGCTATGTTTTTAAGTTTTCAAAAGTGCCTACTTTTTGAAGGAATGATGGACAGAATAATAATTCTCCTTACTTCCCACAAGAAAAAAATTTAGGGACCAGAATTTTTTAATTTTTTTTTCATTTTTCTGCATTCTTACCCGTTTCTGCAAATGTCCAAGTTCAGGGAAAAAAATATTAATTTCCTGAATCCATCTACTTTGTGAGGGGGAAAAGTGAGTGATGGATTCTTAGAAAAAAATTTGAATTTATGAAACATTATCAATCCACATTTATGAATACCTACATAGTACAGAGTACTGTACTAGGAGAGCCAGTACAATGTAGGTTCCTGGAGAGAAGGACTATTTGTTTTTTGTTTTGCCCCAAGGTCTAGTATAGCAAGGTCTGCTCAAACTCATTGCTTAAATATATGATCCTGAAATTGGTGAATCTCAGCCTGTACCTGAACAGGAATTCCTGGCAAGGAATCTACTGGCAAGTAGAAAAGAAAGAAAGAAGCATTTTTAAAGTTTCTACTATGTATGTGAGACATTGTGATGTTTACAAATATCATACTCACAATAACCTTGACAAGTATGTGTTATTATTTCTCCCATTTTACAGTTGAGGAAACTGAGGCAGGGAATGGTTAATTGACCCTGAGATTGTAAGTGTCCTAGAATGGGTTTGAACTCATGTCTGCCTAACTGCAGGTTCTAAATTTTATCCACTACATCCCCTACTTGCTTCTGCTAGAAGTCATCTAGCCTAAGCTTGAAGCTCTTATGTCATGGGGACCTTAACTACTTTTTAAGACAAATTCTTTTGGAAAGCTCTAATTCTTATTACAAAATAGATTTTTTTTTTGGCAAGGCAATTGGGGTTAAATGATTTGCCCAGGATCACACAGCTAGTTAGCATCTGAGTACAAATTTGAACATCAATTCTCCGGCCCCCAACACCTAGCTGCCCCACAAAGTAAATTTTTTCTTGCCACCAAACTCCAATATACAAGATAGCAATTAAGTACTTAGAGATGCAAAAGACTTCATCCACAAAGATGATTTCTTAATATAAAATCCATTTTTTTATCTAGACTGAATTTACTAATCTCATTCAGTCAAACAGATAGTCAATTCAACCACACAGAATATTTAGTATAATTGATTAAATTAATGCTTTGTATGTTTTTTACTCAAGTGACTGGTCAATTCTGTCAAATGGTCAATCTTAGAGAATCAGAAAGAGATAATCAGAGAAAAGAGAAATGAGTAGTTTGCTTTCCATAAAAGGATCTCCCAGACATTTTAATAATATCCATCCTACTTGAGCCATTCTTGATAAAAGAAAGATACTGAGTCCTAGGAGATATTTCTAATACTTTTCTGAACTATGTAACAACAACCATAACTAGTATTTACATGTGGATTTAAGATTTTTAAGGGAAGGTATATAACATAGTAGATAGAATACTGGGCCTGGAATCAGGTATACTCATCTTCTTGAGTTCAAATCCAGCCTCAGACTTTACTAGCTGTGTGACCCTGGGTAAGTCATTTATCCTGTTGCCTCAGTTCCCTTATCTATAAAATGTGGAGAAGGAAATAACAAATATATATATATATATATATATATATATGTGTGTGTGTGTGTGTGTGTGTGTGTGTATAAAATCACACATATGCACATATACACACTATAGTATCTGCACACACACAAAAAAAATCAACCCAAATGGTCACAAAAATTATATATTACAGAAATGACTCAACAACAACAAAGTCTGCAAAATTACTTTACATATGTTACTTCATTCGATCCTAAAAATAGCTCTGTGGAACAGATTTTATTATCTCCATTTTGCAGCTAAGGAAACTAAGGCTGAGCAGCTACTAAATAACTGACACTAAATTTGAACTTGGCTTTATCTCACTCCAGGTCCATCACTCTAACCTCAATACCGACTAGCTGTCCAAGTATATGGAGTCTCCTCTGGACCTAACTACATTGTCTTTTTGCTCATGAGAACAAAGTAATAGAACCTCTCATCATGTA
The DNA here is from genome assembly GCF_902635505.1 of Sarcophilus harrisii. Lineage (NCBI taxonomy): Eukaryota > Metazoa > Chordata > Mammalia > Dasyuromorphia > Dasyuridae > Sarcophilus > Sarcophilus harrisii. The sequence continues at coordinate 613,466,536 of NC_045426.1, read as the reverse complement.
GCACTTTTGTTTGCTTACACTCTTTATGCCTAGTATTGGATTGGAAGCTGAATAAGGACAGACACCATCATTTTTCATCTTTATCTCTAGCACCCAGGACCATGACTTGCATACAGTGAGTATTCAGCAAATGTTAGTCCATTGAGTTGTTGAGAATCTTACTGATCATTTGTAATCAGAGGGAAGCAGTGTGGCTGCTATTCTGGGCTGCAGCACAAGAGTTCCAACAGCAATTCTTCTTGTAAATGTGTATGGCATCCTAGTCAGAATGCCAGTCTGTGCCAATTATATTTTTAGTAGAGATACTGACAGCTTCATTCCTTCATCCCAAGAATCATAATGTAGACTGAGACACTCAAATATCTGAACAAGAAAAGGAGTTTTCCTCTTAACTGTTTGCCTTAGTTTTCTCATCTATTTAATGAACTATATGTAAACTATTGCATCTCTACAAAAAAAAAAACAACAACAAACAAACAAAAACAAATGGAATCATAAAAATTCAGCTATTACTAAACAACAATAACAAAATTTGCAGAGAAAATTTTTTCCATGTTCTGTAAGTTATGACTTCTGACCTAATTGTTATCCATGGGTCAAGATCATATCATTGTCAGTAGAGTATAATATGATGATGATAATTAGCCTTTACATAAATGATCTCATTTGATATTCATAACATGCTTGCAAAGTACTTATTAGCATTACCTATAGGGCAATTGCTAAAGAAACTGAGGTTGATAGACATTAAATGGTTTGCCTAGGATTATATACTAGCGAATGGCAGGATTCTAAGTCAAGTCTTCCTGTCCATTCACTACTCTGTCTACATATCCTAACATCTAGGTACAAGGGATATTGCAAAGGGGCCACAAAAAGCATAAGTAGTAACCAAGGTAATATAAGGTTTAATATTGTCATTACTGTTGTTTTTTATTTACAAGATATATACATAGGTAATTCTTCAGCATTGACAGTTGCAAATCCTTTTGTTCCAACTTTTTCCCTCCTTTCCCCCATCTCTTCCCCCAGATGGCAGGTTGACCAAAACATGTTAAATATGTTAAAGTATAAGTTAAATACAATATATGTATACATGTCCAAACAGTTATTTTGCTGTACAAAAAGAATCAGACTTTGAAATGGTGTATAATTAGCCTGTGAAGGAAATCAAAAATGCAGGCAGACAAAAATAGAAGAATTCTGCGTAGTGGTTCATAGTCATCTCCCAGAGTTCTTTCCCTGGGTGTAGCTGGTTCAGTTCATTACTGCTCTATTGGAGCTGATTTGGTTCATCTCATTGTTGAAGAGGGCCACGTCCATCAGAATTGATCATCATATAGTATTGTTATTGAAGTATATAATGATCTTCTGGTCCTGCTCGTTTCACTCAGCATCAGTTCGTGTAAATCTCTCCGGGCCTTCCTGAAATCATCCTGTTGGTCATTTCTTACAGAACAATAATATTCCATAATATTCATATACCACAATTTATTCAGCCATTCTCCAATTGATGGGCATCTACTCAGTTTCCAGTTTCTGGCCACTACAAAGAGGGCTGCCACAAACATTCTTGCACATACAGGTCCCTTTCCCTTCTTTGGGATATAAGCCCAGTAGTAATATTGCTGGATCAAAGGGTATGCACAGTTTGATAGCTTTTTGAGCATAGTTCCAAATTGCTCTCCAGAATGGCTGGATGTATTCACAATTCCACCAACAATGCAGCAGTGTCCCTGTTTTCCCACATCCCCTCCAACATTTTGCATTATCCTTCCCAGTCATTCTAGCCAGTCTGACAGGTGTGCAGTGGTATCTCAGAGTTGTCTTAATTTGCATTTCTATGATTAATAATGACTTGGAGCATCTTTTCATATGGCTAGAAATAGTTTCAATTTCTTTGTCTGAGAATTGTCTGTTCATATCATTTGGCCATTTATCAATTGGAGAATGTCATTACTATTGTTATTTAGTCAGTTGGTTCTATATAATTAAACTTTATCATGTTCATAAGGCCCAGAGTCAGAAAGATTCATCTTTATGAGTTCAAATCTGGCTTCAACACAGCTATATGACTCTGAAAGAATCACTTAACTCTATTTGCCTCAGTTTGTCAATTGTAAAGTGAGCTGAAAGGAAAAAAAATGAAAAGCCTCTCCAGTATCTTTGCAAAGAAAATGGGGTCATGAAGAGTGGCTGACAACTGAAAATAATCAAACATAAAGCTTATGTTTATATTGATACTTGAGATATTAAAGTAGCATCATCGCAGAATGTCAGGATTTGAAAAGATATTAAAGCCCACATTGGTTTGATCCAGATTAGAGCAAGAATTTCTTCTATAATAATAACATTCAGCCTCTACTTTAAAATGTGGTACTCAGAACTATTGTCAGGGAATTCGCCATCTCCCTAGTGAGTCTATTCTGTGCCTGGAAAATCATTATAATTTTTAGGAAGGATTTTTTTTCTTTCCATTAATTTCAAACTTTCTTCTCTACTACTTCTAAACGTTGCTTCTAGTTCTACTCTCCATATCTCTCTTTCCCATTAGCTATCATGCTCCTGATCAATTCTCTCACCTCAAACTTTTATATCTCTAGTTCTTTCTATAACTCCTTGTATGGAATAGTCTATAATATCTTCACCATGCAGCCCTCCTGGATGCTTTCCAGTTTGCCAGAGCCTTTTATAAATTGTAGTACCCAAAACTATATGCAACTCTCCAGATAAGATTTGACAAGGAATGAGTGTAGCAGGACTGATCTCATTTGTTTTTAATAACTATGTCTCTCTGAAAAAGGACATTAACTGCTTTGGTCACCCTGCTACATTGTCTGACATTATGTTTACAACCCAAGAAAATCCCCAGATCTTTTCCTTCTGTTGTGTCTAACACCATCAGAGTTATCAATGAGAGGATGCTTGGAGAGGCAGCTTGATATGACAGAAAAGTTGATGAAATTAGAGTCAGTTTTCTTGGATTCAAATCCTGACTAAACACAAAATACTCATATCACATCAGTCAACAAATAGTTATCAAGCATCTACTATATGCTTAGGCAAATGACTAAGCGCTAAAATATAAGCATAGTCAAGCAAAACAATTTCTCACATTGTTCATATCCAAAAATATACTTACTATGTCTATTAGTCCATTACTTATCTCTCATAAGGTGAACACCATTCTTAATTATCAATCCTTTAGACTCTGCTCAGTGATTAGAGACTCTGTTGAAGATCATTTTTTGTGCCAGTCATTTTTCTTAATTTTAGAAAATTCTTACTAATCTGGCTGATTTTCTCAACCTCCGTAGAGACTAGAAGCTTTGGTATTTAGGCACTTCCTCAAGGGTGGCCACAAGGTCCCTTTGTAAGTAAGTATTAAGTCACACAAAGTTTCAAAATATAGATTAGTTTTATTTACACAGAATAGAACTCTTGTTTCAACCTATGGAGAGTCAAAATCCATATGCTTTGCCTTCCAGTGAAACAATTTTCTATAAGAATTCTAATAAGAATAAATCTAGTGGCTGATAGTTTGTGCATAGAGCAACAACAAAACTATGAATTCCAAAGATATGAAACCTTTATCAGTGATTCAATCTATTATTATATTCCCAGTCTACTCTGAGTATCCTTTAATATTTTCAATAAATTTCATTTTTAATCTAAAGTTCCTTGTTATTTTTATAGATCAGGAGAAGGACAAGGTAATAAAATTGCTTGCATTCTTCCAAAATAGAGCCTGAATGGTTAAAAACAAAATTAGGAAATATGTTGATTGTATTAGGAGGAAGAAAAATCCAGCAGAAATTATAATGAGGCTGTCTTCTACATTGACTGGGACCAAAATTAACTATACCTTGAGCCTAGGCTCTAAATGGGTTTGGCTTCCCAATATTAGATTGCATGGTATCATGCAGAAGTAAATTAGAAAAGGCCTTGAATGACAGTATGAGGATTCTAAATGATTCCCTTTGGTCCACTTTTTGAATGACTTAAAGGAAAGTCCCAGTGGAATGAAAGAATTAATATGCTTTTCAAAAGCTTAGCTTGCACAGAGGGAGTAACCTATTCGCCCAGCAGTACCTGGCCTAAACTGTCTTAGTAAAGGTCATACAGCAAATTAGTGGCAGACCATAAAGCAGAATATATGAATCCTTAAGCAGTTTAACCTAAAGACATTCTTTGCTACCATTTTTATTTAATCCTGTTTAATGCTTTCAGTTATGTGGATTCACTTAGTAAATTTGAGGAAGATAATTTCATTCCTTTCTCTCCTTTTCTTCCTGAAAGTTAAAAGCCCTTCACAAGGTATTATCTAATTACTCCTCATACCTTCCTAGGAATTGCAAATGTGTTGAATACTCAAATAATAATAGCATCTTCAAGAAGGGGAATGAAGCATAAGAGATCATAGGCTCCCAGAGCTGGAAGGCATCTCAGAGGCCATTTAATTCAACACATACCTAAGCAAGACTCTTTTATATAATATTCATTTGCTCAGTCAGGATCTGATTGAAGGTGTCCAGTAATGAGAAATTGACTAACCTACAAAGGCAACCTATTCTACTTTTAGAAAGTTTTAATTTGGAAGGGGAGATATTTTTCCCTTATATTGAATGAAAATCTATCTCTATGCATATTCAATGGATTCTTTTGGGTTGAAATACTTGAAAGAGCCCTGAATTTCAAATCAGAAAATTTAGGATCAGATCTCAGTTCTTCTATTTATGTACCTGTATGACTTAGAGCAAGTTTCTCAATTGGCCTCAGTTTCCTTATGTGTAAAATAAGACTTATATTAAGTGATCTCAAATATCCTTTTTAGATCTAAATCTATGATCTTCTTTCACAAAAGACTCCTTCAAATTCTTAAAAAACCAAAACCTTATCCTTCCTAAGTTTTTGTCTGTTAGTTTGTTTCATTAGGTTAAACATTCCCATATTATCCCCATGGAAAGATTTCAAAGTTCCTCACCAGTCTATTGACCACCCTTAAATGTACTACAGCTTCTCAACGTTTTTCAGAAAATGTAGCCCTCAGTCTTATCAGGGCAGGGTAAAACAACTAACAAGGTAAATGGCTCCACTATAAGACACACTAAATATCATTTCATGGAACCCTTCTTCAGCGATATCAAAATGTCATGTAGACCGAATAAATATAAAATTATTAAGCTATTGCTAAAAACATATAAAGTGAATGCTTCAGACTTGAACCTGGAAGTTACATTGAATCAATGGATGAAGGAGAAATACCTATAAATACCTTGATTTCCTCAAGGCAAGAAATGTCAGAACATAAAGATGACAAATAGAAGTCATTGATCAGATATTTTAAGACACTCACTGGAATCCAAAAAAAAAACAAAAGTGAATGAGAAGGACATGTCTAAAGAAATTAATAGCTTTTCAATATCACTCTCAATGTGTACTTTTAGAATTATAAAATGGATCCTAATGAATTTGGGAAAAAATTCTACCCAAAATTCATATAATATGAATGAGATAAAGAAATCATTCCTAAAATAGCTATAGAAAGATTAAAACTTATTTGTCAAAGATAAGGAAGCCTAATATGACCGTGTGTATAATAAAATGTCTAAAAAACAATTTAAGTATTTTTGCACTAAACAGGGATCACTTTGCCATAAAGGCTAACAACAAGTACCTAGCACTGGATTTGTTTAAAATGATTCAGTATGATTTGCTTCAGATCAAGAAAGGCAAAATGGCTCAGATCCAGGAATGGAATCAAAAGTATCTCCATAAGCAATGAGCTTTATGTTAGATGACAATATGGCAAAAAGAAGCACTGAATAAATGACTGCATCATGTAGATTTGTTTGTAAAATGAAGGAACCTATGGTGATAATTCAGTATCAGATCATGGCCATCAGAAACCATATAATTATTATCTTTATAAAACCCATAATTAGGGACCAAAGTAATTATACAAGGAAGAGGTGGAAACTGGGCAAATATTACTGCCAACTACAAAAAGTCAGCAGCTATCAAAACCTGATGGATAGATATAACCTGGTAGATAAAATTATAGATCAGAAATCACTACCTTCCATGTACTAATAGATAACAAATCATCTTCCTACAAATACGCATTTCAAAATATCCTGAATAATTCAACCAGTAAACTGTACCAGAATGAGATCATCATCACAAACTCAAACTTGTTATCTATAGTTGTCTAGACATAGAAATGACCCATAGAATCCTAGCAAACCAAATATTCACAATATCTAAGTTGGATTGGAATACAAAAGCTTTCAAAATAAAATTCTAGGAGAAAACATTGAAATTGTCAGTGAGCACTATGAAGAGTATATCATCTTTTTTATCTTTTTTTTCCCCAAGTTTGTACCAAAGAAACTTTAAGTCCCAGCTTCTTAAACTGTAGTTTGTGACTGAATATAGGGTCTCATAAATGAATATGGGGGTGTGAAATTATGATTTTAATATTTTTGATTTGCAGACCAAGTTTACATACATATATATCCTGGGTCACATAAAAATTTCTCAGACAAGAAGCCCTGCTTTAAGTGATCCTAGGGAAAAGAATTTTATATATCAAAACTTTAATTCAGTCACAAAAAGCATTTTTATCTAGACTTCCAGGGGTGGAGCCAAGTTGGCAGAGACAATACACATTTCTCTCTGATCTTCTTTACAACCTTCACAATAATTATGAAATCCAGCTTCTGAATTAGCTCTGGAAGGGCAGAACCCACAAATATTGGGAGTGCAACAAAATATCAGAAGATAATTTCAAAGATTGCCAAAAAAAGGTCTGTTTCAATTGGAAATGGGAGGGAGGCAGCCAGGGCAACCAATACAAATGCCAGTGCAGACAGCTCAGAGTCCTGGGGCAAAGAATTTACGGGAAGAAACAGACCAGAAAAGATCTGTTTCAATCAGAAACGGGAGAGAGATAGCAAAGCACAAACAGCTGACCACAAATGCCAGCAAAGACAGAGCAGAGCCCTAGGGCAGAGCAGTCTCAGTGTGGGAATGGGGCCTCCATGGGGCAGAGAGTTTGCTGGAGGAAGCAGACCAGAGAAAGTCTCTTTCGATCAAAAGCAGGACAGAGACAGCAAGGCACTAGCTACTCACTACAAACACCAGTGCAGACAGCTCAGAGCCCAGAGTGGTGCAGTCTCAAGGTGGGGGTGCAGACTCTGACCACAAACACTGGTGCAGACAGCACAGAGCCTCGGAGCATTGCAGATTTTACATGGCAGACCCAGTGCAGCTGCAGTGCCTTGGAAAGTCTCTCCCACTCTAAAGGCAGACCTTAACTTAACTTTTAAAAATGAATAAAAAAGTAAAGAGGACTCTAACAATTGACAGCTTTTATGGTGAAAGAGAAGAACAGATTTCAAACCCCGAGGAGACTAAAGGCAGATTGTTTCCAGATGAAGCTCCAAAAAGTGAAATAATCTGGTCCTCATCACACAAGGCTCTCCTAGAAGAATTTAAAATGGATGTTAAAAGAGAGCTAGAAGAAAAATGGGGAAAGGAAATGAAAGCCTTGCAAAACAGTTTGGAAAAGGCAACATAAAATAGACACCAAATGATAGAGCATCTAAATTCCTAAAGGATAAATTAAGAGAATTGCAAAAAGAAAGACAGCAAAACTATGATAGTGGGAGATCACAGCCTTGCTCTCTCAGAAATAGATAAATCAAACCATAAAATAAGTAAGAAAGAAGTTAAAGGAGTAAATAGAATACTATAAAAACTAGATATGATAGATCTTTGGAAAAAATTGAATGGAGACAAAAAAGGAGTACACTTTCTTTTTGGCAATTCATGGAACCTAAACAAAAATTGACCATATATTAGGATATAAAGACCTCAAAATCAAATGCAGAAAGGCAGAAATAGTAAATTAATTTTTTTCAGATCATCATGCAATAAAAATTATATTCAATAAAGGGCCAGGAGAAAATAGACCAAAAAGAAAGTGGAATCTAGATAATCTCATCCTAAAGAATGAATGGGTGAAACCAGAAATCATAGACACAATCAACAATTTCATCCATGACAATAATGAGACAACATCAAAATTTGTGGGGTGCAGCCAAAGCAGTAATAAGGGGCAATCATATCTCTAGAGGCTTACTTGCATAAAATAGAGAAAGAGCAGATCAATGAAGTAGGCTTGCAACAAAAAAGGTAGAAAAAGAACAAATTAAAAACCCCCAATCAAATACCAAATTTGAAATTCTAAAAATAAAAGGAGAGATCAGTAAAGTTAAAACTAAAAAACTATTGAATTAATAAATAAAAGAGTTGTTTTATGAAAAAACAACAAAATAGATAAACCTTTAGTTAATTTGATAAGAAAAAGGAAAGGAAAATCAAATTGTTAGTCTCAAAAATGAAAAGGGAAAACTATCTACTAATGAAGAGGAAACTAGAGCAATTATCAAGCAGTCACTTTGCCCAATTTTATGCCAATAAATTTGACAACCTAAGTGAAATGGAGGAATACCTACAAAAATATAGATTGCCCAGATTAGCAGAAGAGGAAATAAATTACTTAAATAGTCCCATTTTAGAAAAAGAAATAGAACAAGCTATTAATCAACTCCCTAAGCAGATGCATTTACATGTGAAATCTACCAAACATTTAAAGAACAATTAACGTCAATACTATATAAATTATTTGAAAAAATAGGGAATGAAGGACTCCTACCAAATTTCTTTAATGACACAGACATGGTACTGATACCTAAACACGTAGGACAAAAACAGAGAAAGAAAATTATGGACCAAGCTCACTAATGAATATTGATACAAAAATATTAAATAAAATATTACCAAAATGATTACAGATAATTATCCTCAGGATAATACATCAGTACCAAGTAGGGTTTATACCAGGAATGCAGGGCTGGTTCAATATTAGGAAAACTATTCGCATAATTGAGAATATCAATAACCAAATTAACAAAAACAATATGATTATCTCAATAGAGGCAGAAAGAGCATTTGATAAAATCCAACATCCATTCCTATTAAAACCACTAGAGCATATAGGAATAAATGGACTTTTCCTTAAAATAATCAGTAGCATCTATTAAAATCATCAGCAAGCATCCTATGTAATGGAGATAAACGAGAACCATTCCCAATAAGATCAAGGGTGAAACAAGGTTGCCCATTATCATCATTGCTATTCAATATTGTATTGTATGTAGAAGAAAAAGAGATGCAAGGAATTAGAGTAGATAATGAGGAAACCAAATTATTTCTCTTTGCAGATGATATGATGCTATATTTAGAGATCCCCAGAAAATCAACTAAACATCTATTAAAAATAACCCACAACTTTAGTAAAGTTGCAGGATACAAAATAAATCCACACAAATCATCAGCATTTTTATACATCACTAACAAAATCCAACAGGAAGAATACAAAGAGAAATCCCATTTAAACTAACTGTTGATAATATAAAATATTTGGGAATCTATCTGCCAAGGGAAAGTCATGAACTATATAAGCAAAACTATAAAACACTTTCCACACAAATAAAATCAGATCTAAGCAATTGTAAAAATATCAAGTGCTCTTGGACAGGTCTAGCAAATATAATAAAGATGGCAATACTCTCTAAACTAATGTATTTATTTAGTGCTATACCAATCAAACTCCCAAGAAACTATTTTACTGAACTAGAAAAAATAACAACAAAATTCATCTGGAAGAACAAAAGGTCAATAATTTCAAAGGAATTAATGAAAAGCAAATGAAGGTGGCCTACCTGTACCACATCTAAAACTATATTATAAAGCAGTGGTCACCAAAACCATTTGGTATTGGCTAAGAAATTAACTAATTGATCAGTGGAATAGGTTAGGCTCACAGAAGAAAATAGTCAATGACTATAACAATCTTATATTTGACAAACCAAAAAGCCCCACCTTTTGGGGTAAGAATTCACTATTTGACTATCTGGAACTACCGGGAAAATTGGAAACTAGTATGGCAGAAAGTAGGTATAGACCCATACCTAACACTGTATACCAAGATAAGGTCATAATGGGTTCATGGTCTAGACATAAAGAATGATATTATAAACAAATTAGAAGAACATAGGATAGTTTACCTCTCAGATTTGTGGAGGATGAAGGAATTTGTGACCAAAGAAGAACTACAATCATTAATGATTATAAAATAGATAATTTTGATTATATTAAGTTAAAAAGTTTTTGCACAAACAAAACTAATGCAGGCAAGATTAGAAGGGAAGCAATAAACTGAAAAAACACTTTTATATCCAAAGGATCTGATAAAGGCCTCATTTCTAAAATATATAGAGAATTGACTCAAAATTTAAGCTATTCTCCAATTGATAAATGTTCAAAGGATATTTTTTCACATGAAAAAAATTGAAACTGTTTCTAATCATATGCAAAGGTGCTCCAAATCACTATTGATCAGAGGAATGCAAATTAAGACAATTCTGAAATATCACTACCTACCTATCAGATTGGCTAAGATGACAGGAAAAGATAATGACAAATGTTGGAGGGTATGTGAGAAAACTGGGATACTGATACATTGTTCGTGGAATTGTAAATGAATTCAACCACGCTCAAAAAGTTATCAAACTGTGCACATCCTTTGATCCAACAGTGTTTCTACTGGGTTTATATCCCAAGGGAAAGGGACCCACATGTTTGTGGCAACGCTTTTCATAGTGGCAAGAAACTGGAAACTGAATGGTGGCCATCAATTGGAGAATGGCTGAATAAATTATGGTTTATGAATGCTATGGAATACTATTTCTCTGTAAGAAATGACCAGCAAGATGATTTCAGAGAGGCTTGGAGAGACCTACATGAACTAATTCAAAGTGCAATGAGCAGAACCAGGAGATTATTATACATAGCAACAAGACTGTATGATGATCAATTCTGATGGACATGGCTTTCTTCAACATTGAGATGATTTGGACCAGTTCCATTTGTGCAGTGATGAAGAGAGCTATCTACACCCAGAGAGAGAACCATGGAAACAGAGGGTGGAACATAGCATAGCATTCTCAGTCTCTCTGTTATTATTTGCTTGCATTTTGTTTCTTTTTTCTCAGTTTTTCACTTTCCTTCTTTTTTTATCTGATTTTTCTTGTGCAACCAGATGGCTGTGTAAATACGTATACACATATTGGATTTGGCATGTATTTCAGCATATTTGGCATGTATTGGACTGCCTGCTGGGTTGGGGAGGGGATGAGGGGAAAAAGGGGAAAATCTGCAGCAAGGGGTTATGCAGGGGTCAATGTTGGAAAAATTACCCATGCATATGCTTTGTGAATAAAAAGCTTTAATAAAAAAGAAAAAAAAAGATTATATGATGATCAATTCTGATGAACATGACTCTTGCCAACAATGAGATGATTGAGGCCAGTTCCAATGAACTCGTGATGAAGAGAACCATCTTCCTAGCAACATAGCATTTGTACTCTTTTTGTTATTGTTCGCTTTCATTTTTTTTTCTTTCTCATTTTTCCTTTTTTGGTTTTTCTTGTGCAGCAAGATAATTGTATAAAAAATGACCAGCAGGATGAATACAGAGAGACTTGGAGAGACTTATATGAACTGATGCTAAGTGAAATGAGCAGAACCAGGAAATCATTATATACTTCAACAACAATACTGTATGAAGATGTATTCTGATGGAAGTGGATTTCTTTGACAAAGAGACCTAATTCAGTTTCAATTGATCAATGATGGACAGAAGCAGCTACACCCAAAGAAAGAACACTGGGAAATGAATGTAAACTGTTTGCATTTTTGTTTTTCTTCCCAGGTTATTTTTACCTTCTGAATCCAATCCTCCCTGTGCAACAAGAGAACTGTTTGGTTCTGCACACATATATTGCATATAGGATATACTGCAACATATTCAATATATATAGGACTGTTTGCCATCTAGGAGAGGGGGTGGAGGGAGAGAGGGGAAAAATCAGAACAGAAGTGAGTGCAAGGGATAACATTGTAAAAAAATTACCCTGGCATGGATTCTGTCAATAAAAAGTTATTATAATAAAGATAATTGCATAAATATGCATACATACATATATTGGATTTAATATATATATTTTAACATGTTTTACATATATTGGATTACTTGCAATCTAGGGAAGGGGATGGGGAAAAGGAGGGAAAAATTTGAAACAAAGTTTTGCAAGGGTCAATGTTGAAAAATTATCCATGCATATGTTTTGAAAATAAAAAGCTTTAATAAAAATAAAAACAAAAAGTTTGAAAGTTTTAAAACATCATTTTTATCCATTTTATTCAGCAAAAGTATCAGAGTCATTCTTTACAAAAGAAGAAAACAATAAAAATTCCTTATTCCAGAATTGTTTCAATCTAAGTACAACTTGGTAGAAGATAAAAATCAGAAAAAAATCCTCATAACCAATTGTTATGACTGATACTAACAGGTATTATCATTCCTATTTTATAGAGAAAACTGAGCCTCAAAAACGATTAAATAACTTGTTCAAAGCCACAAAAATAATCATTATAGAATCTGGATTCAAACCCAGTCAGTCCTAATTCCGAGTTCAGCATTCTATCTACTATGCTACCAAGATCAAATTGAAATAGAAATTATGGCAATTCCCCAATCTGTATATAAGGATCACTATGGGCCATATAGCACCTTAGTTTTAAAAAATATGATGCTATCTACATTTTGCTTTCTTTTATTTGTTAAATGTTTTCTAATTACATCTAATTACATAGTTTGGGCCACAAAAGGGAGTGTTGCTGGCTGCATGTAGCCCACAGATGTTTGACACCTCAGTATCAGCTGATGCCATGTTTTTGCCATGTTCCACCTGGATTAAGAACAATGCAGGAATCCAAGTTCAGGACAGACATACAATAATTCAAAATTTCAAGATGCCACTTGAACTGTTAGAATAAATGGCTTAAATCTTGCCTCTTTGCAAATAGAGTCCCTTGGCCTGGCATCCTATATCTGTGACATGGGCAACACACTTAAACTCAATTTCATCTTCTGAAATATCAGAATAATAACATTTGTACAACTTAACTCAAAGGGTTGATGTAAAGAAAGCACTTTGTGAATTTATAGGAATAAGCTACTACTGTCAGCAGGTGGAAATCCAATTTGAAAAGATGACTCAAGAAACACAATATCCTTATTAAGTTGCATGGTATTGGGTTCATTTATTAATGTAGCTAATAGAAATTGTTGTTCATTACCTATGCAATTAAGTATTATCTATGTATTACCTATTCTATAATTATCTAAGGTTTTTTTGGATTGTACCAATCTATTTTCAGTTTGGATAATGGTCTCTTACAGTTTTTAGTTACCTGCAAAATTGATAAATATGACATCTACTCCCTCATCTATGTCATTAACAAAAATGTTGAGCAATGTATTACAGTGGTAAAGAAATGTAAACCAAGGAGGTATGTAACAATTGGGGAATGACTGAAGTAGATATGTTATAGATATAAATAGAATACTATCATTCAGGATGAAAGGACAATGGCATGGTTATAGAAAAACCTGGGAAGACTTATATGAATTGATGCAGAATAAGGTGAACAGAGCAAAGAGAATAATTAATACAAAAACAACAATATTTAACGAAAAATAATTTTGAAACACTTAGGAACTCTAATCAATACAATGATTAACCACAATACTACAATATGCATGAAATTCTACCTACTTCTTGATAAAAAGATAGACTCTCTTGATAAAGAGTGCCCATCATGGTGATTTGTTTTGTATGTACAAACAAAACATGTACATTTTTGTAACAGTAGCTTTTTTTTCTTTCTAAACATTGAGAGAGAAAAAAGTTGGATTTTCATTTAATGGGGGAAAACATAATAAAAATATTTTATCAAATCAAGGCAAAGGACAAATTCTCCAGACATGATACTAGAAGCTTACCTCTATATCAAAGGTTATTAACATTTTTGTGTGTCATTGACTCTGTAATAGTCTGATGAAGTCAATGGAGCCCTTCTTATAAATAACATTTTAAATAATTGAAAAATATTCAACTTAAGTTAAAGATTAGTAAAAAATAAAGATGCATTTTTTCCCATCTAAGTTCCCTGAAATCTCTCCATTGGGGCCCATGGATCCCTTCTCTACTATGAGATAGACTCATTAATGACTAATTGCCCTTTGGCTTCAGTCATTCATCCAAATCTAAAATCACCTGACATTATTTTCACCTAACCCATATTTCTCTATTGTGTATATCAGAATACTATAAAATATTTTATCAAATAATTTGCTAGCATATATAAATATCTGGGATATAAAGTTCATGTATTATGTCCTGTTCTTGATGAACCTAGGTTGGCACTCCTTTATCACTGTCTCCCTTCATAAATATTTACAAATTTTTCTTTTATCAATAAGATTCAGCTTGCCAGAAATTAAAGTCGAATTATAGTTCAAAAGCTCTACTTTCTTTCCTTTCCTGAAAACTAGAATGTCATTCATCCTGTTTTAGTCCCGCTGTAAGTACAGTATTCCCCATATTTCAAAGATTATTGAGAGTGGCTCAATAGTTACACCTGCCAGTTCTTCCTCTTCCCTGAGAAATACAGTTATCCCTCCCACATTGCAGGGTTGGGGTACAGCACCCCTGTGATATGGAAAATCCACAGGGAAAAAAAATTAGTCTTCCTCTCATGCTAGAGAAGAAGGTTAAATTATCATGGTACTAAAAAATCAAATGTGTTAATATTATACAATACTATATCTTTTTACACATTCCTGAGTTTCTAAACTGTTTTACTAGCCTTAGCATGTAATCTGAGATTTCTGCAAAAATCTCCCAAAATCCCAACTAAATTCTTATGGCAACCCATAGTATATTGAAATCACAAAGGGGAAAGTCACAATATGGAAGGGTTAACTGTAGTTAATCTGGGCCCTATGAGTTGACATCCTTCTAATCTACCTTTATGCACTATCTCATCCTTCTTAGCAGCTTATTCAAACTTTTTTTCTCATGTCTCACTCTCCTGCCCACTCTTCCACACACTTACGCCAGGTGGCTGAAACTCCTACATCTAAATAGATTAAAATCCTTGAATATAATATTCTCCTGTCTGTCCTGGAATTCTCCACATCTTTTCAGTACCATTGTTTATTATCTCCCCCTTCCTTTTAATCAAAAAAAAAAAAATGAGGGGGCAGCTAGATGGCACAGTGGATAGAGCACCAGCCCTGAAGTCAGGAGGACCTGAATTCAAATCTGGTCTCAGACACTTAACACTTCCTAGCTGTGTAATCCTGGGCAAGTCACTTAACCTCAATTGCCTCAGGAAAAAAGAAAGAAAGAAAATGAGTACTCTTCAGTGGATGTGCCCTTGCATTCATCCCCTCCTTCCTCCCTTAACATTTGCTCCAGGAGTCATCTTTATTTCTCCATGTATCTTTAATCTTTCCTTCTTCTAAGTATCTACAAACATATTCAAATATCCCCAAGACTAAAAGATTCATCTAAAACCTTTTTCTCTCCTTTTCCTCATTTATAGCATTCTTGGGAAAATTGTCAATATCTGTCGCTTCCATTCTCACCTTAAGCCTATGTAATTTCATTTCTCCTGTACTCTTTTAAAACTACTATTTTTCTTTCTGCCTCACACGGGGAAGGTAAGACATCTTGATTGAATCAGCAAGGTACCCTGAGGAAGAGATAGAAGGCAGTATGTCCCAGGCACCACTTTGAGCCACCATAATACAGCTGGCTAAGAGCCTTGGAAATTGCAATGCAATCCCCAAACATTAATAATTGTTTTTAACCTAGCTTCTGCAGTCATTATTGAAGGAAAAAATCTTTGCAGAGAAGGGAGATCATCTTCCTCATTACCACCATAATAAATACTGCTCAATTGCCAACAATAGGCAGATAGGCACAGGAGACTTAAAAGTGGAAGCACTTCCCAGACCACTGGTTCTGCTTTCAACCTAGATCTTTTAGCCATCATTTGGGGAAATAATTTGTGTGGAGATATCTCTACCATCTACAAACTTGTACACATGGTATATACAAGCCAGCCTAGTTAAAGAACCAAGACATTTAGAGGGAGAGAAAGAAGGAAGTATTTCCTTAGGCCTGGTTAGAGACCCCTGCAGGATCCTGCACCTAAAAACCTTGGGAATAGCAATACTTCCAGTCCGATGCCTTCCATCTTCACCCTGGGAACAAAACATGTAGAGATACAAACTGCAATAGAGATGCTCCTGAAAGAGCTATAACCATTATCACTAATGACCCAGAAAAGAAAGTTCTTTTCACTTTCTTGGCAAAGTCAAATGATTAACCATTTAATATGATTTTATGTAATTTTATCAGTGAAAATTAAATTTAGAGGCATTACCAGCCACTTTGCTCTTATACCCTAAAAACCATGGGACGCTTCCTTCTGACTTAAAACAAAAACTTCCATGTGTTCTCTTCCTCATTAGAATATGAGCCCCTTGAGAGTAAGGGCTGTGTCATTTTTTTTTGCATCCAATATAGTATTTTGCAGACAATAACTACTTTTAAAGCTTCCTTTCTCCTTTCCTTCTTTTTTCTTTCTCTCTCTTTCTTCTTTCCTGCCTTCCTTTCTTTTTTCTTTCTTATTTTTTTCTTTTTCTTCCTTTTTTTCCTTCCAACCTTCCTTGAATCTCTATTTTTCTCTATCCTTCCCATAAAAGCAATGAGATCCCAATCATCAAATGCAATACCATTCTTTCAATACTTATTATCTCTGACCTCTACTTTTTTTGACACTATTAACCATGCTCTTTTACCAGATAAATAATTATACATTTTTGCATCTACAAAAAGCATCAGAAACCACATCTAAGAAAAATGATATAAAATATAGACTTCTTGTTGTTTTGGCAGAGAGATGTCACTCCCTTAGTAAAGACAAAAACTGCAGATACAATAAGATTGCTTCCAGAGAGGGTACCTACCTACCCAGTCAGCTCTAGAGACATCAGAGTATTTGTTAAAACTCATTATAACTAGACACTAAAGTCTTTTCTTCAGGGCTGGCATTCAAGAAGCCATTGTTGGGTCACAGTAAAACTGACAAGAAATAAATTGATATTTGAAGCTAAGGGGTTAAAAGAATATTTGAAGATTATCCCTTTCCCCCCAAAAAAATATTTCAAATGTCATGTTAAATCTGTAAGGATGCTTAGAGATACTCAAGCACTGAATTATATAGAAGAGGAGGAACATAAGAACCCAGAGAAGGGAAATTACTTTATTAAGTGAAAAGTGAAAGTTTATTCAAATCTTTGGCTGAACATAGTTGAATGTAGGCACCTCTTTAAAAATCCCACTATTAGAGCTAATTAAAACCTCAGAGACCACTTATCCAATTGAGAGAAAAGAGTAAAGTCTATACCTAGCCATACATTTTCTGTCGGGTAGTTTCCATTTTACCTCAATGATAGGTAAAGACAGTGATACTCCCAGATAATCAGACCCTAGTCACAGGACTTAGGACAAGCAGGTAAGCCTAGATAGAAGCCCTTAAGTCCTCTAGATATATCTTGTCTTCAAAACAAGCCATTGTTTCTCTGCCCCTGCTTTTTCCATACCCTATGCCCCCAAATTTAAGCAATCTCATTGGGTAAATTTTACTGGAGAAGAATATTCCATGGATAGATGGAATTGGGCTGTGGCTTTATTGCCCTTACTGTCATTGCTCTTTTTCAAAGAACAGACTATTTTAAGAAGGAGAGAATTCCTAGCCTTGGCCTAACCGTGTACTATCTTCTATGTAAGATTTGCAAAAAGCATCCCCTCTGGAAGGTTGGTACTATTTTAAACTCCATTTTGCAGATAAGAAAGAATTCATCAATACCACATACTAATCAAATGATCATTCACATCTACTTGAATACCTCCAATAAGGGCTTCCCCTGATGCTTCTTTAGGCAGTCTATTATACTTTGGACAGATCTAATTATTATGAAATTTTTTCATAAGATCAAGACTTCCTTTTCCTCAGTAATCTTTTCACCCCATTTTTCCTAGTTTTTGCCTAACATATAAACAGAATACGTCTAATCACATTTTTCACTTAACCTTCAAATATTTGAACACAGCTATTATGTCCACTCTTCCTGAGTCTTCAGTTCTCCAGGCCAACTATCCTTATTTTCCTCAATAGAGTGGTTGGGAACAGCTAGATGGTACAATGGAGAGAATACTAGAAGACTAGAAGACTAGAACAGCTAGATGGTACAATGGAGAGAACACTAGAAGACTCATCTTAAGGAATTCAAATCTGGCTTCAAAGATTTACTAGCAATATGATCCTGGACAAGTTACTTAATCCTGTTTGCTTCAGTTTCCTCATGGAAAATAAAATAGAGGAGGAAATGGCAAATCACTCCAGTATTACTGCCAAGAAAACTTCAAATGCAACCCCATATGGACAACTGAAAATGACTGAACAAAAAATAAATTCTTAGCATTGTGCCTTACTACAAAAATTTTTATTTCCTTTCCTTTTGTCCTTTTTCCATTCCTTTTATGAACATGATTCAAAACTCTTTACCACCTTGTTTGCTATCTCAAGTTAATCAATAATCTTTTTAAACAGTGATGTCCAAAACTGAACATAATAATGAAGGTATGCTCTGTTAAGGACAGGGTACAGACTATCAGCTTCTTATTCCTGGATATTCTGCCTCTCTCAATGTAAGCCAAAACTGAATTTTTTGTATGCCACATTATGAAAAAAAGAAGGGAAACAAAAATTTATATATTCCAGATACTATGATAAGTACTTTAAAAATATTAGTTCATTTAATCTTCACAACAGCTTTGCAAGGAGAGAGCTGTTATTATTCCCATTTTAAAATTGAAGAAACTGAAGCAGGAATTAAATGACTTGACCAGGATCACATAGCTCATAAATATCTGAGGCCAGAGTTGAATTTAAGTCTTCCTAAACATTCTAACCAATGAGTTGTTTGGTTGCTTCATTCAGCAGTAAGCTAAACCCAGGATGAAATTGTACAAAGATAAAAGTTGAGAACAAAAATCTATTTTACTAATTTAAAATGTAAGTGGAATCTCTGGCTAGATAGGTCATCTGAGAAAGAAATTGGAATTTTAGTGAACTCCACACTCAATATGAATCAACAGTATGATATGATAGCTAAAATCTGGGATCCCATAGTGAACTGCTTTGGAGGTGATGGGCCTACTGTACTCTTCCCTGATTAATTCACATTTGGATTATCATTTTAAAGATCTGATGCCACATTTTTAAGAAAATTGATAAGTTAAATAACATCCAGAGAAGGGTGACCTGGATGGTAAAGGACCTTGAGGTCATAGGTGAAGCAATGGATAATGTTAAGCCTAGACAGACTTAATAAGGCAATACATAGTAAAAATGATAGAGTACAGGGCCTGGAATCACCTTCCTGAGTTCAAAACTAGCTTCAGACATTTATTTGTTATGTGACCCTGGGTAAGTCATTTAATACTATTTCCCTCAGTTCCCTCATCTATAAAATAAAATAGAGAAGGAAATGCCAAATCACTTTAGTATCTTTGCCAAGATAACTCTAAACGGGATCATGAAGAGTCAGAAATAACTAAACAACAAATACCTAGACAACAGAAGATTATTTATTAGAATATTATCTAGAAATGCATTCTGATGTTTGTTTGTTTGTTTTCTGGGACTGATGTCTAGCTCACTGGCCTATATTTCACAGGCTTCATTCTAATGACATATTTGAGTACTAGAATGATCTTTGCTCTTCTCTAATTCTATAGTACCTCTCCCAATCTATAATCTTTTTAAAGATCTGACAATTGTAGAGGGCCACAGATAGTGGGGAACGCTGGGCAAGGCATAAAACCCTTTAGTCTAGTAAAAGGAACCCTGCTGACAGTGTCTGGTTTAGTTCCCCATCCCCACCTAAGGGCTCTTGGCCTTCCTGAGAAGTTAGGGAGCGGTGACAATCTGTGTTGTAATTAAAGTAGAGTGATACCAAGTGGCAAAGAGACATCTGCACACAATAGCAAGTTGTTTGTGTGGTCCTGCATGCACAGTATATAATTAGTGCAGGCAGTGTGCTTTTGTCATGTAAGGATATTAGGGTATTTAAGGCTGAGAGAATTTAGAATAAATGGATTCCATGTTTGACCATCCATATGGGTCCCATCTCCTTCGCTCCTCCCCTAAGATCAAGCACTCGGAAAGGTACCAAGATCCTCCAGAGAGCTACTCCAGACATTACAGACAATAGTTTAGAAATTACATCTACCAATTCTTCTAGTAGTTTTGGGTGTAGCTCATCTGGGCAGAGTATATGGTCTTTCAGGTTCCTTCCAACTCTAAGATTCCAAGATTCTGAACATCAAATTCCTAACAGTGATAGTTTGAGGCACACCATTTATCTCTTCTATTCTACCTTTTATCTTAGGATATTAGCTATGTGTCTGTGTCACATCCTCTAGTTTGATATCATGAAATTACTCACAGCTAAACTTTCTGTAATCAGTAAGCTGTATTCTAACAAAATAAGTGCACAGAAATCTCCCTTTTCTATAAGTTACACTCTTCATAGCTTCATATTTCATTACCTAATTCATATAAAGAATTCAAATTCATGTCCATAATAGAAATCAGGATTTTGCTTTACCACCCATCCCTTAAAGATAGATACTCTCTTAAAGGTAGAATTATATGTAGAATGGTCTAGGAATAAAAGTGATTTGGCAGAAAAAACATTAGAGTCAGAATTAGTACCAATTTGGGTATTTTCTAGCTCTCATGTTAAGCAAGTCAATTAACTTTATGGACTTCAGGATTTTTATTTGTAAAGTAGTGGCATAGTGGAAAGAGAGTATACTTCAAAATCAGGATAGAGCTGAATTCAAGTTTTAAGTTTCAGAATTTTGGTGCATTCCCTCTGCTGATTTTCTAAAATCTATGCTGTATACAACTTAGTTATAAATAATTGTCTGAATGTTATTTTCTCCATTAAGCTATGCTTCTCAAAATCAAGAACTATCTTTTTCTTTTTTTTCTTTGCATCCCTAGAGTTTTGCATCTCACATACTTAGCTAAATGTCTGGTTAATGTTTGTTGACTGACCAAGAACTGACTGGAATATTCTGACTATGAGACCTTGGCAAGTAATTTAATTTCTCATTACTCCAGACAACTCTTTAAGATTATAAATTGCTGAGCAAGTGATAATTTACATTAGAAGAAAGGTATTCCTATACCAATGAAATCACAGCACTGTTCCAATCCTCTTCCAAAATGACAGAAACAGAATTAATAAGAAACATCATGTAAGGAAAATAGCACTTTTGACTATTGGTAGAAGACCTGATTTTGATTTGAATCCTGGAAGCCACTTGTGCAAGCTTAGGGATGTCATTTCATTTCTCCAAAGTTCAGTCATCTGGAACAGCTAGTTGGTGTAATAGATAGAGCACCAGCCCTAAAATCAGGAGGACCTGAGTTCAAATCTGTTCTCAGAAACTTCACACTTCCTGGATGTGTGACCCTGAGCAAGTTACTTAACCCCCCAATTTCCTTAGGAAAAAATAGAAAAAAGAAAATAAAATAAAAAAAAAAGAACTCCAAAGTTTAGTCATCCATTCTATAAAATAGACTACAAGATCTCTAAGCTTCTTCCCAACTCTAAAATTTTCTGATCCCTAAATTGGCAGTTATTGGAAGAAAGTCACTTTTTTCAACTGTTAAGATGAGATATTTATAGCAAGTAGCTATCCCATGAAACCAAGGGCTTGAGTCCTGGCCCTTTTCATTTGTGCTCTGTCTTTTTCCTAGAGGAAATGTAGCCCATTGTTAAGGGCCTGGGTTATAAGACAATTTCCATGTCTATTTGTTGGGATGGCTTTTTATGTGTGCTAAAAACTAAAATTCTATTAAATAGAACAGCTTGTGAGCTTTTGCATCAATAACTCATATAAGTTTTTAGAGCCTTATTATTTCCAAGTGCTCCATTTATACTCAGTAATGGGTGTGCCAAAATCTTGGCTTGGTAGCATGAAAAATGTGTTAGCAGGGTGTTTGCAGCAATGGCAGAGCAAGGAAATTTTGTCAACAAGATGTCAACAAAGACACCTTCCCAAAGCAGGGTGCAAGGAGACACAGGATATAAAATAGGAGCAGAGCAGCTGAGAAGAAAGTCAAAGAGGCATATGAAAGGAAGAGTAAAAGGCAAAAAACTATAGATCAGTTTAAAGTATGAGTAGCATAATATCATAGACCTAAAACTAGAAAGAATCTAAACTCCATCATTCTAAATATAAGGATACTGAAACCCATTACATGAGTAATAAGTTACAAAACTGAACTCAAATCCTGAAACTCCCAATTCAGCTCACTTTTTAACTGTGCTGGGTAAGAAGCTGATCAAAATTATGATGAATCTCATTGCACCAAGTTTGATTCAATTGACCATTAGGATCCTGGAAGGATTAATCTAGAAACTATGGCAAACCATTCCAATATATTTTCCAAGAAACCCTCAAATGGGATCATTAAGAGTTATACATTACTGAAAAGATTTTAAAAGACTAAAAAAAAAAAAAGACTTAATAACATGTACTTTGTTTTTATATATTGAATTCTTTTAAAAAAAACTTATTTAGTATATATTTCCTCAGATGCATGTAAAAATCACTTCTAACATTCATTTTTAAAACTTTGAGTCCCAAATTCCCCCTCTCCCCCCCTCCCCACACCCATTGAGAAGGCATACAAGTTCTGTATATATTATAATGTATCTTAGAGATCTGCTGGTCTGAATCCACATCTGAACAAAAACCAATTAATCAATCAACAAGAATTCCCTGAGTTCTCATTCTGTGTCATTGGATTAAATACTAGGAAGACAAAGAAAAAGAAAAAAATATACACACAAGGAAAAACTATTATATCACATTCAAGTGTCATAATTTGATCAATGCAATATCCCAGTGATGCCTTTCCCTCCAACTGTCTTTCTCTCCAACAAATAATGGGAAATCATTGCCTGCCAATACAACTGATTCTAGTTTTGAAAGAATCAAATTGTTGAAAAGTTTTTTTTTTCTCTTTTGTAATAGATTGTCCCACACAAATTCAACAGAAATTTTACTCAATATTATCTCAAATAAATTTTTGGTTCCTTTTGACTTCTACCAGTAGTTCCTTGTTCTTTTTTAAATTAATCAAACAATAAACATTTATTAAGCATCTCCTATATGCTGGGTACTGTGCTACATGCCAATCAGCTATTTACAAATCCTGTTTTCTTGAATACTTCTTACATGTGCTCTCTTCTCTCTAATCATTCCAATTATTACCTCATCATCTCTCGAATGGACAATTGCTAAAGTCTACTAATTGACCTCCCTATCCCTACCTAATCAATCCTTAAAAGAGTTACCAAAATAATATTCCCAAATCACAGGTCTGACAATGTCATTCCCCTGATCAAGAAACTTCAATTGTTTCCTATTCCTAAAATAAAGTGTAAAGTATTTAATTTGTCATTTAAAGTCCTTTAAGTTCTGTCTTGCTTATCTTTCTAGACTAATCACACACTCCTCCCTTTTATATGTTCCATAATCCAATCAAACTGGTTTCCATGTTATTCCAAATATATTCCATCTTGCCCCTCTGCCTTCACAGAATGTTTACCACATGCCAAGAATGTGTTCCCTTCTCTAGTCTTTGCCTTGGAACCTCAAGTTTACTTCAAGATCCAGTTCTACTTCTACCTCCCTCAAGGATTATATTGCTTCTTACATACTTCATCTACCACCTCCATACATATATACATATTCATACATATTCCTTATGCCTGAAATCCACTCTCTTCTCATCTTCTCTTTATAAATCACTTGTTTCCATAAAATAAAACTCAAGAACCACCTTTGACATGAAAACTTTCTTGAAGGCTTTAATCAATAGTACTTTCCCTTTCAAACTACATTTTATTAAGTTAATTTATATTTATATTTATATTCTATATATACTTATATATGCTCTTGTTGTCTACCCAGTTAGAATGTATACTCCTTGCAAATGTGTTATTCAATTCATTGTATTGTATACCTAAATCCTAACATAGTTCCTGATACATAATAGATACTCAATAAATATTAATTGAACTGACTATAGTTCAAGTATCAGAAAGCATAACTGATGTCAAAGCTCAGAGACTTATATGAATCACTTGTCCAAAAAGTATGTCCTTCCATCCCTTTACTTCTTGTGAATATGGCTAACAGTAGGTTTTATTCTTTTATCCCAGTTCCTAACACAGCATGTAGTGCATATGTAAAAAAAAGTGTGTTAAAACTTTATTTCAAGATTTTAAGAAGACAACTGACTTAATATCTAAAGCACCATGAGACAAAGGAAATTAATCAGTGCATGTATTCCTATTACCACAAGCCATCTTGACTCTTCCTGCCCTCCTAGGCACAGAGTTAGAAATCAGCAACATTGATGCCAAATTCAGTCTAGATATATTGTATATATTGAAATAAAAACTTGACCATCATCACAAGAACAGTGAGTTCTGATGGATCATGAAGCTTGAAGTACTAGTAGTACTTCAAGAATTTGGCTCAATGTGTAAATTTTACTTTCATGAGGAAAAACCATATACAAGGCCTGGAAAAGCATTAACTGATTTTCAAGACCTTATTCAGGCAAAGAGACCAGACTCATGCCTTGAAAGTCAAAGTTAACTCCCTTCAGGCAGAACAATAAATGCAGAGTGAAGGATGAAAAGGCTTCTGAGAAATGGTGAGTAAAGAAGTCCCTAAGGTCAATAATGTATCCTAGAGAGGATTTCACTAATCTATGAAATTCCAGAACACTCACAATTCAGTCAAAATCTGCCTCCTCATAATAGCTTCCAACTTTTGTTCCTAATTTTGTCCTCTCAAGTAGATCAGAACTAGGCTCTCTTCCCACAACAGGGACCTGGGATACAGAGAAAAGAGAACTAGATCTGAAAGCATTTGATTCCCATCTCTGCCACTTAGCTGTGTAAACTAGGATAAGTCACAAATTCACTCAATTTCTTATCTGTCTGTAAAGTCCTGTGTCCTAATACTAGAGAGGGTCCTTTTGTACTAAAGGATCTTCTGGCTTTGGGGAATCATGATCCCAGAGAGAGAAATCAGATTCTCTCTGATTCACTATCCCCTACCCCAGAGCTCTGAAGAAAATTAAAGCTCAAAGTTGACCCACATCTAAGTTCTCCAAGACTTGTAGATGTTAATTGACAAATATATAAAACATGAAACAGTAACACTACAATTCTACTGTCCCAGGAGCTTGATACTTATTTGGTTTTAATACTAAATAGGGAATACACTTTCACCTAAGATGTTTACTATATGAACATTACACTCAAGGTCTGTATCTTTTGGCTAGCCTGCTGTGCATACATGTATCATTATTCTGACAGAAGTCATTTTTTCCTCTGGGAAGAATGTAGCTACAGGGAAAGTCTGCTTCAAAGCAACGTGCCCTAACTGAAGAATCTTTGCTGCTGTTGTTTGGTAAGTGTCTGACTCTCCATAACCCTATTTGGGATTTTCTTGGCAAGGACACTGAAATGGTTTGCCATTCCCTTCAGATCATTTTACAGATGAGGAAACGAAGGCATATAGGTTAAGTGCCTGGCTATGGATCTCACAGCTAGTAAGTGTC
The DNA here is from genome assembly GCF_902635505.1 of Sarcophilus harrisii. Classification (NCBI taxonomy): domain Eukaryota; kingdom Metazoa; phylum Chordata; class Mammalia; order Dasyuromorphia; family Dasyuridae; genus Sarcophilus; species Sarcophilus harrisii. The sequence goes on along the minus strand of NC_045426.1, from coordinate 613,440,757 downwards.
TCTTGAACCTAGGGTCTCATGACTGCATTCTACACCCTACATCACTTAGATGCCCTAAAGAACATAGGAATTCCTAATCTCCCAAGGTAGCCAAAAGACTCAAAAATTAAATCTCTCTCAATTATTCTTGCCTTTCATCAGCAGGAAAAGAAAAACAAAGCAGAAGAGGGTACAAAGGCCTTGAAATTCATTTTCAGGTTCATATGGATATGACATGTGTCCAATACCATGTGCAAGTAGCTACCATTGCTATTGGGAAGGATAGGAAAAAGGGAGAAAAAAAATTAGCTCATCATGAGAAATCCAACATAGAACTATGAAAGTCATAAGTCCCATACTGAAAAGAGAGAAAGAAAGTAATAAGAGTAGTTGTTCCTTCTTTTAAGCCTACCAAGTAGATGAATCTTTCTGCTCAGTGACCAGTTCTCTAGCATAGACATAAACCACCATCATGATGGAAATCATGGGACTAATCAATCAAAGACTTTGTTTCATTATCCCCAAACGCAAGTCATTTGGAGATTATTAAGGAATAGCTATGTCATCCCAAAGCAAAAATCCCTCAGTCCTGACCCAGAGCATGTATCACTCAAAGTTGTTCTAGTATATGTTCACCTTTGGCTCAAGACCTGAACCTAGGATCTAACTGAAGCAGCCAGTGATCAAAACTCAAATCTATTACTTCTGTTGATTCTAAAATGAGGAGATTGGCCCAGATAAACTCAATGATCATCTAATTTCTTTCTAACCTAAATCTATAATCCCTCCCTCTAATCCTTTGTCAATTTCAAATATTTGAAAATGTTTCTGGATAGTTGTTATATCTTTCTAAGTCTTTAATTCTCTAAGTGAAATGCCTCCATTTCCTTTAACCAACCCTCAGATGGCACAATCTTCAGTCCTTAGATGACTGCTGGATGTGGCATAATTTTTCAATGTTCTTCCTAAAGGATAGTGCCCAGGTCCTAAGAGAATTCTCCAGATCTGAGAGGAACAATTGTGGGGATACAGTGTGACATATTCCTTATTCTTGATGCTGTTTTAGTAATGCAGCTTGAGATTGTTTTCATTTTCTTAGCTTCTGAGCTTAATTCACATTAAGCTTGAATGGTTTCTTAACCATACCTCTCTTATTCTGAACTTGTGTGTATGTGTTTAACCAAAATATGTTGGGCTTTATTTTTATCTTTTATTAAATTTTGTCTATTATCAGAATCTTGTCATCCAAAATGCTAGCTATCTCTCCCATGTTTGTGTCTTCTGCAAATCTGATAAATATGCCATCTCTTATGTCCAAGTTATTATTTAAAACATTGAATAGAACAGGGCAAAGTACTTGAATAACTCTTCTTTGAGGACCAGTTTTGTTATTCAATTATTTCAGTAATGTCTGTTTCTTTGTGACCCCATTTGGGATTTTCTTGGTAAAGATATAGGAATAGTTTGCCATTTTCTTCCCCAGCTCATTTTATAATTGAGTAATATAAGTGACTTGTCCAGGACCACATAATTAGTAAGTTTCTGAAGCAAGATTTAAACTCAGAAATGTGAGTCTTCCTGATTGTAGGCTCAGTAAATATCCTCCATGCCACTAGATGCCCTTGAGCATCAACAAGTCCAAGAAATTTTGAATCTTTCTATATCCACACCAATATCTTTAGACAATTTGTATTTCTTTTTCTTAGTCAGAATTGTTTCTGTTGGTGACTCTTGCCTTCTTACTCTGAATCATGAATTTCCTCACAAATCTAAAATCTTTATTTCTAAACTATAATTGTGTTGTGGAGGCCACTCAGTCCTAAAAGAGAGATATACCATATTACCGATTTGCTTGATCTGAAGTTGTAAGACTTTGGATCAAATCCTGATTTTAGATTTGTATTGGTTATGGCAATAATCTGACTAATATTTATTAAGCATCTTCTTAAAACCACAGACACCTTGTACTAGATATACAGCAAGATGCAAATTTTAAAACAGATACATTCCTTTGTATATTGGAAATTTATTTGTGGTCAGTTGCTTCTGTTGTGTCCAACTCTTGGTGGACCCATTTGGGATTTTCTTGGCAAAGATACTGGAGTGATTTGCCAAGTCCTTTTCCAACTCATTAAGTGAATAATGTAGGTTTACCTGCAGAGATTAGAAGTAAATAGGTGAGCCAAAAACAACTGCAATTCATGGTTTTATTTAAGTTCTTTAGAGGTGAGACAGCATGGTACAGTGGGTAGAGAGCAGGATTTGGAGTTAAGGATAACTCAGGCTCAAATTCTATGCCTGATATGTCTTGGATCTCTCAGTTAGAGAATCACTCCTTCAACTTCTCCATGTCCCAGGAAATTGAAAAATGCTAAATGCCTTTTAAGAGTACAAAGTAAGCATGTTTTTGAGGTCCAAATGGGGAACAAAAGTCATCAGCAACAGAAAGAATCAAGTAGAAATCATGGAGGAGGTAACATGTGAGTTGACTTTTAGAGACAGTTAAGTCATCTGCTTTTATCTTTAAAAGTGAATAAGACTTCCAGAATTCTTCATCTTTACCACTCAAAACAAAGGAAGTGTCAGTTATAGGACTTGGTCCCTTCCCTGCCACCTTGATCCTCAACTTATGACACTAAGACTTTTGGCATATTCTATATATAATAATTACTCACATTTACACAGAGATAAAGATTTGTGAAGTATTTCCCTTCCAACAATTCTGTAAACAGGTATTATGTCTATTATTATAATCATTTTACAGAAGGTTCAAAGATGTTAAATTTCTTATAGAATGAAAATTTGAACCTTGGCCTCATGACACACCTTATCCCATTCTTGCTCCTCATGGGTATGCATTTTTCTTCCTTTAATAGAAGATTAATCAAACTAGAAAAAGATCAAGGTCTCTCACTGCGTCTGGGGCCATCTTCATTCACTCTGATTTATATCAGGCCATTGGATCCAGATGGCTTGAGAAAAGAGAGTGAGATTGATAATTGCACAGCTCTCCCTCATTTAAATCCAATTCACTTGCATCATGGCATCACCTTTCTGATGTGATGGTCCTCTTCAAGAACAAAGAACAAACAATAACAACAATAGAAGCCACTGGGTCCCCTCCTGGCTCTGGACCTTCTGGAACCCAGTAACCTGAGGTTGCTGGTATTTTCACTCAACCTCCCCAAGAGCCTTAATAAACCCATTCAGCTTATGTACTGATTCAATAACTCCTTAAAAGCAGAGTGAAATGGTAATTTTAGCCCTTAAAATTTTTCATTCAGAATGCCACTAATTAGTTATGATAATTAGCTGTATTGTAGCTCTCTATTTCCCACTTGGGAGCAGTGGAGCTGTGTTACTTATAACTATCTCCACAAGCTTGAAAATAGAACCAAGGATCTTGATGAAGAAGCAAGTCCTCTGAGTTAAGGAAAATACATCGAAACTGTGACTTTAAAAAAGTCTCACTTAGCACCACTTTTGCTTTCCTCACTAATTGGTACATTGGTAAGAGCTCCCTAATCCTTTTGTGAGGGCTGGGATTTGCAAATTATTTCCTAAGAATGTGGTTTTTTATACTATTAAACTTAGAGATGTAGCAAAATATTACTCTGGGGTGATCTTTATCATGAATCATCTTTGATCAAGTTGCTTCTCCTCCAAAGTTATTGGGACCTGGAAAAGTAGAGAGTAAAGTGATTTGGGGCTACTGGTGTAAGATAAAGGAAAAGTCATCAGTTTACTTTGGTCTTTTCGGTTGATGTGTTTGATCATGTGAAACATTATGAGGGGATTGAAATAAATTCTTTTAAATCAACTCCACATAGATTCATAGATAGATAATAAATAAATATAGATTGATAGACTGAAGGACAAGGACAGAGAGACAGAGAGAGGAAAGAGAAACAAAGAGAGACAAAGAGCTAGAGAGAGGACAGACAGAGACAGAGGGGAGAGACATACACAGAAAGAGACAGAGAGAGACAGGGGGGGCAATAAATAGGCTGTTTATTCAGAGGAGATTTTCTAACTAGATATACAAATCTTGGAATTATCTAAATAGAAAAATTAAAATTAAACTCACAAAAGGACTAGGTTCAGTGCTTTACAAATATTATAACATTTGATCCTTATAACAACCCTAGGAAACAAGTGATATTATTATTCCCCATTTTATAGTTGAGTGCCAACCAAGCTTAATTGACTCACCCAGACTCTAAAGTGTCTGAAGCTGAATTTTAACTGTTTTCCCTCACTCTAGGCCCAATGTTCTACTATCCCACTTAGCTACACCAAATGAGAGAGTATACTAAGAAAAGGGAAGATGGTAGACAGAATCTTGTGAACATCCACAGTTAGTGAGTGTAATATGTATAATAAGATGTAAAATAGATTGGCAAAGAGTTATCAGACATGTAGAAAGAGAATCAAAATATAGATGAGTTGCTACAAGTGAAAAAGGAGAGAATCGGATTGAAGACTGGTCAGTAGTGTCAAATGCTGCAGAGAAGTTGAGGAGCATTAATGCTGAGAAAAGATCATCAAATTTGACTTCTAAGAGATTGATCTTTGGTAATTTTAAAGAGAGTTAACTTCCTTTGAGAAAGGAGTCAAGGATAATTAGGAAAGTGAAAACCTAAGAGATTAGAATAAGGGTGTTGCCTTCTAAGGAAACAGGAAAATTCAAAAGAAGGGATAGTATGGACAGGAAAAAGGACATAATCCCAATCCATTTAGCTATTTATCCTGGGCTATGCGTTATCTTCCACTGGAAAATAAAAAGTAAAGGAGGACCTTATTTATTGACCACCATGCTTCCATATAATGTGGGATATAATATGAAGATGCTGTGGTATATGGGGGTATCAGTGCCTAAGTTGAATTGGCATATAACCACCCTGAAGGGAAAAAGCAGCTGCCCAGAAACCAAGGATGAGAGATGGTAGAAAACTGAGGCAGAAGAAGTTAAATAACTTGCCTAGGGTCCCACAGCTATTAAGTGTCTGAGGCTGCATCTGGACTAAGGATTTACTGACACCAGGCTCAGTACTCTGTGAACTGTGGCGCCACCCAGCTGCACTAAACCATGTTGTCTTTCATTATACCCACACATACAGATCTGGATAAAGACACAGCTATAGATAGAGATGTCTTTATTTTCGGCACAGCCAAGGATCTACTAATGTCACCACTAATCCCTTATTATGAACACTCCTTTTTTCTTATTTCAACAAATTGTCATATAGTTTTTCCCCACAAAGTTTTGATATATTCGATGTCTGCGGAAGCTACCAAGATCCCAAAATAGTCAAGCCAGCTGGGTTTTGCCCTTAGCAAAGCTGTTCTATCATTTTCTCAGTCCTCTGCTTTACACACACAGTTCTGATGCCAGTATGTGCATTTTTAACTGATGAGAACTTTTTCAACTCTTTAATTTTTAAAGAGCTGCTACCATCACTGCTCCTCCAGAGCAGATATTACCTATTGTGTATTTGGCACATTTGGAGTTTTCTGTTTCCTCTTCTAGTTTCTCAAAAACAATAATTTGCATTAAAATGAGATCCTTGCAACTTCAGCACTTATCTGCCCTTGTTGCATGATTCTCTCCCAGGAGTCATAAACCTCTATTCATGAGTCTGCTGTGTAATTACAAATACAGAAAAACTTGCGATGATACCTGGAAGCCAAACATATTGTTAAGGAATGAATGAGTGAGTTATAGGGGCAGATATTCTGCATCTAGAGCCCATCCAGTACGGCAGAGATATTATCTACAAAGCCAGAGCTTTTTTTCCCTGGATTCTGAATCTTTCAAATATTTTCATAAATGTTCCTTAATATAATTGGGTCACTTAATAATTCAGAGTATTTTATAAACATCATTTTGATAAGGAGTCCATGAGTTTCACCAGTCTTCCAGTGCCCTTCACACAGACACATACACACACAACTAAATCTTTCTCATTTATCATAATGAATATTGACAGTAAGAGTCATAGTTTATCATCATGTACTTAATCTATATGGAAGAACAGTTTGATTTTTTTTCCCCTACACTACTGTTATTACTTCTAGCTAGTGATAACAATAATAGCTTACATTGAAATGGAGCTTTATGACAACAAAGTACTTTTACATATTATCATATGCAGTCCTCTCTGTGAGACAGTGTGTTACAATGGAAAATTCCAGATGGGATTCTCAATCTGATATTTATGATCTCCATGCCTCTGAGAAGTTCTTTAAAATTCAGTTTCCTCATCTATAAAATGAGGGGATTAGCTGAGATGAACATTTAAGTTGTAAATTGATGAATCTATGAGCTTTATATTGTATCATATTTATATATATATATATATTTTTTTTTTTTTTTCATGCCATATCCTGGTTTTTGACAATCCCCTTAACATAGGCACTCAAGAAAATGTGTAAAATCTTTGAAGGCTGGATTTGGGTCATTATTCATCTTTGTATTTCTAGATCTTAGCCATTATTTACTTGTACTAAATAGGATGGAAGGCAGGAAGGGAGAGAGGGAAGAAGGGAGAGAGGGAGAAAAAGAGGGAATGAAAGGAAGGAAGGAAAGAAGGAAAGAAGGAAGGAAAGAAGGAAGGAAGGAAAGAAAGAAAGAAAGAAAGAAAGAAGGAAGGAAGGAAGAAAGGAAGGAAGGGAGGGGGAGGGAGGGAAGGAGAAAGGAAGGAAGGAAGGAAGGAAGAAAGGAAGAAAGGAAGGAAGGAAGAAAGGAAGGAAGGAAGGAAGAAAGGAAGGAAGGAAGGAAGGAGAAAAGAAGAGATGGATGAGATGGAGGGAGGGAGGAAGGAAGTGGGCTGTTTTGTGAATCAAAGACAAATTTTCTGACACTGGAAATAGTCAATCAATAAGCATTTTTGAGTGCATTCTACATAGTGACATTCAACTAAGGAGGAAGGTTATCTAGGATCCATTAGATTTACCTTTGTCCCTTCTGAACTAATGGGGAAAATAAATAATCATATGCCTAAATACATATGAAATTGTTGCTACATAATGGTTATTGGTCTACATGATTTTTAAGTGCCTCCAAATTTAGAGATTCTGTTTTTCTATAATTCTAGTTTCTGGAAAGGCTTGGTACTGGACTTAAAGTTAGTAAGTCCTTACTAAGTTAAAGTTTCCCTTGAGAAACTTATTAGCTGTGAGAATCTAATGAATTAAACTCTCTTATCCTCTATGTCCTTACTTATAAAATGAGGACAATAATAGTTCGTATTTCACAGAGTTGTTTTGAGAATTGAATGAAATAATATGGCTTCATAAATCTTAAAGTACTTCATAAATGGTAGCTATTAGTATTACTATATTAATTAATATTATATTATGCATGATTGAAATGTATATCAAAATAAAAGTAAATACTATGTAATTCCAAAAGAAGAGGCTTTCTTGAGGGAAAGTAATGTTTTTGTAAAATATAATATTTTTGCTAAATACTTAAACTTAATCATTCTACAATAATCATTGCTACCACTTACCTCAATCTAGTATTAGGAGAATGAAGTGTTCAGCCAAAAATTGTTCATTTGCCTCTAAAAGTTACTTTGTTAGTTTTGCAGAGAAGAGTTTCTCAAAATTTTCCATTTGTGATTCTTTTTCACCAAAGAATTGGGAATTAGAGTGTATAAAAGAAGTATACAAATCAAATGTTTAATGATAATAAGTCTTAATTTCATGACTCCTATATTCACTTACAAGATACCATATGGGGTTACAGCCCACAGTTTAAGAAGCTTTGCTGTGGAGGATCACCCCAAACCTATTTTTCTCTTTAATGTTCACTCTGGTGACCTACTATAAATGTATGAAGAAAAAGAATAAAAAGAGGAGGAAGAAACAGAAGCTAGGGAAGAAAAAGAGGAAAAGGAAAAGGAAAAACAGGAGGAAAATAAAAAGAAGGGAGAGAGTCAAATTTAATGGGTCCTAGACTAAGGCTGGAAATTAACAAATTGTTTTAAAACCCATTCCTTAAATAAAACTTTTTAAAAATTTGGTCAGTGAGGATTATGGAAAGATGATGAAGTTCCTCGGGGTAAACATTAAAAAAAAAACAAAAAACAAAGAAGACTTGGAAGAGAATAGGGATCCTTCTGGGATAACCTGAGAAGACATAAAGAAAGATCCCAGGATGGGAATTATCAGTATGAAGTGCAAACACCTCAAGACTAGCTCTACAAAAGCATCCTGGGGGAGTCATGGGGTTAGCTGGGTTTGGCTGGAGCCTCACCTAGAACCATGGAAACTTTCACATTCTGGACAGAACTTTTCATATTCTGGGGAATAAGAATGTGAGAGTGAAAAAATTGAGGTAACCTCTGCTCTGATGCTTAGATCCAATCCTGGGTGAGAAGGTAACAGTACATCTGGTGAGTGCAGAAGTAATAAGGCAGTAATACTGCTGTTTGCTGGCACACGGATCTCTGGGTGTGGGGCTACAGGTCAGAGGGAAAAGCAAAAGTGAAGCTAGATGAACCATCCCCCCCAAAAAAAATATAGGATTAAAGATGCTTATATTAAGAGTTTTCATTTTTAAAAAATGAACAAAGAAAAAAAAAAGAACTCCACCATAAAAACTTACCATGGGAATAGGGAAGACTTCATTTTCAGAGGAGGACAGTGAAGTAAAAAAAAAAAAAAAAAGCCTCTTCAACCTCAATGAGTAACATTAAATGACTACCTGTCCAGAAAGAATTTATAAAACCCAAAAAAAGCTTTAAAAATCACCTGAAAGAGATCAAGGAATAAGTTTAAAAAAAAAAAAAAGAACCATCTAAGAAAAACAATAATATTATGAAAAAAAAAGTTAATCAGTGAGAAAAAGAGATACAGAATCTTAAAGAAAAAAATAATTCTTTGAAGATTATATTTGGGAAAGGAGAAGCCAGTTAAATTATAAAAGACCAAGAAGTTGAAAAAACATAAAAAGAATGAAAAAATACAACAGAATGTGAAATATCTCATAAGAAAAATAATAAATCTGGGGAACAGATAAAGAAGAGAAAAATATGTGAATAATTGGACTACCTGAAAGCTGTGACCAAAAGAAGAACCTTGATGCAATAATGAAAGAAATTATCCACGAATATTGGCCTGATGTGATAGAATAAGAGAGGAAAGTAGAAATAGAAAATATCCACCAGTCACCAACTCAAAGATATCCTTTGTGGAAAACACATAGGAATATTATTGCCAATTTTTGAAGCCACCCAGAAAAAAAAAAGAAAATTTGGCAAGAAACAAACAAACAAAAAATTCAACTGTGTTGGAGCTACAGTTATCATTGTACAAGATTTATCAATGCAGCCACAATAAAAGGTCATCGAATAATATATATTGACAATCAAAAGAACTAGCCCTGTGGCCAAAAACATAATATCCAGCAAAATAATCCATAATATTTAATGGGGAAAAATGAACATTCAAACTTGTAGATAATCAAATATGAACTAGATAGAAATTTTAACATGTAATAGCCAGTATCAAAGAACAAAGAAATATATATATATAAACACTACAACAAGATCAAGAGAAGAATTTATTTGAAAAATAAAGTAGGTACCCATTCTTATTAAAAACACTAGATAGGGATAAAGGGAGTTTTTCTTAAAGTAATGAACAGTATCTATCTAAAGTCAACCTCAAGCATTATTTGTAATGGAGAGAAGCTGGATACGTTCCCAATAAGATCAGGGATGAAACAAGGATGCCCATTATCACCACTATTATTCATTATTGTAATAGAAATGTTTGCTTTAGCAATAAGAAAAGAAAAAAAAAAAGAAATGAATTAGAATAGGTAATTAGGAAATTAAACTATCACTCTTTACAGATGATATAATGATATACTTCGAGAATCCTAGAGAATCATTCAAAAGCCTACTCAAAACAACAACTTTAGCAAAGTTGCCAGATATTAAATAAACCTACATAAATCATCAGCAATTCTATATATTAATGACAAAGTCCAGCAGCAAAAGATAGAAGGTAACATTCCATTTAAAATAACTGTGGACAAAATAAACTTCTTGGTCATTCACCTGCCAAGACAAATGCAGGAACTATATGAATGTAATTACAAAACATTTTTCACACAAATAAAGCCAGTTCTAAACAACTGGGAAAATATAAATTGCTCAAAATCAAAAATTACAATTCTACCTAAATTAGTCTACTTTGTTCAGTGACAAACCTATCAAACTGCTAAGAAATTATTTTATGGAACTAGAAAAATAATAAGATTTATCTGGAAAAACAAAAGGCCAAGAATATCAAGGGAATTAATGGAAAAAAATTATAAAGGATAGTGACCTAGAAGTAGCAGACCTAAAATATATATTATAAAGCAGCAGTCATCAAAACCATTTACTATGGGCTAAGAAAGAGAATGATAGACCAATGGAATAGGTTAGACACACACAGCATAACAATCAATGGCTGTGATAAACCCCCAATTTTGATAAATCCCTAACTCCAGCTTCTGGGATAAAAGCTCACTATTTCAAAAAAAAAATTGCTGGGAAAACTGGAAAATAGTATGTCCAAAATTCAGCATAGACCTATATCTCATACCCCATACCAAAATAAGGTCAAAATGGATACATAATTTGGGCATAAAGGGTTATATCATAAGCAAGTCAAGACAGTAAGAGATACTTCACCTATCAGATCTTTGGAGAAGGGAAGAATTTATGACCAAAGAAGAACTAGATTATAAAAGACAAAAAACTTTGATTACATTAAATTAAAAAGGTTTTGTACAAACAAAACCAACAGAAAAAAGATTAAAATGGAAGTATAAAGTTGGGGAAAATATTTTACAGCCAGTGTTTCTGAGAAAGACCTCATTTCTTAAATATATAAAGTACTGTGTCAAATTTATAAGAATATAAGTCTTTCCCTAGAGAACAGATAATTTTCAGATGATAAAATGAAAGCCATCTATAGTCATGTGAAAAATGCTCTAAATCACCACCTCACATCTCTCAGATTGGCCAAAATGACAGAAAAAGATAATTATAAATGTGGGAAAATTGGGACACTAATGCATAGTTGGTGAAGTTGTGAAATGATCCAACCACTCTGGAGAGTGATTTGGAATTATGTCCAAAGGTCTATAAAACTGTGAGTATCCTTTGACCCAGCAGTGCTACTACTGGGTCTATATCACAAGGAAATCATAGAGTAGGTAAAAAGGACTCACATATGCAAAAATGTTTGTAGCAGCTCTTTTTGTGGTAGCAAAGAATTGGAAAAAGTAAATAGATGCCCATTAATTGGGGAATGGCTGAATAAGTTGTGGTATATGAAGGGAATGGAACATTAATATTCTATACAAAATGATGAACAAGATGATTTTAGAATGGCCTGGAAAGATTTACATGAACTGATGCTGAGTGAAACAAGTAGAACCAGAAATATATTCTATACAGCAAGATTATGCAATGATCAACTAAGTAAGGGTTGGTTCTTCACAATGATTCAGTTATCTATGTCAGTTCCAATAAACTTTGGATATAAAATGCCATCTGCATCCAGAAAGAGAAATATGGAGATTGAATGTAAATCAACAAATGCTATGTTCACTTCTTTTTTCTGTTTTTTTTTTTCCTCTTCCATGTTTTTTTTTTTGTTCTGACTTTTCTCTCTCAACATGATTCATAAAGAAATGTGTTTTAAAAGTTGTTATTCATGTATAGCTAGAAAATAAATTTAAAAAACTAATAAAAATTAGAGCTGGTTATCATTGATCTTAGATAAATTCAAACTTAAAGTTTCAATCAAGAGAAAAATCTACAGTATATATCAGCCATATAATATTGTTATAGATTCATGTTTACACATGGGTAAATGAATATGTGTGTACATATATGCATATGTACATATATATGCACTTTTGTGTTCTCTAAGCATATATAGGTATGTATGTATATGTATACATAGATATATCTATATGTGCGGGTAGGTATGAAGATATTTGTGTGTATATGTGTGTGTGTGTGTGTGTGTATAAATACATCTGTGCTTCAATGTAGGCTGCTTGTACAAAGGGGGGAGGGGCTGAAAGAAGGAAAAAAGGGATAAAGTGACAAGTGCACAGGAGACAATAAAAGAATACCCTACAAAGAAAAGATGGACACTCATGAATATTATTTTTCTATCATTATATACGCTTTCTTGAAATGGAAATTTATTTTTTTATATTTTGAATCCTCCTTGATACTCTGCTGGTCACATGACAATGTTTTGTTTTGTTTTGTTTTGTTTTTCTGTGTTATTCTATTCTGTTTTTCTTACTTTGTATTTAGTTCAATTTTTTTAAAAAAATGTACTTATTGTTTATAACCAACACACTAAATTGCTCTGCATGTATCTTTACCCCTTGTGCTATAAGTTCCATGAAGAAAAGAGCCCTTGGCTTTCCCTGAACTTTATCTCTCCTCCAATACCTAGCATTATATTCTGCCACAGTAGGCATTTAATAAAAGTGTTGATTTACTTGATGCAAAAGGATTGAACCCACGGCAAAGGATGGAAGTCAAAGGAAGGAAGATTCCTTGAGAAGAGATTTTAATAAAGGTGATTTCTGCACATATGCAAATCATGTTAGATAACTTTTAAGTGTCTTCTAAGATCTAAAGTCTTGAATTCTATGCTTTTTGCCTTAAATTGTGCTTCCTCTCTTATATTCCTTTCCTCACAGCTAAAATCTGTAAAAGGTATCCAGGAATTCTTTCTCACTCATTCTAGTTTAAGAATATAGATCACAAGGACCATCACATTCTCAGCATGGAAAAAAATATTTTCCCACTCCAGCTAAGTGATGAAAGTATAACAAGTAAGAGCGAGGGTGAAGCTAAGCCAAGATGGCAGAGTATTAGAAGCATAGTCAAATTCTTAACTACAAGACTTGCACACAAATCTAGAAAACATGTAAGAACATAAGTCGAGAAAAATTTCTAATTCATATTTTTCTACTCAGGTCATAATAGGGCAACAGAGAGGTATGAAATAATTATGCAAAAAATGTGTTTCATTAGTCCATTCCTTCTCTATCAGGAGATGAGGTAGCATTCTTCCTCACTGTTTGAGGTTGATAATTTCATTCATCAATTGATGTGATTCAGTAATAGAATTCTCATTTACTTTCCTCAATATTTTAATAAGTAAAAATTCATTTGTTTCTTACTCAAACAAAAAGAAAATTAAAGTACAATTTTAATGTTATTCATTAACCCCCTTCCCAAAGAGATGGGAAAAGTCAAGCTGAATTTTAATCACTGATACCACCCAATGAGAGTCCGTTACCAACAGCTTAAACAATGCATGCATGGTCTGTTTTAGCAGAATGCATCACCGCTCTGTAGAATTCTAGCCACAGAATGCTGTAAACACATTCTGATATAAACCACTGTGAAAATTACATTTCTGAATGAGCCAATTGGGCTCACAACATCATTGAAGTAGTAATTTATTATTCAGTTTAATAATTAGAAGTAATTAACTTGTAGAAGCAATTAGAAATAGCAATTTATTTCTTAATTTAATGAGATGCTTTTTCGATGTGTATTTGAATATTTAGCAGCCAATAATTACTTTTTTTTTTAAGAAGGGGGAGAATAAAAAATGTTACTATTTATTCACACTCTAATAGGTGCCTTTGAAATAAATCTAGCCTGGCAACCCACCTACAAGTAACTGAGGCTTGTCACATACTGCCTGATGCTAAAGACCAATACAAACTCACATGCTTTGACAGGAGTCATATTAGAATTCCAGATGCTTTATGGAATTCTGATTTGGGAATAGTTGGGGATGAGGATGGAATCCTACTGGCTGACTCTTCATGATATGTGCAATGTTGTCCCCTGCTGGCCAGAGAGAACCTCATATTTAAATTACCTGCTTTTCTAATGCTGGTGGGGAACAGGCTTTGGGACTGTAATCAGAAAAGTAGAGTTGAAATCTTTCCTATAACCCTTTCTAGGATGTTCCTATAGAAGTTACTTCACTTCTCTCAATATAATTTTTTTCCCTCTCTAAAGTAGAAATATTTTTGCTACATTGAGCAAATGCTAAGCTACCTGTGTCTCTTTTGGGCTGCTCATGTGTGTTTCAGCACTGGAAATTTAGGTTATGAAGCAATCTTCTTACTGTCTCTTGCTCCCATGATAGGGGCAAAGAGTATCTGCATCAAGAGAACTGGCTACCAAACTAGAGGGAGGAATCCAGTGAATGAACTTTTCCCTATCTGATAATTCTTTAAGGAATCCTGAACTTAGACTTTGGTCTGTCTTCTATTTTGACTAGAGGTAACTGAATAACAATCCTGAAATGTGGGGTAATATTGTGAATTTGAGACTTTGGAAGTTCTTGAGTTCTCAGTATCAGCTAAACCTAAGAATCCAATCCCCAGCAACTACTTCATAGAAAATGACCATCAATAAAAAAAAAAAAAAAATGAGCTTACTCTAAGCTTGGCTTGCTTGTGTGACAACTGAAAAGACAATGCATTAAATTCAGCAGATCTCAAAAGAAATACAACTGCAAGTATACTATGTCAGAGAAAGAAAGTAGTCTATCCCCTTCCTTTTCATCCTCCCCTTTCTTTTACTAGCTCCTGAGTTCACTCTTTCAAGGCATGTGTTCCCATACAAACTCTTTGGCCATCTGTACCAGCAAAGATTTTTGAAGTGAGAGAACATTAATTTCTAGGCAAGGGGAGAAAAACTTACTTTCTTAGGTAACCTAGATCCTTGGATAGTAGGTCATAGAAAAAAAGATTTGGCTATCCCACCCTGATTTTTACTCTAACTAGATTAAAGATAAAGGTTCAAAACCTAAAAGGGGAAAGGTAGGGAACACATATGGGAAGTCAAAAAAATAACAGTAGAGCTGTGGTTGTCAATATGTGGGCCAGGGTATAGTTAATAAAAAGCATTCACTTATTAAATAACAGTAATTTTTAAAAGAGTTCTGAAGATGAAGTAAATATTCCACAATATGTAAATTATATTTTCCAAATATATCATGTTTTTATTATTAAGAAAATCCATCTACATAGCACATTGATAGAACACTAGCCGTGAAGTCAGAAGGACCTAAGTTCAAATCCAGTTTCAGAAACTTAACACTTCCTAGCTGTGTGACTCTGGGCAAATCATTTAACCCTAATTGTCTCACAAAAAAATCAACTTTATTTTTAAATATTAATTAACTCAAAGTATCTTTGCATCTTTATGTATATTCTCAAGCAAAGGATAGTAAGAGTAAAACTACTATCATGTTGGAATCCACAAAATTGTTTTGTGTTAAAATGAAGTCCTCAAAATTGAAAAGTTAGGAACCAGCCTTTGGTATGGCATATGAAAAGCAACAGTAATAAAGGGATGAAGAAGGAAGGTTTGTATCTGGGTTTCATCTAGGAAACAGATCTGTTAATGGCACCCTTTTTCATTCTGTAAGTTTGACTTTGTACCAAGACAATAGAACTAAGACCAATGAATAGAAGTTTCATAAAGTCTCTATAATCCAATTTTCCATTAGTATAAAGAAAAACAAAATATAATTTGAAATGTCCTACAGTTACAACTAGAAATATACTACATTGTTAAAATAAGTGGCTGTATAAAGTAGTTAGGCCCCCGTCCTTGAAAGCATTTTAGCCAGAGCTGGATGATCAACTGTCAAAGACATTAGAAGAAGATTCTTGAAGTGGGTTGGAGGCTAAATTAGATGATTTTCAAAGGCCATCATCATCATCATCATCATTGGCATTTATATAGTGTTTTTTTTTAAATTATGAAGTATTTATATACATGCTAGGCAGTTAGGTGACTCATAGTGCTCTGAGCCTAGAGTCAGTAAGACTTCAATCTTTTTGAGTTCAAACATGATCTCAGACATTTACTAGCTGAATAATGTTAAATAAAACCCCATTTGCCTCAGTTTCCTTATCTATAAAATGAGTTATAGAAGAAAATAGCAAGCCACTCTAGTATCTTTGCTAAAAAAATCTCCAATTCACATCACGTAGAGTCCTATACAACTGAGAGAACTTGGAACTGAAAATAAAATTAAAAGCTTTTTAAAGGCACATGAGACCCCATTTGGAGTCAGAGAGATTATCCAGACTCCTTTACCCGAGTTACCCTCTGGTTAGCCAAATGCACTAATCCTTGTTTTTTCTAAGATTTCTTGATAAATATTCAGCTTTTTGATCTTTATTTTGTCCTTGCTGAAGCAGTTGTAAAAGGACTGTGCTATTCTACTTCCTCTTACTCTAGCATCTTAAGGAATGTCTTCCAATGACCCAATTGTTGGCTACAATTCTTAGAAGCTAAACGAATCATCCAGGTAAATCAGACTGAACAAATCATTTGGTCCCATGATTCTGAGGCAGTCAGGTAAAATTACTCTGTCAAAGAATCAAGAATTGTGATCTTGGCACAGAATTGATGGATAATATCCAGTAATGATAATGCAGTGGCTTAGAGATTAGGTAGCATAATGGATACAGAACTGACCTCAAAATGAGGAAGACTTGGGTTCACATCCCATTTCTGACATATATTAGCTGTCTACCCTAAAATAAGTAATTTAATTTCTCAGTGCATCTGAGATGTATTGTTGTAGCATCATTTCAAGTGTATATCACTTTTTGTGACCTCATTTTGGGGGTTTTCTTGGTAAAAACAAACAAACAAACAAAAAACACTAGTTTGCATTTTCTTCTCCAGCTCATTTTACAAATTTGGAACTGGTGAAGTGAGGTGCCTAGGGTTATAACAGCAAGTAAGTGACTAAGACCAGATTTGAATTCAGGTCCTTTTTTGGGGAATGGCACGCTATCCACTGTGCCATCTAGCTGTTTGCAAGAAGCTCTGGAAGACCACAAATTTGCATTAAAATTTCCAGTGAGCTTCAGCATAAAAACTTTCCTTATTGGGAGCTCCTTATGAAATAACAGATCTCAATCTACCCACCCCAAATAAATGAAATCAGCAACCTGAAAACATGTGACATGCTAATATGTGAGTCCAAATTTAATTTAACTATATCTAAGAAGTGCACTATTGAATAGGTCAAAAATATATGATTGAAAAGTGTTCAGAAAACAATGAACAGATTTATGAAGAGATTCAAAACCATGGCATTTGGATTGTGTTGAAGGAATGGGGAATGTGTTTGCCTGGAGACCCTTTAGATAGTGGTAATCATTCTCTTTAAATATTTGAAAGGCTGTCATGTGAAAGATGGATTAGACTTTTTCTACTTGGCCCCAGAGGGCAGAATTATGATTAAGGTAGAAAAGTTAGAAAGAGACAGATTTTGGCTCAAAATAAGAAAGATCTATTTTACCATTAAAACTGCCCCCCAAAGAATCAGGAGATGAAGTGATGTAGAGTTAAAAAAAAATAATAATACACACTATGACTATGTAAACAATGACATTAAACAATAACCAAGTTCAAATTAAGTGCTTTGAACAACACTTAGAGTACTTTGTTAAATGAAAAGCATACAGCCTTGAATATTTAAAACATTATATGTCAGTTATGATGATTAAAAAGGTAGACCTTCTCATTAATTGCAATTCCTCTTCTTGAGCCCTTGAGCCCAATAGCCCCTCTCATCTCTTTCCTGTAAATCGCCCTCACATTCATCTCTTTGCTCTGTCTTCAGACTCTCTATATACTAACTCATTCTCTGCTGCTAATAAATATTCCCAGATCTTCCTTCAATGATTAAAAAAAACTCACTTGGCCCCACCATTCCTTCAAGCTGTTCTATATATTATATGTCTCCTCCTTTTTCTCAGCCAGACTCAGAGAAAAAGCTATCTACACTTATCCATGCTTTTCTTCTCAGTCCTTAAGCTCTTGCATAGCTTTTGACTTCATCTTTCTATTGAAACTGCTTTATCCAAAATGGTCTCTAAATTGTCTGATCTGGTAGTCTTTTCTCAATCTTCTTCCTTTTTGATATCTCTGTAACATTTGAAAATATTCATTATATAGTCTGCCTGAATAACTTTCCCCTCTCAGATTTTGTGACAGTATTCTCCATTTTCTTTCTAACTGCTTCTTCTAAATATTTTTTGCTAAGTCAATCAATAAACATTTAAGTGCACACTATATGGCAGGCACTATGCTAAATAATGGGGAAACTAAAAGATGCAAAAGAGAATCCCTGTTCTCAAGGAGCTCAAAATTGAATGGGGGAGAGAAAAAACAAACATACATATAAAACAAGCTACAATCAGGATAAAAAGTAAATGATGAATAAAAGGAAGGTGCTTAATTAAGAGGGGTTGCTGAAAGCTTCCAATAAAAATTGAGATTTTTGTTGGAATTCACAGAAAGCCAGAGAAGCCAGGAGGCAGAGATGAAGAGCAAAAGCATTTCAGACATAAGAAATAGCCAGAGAAAATGCCCAGAGACAGGAGATAGAGCATTTTATTTGCGAAATAGCCAGGAACTAAACTAACTAGATAAAATAATGTGTCAAGGAGTAAGATGCAAGAATACTGGAAAAATAGGAGGGCTAGATTATAAAAGGCTTTGCATGTCAAACAGCTATTTGTATTTGATCCTAGAGCTAACATGGAACTACTAAAGTTTATTGAGTAGGAGAGTGACAACATATGTTTTAGGAAAATCACTTTGGTGACTGAATGGAAATAAGAATATTTAATAATTAATAAAAATAAATAAGTAGAATTTTAATAGGGAGAAGTGATCAGGACAAAGTTCTCAGCTTAGAGAGTGGGGGGAAAAAAGAGTCATGGAAAGTTTGAGGATGGATGAAAACTTTTGGAAGAACCATCGAGAAAAAAATAGGATAGTGAGTTGATAAGAGAGGTATGATTGGACTGTCTGGCTGTAGTGAAGATTCGGTGAGGTTGTGGGACATAAATTTATAGTGAACCCAATCAGAATAATTTTGTGATTTGCATAGCAGAACATGTGTAGAAATGAAAATAGTAGATAGTGGGAATAATCCAAGTGTGAAACTTGGGAGGGCATATTCAGTGACATGATAAGGAGAATAGGGAGTCAAGAGAAAAGAGTATTACAAAGTTGAATTGATTCGCCAAAGTCCATTTTGGGAAAAGAGGAGAGAATGGAAAGGATAGGAAAAATAGTGTAAGAGGTTATTGAAGAATCAAGGGACTGGAGGTCATGATGTGAAAGAAGAATAGAGTTAGGTAAGAGAAGGCTGAGGAAGAGAGAGAAAACCAATACAGTCAGATAAGTGGGTTTTAGAGCTCTTGAGTATGGGGGAGAATGATATAATTATAAGTGATGGCAAAATCCAAGGGATGTCCATTTGTATCCAACTGAGGTTGGCTAGATGAGTAGTGGGAAGTGAAAAGGCTAAGGACCTTAATCAATTCAGATTAGTGTATTTGAAAGAGAGTCAATATTTATGTGAGTTAAGTTATATTACAGTGCATTGAGAGCTAAGTTTAAAAACAGAAAGACTTAAATTCAAATCCAGGCTTAGATACCTACTAGCTGTGTGACCCTAGGAAAGTCACTTAATCTGGGTTGGCCGCAATTCTTTCATCTGTAAAATAGGAAAAATAAGAAAAATAATAGCATTCTAGGGTTATTGTAAGGATCAAATGAGATCATATTTGTAAAGAATTTATCACAGTCACTGGAACATTTTAAATACTCAGTAAATACTTGTTCATTCTCTTGCCCTCACTAATGAAAATGTCAGATACTGAAGAGAAGACTTGACTTTCACTTTTATCTGTATATCCCCAATATCTAGAACAGTGTCTAATAGCAGAAATAATAAATATGTGCCTATTAATTAATTATTATTACCAAACATTAAATTATAAATTTAATAATATAGAGATTTGTATTAAATATCACTTGAATCATTCCTTTGTGCAACTCAAATACACTGTTTTTATGAATTTCTTGTCTGTATGTGTGTGTTGTTTTTCAATTGTTTCAGTCATGTATGATTTTTTTATGACTCTTTATTTTGGAATTTTCTTGGCAAAGATGCTGGGATCGTTTGCCATCTCCTTTTCCAGCTCATTTTACAGATGAGGCACTGAGTCAAACATAGTAAAATGACTTGCCCAGGGTCACACAGATTTGAACTCAGGATGAGAAGTCTTTCTGACTCCAGACTCAGTATTTTATTCACTGTGCCTCAAACTACGTGTGTGTATATAATTATATATGTATATATATGTATATATGCATGTACATGTATATGTACACATGTACATGTCTATACATATACATACATCTATATGTGTCTACTTTGTTTAAATAATAATTATGAATTTTTTTAAAAGAAACAAAAACGGGACAAGCATGAAAGAAGTCACCATTCCTGGAGGTGTTCAATAACAAGACAGATGACATTGTGCCAAGGATGTTTTAGAGGAGAAAGGTCTGCATTAGACTAGTTATCTCTGGGGGTCCCTTTCAAATCCAGGACTCATTAGAATTTTAATTAGCAAGTCAAAAAGATCAGTTTGGGTTTGTTTGTTTTTACAAAGAGGTATCCATACATAATGAAAGCAGAGGTTTCCAGGATAAATAAAAATTCTCTAAGAAAACAGTGTCATATAAGTTCATAGATTGAAAATTGTTCCAGATATTCTAATCACCTTCTGGATAAGTTTCACTAGTTAAGGCAGTGCCTCAATCACTGAACTCTAATGGATATTTGATCCCAATGTGGACATTCTGTTCAAAGATGCAGTTTACAACTCATCCACATCAATCTGTTCTATGCATCTCTAATTCATGCCCTCCTGTTAATTAACCACAGAGGATCAATCCAATGTGCTGGGTGCCTTTGGTATATTCACTTGACATAGTTTAGATACAATTGGAAAATATAGCCTGTTCATCAGTTAACACATTGTTTTTCTAAGTGATTGCCTCATTTTTTTTCCTGGTTTAACATTTCTTTGATGACCCAGTAGTTCACATTTACCATCAAGCACTAGATGTTTCCCAATAGAAAACATCAAGACTAAGCTTACTGTTTCACCAACAACTGGATCTGATCAAGTTAGCTGTTCATTGATCTGGGAGACTGATTTGCTCACCCGGCATCTCAGGAATAGATGAGTCAGAAACTGGATACAGAAGGAAATGTTATTATAGGGACAGAAAAAGAAAACAGCCTTAACAGACTTTCCATCTTCTATTCCATTCATGACCAGTTATTTTTTTATATCATCTCTATAGTAGGGCCTACAAATGAACTATAGATTATCCTCTGATAAACAATCATTGATTTTTTTCCCCATCCTTCCTGTTACATTCTACTACTCCCATAAGATATCTATGATTGCTATTTGTTTTCTGAAACCAAAGATTTTTTTTACTGCTTTTCTTTACTGGAATTCCAACTCTATAAAGTCAGAGAGTCATTTCTCATAAGAGAATTCCCTAAGCCATATTGAGATATATCACTATCCTGGTGGGGAAAAAATCAATTATTGTTTTAGTTCTGCCATAGACCTTTGAGCCATGCTTCAAGAAACTTCTGAGCACCAGAACAGGTTTCCCTTAAAATATCCCATAGCCACCCATCCCTAAGAGTACTAAGATTCTCCAGCAGTGTTTTATTTCCTATCAGCATTTTGCATGTTAATAACTCACTGCTCAGTCAAATTTATCATCATCTGCTCTTATGCATATAAAAGCATATATTTTTAAGGTCCTTTTAGATACCTACATTGACATTTTATCAAGCATTCTTAACACAGGTTTCATGACATGTTTTATTTTTTTTTATATTGTGATAATTGTTATAATATAATTGGATTCCTTTTAATTTTGTGTATTTTTGCTTATACATTTAAGAAGGAATGAAAGAAACAAACATTGTCTACTATATTTCAGAATCTGTATTAAACTCTTTGTATATATCTTCTTTGTTCTTCACAAAAATGCTGGAAGGTAGATGCTATTTTATACCTATTTTACAATTAATAAAAATGAGAAGAAAGATGGTCAGTGTAATGTAGCTAGTAAGTACCTAAGACCTAATCTGAGCTCAATTGTTCCTGACTCTGGTCCTAGCACTCTATCTACTGTGCTAGCTAGCTGCTTCCAAAATGATGATGAGTTTATGAGATCATGATGATGATGATGATGGTAATGATGATGATGATATTTTGAGAAGGAGGTGAGCTTCATCAGAAGAGGAAGAAAAATAAAAATTTAAAAATAAGCATTTACATAATAATACATTATGTACTAGGCACTGTAATAATTCACAAATCCCATCTCATATTATCTTTACAACAAGAAATGTTAAACCAAAGAGAGCAAAAAATGAACCAGTCACTCAGAAAAACAATGTGTTAGCTTACAATCTATATCCTCCATTTATATCTACACCAGATCAAGAGAATGTGTCAAAGACCCCAAAGACATTGGAATGATCCCCTTTGTATTATTATTATCCTCATGTTATAATTGGGGGATACAAGGCAGGAAGGCGTTAAGTGACTTTCCCAGAGTAATATAGTTCATAAGGATCTTAGACCAAATTTGAATTTAGCTTTTTCTGACCCAAGACTCTATTTATTATGTCTCTTAGTTATCTCTAAAAATATTAATGATAAAATTATTTTAAGAAAAATGTGGGCTTTACCAAAGTGCCAAAGGGATTTATGATTCAAAAATGTTAAGAACCTCTATTTTAATACATAAGGGATTTCATTTGCATTCAAATTTATGCACATTACAATCCCTCACTTGTTCTTTTTCATGATCTTTGTTTATCTCTCTGTCCAGAAGGCATTCATCCCACAATGACCTCTGCTGAGGAGCTTCTCTATCTTCATATAAGCTACCCCTGGCAAAAGCCATACAGATAGTCACCATGCCCATCCACAGGAAGAAAACCTGATGAGTCATTGTACCTTGGGAGTATTTATTTGAACTTGTCCTTTGCTCATATAGCTTTTAATAGCTATGTTACTATGAGACAATTAATTTACCTTTAATTTTTAAAAAGTCTTGCTGGTAAACAAGAAAATGTGTCCTCATAGACAGCATTTTTCCTATCCTGTCTTGGTTTCATTATCTAACAATCCATAGCATGAAATGAGCTCTTTTTTTTAAATGAATATTTTCACTTTGTGTTATTTTGAATTTCACAGTTATAAAAATATAATAATAAAAATAAAAATCTTTTATATACAAAGTAGAATAAAAAAGAATTTATGTGAAATATAAATTTCTATGACATGCCTTTTAAAAAGTATATAATTGATTCACTGTTTTAGTTTCAGAACTATCCTACTTGTCTATATTTCTTTCTGAGCCACTTTCTGTATAACGGCATCAATATGCAACAGTACAACTAGCTTTCTGGGAATTTTGCAAACCCATAGATTTGCAGTTCAATGGGCTTCCTTATAAAGACATTTTTTAAAATAATCTATTGAATAACATTTTAGTGAGAATTTAATTCCCAGGATTTTTGTAGAACTTAGTCTTAAGTCTATTCACTAGTTGATCATAGAATCAGACAATATAAGAGCTAGAGAGGACCTGAGCAATCATCTAAAACCAACCCCACCTCTTATAGGTACAACCTGGCTGACTAATAGACCCAATAGCCTCAAAAATTAAAACCCATTTCATTTCTATTTATGTCAGCTGGTGCTTGAAATGAGTTAGGAATGCCCTAGAGCACATCAGTCACTGGAATAGGATACTATGAGGGGAAACCATGCCCTGTGTCTCTGGGTTTCCCTTTAATTCTGGACAATCCAAATGTTTCGATCAATCTTGGGATTGATCTCCCCTCCTGCAGGTAATAGCTCACTTTGGAGAGAGCCAAGTTAACTGCATTAGTCCTAACCAACCCCAGCAAATGAATAAAACTTTTGTGTTCTACCCTGTTATTTGAACCATAGATTTACTAGCTTGGATTTATGAGCTTTCTCCCATCAAGGAGTCTGATAGTCAAAATCACTCGCATTTTCGTATTAATCCTCACAGTGCCATCCTATAGGAGGACAGAGAAAGGAATTGAGCACTTATCCCCATTTTTAAAAGGAAAAGATGTAGGATCAAGCAACACAGGTTAGCCAATGTCAAATCCAGGCACTAAGTTCACAGTGTCTTCCAAAACCCCTTAGGAAGAGCACTTTTTCTTCACAAAGTTCAAACATCACAAGAACATGGAAAGAAAAAACCCATATAAGTCGCTAAAACTGGATTATCTGTGGCAGGTCTCAGATCTTTTCTCCAACCTTCCTCACACACACACACACACACACACACACACACACAATGAAAGGAGTAGTATACTTACTCAGAAGAGATGAATTCTAGTCCCAGCTCTGCCCTTAATTAACCGTGGTCCTTGGTACCTTGCTAGACTGCAGTAATATAGTCAAAGCCACAAAATGTCTCAATTTTCTCTTCTATAAATTAGATATTCTCTCTGTATATCTATAAATAAAAATGTTCTCTATGGGCCCTTCCCACATTCCATAGTTCTCTAATTTGTTCTCCACATAACTGCCAAATTGATATTCAATCAAGAAGCATTTATAGTAAATCACACAAAAATTGCTCTGCATCTTAAAACAAAGCTGACCATATTATTCCTTTAATTCAAAATCTTCTGTAGAGATTGCAGAGCTAAGATAGTGGGGTCAGAGTCAAGAAGTTGCCTGAGTTCTCACCAGTATCCCTCAGAAACCACATTAAATCTAGCTTCTGAATAGATTCTGGAATGGCAGAACCTACAAAGAGATGAAATGAAACAATGTTCTCATTTAAGATAGTTTGAAAGGATTTCAGGAAAGAATAGGATGAAAAGATAACACAACTCAGAACAGACAGTGTCTGGAAAAGTCAGTGAAAGATTTTACCACTACACAGATCACCAACTGAAACTCCTCAGTCCTACCTCAATAGAACAGTAACTAAGTAGATCAACTGTGAAACCTCCAGATACACACAGCTAGCCCTGGAAACCAGGCAACAAAAGGCAGGACTAAGTTGGGTCACCTAAGCCCAGTAAATAAAGTCACCAAATTCCTGAAGCCCCAGTATTCAAAGCAAATGATCCTTCTATATCCTCCAAGAGAAGAAGCTTTGGACAGTGTCCCTTATATACCATGAGGTATATAAGAATAGGCCAAAAAAGTGAGCAAGAAATTAAAAAAGAACATTGAATATAGAAAGTTGCTATGATGACAGAGATCAAAGCACCAACATGGGCAAAACACCAGAAAGGATATGAATTGATCTTAATTCAAAAAGCCATCTTGAAAAAGCTCAAAAAGGATTTTTAAAGTCAAATTAGAGAGATAGTAGAAAAATTGGAAAATTAAATGTGATCTGTGCAAGAGAGAATCAACAACTTGGAAAAGAAAGGATAAAAATTACTGAAGAGAGCAATTCTTTAAAAAATACAATTGGTAAAATGGAAAAAAATATCTAGAGAAGAAAACAACTTTAAAAGTAAAATTAGTGAAATGGAAAAGAAAGTACAAAAGCTAAGTGAAGAAAACCATACCTTAAAAATTACCATTGGACAAATGGAAGCTAATGAACTCTATGAGACAACAAGAATCAAACAAAATCAAAAGAAGGAAATGCAAGAGAGATAATTTAAGAATTATTGGACTATCTAAAAGTTATGATCAAAAAAAAATAAATTAATTTAAAAAGTCTAGGCAGAATCCTGAAAGACTCTGCCTTGATAAGAAAAGTGCCTTAAACAAGAAAATTATTCTGATATGCTGGAAACAGAGGATTAAATAGTCACTGAGAAATTCACTAATCAATTCCTGAAAGAGATCACCAAATGAAAACTCAAAGAAAAATTGCAGCCAAATTTCAGAATTAACAGGTCAAAGAGAAACTAATACTACAAGCAAGCAGGCAGGAAGAAACAACTCAAATATACAACTATAGTCAGGATTACACTGGATTTAGCAGTTTCTGAATTAAAGGATTGGAAGGCCTGGATTCAGAAAGGCCAAGGAACTTGGACTACAACCAAGAATCAATTACCCAGCAAAATTGAGCATAATCTTTCGGGGAAGAGATAGACATTCATTGAAATAGGGAATTTTCAATAATTTCTGATGAAATGACCAGAACCACACAGAAAATTCAATTTTCAAATATGACTCAAGAGAAGCATAAAAGGTAAATAGGAAATAAAAAAAAAACATGTTATTTAAAAATTAAATTGTTTACATCTCTACAGGGGAACATGATACTTGTAACTCTTGAAAACTGTGTCTTTATCAGGGCAGTTAGAAGAGGTATACATAGACAGAGAATGCAGGTATAAATTGGCGTTGATGTGATGACATAAAAAATGAAATTAAGAGATGGAAAAATAATTGTACTGGAAGAAGAGGAAAAGGAGGGATGAAGTTAATTATAATCACATGAAGGGACACAGAAGATCTATTACAGTAAAAAAGGGAAAGGGAAGAGGAATGAGCATTCTTTGAACCTTAATCTCTTCAGATTTGGTTCAAAGATGGAATGATATACAGACCTAGTTCAGTATAGAAATTTATCTTACCTTATAGTTAAGTAGGAAGGGAAGAAGGAAAGGGAAGGGAAGAGAGGAGATTCATAGAAAGGGCAAGAATATTGAGGGAGGAAGAGGTCAGAAACAAAATGCTATAAGGAAGTACAGGATGAAATGGGGGGGAGGGAAGCATAAACAGGGGAAAAAGAGGATGGAGAGAAATACACAGATAATAATCATAACTATGACTGGGAATGGGATGAACTCTCCCATAAAGCAGAAGTGAAAAGCAGAGTGGATTAAAAACCACAATTCTACAATATATTGTTTTTAGGAAACACATTTGAAAGAGAGATACACACAGAACAAAAGCAAAAGGCTGAACTACAATATATTATGCTTTGGATGAAATTAAAAAAAGAAAAAAGAAAGAAAGAAAAAGGCAGGAATAACAATCCCAATCTCATGCAAAGCAAAAACAAAAAACAGATCTAATTGAAAGAGATAAGGAAAGAAATTACATCCTATTAAAGGATCCGATAGATAATGAAGTAATATCAATAATAAACAAGAAAAAAGTAAAGGAGATGAATAGAATTGTAGAAAAGTTAGATATGATAGATCTCTGGTGAAAACTAAATGAGAATAGATTTTTCTCAGTGGTACATGGCACCTACACAAAAAGTGACCATAGATTAAGGCCTACAAATCTCAAAATTAAATACAGAAATTAAATGTATCCTTTTCAAATCATAATTCAATAAAAAAATTCCATGTAATAAGGGCCATGGAAAAACAGATTGAAAGCTAATTAGAAATTTAAAAATTTAATGCTAAAGAATGAGTGTGTCAAATGATAAAGCATAGAAACAATCAATAATTTCAACAAAGAGAATGACAATGATGAGACACCATGCCCAAGTTCTTAGGAGAACTTATATACCTCTAAATGCTTGCATAAATAATATAGAGAAAAAGGAGATCAATGAATTGGACATGCAATCAAAAAGCTGTAAAAAGGACAAAATAAATTTCACCAATTAAATATCATATTAGAAATACTGAAAATTAAAGTAGAAAATGATAAAAATGAAAGTAACCATAATATTGAACTAATAAATAAAACTAAGAATGGGTTTTATGACCAAAAAAAATAAAATAGATAAACTTTTGCTTAATTTTATTGTTTTTGAGAAGAAAACCAGATTGCCCAGAATAAAAATGAAAATGGTGAATTCACTACTAGTGAAAAGAAAATTAAAGCAATAATTAGGAGATATTTTGTCCAACTAAATTCCAATAAATCTAACAGTCTAAGTGAAATGAGTGAATATTTACAAAAAATATAAATTTCCCAGATTAACATAGAGTAAATAAAATATTTAACCCCATTTTACTTATTCTTGCCTCCCCCAACCCTCTTTCCCCCTTTTAAACTTATGTACCCCTCTTGTAACACGATGCTTACCCTCTTTATAATCCCTCCCCCCCCTTTGAGTCTTTTTCCTTCCTTCCCTTATTACTCTTTTCTTTTCCTTTTCCTCTCCCCGTTTTAATGAGGCGAGAGAGAAATTTTCTCTAAAACAAATGTCAATTATTTTTTCTTTGAGCCAACTCTGATGAGAGTAAGATTCACACAATGTTCCTCCCCTCTCTAAATTCCCTCAGATATGATAAGTTTCCTTTGCCTCTTTGTGGGATGTGGTTTCCCTCTTTTTATCCCTCCTTCCCACCTTATTCTGCCATCATCCCTTTTCCATATCTACTTCCCTTTTTTATGTTATATCAGTACAATCAAATTATACATGTATTCTTTTTGTATATCCACAACAGAAATACAATTCTCAAGAGTTATTTTTACCTTTTCTGCATCTCTTGAGTTCTATGGTTGGAGATCAAATTTTTTGTTTAGTTCTGTTTTTTTCTTCAGAAACAAATGGAATTCATTTGTTTCATTAAATGTCCATCTTCTTCCCTGGAAGAAAATGCTCAGCTTAGCTGGGTAGTTTATTCTTGTCTGCATCCCAAGTTCTTGTGCCTTTCGGAATATCATATTCCAGGCCCTTCTTTCCTTTAATGTAGAGGCAGCCAGATCTTGGGTGATCCTTATTGTGGCACCTCGGTATTTAAATGGGTTTTTTTTTTTTGCTGCTTGTAAAATTTTTTCCTTAATCTGATAGTTCTGAAATTTTGCCACAATATTCCTTGGGGTTTTTATTTTAGGGTTTCTTTCAGAAGGTGTTTGATGAATTCTTTCAATGCCTATTTTACCTTCTGATTCTATTACATCTAAAGCAGTTCCTTTGATGATTTCTTGTAAAATAGTATCTAGGCTCTTTTTTTCATCATAGTTTTCGGAAAGTCCAATAATCCTCAGATTATCTCTCCTAGATCTATTTTCCAAGTCTGTCGTTTTTGCAAGTAGATAATTCATGGTTTTTTCCAGTTTGTCAATTTTTTGGTTTTGCTTGACTGATTCTTGCTGTCTCAATGAATCATTAGTTTCTATTTGTTCAGTTCTAATTTTTAAAGAATTATTTTTCTTCATTAGCTTTTTTACTTTTTCTGTATATGTCCAATTGAGTTTTTAAATGTATTGTTTTGGTCTGTGGAATTTTTTTCCATTTCACTAATTTTTTTTTAGTGAATTATTTTCTTTTTCCAATTCACAGATCCTACTTTCTTGCGTGTTCTTTGTCTTTTCCAATTCACAGATCCTACTTTCTTGAGTGTTCTTTGTCTTTTCCAATTCACAGATCCTACTTTCTAGTGAATTCTTTATTTTTTCCAATTCACAATTCTTACTTTCCTGAGATTTTTTTACTTTTTCCAATTCGTATTTCAGGAAGTTGTTGCTCTCTTGTAAGGCTTCTCTTTCCTTTCCCCATTTATCTTCTAACTCTCTTTGAGACTTTTAATGGTCTCTTCTATGAGAGCATTATGTAAAGGAGGACAGTCTGATGCATTTTTGCTGTTTGAGGTCTCTTCAGGTTTGCTTAGACCTTCTTTTCTGCGATAGAAGCTGTCGATAATTCTTTTTCATCTTTTATTCATGTTTTAAAGCCTTTAGGGTAGGTCTCCTAGGCAAGGGGGTTACCAGCTTCCTCTGCAGAGCAGGGAAAGATATAAACCGATTTCCGGCTCCGAGGTATGGGAGTGCTCTGAGTGAGAGTTTTCCCTTCCCCCAACAGGAAGGGGATTCAGCACTGGCCTAGCTATCAAACTGCTTAGTAGGGCTGAGTGGGTTAGCGATTGCCCTCGGCTAGAGACTAAGGGGTGAAAGTGTCACTGCCCCAGGCCGGAGCCTCTTGTGGGACTGTGAGTATTAGCAGCTGACCGCAGACCGCAGACCGCAGACGGCCCCGAACTCTGCCCCAGTGTCTCTGCCCAATGCAAATCGGCCCTGGAAAAGCTCTGTGACCCCAAGCTGAGCTCCCCACTGCGCAGATTGGAGGCTAACCCGGGGTGTGTCCTCCTGCTGTTCAGGATCACAGCTGCCCCAAGGAAAGGCCCTGTACTGCGGGTTGGGGCTGCGTGCTTGTGCTGAGATCTATGCTTTCAATTTCGGTTTGAGACTCTCCTCGGAACCTAATTTCTCTCCCCGTCTGCGCTGATCTCCCCCCTGGCCCCGGAACCAACCTTTTTTGGCGAGACTGCAGATTTTCTTCGGCCGGTGAGTTGTTCTACTTCTTATCTTTACGAATTGTAGCAGTCAAGACTATTTTTGAGGCTCGATATAATATTGATAGAGAGGGTAAGAGAAGAGCTTAGAAAGTAGCGTGTGTCTCCTCCGCCCCTTAACCCCATTTTAGATGAAGAAATTGAACAAACCATCAGTGAATTTCCTAACAAAACAATCTCAGGGCCAGATAGATTAACAAGTGAATATTATCAACTTTTTAAAGAACAATTAATTTCAAAGAGGTATAAACTATTTGAAAAAATATATAGGTGAAGAATCACTCCTACCAAATTCTTTTCACAACCCAAAAATGATGTTGATACCTAAAGCAGGAAGAGCTTCCGGCCTAATCAGATTGGATAAAATGACAGAAAACATAAATGTTGGAGAGGATCTGGAAAATTGGAACACTAAGCTATTGTTGTGGAGTTGTGAACTGATCTAATCATTCTGGAGAACAATTTGGAATTATGCCCAAAGGGGTTATAAAACTGTGCATAGCTTTTGATGCAGCAATACCACTACTAGATATGTCTCCCAGAGAGATCATAAAAAGATAAAAGGACCCACATAGGAATTGTAATCAAATCAGCACCACTTTTGCCTTTGAAAAGGGCCTGACAAGCCCTGAGGACAGAGAAAGCTCTTAGCTAAATTCTCCCAACATTTCCCTCCAACAAACAACTTTCAAGTAAGGTATCAAGTCAAATGTGGAAATAGCAGAAACAATAAAAAGTCAAAGTAAGACATTCTTCACTCCCAAGATAACACAGGAAGTCAGAAAGAGAGATCTGTGACACATATGAAGCATTAGATTTGAAGCAGCAACAGATTCATTAGTCCTCAATCCAGAGACAGTAAGGAAAACCTGGCAAGTCAACAGAAAGAGATTTCATGGGATTAGTTCTGAATATAGGATCAGATGGTAGTTGGCAAATCCACCTCCCATTTCTGGGTCACAGTTGAAAGGGTGAAAAGGAGCACTTTCAAGAGGAAACAGGAATTCTGGGGAGTAGCATTATTTTCAGTTACAAGGAATCAGGAACTCTTAGGAATAGTATCATTTCTGGTGCCAATGGATCAGGGGCCTTTCCTCTGAAAAATGTAGACCAAAAGACCCAGATCACACTGAAAACATCAGTACAAAAAAAAGGCTGAACTTTGAGACACTGTGACTTCTTTTCC
Organism: Sarcophilus harrisii; assembly: GCF_902635505.1. Classification (NCBI taxonomy): domain Eukaryota; kingdom Metazoa; phylum Chordata; class Mammalia; order Dasyuromorphia; family Dasyuridae; genus Sarcophilus; species Sarcophilus harrisii. Next base: position 613,409,361 of record NC_045426.1, on the reverse strand, counting down.
TCCACCCACTGGCAACACAGACAAATGTAACATAAAGTTCACAATAAAGAAATAGCATGGAAAAAATAAATTAAAAAAAAGGATTCTGACTGTAAAAAACTTTTATGGTGAAAGGGAAGATCAAGACACAAATTCATAAAAAGGCAATGAAGTAAAAATAGCTATAAGCAAAGCCCTAAAGGAAAATATATGAATTGGAAACAAGTCCCAAAAGAATTCCTGGAAGAACAATAAAATGATTTTCAAAATCAAATAAGAATGGCAGAGATAAAATTAGATAAAGAAATGAGAGCAAAGGAAGAAAATTATGAAAAGACAGCTCATCTTTAACTTAAAGTTCTAAGTGAAGAAATAGAGTAGAAAATGAATGTGACAAAAAATAACCTGACCCTAAAAGCTATTCTGATACTACGGAAGATAAAGATACAAATACTAAAGAGAACATCAGTGCAAAATATTTACAAGCAAAATCTCAAAGAAAAATCTAAATTGGACAAAATATATAGCAAAAAAAATTGCTAAAGAAAAACATAAAAGTGGTAGAGGGAAAATTCAGGGGGGGGGTTGCCAGAAATGAAAGTAATACAAGAAAATTACAAAAAGGAGAATTAATAATTTGGTGGAAGTGGGGGAGGGGAGAATTTCCTGAAAAAAAAAAATCCTTTTAAAAACAGCATTAGTCAAAAGGAAAAAAAATACAAAAATTCATTTAAAAATAATCAACTTTCAAATTAGAATTGGGTGGGTAAGAATGAATGACTACAAGGAATCAAGAAATAATAAAACAAAATCAAAAAAAATTAAATGGAAGAGGTGAAATATCTTACTGGAAAAACAACTGGCTTAAAAAATAAATTGAGGAATAAGTGTTTAAGAATTATTGGATTTCTTGAAAACCATAATTTAAAAAAAAAGATCCTTGTTATCATATTTCAAGAAAACATGAAAGAAAACTTCCTGGATATCCTAGAATCAGATGATAATAAAAAAAAAAAAAAAAAGAAAGACTCTAACACAACCTGAAAGTTTTCAAAATATAAACTCCCCAAAAATATAACCAAATTCTAGAGCTCCCAGGTCAGAGAAAATACTTCAGGGAACCAGAGACAAGTCATTCGATTGCTATGGAGCCATAGTTAAGATCACACAAAATATAGCAACTACCAGAATAAAAAAATGGATGGCTTAGACTATGATATTCCAAAAGCCAAAAAAGTTGAGATTACAACCAAGAATCATCTAACTAGCTAAACTGAGTATAATTCTTCATAGGGAAAATGGATATGTAATGAAATAGAGGGCTTTCAAACATTCCTAATAGAAGATCAGAGAAGAATAGGAAATTTTAATTCAAACAGAAACTCAAGAGAAGCATAATAAGTAAACATGAAAGAGAAATCATGAAAAACTCAATGAGTTTAAACTATTTACCTTTCTACTTGGGAAGATAATACATGTAATTTCCAGGAATTTTATCATTATTAAGGCAGTTAGAAGGAAATTACATAAAGAAGTCATGGGAGTCAATTATGTTAGGGTGAATTTTTTTTTAAATGAATAGAAAAGAAAGAGTGAGGCCTTAGAAGAAGGAAAAAGAGGAAGAATGGGGGAAGTTATCTGACATAAAAAAAAAAAAAACCCATGCCAAAAAAAAAAAGAAAGCTTTTAGATTTACATGAACTGATCCTGGTGAAACAAGAAGCAGGAAAACATTCTACACAGCCACAACAAGCTAGTATGATCAATTATGATAGACTTCGCTCTTCTCAGAAATTCAGTGACCCAAGTCAATTCTAACAAACTTTCGATGGAAAATGCCATCTGCATCCAAAGAGAGAGCTATGGATACTAAATACAAATTAAAGTATATTATTTTCATGCTTTTTCTTCTGTTTTTTCCCCTTTTGTTCTGATTTTTCTCTCCCAACATAATATGTAAAAACAATAAATGTACATGTATACTGTAAGAAATAAAATGAATAAAAGCCTTTTACAAGGTGAGGGGAACAGAAGGGGAAATGTTTGAATCTCATTCACATTTGAATTGGTTCAAAGAGGGGAAATATGGAGGGGTGGGTTATATACATAAAATCAGTTAGGTAAAGAATTCTACCTTATCTAACATGGGTATAGAAGGGTAAGATAGGTAGAGTGATGAAAGTTAGAGTACATAAAAGAAGGCAAGTTTCAAAAGCAAAACAGACTTTAGAAAATGAACAAAATAAGAAAAAAGGATAAGCAGAAGAAAACAGAATGGAGAAAAATATTGTTAGCTATTATAACTATAAATGTGAAATGAATAAACTCATTCATAATACAGAAACAAATGGCAGATTAGAAACTGGAATCAAACAATATTATCTTTATAAGAAATATACTTGAAAAAGAGAGATACATAGAGCTAAATAAGGGGCTAGGGCAGAATCTACTATACTACAGCTGATGTAAAAAAAAAAAAAGAGGCAAAAGGTAGCAATCATGATAATATGATAAATCATGATAGTCTCAGCAGAGATAATTTAAGATGAGTTAAATAAGAAACTGGAGAAGAAGCTATTATACTTCAACTGATGTAAAAATGGCAGAAGGTAGCAATTATGATCTCAAACAAAGTAAAAGCAACAATAAATCTAATTAAAGTGGATAAGAAAGAAAACTAGAACTTGATGAAAATCATCATAGACAATGGTATTATATCAATGCTAAACATAACAACAAAAATCATATGATAATCCCAATAGATGAAGAAAAAGCATTTGTCAAAATACAGCACCCATTCCTATTATAAACACTAGACAGCGCAGGGATAAAGGAAGTTCTCTTTAAAATAATAATCAGTATATATCTAAAACCAACAGCAAGCATTATTTATAATGGAGAGAAGCTGGATGCATTCCCAGTAAGATCTGGGGTGAAACAATGATGCCTATTATCTTCACTATTATTCAACATTGTAATAGAAATGTTGGCTTTAGCAATAAGAAAAGAAAAAGAAATTAAAGGAATTAGAAGAGGCAATGAGGAAATAACATCACTATTTGCAGATGATATGATGATGTACTCAGAGAATCTCAGAAAATCATCCAAAAATCTACTAAAAACAATTAACAACTTTAGCAAAGTTACAGGATATAAATTAAACCCACACAAATCATCAGCTCTTCTATATATTGTTGAGAAAGTCCAGCAGCAAGAGATACAGAGAAATTCCCTTTAAAATAACTGTAGAAAAAAATAAACTATTTGGGTGTCAACCTAACAACCTAGGAATTATATGAACACAATTACAAAACACTTCTTGCAAAAATAAAGTCATATCTAAACAACTAGAAAAATATCAATTGCTCATTAGTAGGTCAAGCTAATATAACAAAAATGACAATTCTGCCTAAATTGGTCTACTTGTTTAGTGTCATACTAATCAAACTAACAAAAATTATTTTATATAAGTAGAAAAAATAATAACAGAATTAATCTGGAAGAAGAAAAGGTCAAGAATATCAAGAGAATTAATGAAAACAATTCAAAGGAGTGTGGCTTAGTAGTACCAGATCTAAAACTATATTATAAAGCAGCAATCATCAAAACCATAGATACACACGACCCAATAATCAAAGCCTATAGTAATCTAGTATTCCATAAACCCACAAACTCCATTTTCTGGGATAAGAACTCACCATTCTTCAAAAATTTCTGGGAAAATGAGAAAATATGTCAGAAACTTAGCATAAAACTAGATCTCACACCCCATACCAAAATAAAATTAAAATGGGTACATTATTTGGACATAAAGGGTGATATCATAAGCAAATTAGGAGAACAAGGGATAATTTACCTATCAGATCTTTGGAGAAGGGAGGAATTTATGACAAAAGAAGAACTAGCAAAATGGACAACTTTAATTACATTAAATTAAAAAAGTTTTGCCCAAACAATACCAACAGAAACAAGATTAAAAGGGAAGTACAAAGCTGGGGGAAATTTGTACAGTCAGTATTTCTGGTAAAGGTCTCATTTCTAAAATATATAAATAACTGTGCCAAATTATAAGAATATGCCATTCTCTATTATTGTTCTGTAAGAAATGACCAACAGGATGAATACAGAGAGGCTTGGAGAGACTTACATGAACTGATGTTAAGTGAAATGAGCAGAACCAGGAGATCATTATATACCTCAACAACAATACTGTATGAGGATGTATTCTGATAGAAGTGGATTTCTTTGACAAAGAGAAGATCTAACTCAGTTTCAATTGATCAATGATGGACAGAAGCAGCTAAACCCAAAGAAAGAACACTGGGAAATGAATGTAAACTGTTTGCATTTTGGTTTTTCTTCCCAGGTTATTTTTACCTTCTGAATCCAATTCTTCCTGTGCAACAAGAGAACTGTTTGGTTCTGCACACATATATTGTATCTAGGATATACTATGACATATTTAACATGTATATAGGACTGGTACCATCTGGGGAAGGGGATGGAGGGAGGGAGGGGAAAAGTCGGAACAGAAGTGAGTTCAAGGGATAATGTAAAAAATTACCCAGTCATGGGCTCTGTTAATAAAAAGTTATAATTATTAAAAAAAATATGCCATTCTCCAATTGATAATAGTCAAAGAATATGAACGATTTTCAGATGATGAAATTAAAGCTGTCTATAGTCATATGAAAAAAAAATGTTCTAAGTCACTATTGATTAGAGAAATGAAAACTAAAATGACTCTGAGATACCACCTAACACCTCTCAGATTGACTAAGATGACAGGGACATTAATGCATAGTTGGTGAAGTGAAATGATCCAACTACTCTGGAGAGCTATTTGGAACTATGTGCAAAGAGCTATAAAATCCACTACTGGGTCTGTATCCCAAGGAAATCATAACAAAGGGAAAAGGACTTACATGTGCAAAAATGTTTGTAACAGCCCTTTTTGTAATAGCAAAGAATTGGAAATTGAGTAGATGTCTATCAAATGGGGAAAGACTGAATAAGTTGTGGTATATGAAGGTAGTGGAATATTATTTTTGTATTTTAAAAACTGATGATTTTAGAAGCTGACTTTAGAAAGTCCTGGAAAGATCTACACAAACTGATGCTGAGCAAAAGCAGAACCAGGAATACATTGTACACAACAAAAACAAGATTTTGTGATGATCAACTATGAAAGACTTGTTTCTTTTCAGTGGTTCAGTAATCCAAAACAATCCCAAAAGACTTTGGATAGAAAATACCATCTGCATCTAGAAAAAGAACTATGGAGATTGAATGTAAATGTACCCATATTACATTAACTTCTTTTTTCTGTTTTTTTTTTTTTAAACAATAAATATGGTCTTGATATCTAGTCAGTGTTAAGTACCTTATCCTGCTAGGTGATCTTCAGAATCTTTCTAAGACAATTCAAATGAAAGTGATTCATTTTCCTGGCAGGGTACTTCTATAGTATCCAGGTTTCACAGACAAACAACAATAAGAGTAGCACAATGACCCTAAGTGGTACAGTGGATAAAGCACCTTGGACTCAAATCTGATCTTAGACACGGTATCAATAGGGTATGATTAAACAAATTGTGGTATGATTGTGATGGAATACTATTGTACCATGAGAAATAACAAACAGGATGGTTTTAGAAAAACCTGGAAAGATTTGTATGAATTCATTCAAAATGAAGTGAGCAAAAAAAAAAAAAAAAAAAAAAAAAAAAGAAAGAAAGAAAGAAAGAAGAACATTGTACATAGTAATAGAAATATTGTAAGGATAATCAAATGTTAAAAACAATTAATCAAGACAATGATCCAAGACAACTTCAAAGGACTCATAATGAAAAATACTATCATTCTCTAGAGAATGAATTGATGAAAACAAAATACAGATGGAAGTATACAATTTTTTTTGCAACATGGCTAATATGGAAATATATTTTGCATGAATTCACATGCATAATTACTATCAAATTGTTTGTTTTCTCAAGAAAGGGGAAAGGGAACAAAGGAAAGGAGAGAACTGGGAACTCCCCTAAAATGCTTTAAATGAATGTTTAAAAAATTATATATAAAATTGGGAAACATTTATCTAAATATATAAAAATTCATTGGAGGAAAAAGAAAGGCTATGACAATGGACTCCCCTATTGTTACACTCCCTATCACTGTGACTTCCCAAACTAAAACATCTTCCCTCGTTATCATTTTCCTATATATTATATGTATATGGCTCAGAAAGTATGAAACTGTGTAGCCCTCATTTCCCAAGAGTTTACTTTATCTGTTTATTGTACTCAGTGGACTGAGTGAATAGGTCTCTAGAGAAAGTGATTAAGTAGTAGTGTCAGCATTTATATCCCTGAGGTTCTATGTGGATTGTAACTACTCTTAGTACTTCTCCAGAATGAGTCACAGACCTTTATTGATAAGGATGAGTCCATGATAATAAGACATTTCATATAATGCAGAAGTATGTGTCAGTCTGATTCTGTAACTATCTGAGATTATACTATCTATACCCTTAGGACCATATCTAAGAGCCCTAGATGTCTCACTAGTAAGAAAACAAACAAACAAAATGAAGCAAAGGATCGTGAGAAAATGGAAGAGCTATTGAGACTACAAGATGTGTGGAAACAAAGGAATTCAGACATGACCATCTGATGTACAAAAGCATTAAAGTCAAAACCAAAGGGATGTGTCAGAAGAGATTGAGTCAGGATTCAGCTGGAAGATATGAACAAATTCCTTTCCAATTATGCAGCCAGAGCTTAACTTAGGGCTAAAAGAAAAACACAATAGGTGTTCTGATGAACCTTTCCAGCCAACCATTATAAAAGCACACCCCCACAGCTTCCCAGAGACTTTCTCCATTCCATTAGTTCTGCAGATTCAAGTTCAATAGTCTATGCAGTTATTTGATAGAGAGAAGTATTGATCATAGTGGTGAGACTTGTAAGGGACTCACCTTCTTTCCTTTCTAAAAAAAGAGCTCTCTTGGAGTCTAGCATAATTCAGTCAAATTATCTGCATTTATACTTCTCACTTCTAGGTAGTATTGTTTCTGAAAGAGATGCCACAAATGTAATACATCACAATATAGACCCTCTTCTTAATAACAGCAGTTTTCTATAGATTTTACAGTTATCAGCTCTTTTGTATACACATTGGATTCTCACAATTCTGGGTGATTGATAATAGAATTATAATTCTCCCCACTTTACTCCATTTCAAAGAGGTAAAAGTGATTTGTCCAATATCACATAGCTAGAAAGTACAAGAAGCCAGGAAGCATACTAGGTTTCCTACTTCAGTAGTCACATATTCACTAGCTGGTACAGCTTCTACATTACAATTAACATCCAAACATCCTCATCCTCATTCTTCTCCTCATCATAATGATCCTCAGTCTCATCATCATTGTATAGTGATTGAAGTTTTGATAGCACTTTACATAGACAATAATATATGATCTTCACAACTGTGTGAAGGAGATGCTACTATTATCTCCATTTAATATATGAGGAAACTGAGTCTAAAAGAGGTAAAGTGTTTTACTTAGGGTTATCCAATAAATATATGTAATAGAATTTGAAACAAAGGTTTTCTTGACTCCAATTATAGTACTCTGTCTACTATACCCTCTAGTTGCTTAAATTTAGTACTTTGGCATTGTATGGGATGCATTATACTTTAAATCACATAAGAATCAGAGGATCATAGCTCCAGAATTGGAAGGGATCTTAGAAGTAGATGCAGAAGTGAGGACCAAAAAGGTTAAGCAAGATCAAACATCTAGTAGGTGACAGAGCTTAACATTGCTTAACTCCAAACTCAGATGCAATAACACATTATCTGTGATAAAAATCATAGCTAAGGATGTATTAATGTCTTTATAAGGTGTTAATATCTGATAATCATTAAGAAAGTGATGACATATTTCTGTTTGAAAGGAATAGGCCATTGTTTAGGATATAACTTGCCCAAATCCTTTGAGGGGAGAAAACAGGAAACAGGAAAAAAAAATCAAAGAGTGTCACAGTTAGATAAGATGAAGAGAAAGCCAACAGAATCTGGAAAGGATGGAAATGGATTCAAGTCTTGCATATAATCCCTTCCCTCCTGAAATGATAAAATGATCAGAAGTTAGAATCTATTAGATGAACAATTGTTAAGGGAAACAGATGAAAAGAGTAGAAAGGAAGCCTCCAGCCCCCAACTTTCTGTTTTCCTTCTCATAGGAATGAAAACCTCTTTTAGATAAGAAGAAAAAGCTAGATGTGGCTATTCTGTCTCCCTTTAAGTCATGTTCTATAACAATTTTCACCATATGTGGGACCCTTTCTACATGTGAAGCTCACCTTCCTTTCTCATTATATGTCATACTTTTTAAAGATTGGGACTTATTTTTTTAATGAGATAATTGTGTCTACTGGTCAATGGTTAATGAGAAATATAAAGGCTTCAAATCTCTAATGTTTAGCAGTATAGATTTATTAGGTACCTTAGAACTTTGTGGAACTATAGCAGTATTCATCCTCTGAGAATCCAACCTCAAAGTGCATACTGGGAGAATTCCCAAAGTGGCTGTTACATTTGCATTTGGTTAGAAACAGAGACTGAAAATGTGATCACTCACCTCTTAGGGACAGTCCCAGATTTGGGACCGAATATGAAACTGAAGAACCATAAGAACAGATTCAGGTGTAAGGTACCAGCTGTTTGATTTTCTAGCAAACAAATCCAACAAATGTACTTATTTAGTCTGGTCTAAGATTAAGAACTGACAAGAGTCTCATTTGTAATCTTCACTTGCCACATGCTTCTGTTTTTTTATACCTTACCAGCCTTGTCTGTTTTGTTGAAATTATAAACTAGCAACAGCAAATGAAACATGAACTGTGCTCAGTGGCACTGAAGGATATGGAAATGTTGAGCTGACACTGTAAAGGTTTTTAATCTATTGTTTCAGGGTGACCGGATACACCAAAGTTAATCATTAGATGTCTTCACTGGCTCCTTTTAGCCAAATTAGAGAGACATTTGTCATAGTTCTGTCACTGCTAAATATAGAATATGAGACATGTTTCTTTAAATAAGGAACTTGCTGGACAATGTAATGCAAAGACAATATGGAGATTTTTATAAGCCATAAATAACAGAAAAGAGAAAGCTGGGTTAGAAAGAATCTTTACTTAAGAAGAAGTACAAATGCAAAAGATTGCCCCCAAATCTAATGAGGGCTAAAATCAAAGCTTTGGAAGCATAAAAGTAAAAGACATCCCAAAAGTTATAATGTAATACTGCCCCAAAATTTTTTACATCTGTGATATCTGTTCTTCACCACTCACTAGCACTATCAGGCTGGGTATATAGCATCTGACTAAATAAGGACAACTCTGAGGATTTCAAATTTATTTCTACCATTGCTCATGAATTTCCTTTCAGCACATCACACATCACCTCAATAGCATTCAACAATTTAACATTTTCCCAATATCAATTAGCCAATAAACTATTACAAAAAAGATATTTACAAGGAAGGTTTTACAAGATTTGAAACAATTTTGAGAAAGTCCAAATTGGGAGATGCAATCTCTCTTCTAACATACCTACTCAGTTCTTAAGAATACTCTCAAACTTACTGGTTACTCTGAAGCATTCCCCATCCCCAACTGGTTATTCTTGGAAATCCTTTTCTTTCTTCTCATTGTTTCCTCAATTTCACTCCTGAGCATTAGCTCAGTGAGGTGAGTTCCTTGCTATGCTAAGTCAAGCACATTATTCCTCAAAGTTGCTGTGTAATTTCACCAGATTCAGATAGTGCTGCAAGTGGCTTCAGGATTTTCATTTTCAGTGGGATTTTAATGATTTTGATGGATCTCCTAGTCTCTCTAACCACCTTGGTGCCTCCCATCTCAGGATATTTATTCCCTGAAGATCAGGAAAGAAGAAAAGATACCAAGGAAAGAAACATCACATTTTCCTAAATACATGTCAATTAAGTGGTAGAGACTTTTATTGACCATTAATAATATCATAAAATTGTACTATTTATAAATGGAAATGGGCCAATTTTCTTAAAAGATATGGTCATTTTAGTAGAATGCAATTTTATTATGAATCAATGGATTAACATGGCAGCTTTTTAACTGCCATCTTACTTGTTCAGATTTATATTGTATGAATAAAACTATAGTGCATAAGACAAAGGACATCATTGTGTAAACTAGTCACATTAAATCTACAGTCTTGTATAGTTCACATACTATGTATTTGAAGGGATATTGAAAATCTAATGGAAAGGAAGGAAGGAAGGAAAGGAAGGAAGGAAGGAAGGAAGGAAGAAAGGAAGGAAGGAAGGAAGGAAGGAAGGAAGGAAGGAAGGAAGGAAGGAAGGAAGGAACAACTTCTTAACAATTACATATGTCCCCAAAGTAGAATTAACATTTTTAGAAGATAGTGAGTTCCCCAATTCTATCAGCATTTAAGTAGACTAGATGATGATAGCCTAGACACATTAGAAGACTTCACAACTTCCATGATTCTTGACTTTCCCTTACTAACTTTAATCAACTGGCTTGCTCTGCCTAGGAAATATCATCAGTAGAAGGGACTTCCCCCTAACATTTTTATTTGAACTTTGGGGTTAATCTTGTACACATATTTCTTAATCCTTCTCTATAAATTTTACTACTTTTTACCTTTCTGAACTGAACCAAAATCAGTGTACACCTAGATGAAATTTCTATTTCTAAACTCAGCCTCATCTAACTCAGTCTAACCCTCCCCAATCACTAGTATCCCCTGCATTCTCTTTCTTTTGTGCCCTCTAGAATTATTGCTTTCTTAACAAGCTCCCCTTTATTCTAGATCTTATCCTGTCATACTATTTCCATATTCTGCTTTTCAGTGAAACATGAAGAGACCTCATGCCATTCTACCTTCTCTAACATCAGCTTCTTTTTTAACACTCACTTTAGCTTCTTCCCAATCCTGCACAACAGGGCCAGAAGGAAGAATCATGTAAATCCTACCCTCCCTACCACTGCCATAATATCCCATATAGTACTTACATTCAACAACCATTCCTCCTTTGAAATTTATGCTATTCAAATATATCAAACCGATCCAAATCCTTTGTGCTACTGTACTATTACTAATAAGGGCATTCCTTGCTCCTTCAATTAGTTTAGTATTTAGTTCTGTTTCTCTCCATCAATTTTTATCCTTTTTGGCTTAGAATTTCATGTTGATGATCCCTTCAAATGTCTTAGTCTATCAACTCATCAACCTACTCAATTTCTATTTCCTCTTTATCTTCACCATTAGTTGACTCAGTACATGAAATATTGGATCTGTAGCCAGAAAGACATAAGTTCAAATTCATACTCAATAACTTATTAGCTGTGTGACCTTAGGAAAGTCAATTAACCTTCATCTGCCCAGTTTTCTTATATGAAAAATGGGGATAATCCAAGCACCTGTAGTCCAGGATCAAATGAGATAACATATATCCAAATCTTATAAAACTACATAAATCCTTAATGTTGTTGTTGTGACTACTACCCTAAATTGCACTATCACCTTAGGCTATTCCATCTTCGAGATTTTGAATTCTAAAGTCCTTGACACTGAGCATATTTTCCTCTCTTCTATTCCTCCTACTTTCTCAATTCTCCTAAACTGGCTTTTCATCTTCATCATTACTTCAAGCCCCTCAATTTTGTTCTCCTTTTTCTTCAAATCCATTACCATTATCTCAACTGCACTTTTTTCCCTTAGAAATCTAGATCCTTGTTCTAAAGTCAAAGTTAACTCCGGGCATTATTAGAGAGGTAATTAGTTTCTATCCATTCTCAAAACTTATCAGTAAATGTTCTCAAAATTGGTTAGTTATGTTACTAATATTACTTTTATGCCATTAAAAAGTGAAAGTACAATCCATCATAGTATTCTCCAGCAGACTTTATTAAAGTACAAGTGACTAACATTTATTCTTCAGGTGGCTGACTCTCTGATGGATAAAGAGTGAAGGGAATAAGAAACTTGTCAGGGATTCCTCTGGTGTTTCCAGTTCAAGAACGTTCCCTAGAGACCTATAGAATATTACATTATAATGTAATATTATAATACATTATTATGAGCCCCAGCATTCTTTGGGGAAAAAATGTAATTTGAGGCTAAATCATTTTTGCTTGTATAAAGAAAAAGTTTCATTTCTCAAATAACATCAATAAGGCTTTAATAATTTTTTATCAGAAATGGAAGTGACCTTGATTTATTGCTGCTGATAGAATGCAAGCTTAGGTAGGTCATACTAACGTTAATAGGCTAAAACGTACTAATGGGCTTTAAGTACAACTTTAGTCATAGAACATGTCAGTTATCTGAGCATCTGTGTAGCCCAGTTCAAATGAAGAATGATGACTGTTTCCTTTGAAAGTAATTCTCAGTTATTATCAACCATTTTGGTGGCAATGTATAGAACTGCTAATGGTTTAGATGATTTTGCCTTATATTCAGTTTGCTGAAGTTGTTAATTATTTCAACAGGTTTTTTTTTTATTTGAGCCACTAGTTTTATGTATATTATATCATCTACAAAGAATGATAGTTTTGTTTTTTCATTCCCTACTCTAATTCCTTCCATTTCTTTTTCTTATCTTCTTATTATAGCTAGCATTTCTAAAACAATAATGATGATAATGGGCATAATGCTTGCTGGGCAGTTTTAGATATTTCTTATCATCTTAAGGGAAGCTCCATTTATTTCTATGTTTTCTAATGCTTTATAATAGGAATGAGTGCTATATTTTGCCAAAAACCTTTCTCTGCATCTATTGATATAACTATGTGATTTTTGTTGTTTTTATTATTTGTATGTTCAATTATGTTGATAGTTGATAGTCCTAATATTGAACCAGCCATGAATTCCTCATATAAATTCTAACTGTGCAAAGCCTACAATCTTTGTACTATATTACAGAAAGAAATGTCTTTGTTAGCATTTTATTTAAAATTTTTGCTTCAATATTCATTATGTTAAATGATCTATAGTGTTCTTTCTCTATTTTTATTCTTATTTAAAAATCAGCACCTTATTTGTGTCATGAATTTAATAGGATGCTTCCCCCCACACACCCATTTTTTTCTAAATAGCATAGATGGTATTGAGATAAATTGTTCTTTAAATGTTTGGTAGAATTCACTTGTGATTCCATCTAGTCCTAGAGATTTTTCTAGGGAGATCATTGATGGCTTGTTCATTCTTTTTCTAAGATGAGGTTATTTAAATTTTCATTTCCTCTTCTATTAATCTGAGTAGTTTATAATTTGTAAATATTCATTCATTTTACTTAGATTTTCAGATTTATTGTTATATAGTAGGACAAAATAATTTCTAATAATTGTTCTAATTTTATAAATTTAGAACTAGAAGGTCACTTAATCTAATCCCCTCAGAAGACAAAGAAATATGGGCATATATAAATTAACTTAGACAGCTAAATGATATAGTGAATAAAGAAGAAGATCTAGATATGAGAAGACCAAGTTCTTATTAAGTTCAAATCCTGCATAAATTACTAGCTATGTATTCCTCGACAAGTCAACCTTCTGCTGCCTCAATTTCCTCAACTGTAAGATGCAAATAATAAGGACCTCTATCTTAAAGGATTTTTATGAGGATCAAGTGAGATAATATTTTTAAAGTTTTCAGCACAGTGGCAGGCTCTTGGTAAGTGATTAATATTCACTTCCTTCCTTTTAAAGATATGCTGATAGCAAGAAAAACCATAATCCTAGATCTCTTTTCAAATCCAGTGCTCCTTCTACTGAGCCACATCTGAAGAGCAAGGACTGCTTTAAAAAAAAAATTGGGGGGGGGCAGCTAGATGGTACAGTGGATAGAACACCAGCCCTGAAGTCAGAAGGACCTGAGCTCAAATCTGGTCTCAGTCAGAAAACACTTCCTAGCTGTGTGATCCTGGGCAAGTCACTTAACCCCAATTGCCTCAGAAAAATAAATAAATGAAATTTTTAAAAAATATTCTTGCATCTCTAATATCTAGCATATTTCCTTGCACATAGAATTCAGTTAACAAATGCTTCTTGAATTAACCTGAAGCTTATGGAATCAGGGAAAGGCTAGAAGTAAAGTTACCAACAGGGAATCTCAAATAATGAACAGAGAGAAAAATATCAGCAATATATCTAGCCCTTACTCGCACAATCATTCCCAATAACCGACCATTCATTTGGTGCACATTTAACAATTACCCCAGCCTACAACTCTCCTTCCATCAGCCTTCCCAAATGGCTTAAGCCATTATCATCTATATTACTCTCTTGAACACTCAACAGAAGCATAGGGCAAACAAAACAATTCTAATCTTTCTTCCTGTCAGGAGTCATTAATAGATACTGTTTTCACCTTACCCTTCAAAAATCCATAATTTTATTGGTATGGATTTTCATTCTACCAACACATAACCTAATCCCTGTGTATCTAAGTAGATAGACTTCAATTTTTACTATAGCTGGAGAACATATGACCCCATAGCCATCCCTGTAATAAACCTCTTCAAACTGAATCAGGCTGGTCTTTAGATATTAGAATTATGTGTCCCATGTCCTGTGTGTGATATCTTGACCAGATTTGAAGGATCAGCAAAAACGTGTGTACTATATACAGAGTCTATGAAAATCCCAAGGTCATCATTACATTATAATAAAATATCATAAGAGAACTTTGACGAGGGTACTTTCTATACAAACATACCTCAGAGATATTATGGGTTCACTTCCAGACCATCACGATAAAACAAATATTACAAATTTACTGAGCCATGTGATTTCTTATTTGTTTCCCAGTGCACACAATTTCAATTGATAAATAGCATCATGTCTTTAAAAAACGTAAATACTTTAATTGAAAATTCTTTATTACTTAAAAAAATTATAACCATCATCTGAGCCTTCAGTGAATTTGCTGAGGCAAGGTCTTGTCTCAATGTTGATAACTTCTGACTGATTAGTAGCTGCAAAAGGTTGGAGTGGTAATGGCAGTTTCTTAAAATAACACAACCATAAAGTTTGCCATATTGATTGACTTTTTCTTTCATAGAAAAATTCTCTGTAGCATGTGATAATGTTTAATAGCATTTTAGCAACAGTAAAACTTTCAAAATTCAATAGCCCATTCCACTTTGAAAAAAATGTTTTAGAATTTTTTTTCTTTTCATAAAATTTTAATTTACCTCTTTTTAATTTCTACCCACTATTTCTTGTTCTGTCTTCTGTGGTCAAACAATCTAATACATTTTCCTTGAGATAGCTTTCAAAAATATGCATATAACAAATAATGAGCTTTCTGGGTCTTCTCTTCTCCATGTTAAATATTCCCAGTCCCTTTAATTGATTCACATGTGAGTCTCTGAGCCTCAGTCTTGACATATGTAAAGTGGAGATAATACAACTTATAGCACTTCCTAGGACTATTGTAAAGTTCAAAGTAAGTAATCAATATAAAGTGCAATGCAGATTTTAAAAGAATATGAAAATATAAGTTTAATAGCATCAAAAGGAAAGAATAGTCCTCATAATCAGAAAAACCTGTGTCCAATTCCCATCTCTATCACATGTTGGCTATGTAATGCTGAGTAAATTATTTTACCTCTCAGAAGTACAGACAATCATTCAAGAAAATAAGATGCAGAAGAGGTGTCAACCTATATTGGTAGAGGAAGCTTCCTCACTCAGAAGTTCACCATATTAATGAAAACACAATCTGTTTCCTATAAATCATGACTTAAATGTCATACTGAGGTGTTACCCAAATTATCTGTTGAATTAGTTAAACTACCATAATTCCAGAGCAAGCCCTAATTACCTCATGTCTGGATTATCACAATAGCCTGTTGATGGGTCTGCCTGGCTCAATTCTGTCTCCACTCCAATCCAGGCTTCCTTCAGCTGCCACAGTGATTTTTCTAAAGTACAGATCTGACCATTTTACCCTTATTCTCAATAAGACTCCAGTGGATCCCTATTGTCTGCAGGACCAAATACAAAATCCTCTGTTTTGTATTCAAAGCCCTTCAAAATCTAGCCCCTCTCCTACTTTTTCAGTTTCCTTATACCTTACTTCTTGCTCTTTGATCTACTGACAGTGACCTGGATGTTATATAAACAAGATACAGCATCTCTTGGATCTAAGCATTTATCCTGGCTGTCCCCACACCTAGAATATCCCCTCTCCTCAACTTCACTTATTGACATACTTGATTTCCTTTAAGTCCCTACAAAAATCCCCTTTTCTTCAGAAAGCCTATCCTAACTCCCTTAAGAGCCATTTTTGCCCTTTTGTAAATTTGCAGAGTTTAATGAAATACCAGCACATATTAAGGGTTTAATAAAAGTTTGCTGATTGATTGATTGAATGAGAATTACATTGAGGCTAATGTTAATGTACTCAGGAAATATCTTTAATTGTATTTGACTTCCTCTAATTTGATCCCTTTAATTGTATTTACTTTCCTGATATCATGATATATGATATCATGGTTCTGAGGGAATATTTCCATATCTCCACATTCCATTGCAATATTTCATCTTTATTTAGTCCTTTATAATAGCTCATTCATATTTATTTCTGTATATTTCAAAGTTTCTACTCAACTCTGATCTTTTTACCAGGAATGCTTGGAAATCCTCTATTTCATAAACAATCTATTTTTTTCTTTATAGAATTGTACTCAACTCTTCTGGGTAAGATTTTTTTCCCCTACATCTATAACCTTTGTATTTTGAAGTACAGTGTCACATTACATGTTCTTTTCTTTACTCTGTGTGGGCTGCTAAATCTTGTATGATTCTGTTTCTGAGCACTCAGTATTTGATTTATTTCTGACTGCTTCTGTTATTTTTTATTTAACCTAGAATCTCTGGATTTTGCTTGTAATATTCCTTGAAATTTTTCATTTGGAGATTTCTTCCAAAATTTATTTTGCTATATTTCCTTTGCTCTCTGTTCTAACAGATCTGAACAATTTTTTGATTTCTTGAGATGCGATTTTTTTTTTTATTCAGGGTTTTTAAGCAGTACAATAAGTCTTAAATTATTTTTCCTTGATCTGTTTTCCAGGTAAGTTGTTTTTTTTATAAGAGATATCTTAACTTTTATAAATTTTTTTATTCTTTTTACCTTATTTTAGTAGTTCTTATTTCTTTATGGAGATATTGGCTTCTATTTAGTTCATTCTGATTTTTAAAAAGTCTGTTGCTTGGGCATTGTTTTATATTTCTTCATCTTCTTTCTAATCTTTCCTTGAGAGCTCTTATTTCTTTTCCCATTCTTTCCTTTGGTGATATTATCTCTCTTATAAAATCAACTTAACTTTTTAAAAATCTATTGCTTCATTTCTTCCAGGAATTCCAGATGAATTTGTCCATAGGGTGAATTTATCTTTGAGGCTTTGCTTATGTATGTGTTGGAGTTAATTTTTTTTCCTTCTTCTGGGTTTATCTTGGTTATCCTGTGCTTTCAAAAATCTTACCAGAAAACATACTGTCCAATTACAATATACAATATTAGGGAAAATGCTCATTTTTTCTAGTTGATCCCTAAAAACCCCAGGGTGCCCAAGAAGTATGGTTCCCAATGGGTATAAAATATAAAAGGTGCTCAAATTTATAATAAAGTTCTCTGAGTGTTAGATTGCTCTCCATTGGCTTCTCTCCTCTGAGGGAGCACTTGGAATAACAGATTGGGATACTCAGAAGGTGATTAACTATTTCCCCCATGAGGATTTCAGATGTAACATTGAAAGCCTGAGTTTTCTAGCATTATATCAATTCCATGGATTGTTGTTGGCTCTCTAAAGTGATTACCTCGGTTAAGCATCCTTGTTATTTTTAGGAATAGTAGATATTTTGATGTTATACTGTAAAAATTCAGATGTCAATTTACTTGCAACTGCTTTTACAAGTATCTGCAAAATTTCAAACCCTGGGAGAAATATAACAGTGATTCAAGCAAGGTTTCGATTAGCTGCTTTGTAAGAGAGGTTGTCATTAAACATCCTTAGAGTTGTATTTCTTCACAGCTTGGGAAGAAATGAATCTATGGTAGAACTGGAACTAAAAGGTGGATTTTTTTTCCTGCTGCAAAAACAATTTTACATTTTTTAAGAGAGATATGGAGAGATGACTAGAGGGAATAAGTGGTGACATTAGCAGCAGTATCAACAGCTGTAGCATCTTTGGGAAGCAACAGTTATCCTATCTAAAAGCTTTCCAGAAGGTTGATCTAGGTATTTGAATAACTGAAACTTTTTTTTTCTTTCCTTGTCTCTTCTTAACTTATTAAGATAATCTAGCATGGAATGACTGAATTGTGCCCCCTGTTGAACCAATGGTGAACTTATTCTACTCTATTTATTTCCTCTGTTTTATTGCCAAAAACAGCAGGCAGCATGGTTCATCACTAAGTGTTTTCCTGCTATTCTAAATTTCACTTACTCATAATTTTTATTTTTAAATGATGATTTTCTAGGGAGAAAAAGGTAAGATAGTTTAAATTACACTTTAAGGTGTTTTTTTTTTCTTTTAGTAGAGAGTAAAATTAGATTTGTGAATAACTGACACCAAATTCATCTGGCTGGGGAAATCTTTTTTTTTTGTAATAAAAATAATCATCTAATAGTTAGACCTTTATTAATTTAATTAGTAATATCTATTTTAGGCTTCCTAATTGTGTTAGGAAGGGAAGCCACATAAATCCAGGAACTTTGTCCTGGACTAAGGTGAATTTTTCTTTCCCAAGAAAGAATTTGCTTTGAACCTTCAGACTTTCTCCACAGAGCATGGGAAAGAACAAAAGAGGAGAAAGGTCCTAATCCAGGCCCTAGAGGGAATAGCCAGGTGTTGTCAGAGAAAATAAATTCTTTTTGGATTCTGCTTTTATTCTGTTTTACTCTCTTCTTTTGTATAATGGATGAGTTAATCTCCTTCATGTTCATAGTCATTATCAATAATTGTGTTTCTGCCATCCTATTCTCTTATACTCTTTTTTCTCTTTGTTTTCTGTCTTTTCTTTATAAATATAAAAAGGACTTTGAATATGAAGTGCTCATCCCATGTGCTCTAGGTTTCATAATTTCCAAAAATATGGTTTATAAGACATGAAACACAGAGATTCACACATAATAAAAATAAAAATCTGGAGTAAAATATGTTATACTTCATCTGAAATTAAAAAGACAAATATCATGATCATGATAATAGACAACAGTAGAAAAAACAAACTTAAAAGAAAAAAAACAGAAACTATGGCTGCAAGGTACTGTAGAAAATTAATTAATGTCAATATTAAGTATATGTACCAAATAGCATAGCATCTAAATATTCAAAAGAAATGAATTTACAATCAGAATTGAATGTTGAAGTAGCAGTGATTGCTGGAATGATCATGGCTGGAGTGGTAGTAATGGAAGCAGCTACAGATATCTATACATGGAAAGAAAATAGCCTGAGAATAGTTGTACAGTGAGTAGAATTTATTTTCCCTGACAATACCAGACTATTCCCACTAGAGACTGAACCAGGGTTATACTTCTTCCTTCTTTGCCACATTTTGCGGAAAAACCCTGAAGGTTCAAAACAAAGTGTTACTTGGAAACAAAAATATTGCAATAACCCAAGATAAGGTTCCTGTATTCTTGTGGTTTCCTTGCCTAATATACTTAGGGTTGGACCTTTAATCTCCATACTTGAATGGTATAGATATGGAACCTAGAAACACATGAATCCTAGAACACTAGAACATTGATTGAGAAACCTACCAAACAGAAAACTTAAGGGAAACTTCATGACTGCTTCCCAAAGAAAGTAAATTTCCCATGCCGAAGTTTGTAACTACTCCTTCACTATTTGTTCAGTGTTTCTTGCTACCATTGTATTTTAAGTTTCTGCCCATCCTCTCCATGAACTCTGTATTTATGAGAGTACAGATTTGCAATGCAATATTTTATGCTACCATACATTAGTATAAATAGCAAATATGTTCCTAAAAGCTAATTGGGTGGCTGATTATTAATGGAGTAATATTGGTATAGACAGTAGAACAACTGTACTAGAAGCCCCACCCATCAGAATTCCCCATGGAAAATTGAGGGAAATGGTACCCACCACCAGGGTAGGTACATATTAGTGTGAGTGTTCATTTAGGAGCACAGTTCCAGAAAGGATGAGACATTACCATTATCCTCAGCCTGGAACATAAGTAGATTCTCTCCAATTCTGCCTTCGCCTTGTCATTAAGTTGCCAAGCATATTTTTAAGCAAGATGAAATTAAGCATGACCTATTAACCCGTATATCAAGTCTAAAGCATTTCTTTATTTCAGCTCCATGAATTCATATCAAATGATTTTCTTCACCCAAAAACAAGTAAAAAACAAAAAGAAAGGTCTTTGCCAAAACATGGTGTCAAAAAAACAGTAAGTACTAAGTATCTTATCTTCCAGTTTAAAAATATCTTCTCTTTAGCACCCTGGAAACCATCTTTAGTACATTTGTAACAATAGTATTAATAGGCTTAATAGAATCACTTTTAGTGGGGAATAATATCATGCTATTTGTTTTTAATGCAGGGAGTGATGGGAAGCAGGATCTGTTCTATGGGCTCCAGACAGCAATAAGTATGCTTCTTTAAAAGAAGAAAGAGATTTGGTTGGTACAGGATGGCCCCTTGTTATTTACATTGTACCAGCTCATGGATTAAGCTTAGTAAACTATTCCATTTTTGGAGAACATTAGAATTCTTTCTCATTCTGTATTTTCTCCAATAGTAGTTCATATAGTCTTGATGTTCATCCTAAATGTGTCCCTGTTTATCTGCTCCTAAATATTACTCCTCTTTGATTGTCCAGACATCTCTTCTCTTGACCACATTGGTAATATAACTATCCTTATAGGGTCTTAGCTACATTATTTGACCTTTATTCCTCAATCCTCTCCTACTACTAATGTTTTGCCCTCAATAAGTTTATCTTCTAATGAGAGAATACAACATATAAAAGAAGGTTGTAATGTGGGGTGGAGAGACTTAAAGGGAGCAGGACCAATTCAGAGGAATTGTAGAGAAAATCCAGTGCAAAGTCAGGAGAGGAAAAATAGACATGGATTGCCTGGACTCTCTCCTTAAATGGATGTTCAAGGGAGCAATTTCGCTAGTATAGCAAACTTATTAGTGATGAAATTCCCTTTGTTGAGGTAGGTTGGTACATTCTCTGCAAATTATATTCTTAGAGAATTGCCTAGAGATATGGGGAGCTAAGTGACTTACCCAGGGTCATACAGTCATTATGTGACAGAAGGTGGAATTGAACGAGGAGAGAGACAAATTAAGAGAGATACGCAGAGTAAGGTAGGGAGTGTTATACACACATACACATACACACACAAACACATACCACAAAACATATACACACACATACAAATGCATTATATGTGTATACATATACAAATATATACATATATGTATATATGGTATATATTGTGCACACACGTGTGTGTGTGTGTGTGTGTAGGCAGCTAGGTGGTACAATGAATAGAATGCTGGGATTAGAATAAAGAAGACTCATCTTCCTGAGTTTAAATCTGGCCTTGGACTCTTACTAGCTATGTAATCCTGGGCAATCACTTAACCTTCTTTGCCTCAGTTTCCCCATCCATAAAATGAGCTGGAGAAGGAAATAGCAAACCACTCTAATACCTTTGCCAAAAAAAGCCCAAATAAGGTCACAATGAGTCAGACGTAACTGAATGACTGAACAACAGACTATATAAATACAAGGTAATTTCAGTATGTGATCTAAAAGACAGAGTCAGGAATAAAGGAGAATATTTTAGACATGGAGTATAGGAAGTATTGTATATAGAGATATAAACTCAATTGTAGAGTACATGAAGGGAAGTCATGCATAATAAACAGAGAAAAACACTCAAAGGCATTTCTTCATTGCTTTATTATCTCAGAAACTTTTTTTTATTTCAACAGTACAAGTAGAACTTCCATCCAAATGGCCATCCCTCAACAACTTTTAAGTAGCTAAAAAATTCATCAGTCTGCAATCATCCTGATGGTGAGCCTCTGGGACTTTAGCTGGGCTTGTCTTTAAATATAGATGCACTGTCCATCGCAATGATTCATGATTTGTTTAATGTTAATAATGTTATCAAACAAATTCATATGGACCACTGCATATTCTAAGTAATCTTGTATAAATTTGATGTGCTTGAAACCCATAATTGCTCAAGAGAACTTAATATAGCTATCCACACAAGAAAAATGAAGTGGATTAATAATACCTATTTTTGAGACTGATATTCATTTAGATGAATAGTTTATAGATTTGGCACATATATCAAAGACAGATACTTTCGTTGGTCAATGATAGGTTCCAAATTGAATAGGAAGAGAAAAAAGCTGGATTGTCCTGGTGGAATTTGACAGGACTCAACTTCAAATTTCTCTCTGGAAAAAAAAAATCTATATTTTAAGCACCAATATTCTTCCAGTGTCAGACTCATCTCTGAAATATACTGGAACAGGATATTTAACTTCTGAACTATTCTCTATTAAGCTGTTCTCTAAGTTCATGAATTGCAAGACAGGTCTGATGGGATTTCCTCACCATGGAGTGTGCTCCTTTGGTACCCATACAATATTAAGAAATCTTTAAGAAGGTCCCTATATTGAATAAATAACATGTACACACACATAAATGTATATGTATATATACACACATATGCTTTATAGGGTGCTTTTTAGAAGACATGGACAAGAATTATATTAAATGAGAAAATATGTCTAGGTTGTAATCTATATTCTGGGAGGGAGTGCCCTCCCAAGTCATACATCAAGCATCTTATGCTCTATTTTAAAAAGAAGGGGAAAAACAACAAAAGAGACAAATTAACTACTTTAACAATTTTTAATTTAACAAACTCAATTATTTCTTTGAAACCTTCAGAGATTTCCTTTCTTTTCTTTTTTTGAGGTGTTTTTTTTTTTTTTTTTTTTTTTACATCATTAAGCTCAGAACCCTGCTGATTTTTACCTTTTCTTGTCTGCAAATGTACCTGATTAGTGTTAAAAGTTTTCTGGTGCAGAGGCTGGGTACTTAGGAGCCAAACAAAGACGGAAAGCTATTGAGGTTTTCATGAAATACCTTTTCTATGAGATGTGTATTTTAACTTGCTTGACGGAGAGTATCATTAGAGTAATTTTAATGGGCTAACACAGGGCACCAATTGAATGGAATTCATCAGGCAAATGACTTTCAGTAAATGGTATAAAGACACCATACTTAGCCTGCTGTGCTGATTTCAATGCTAATCTCTAGTAAACGACATCTGTATTGCTCCTCTGTGAGGCCCCATGCATGGGGAGCTCATTTGTGTCCATGTGTAGCTTTCCTGAAAATCAGTCCCTTAAAGGCTTTCAACCTAAACAGTCAATTCATTCTATGGGCTGCAAACAAAGGGGGCATCTTTGGAAGGCTCAAATGTTCCACCTGCTCCATGTCGGCAAGATTTATCGAGCACATTGGACATCTTTTCATAGGGAGTCCAAAAAAGCAAGTTTTAATGACGAAGACAGCCACTCATAAGCTCTAGAGAGACAAAGGGGTCCAACCAGAATCAACTTGGAGATGGGCTATTTTGTTCCCTTTCTGTCTGTTCTTATTTAATGATCCAACTGCATTGTTTAAGCAATCCTCATCCTTTCCAAATTCAGGGGACTATTTCAAACCACAGGCCAGCTTCCCTACTGAGAGCTGAAGTACCAGAGGCTGGCTCTTTAGGTGGGGATGCCTGTTTGAGGGGTGGCAGAAAGAGAATTAAAGGGGAGTGGAGGGACAGGACACCTGGAGGGCTGCACTCATTAGACTGGCTCCCCAGTAAGTAGAGAGGAGGGAAAGCCATCTTCATAAAGAGAATGCAAAAGATAAATCAGACATCAAAGATGGCTCAGAGAATGTGAGTAGTTTAGCAAACCAGAGTCCTGGGTGCCCATTTGCACCTTTAAATGCAAGAAGATGATGGAAAACTCAAGGTCACAATACTACCCATCATTACACACAGGCAGAATATGATACCACTTATGTGAGGACACTGAAGGCCTTTCTGTACCCAAATATCTCCCTGTAGAGGAAACCATCTCCAAGGAAAGCCCAATCCTTGGCACTATATTTATATGGTAATGTTGAACCATTTTAACATCAGAAACTGATACTATTTTATTGGTGGAAATGACATTAACAATAAGGCATATTACCATCTGCTCTGTTTCTGCAACTAAGGACCATCAGTCTTTTTCAACTTCTTCACCCCTAAAAACTTCATGAGTTTTATCTTCCCCATTAGAATGTGAACTCCTGAAGAGGAGGAATTCTTTTTTGTAGGTTTAGGACTTAGCATTAAATAAACATTTTTTCATTCATTTATTCATTCTGTTCAAAAATAACATTCCCCTCCCCCAAAGGAACTTCCTGATCCCTATTGATCAGAACTCTGAGGGTATTTCAGTGTGCTTCTTTTCTGCCTTTTCACATTCTATTTTTAAAGCTTTTCATTTTTATCTACATACAAATATAGTTTTTAACATTCATTTTTGCAAAACCTTGTGTTCCAACTTTTGCTCCCTTCCTCCTTCCTCCCTCACATAAATAGCAAGCAATCTGATATAGGTTAAACATTCACATTCATTCGTGTGTGTGTGTGTGGGGGGGGGGTGTGCGTGTGTGTGTGCGTGTGTGTGTGTGTGTGTGTGTGTGTGTGTGTGTTTGCACACTCCCACCAGGAGCCAGTGAACTTGGTGGGGATTGTCCCAAAGCAGAGTAAAAGGTCAAAGGATTTAAAGTTAAAAGGGACCCCAAGTGATTATCTGGTCAATAACCTTCATTTTATAGATGAAACTGAGGCCCCAAGAGAAGTGATTTATCTAAATTCACATAGGCAAAGGACTTAGTCTCTCCCAAGCCTCAAGTGTCCCCATCTGTAAAATGGAAAAAGTAGCACATGAAATGCCTTCCTTACAAGCTTGTTTTGAGATTCAAATAGGATAGATGAGTGTATTTACATATATATAGAAAGAGAGACAAAGAGAGAGATGAAGAGAGATAGAGACAGAGACAAGGAGAAACAGGCAGCAGACAGACACAGACAGAGACAGAAAGATGATGAGAGACGAGGAGAGAGAGAGAGAGAGAGACAGAAAGAAAGAGAAACAGACAGAGAGAGACGAAATGTGAGAGAGAGAGAGAGAGAGAGAGAGAGAGAGAGAGAGTTTTGCAATTTTTTTAAGGTGCTAAATACTGCAAACTATAGGGTTAGTGATAGTGATGAGGACAATTACTATGACAATGATAGTTGACATATAGAATGACACAATTCAAAATCAGGAATTCCAAATCTGAATCCCTGCTCTTTCAGTATCTGTCAATCAAGAAATCAGTAACATTTAAGTGCCTTCTATGCCAAAGAAAATTATATGTGCAGAGAGAGAAAGATTAAAAATGCATTCAAAATGGTTACAAGATAATTTCTATAGGGATTAACTAGCAACTGGAAGAATTAAGAAAGCTTTATGTAGATTGTGAAATTTGGGATGACCCTTAAAGAAAGTTAGGGATTGTAAGAGGCAGAGATTCATCCATTCCTGTCATAGGAGAAAACCCATAGAAAATCACAGAGGTGGAAGATAAGAGTGCTGTGTACAAGGAAAAATAAGAAAGAATCCCTTTGAGATACATTATGTGTGTGTGTGTGTGTGTGTGTGTGTGTGTGTTGTGTGAAGGTGCATAATGTATAAGATATAAGACTGGAAAGGAAGATTGGGTCCAGGTTGTGAATGTCTTGAAAGTTACTATTGATAATGTCATCATCATTTTTATCATAATATCTAGGCTTCACAAAGGACTTTGAAATTCATAAAGAATTTTACATATTATCTTACTTTCATTCACAATATTCCTGTAAGGGAGGTGCTATTATTATCTCCATTTTAGAGATGAGAAAACTGAGGCAAATAGAGATCAATAATTTGCCCAGAGTCACACATGTAGAAAATGTCTGAGGCAAGATTGGAATTCTAGTCTTCCTAATGAAATACCAACTACTCTAGCTACTGTTCCATCTAGAGAATATCAACTGGCCCTTTCAGATTTGTATCATCTGCAGATTCAATAAGGATGTCCATCTATGCCTTCACTGAAGTTATTTATTAAAAAGTTAGGATATTCATGACCTATAAATCGATCAACAAGCTTTTATGAATTGCCCAATAATTGCAGACCTTGGGGATAGATAGGCAGAAATGAAAGTGTCTCCCTTCACAAAACTTACATTTTATCAAGAGAGACAAGAAGTAATTATGTGCAAAATAAATACAAGATAATTTTGTTGGGACAGTATTATCAACCAGGATGAGGGGAATGCATCAAGACAGAACCTTGGGGCATTCTAATAGAGATCTCTAACTTGAGAACAAATTGTTAATGACCAGTCTTAGAAATCAGACATTCAAATATTCTTGAATTCACTTGACTATAAAATAAATCATTTATTCTGAAGGAGTTTTAACCTTTTTGTGTGTCATGGACTCTTTTAGCAGTCTGATGAAACCTATGGATTCCTTTTAAAGCAGTATTTTTAAATGCATAAAATTATAAAGAAAATAGATTATATCAAAATATTAATTTGATAAAAATGTTTTAAATTACTAGCTATTAATTCATTATATTTGTATTAAATACAAGTTGTCAAAATAATTTTTTAAAATACATTTAAAAATTAAAAATTATTGAGACTCCAGATTGAGAATTTCTAACTAGTCTATAATTTAGCTTTTGAAAGCTAACCATGAAAGATTTTTATCAGATACTATATTAAAATAATAAGTTAACATTTATATAGTGATTTAAGGTTTTCAAAGTTATTTACAAATATTGTCTTCAATTTTTTTTCTCAGAACAACCCTGAGATGCTATTATCATCCTCATCTTACCAATGAGGAAGACAATGGTTAAGTGACTTGCTCAGGGTCATATGGCCTATTGGAGTCTGAGACTAGAGTTGAATTCAGGTTTTTTTGACTTTAGTTTAATGCTTCACCTTCTGAGTCACCTAACAGTAAGATCAATTCTGTCTGCAATATTGTCCTTATTCACCACTCTAATAACCTTCTGAAAATAAAAGAATTAAGTTTAGTCTGGCAAAACCCATTCTTGCTGAAGCACCACTGACTCATTGTAAGCATTGCTTTTTTATTTTTTTTACTTAAATTTTCACTATCTTTTCATAATATATCCTAGAATTCTGCCATAGTTGACAAGATCACTGGCCTATATGGAGTATCTCAACAGTCTTTATATAGGTTCAAGCATTAATCATTTAAAACTTTGAGGAAAAATTGTAGTTCATCATCTCCATTCTCTTTTTCCTTTGAAAATTGAGACATTTCCAGGAGCATATATTTAAAACCATCAGTAAGCATCATATGCAATGGGAAAACTGGAATCTTTCCCAGTAAGATCAGGAGTGAAACAAGGTTGCCCACTATCACCATTATTATCCAATATTGTATTAGAAATGCTAGTCTTGGCAATAAGAATTGAGAAAGAGATTAAAGGAATTAGAGCAGCTAATGAGGAAACCAAACTATCACTCTTTGCAGATGATATGATGGTATACTTAGAGAACCTCAGAGATTCTACTAAAAAGCCACTAGAAATAATTCATAACTTTAGCAAAGTTGCAGGATACAAAATAAATCCACATAAATCCTCAGCATTTTTATACAACACCAACAAAATCCAACAGCAAGAGATACAAAGAGAAATTCCATTCAAAATATCTGTTGATAGCATAAAATATTTGGGAATCTATCTACCAAAGGAAAGTCAGGAATTATATGAGCAAAATTACAAAAAACTTTCCACACAAATAAAGTCAGATTTAAATAATTGGAAAAATATTGAGTGCTCTTGGATAGGCTGAGTAAATATAATAAAGATGACAATACTCCCTAAACTAATCTATTTATTTAGTGCTATACCAATCAGACTCCCAAGAAAATATTTTAATGATCTAGAAAAAATAACAGCAAAATTCATATGGAAGAACAAAAGGTCAAGAATCTCAAGGGAATTAATGGAAAAAAAAATCAAATGAAGGTGGCCTAGCTATCCCTGATCTAAAACTATATTATAAAGCAGCAGTCACCAAAACCATTTGTCATTGACTAAGAAACAGATTAGTTAATCAGTGGAAAAGGTTAAGTTCACAAGACAAAATAGTCAACTATAACAATCCCATGTGTGACAAACCCAAAGATCCTAACTTTTGGGATAAGAATTCATTATTTGACAAAAACTGCCAGGAAAATTAGAAATTAGTATGGCAGAAATTAGGCATGGACCCACAATATACCTAATATATATTAGGTATATATTGAGACTCCATATACCAAGATAAGATCAAAATGGGTCCATGATTTAGGCATAAAGAACGAGATTATAAATAAATTAGAGGAACATAGGATAGTTTACCTCTCAGACTTGTGGAGAAGAAGAAATTTGTGACCAAAGATGAACTAGAGATCATTCATTATTGATCACAAAATAGAAAATTTTGATTATGTACAAACAAAACTAATGCAAACAGGATTAGAAGGGAAGCAACAAACTGGGAAAACATTTTCACAGTTAAAGATTCTGATAAAGGCCTCATTTCCAAAATATATAAAGAATTGACTCTAATTTATAAGAAACTAAACCATTCTCCAGTTGATAAATGGTCAAAGGATATGAACAGACAATTTTCAGATGATGATATTGAAACTATTTCCACTAATATGAAAGTGTGTTCCAAATCACTATTGATCAGAGAAATGAAAATTAAGACAATTCTGAGATACCACTATACACCTGTCAGATTGGCTAAGATGCCAGGAAAAAATAATGATAAATGTTTGAGGGGATGTGGGAAAACTGGGACACTGACGCATTGTTGGTAAAGTTGTGAATGAATCCAACCATTGTGAAGAGCAATCTGGAATTATGCCCAAAAAGTTATCAAACTGTGCATACCCTTTCATTCAGCAGTGCTACTTCTGGACTTATACCCTAAAGAGACACTAAAGAAGGGAAAGGGACCTATATGTGCCAAAATGTTTGTGGCAGCCCTATTTGTAGTGGCTAGAAACTGGAAAATATGAATGGATGCCCATCAATTGGAGAATGGTTGGGTAAATTGTGGTATATGAATATTATGGAATATTATTGTTCTGTAAGAGATGACCAGTAGGATGAATACAGAGAGGCTTGGAGAGACTTACATGAACTGATGCTAAGTGAAATGGGCAGAACCAGGAGATCATTATATACTTCAACAACGATACTGCATAAAAATGTATTCTGATTGAAGTGGATTTATTCGACAAAGAGAAGCTTTAACTCAGTTTCAATTAATCAATGATGGACAAAAGCAGCTACACCCAAAGAAAGAACACTGGGAAATGAATGTAAACTGTATTTTTGTTTTTCTTC
This sequence comes from Sarcophilus harrisii, assembly GCF_902635505.1. Taxonomy (NCBI): domain Eukaryota; kingdom Metazoa; phylum Chordata; class Mammalia; order Dasyuromorphia; family Dasyuridae; genus Sarcophilus; species Sarcophilus harrisii. The sequence continues at coordinate 613,379,757 of NC_045426.1, read as the reverse complement.
CCATGTTATTTTTACCTTCTGAATCCAATTCTTCCTGTGCAACAAGAGAACTGTTCGGTTCTGCACACGTATATTGTATCTAGGATATACTGTGACATATCTAACATGTATAGGGCTGCTTGCCATCTGGGGGAGAGGGTGGAGGGAGGGAGGGAAAAAGTCGGAACAGAAGTGAGTGCAAGGGATAATGTTGTAAAAAATTACATGGGCTCTGTCAATAAAAAGTTATAATCATTAAAGAAAAAAAAGAAAAAAAGAAAATTGAGACCTTTTCCCTTGCCTAACTCTGGGTAGCTCCACCATCATGGACATTTGCTCAGTAATCACATCTGCCAACTTTCTCAAGTAAAATAGATTTCAAAGGGTTCAGAAGAACAGGTAGGATACCATTGCTTAAATTTGTTTAGGTGAAGCTTAAAGATTAATGTTAGGAAACTCTGAGGAATAAAATACTGCATATAAAGAAAAAATTGGATAGAAAAGGGAAAGGGGTCTTTATCTAATGGTATTGAAGTAGATGCATTTGTAAATCTCTAAATTTTATTTTCTTAAAGTTTTGAAATCCAAATTATATTTTTTCCTTCCTCTCTTCCCTCCCTCAGTCAGTTGGCAATTTGATATAGCATATATATATATATATATATATATATATATATATATATATATATATATATATATATATGAAACATTTCCGTATTAACAATTTGCATTTTGTTCAGGGAGAGGCTTTGGAGAATAGGCAGAGATAACAAAACAGGATGGCTAGATGGCACAGTGGCTAGAAAGCCAGGCCTGGAATTAGGAAAATCTGAGTTCAAGTCTTACCCCAGACACTTACTAGATGTGTAACTTTGGACAGAGGTTAAATGACATCCAAAGTCACATAGCTAGTACATGGCTTAGACTGGATCTCTACTTAGATCTTCTTGACTCCTTGGCCTAATACTCCTTCTAATATCACCTAGTTGTCTTCTTTTCTCACTTTTGTATTTTAACCCTACTTTCTTGTAGTTTTCAAATGTTTTTGATAATTATTGTTTCACAATACACCTTGAGGTGTAGAATTGCTATTCCACTTAAGGAAGCAGATTTGACCCAATAAATTTCACAGATTTATTATGATATGATTCTTGACTATAATGTAGTTTTAGGTGACAAATTAAATAAATAAAAAGGTTGGGTGCATAGTAGATTATGTAGATAGCATTTAATATTAACACAATATAATCATGTGAGGAAATCCAGGACCCAGGTGGGAGTAAGTAAGGAAGAAAGGATCTATGTATAAAAGTCAATGGAAACAGAAATAGGAAAAAATGTGTTACCATAAAGCACCTGGACCAAAAAGGAAAATATATGAGTTCAGGAAAGAAATTATAAGACACAGGACAGAGGCATGATATAGTTGTTATGAGAGAATTCAATTATCTGGACATCTGCTAGAATTCTCTCTCTGCCAAAAACAGAGAAGCTAATAATTTCCTTACTTGCTTTAATCATATTGTCATCCAACAAGGAGAAATTCTATTCTGGATCTGATTATCATCAGCAGTGAGGAATTGCTTATTGGAGTAGAAAGGATGGGAAAGTTGGTTAATGGGGAATTACCATTTCATCTTGGAGTTTGTGTTAATAGAGAGAGATGGTGATGATAATTTTGATTGATGAATTCCCTATGTATCCACATCAATTTCTTCAAATAAATCCCATATTTCTGCTTCATTGGAATTTTCTGCCTTTGTGTCTTCAGGATTTCATTCTTTACTATCTCTTTTCCCTCCGGGGCTGATTTCCCCTTAAGAATTTTAGTCCATATTATCTTATCTAAATCCTTTAAAAATCTGTTTTCAAAATCTAAGCTGTATATCAGACCATGATCAGATGTTTCTTCTAACACAAATTCAAAAGTGCAGGGATAAAACTTCCCTCCCTCCCCAAGATTCTTACAAATTTGACCCCAGAAAGTAGTAGCTTCTTTTTAATGAGAATGAGATCCAAAATATAATTCTTCCTTTTTAGTTGGTTTCTCTATATTTTTAAAGGATTAATTTATCACTAAGAACAGTTGAATGTTATTATCTTCTCTGCTTCTAACAGAGGATAATTGAAATCCAGAATCACTATTCTATCATGCCATAGCACCAGAATTATATTCCAAAGTCTTCATCTATTTTTTCTTTCTGTCCTAGTGGTTTACAGCAAGCTCCAGTGACAAAATCGCTTCTGTTTCTCCCTCCATTGACTTTCACCAAAATCCAAATCTGATTTCTTGATCTTCTCAAATAATCATATCTTCTTATTATTCAATGCTACTCTATCCATCCCCTTTTCCTTTCCTGTTGTGTGTGTTTTAAATGAAGTATACACATGTGGAGTGATAGTCCTATCACGGATTTTATTCCACTAAGTCTCAGTAATAACTATGATGTTTAATTTATACGTTTTTGGGATAATACCTTTTTGATTTTGTTTATTGCCTAAACTTTGGGAAATTTGGGGGTTTTTTTATTTTTTTTTATTTTTTTGCTGAGGCAATTGGGGATGTGACATAACCAGGGTCACACAGCTAAGAAGTGTTAAGTGTCTGAGGCTAGATTTGAACTCAGTTCCTCCTGACTACAAGTTTGTGCTCTATCCACTGCACCACCTAGTTGCCTCTATTTTGTAGCATTTAAAGTCATGGGGTTTGTCTCTGAATCTTTCCTTGAATGTTAGATTTCTGGACATTTGGGATTGTATCATTTATTCTTCTTTATCTTTATGCCTGTTCACTATAATATCTAAGAGGGCTGCACATAAACTGTCTTCTCCCCCTCCCCCACTACCTTTGGTTTTTTGGGTTTTTTTTATTTAAAGTTCTGTTGATTAGATTTTAAGATCTTTGGGAAATTATCAGCTTTTTTTAGGTGAACTCCATTTTTGACCATTGAAGCCATCAACTCTACATTGCAAACTGTGATCCAAAAATCTTAATTTTATTCTCACATATAACATTTGTAACCAAATTTTCGCTTCCCAAATTATTCTCCTCTTAATTCCTTGCTTTTCATGAACAATTAGTGGAAAATGCAATATGTGACCCTATGGTTTTCAATTTCTTATCCAAGATTTCTTAATTCTTGTCAATATCTTTTAAGTTTCTTTTGTGTCATTTGTGTCCACATGAATTTTCAGAATGGGACAATAATTATTAATTTTAATAAGTCTAATATGTACATACCAAGAAGATGAAGACATCTTTTTTTTTCCTTTTCTTTTTCATTATTTTGTCTTTAAAAAAAACTATTATATGCCATGACTCTCTGGAAAGGCAGAAGAATGGATTCTGGGAGAAATTATAGGGATCTAAAAATATAACATATCAATAAAAAATTAATGTATTTAATTTTTTAAATAAGTCCATAAAATCTCAAATATTTCTTGGGTCTCTTAATGCTAGTGCCTTCTTTCTGTTAAATATTTTTTATTTATTCACTTTTGATCACAGTTGTTTGATGGTTGTCTCCTCTATTAGACTATGAGTTATTTAAGAGAAGGGGATGGTTTTTGTTTCTGTTTTTTCCTTTCTTGGTATTCCATAAACTATCTCCATACTAGCATATGATGGCAATTTAGTAAATGCTTTTTATTTAACCTGATATCTTAGGAAGACAAGCAATTTTGTTTTTCCTCTTCAGAGCATCCAACTCTATCCTCTTAAGACAGAACCTCAAATCTATTTTTAAACTCTAATTTCATAACTGACCTTTTCCTTCCCTTTCTCCTCTGTACAATACTTTTCCATCCTTCATCATTCTAAAGGATGAAGTATCTTTCCTCAATTTCACTTCCTTCTATTTCCCTTTGAAACCTTTCTTCTGCTTCTTTCAGAAAAACTCCATTCAACATGCAATATGAAAAGGCATTTTCAAATCCCTTCACCTTCTCCCCCAGGAAGGAGAGTAGTCTATCCTTGGAAGACAGATAATAGTCACTTGTCTGTGATAGAATGAAAATATCACACGTAATTCAAATCATTTAACAATTTCTACTTTCTTTAATAGCTGAGATTTTTAGCCTTGTTTCTCAAGACCACTTATAGGTGTTTCTAGCTCAACTATAAGCACCTGGTTAAAATACTTCAAAGGCCACATAATTCAAATTCTTTTCCCTTTCTATTAATAAATCCACAATCATAGCCATAAATATCTTCCCAAAAGCCTTACATCAACCCACTGTCCATTCAACAATTTTTTCTACCACTTTCCTATCCATTTGCTTAGTCTAACTGTTGCACTTAACTTTTCTTGCTTATCTTGCCATGTCTTGCTTACTTCCTTCTCTATATCCAAATTATCTCCCAACACCTTGACCACAGCTTGTCCTCCCAAGATATCAAACAGCTTCTTCTGTCTTTGATGCAATTTTCATGCCTTCTTGATGAATCTCTATATGATTCCATTTTTCAAATCTCTCTTCTTAATATGCTCAGTTATCAGAAGTCTTGCCTAGTGATGTCACCAAACTGCAAATTCATACCTAGACCAAGCATTATAGAGATGCATTGTAATGATGTATTATAAACAATTTCTCCTGAGTGATCTTGCCCCTAAACATTGTAGGAAATAAAATCCTGGGATACTTACTTTATGTATGTATTGAGGTTTATGAGACACTCTAGCAAAATTACTATTCATGATATCATCTTCAAATATGAAGAATGTTGGCAAAACTGGCATAAAGGAAGATTAATGACTTAAATAAATATAACCAAACTTATTCATTAATCTTATGGTCACTTTGGAAATATATATATTTCAGTAAAGTCACTCTTGCACAAAACATTTTAGGACTTCATGGATTTCTTTCATACATTCATTCTTCATTTATTCTTTTGAATAGTCTTAGCAGTACATGATATGCTTGAAAGAACATTGCATTTAACATCAAAATAACCAATTTCAACCTCCACTTCTGTCACTTTGATCCTATATGATCTTGGGCAAGATTCTTACATCTGGATGCTTCCGTTTTGGGGTCTATGAAATTATGAGTTTGCCCTAGATAATTTCTAAGTTCTCTATTGGTTCTAATCCTATGAACCTATGAAATATTTTCCTTTGGAAGTGGAATTGTTTTAAAGAAACAACTCAAAAGCCATTTAAAACCAATTCTGGTGACTAAACTATATAGCAAAACTAGAGAATCCTGTTTTTGTCCAAATGCAAAAATAGTTTATAAAGAAATGAGCATGATTTTTTTCATGCAGTTCATCAGCTGAATCTAATGGTACTTCCTAGGGAAAATTCAAAAATATGTTTAGCTATGGATAAAACTCTTTGAGTATAAACACTATCATTTTTTTTTTAAATCAGCTACCATTTTAAACAGACATACTTAATATACAAGGATGCTGTTATTGACCTATCATCAGTAGAGCAAATTCTTTGTATTATTTTCTCTCAGAAGCATGGATAGTTTTTAAATATGTCATCCATCTTTTCCTGCCTGGTGAATTCATTTTATTTTGGGGATGAGAGATATAACTAGAAAAAGAAGTAGTCAGCCTCCTTTGCCCGTTTTTCCAACCATTTGGTAGTAAGTGCTCTGTAAATGAATGATTTTATGGAAAGTAAGTAGCATTGGCAGCAGAGGAAAATGAAGTTCACTCACATACACTTAATATGTATCCTAATAAGGTTTACTGAAGGACGTTCTTTATATCTAGTAGAAGCTTCTAGAAGTCCAAATATTGTAAATTAGAGGAAGCACACTATGGTTTTTTGAATCTAAATCTCAGTTTGGAATTTTACCAGCTATCTGGGTAGCTACCTCCAATGTCACATCAACTTGTCAGAGTGGCAATATCTTGAATGACTTACAGGGACAGAAGCTCCAAAGAAGGTTTCTAAGTTTTTGAAAAAAAAAAATAGTCTCATCTCTTATGTCTCAATGTTTCAATGGTCATTCTCACTTCCCAGAGGTTGTACTCTATAAATGTGATTTGTGGTGAGGCAAGATTTGATCTTTTCATTTCCAAACTCCTATCTATGCTTTGGAATATTTGAATCATGTTATCTCTCCTTATTTCAATCTTCTGTCTTCCCTACCTTCCCCCAAGATCCTGATAAAAATCAGCTGAATATTGTGGAGATCCCTATCCATTGAGGAATGGCTAAACAAATTGTGGCATATGATTGTGATGAAATAATACTGTGCTATAAGAAATGATGAACTCAATGAACTTTAGAAAAGCATGGAAAGACTTACATGATATAATGAACAATTAAAAAAGTAGAATCAAGAGACCATCATATATAGTAACAGCAATATTGTTTTAAGAAATAAAGTGAATAAGTAATTTTGACTATTATAAATATGTAAGTTAACTATAAAAGAAATATGAAGGAAGATGAAATCTGCATTCAGAGAAAAAACTAATAAATAGGAGTATGTATAGAATGATTTTCATATCTGTATAATATTTGTATTTAATGGAAATCACCTCTAGGTCAGAAAAAGGGAAAAATAAGAAATTCACATAATAACTTTATTATATATATAAAAAGAATAGAAGGTTTTATAAAAAGCAGTTCTTTCTGTACTGGCAAGGAATTGAAAACTGAGTGGATGTTCATCATTTAGGAAATGGCTGAATAGGTTATAATATATGAATGTTATTGTTCTATAAGAAACAATCAGCAGGATGATTTCAGAAAGGCCTGGAGAAATTTATATGAACTGATGCTAAGTGAAGTTAGTAGAATGAAGAGAACATTGTACACAGCAACAAGATTATATGATGATAAATTCTGATGTATGTGACTTTTTTCAATAATGAGATAATTCAGGCCATTTCCAATACACTTGTGCTGGAGAGAGCTATATGCATCCAGAAAGAGAACTGTTGGGACTGAATGTGGATCACAACATAGTATTTTCACTTTTTTGTTGTTGTTTGCTTACTTTTTTTTTCTCGTTTTTTTTTTTTCCTTTTTATCTGATTTTTCTTGTGCAACATGATAACTGTGGAAATATGTATAGAAGAATTATACATTGCTAACTCTTGTGGAGGGAAGCAAGGAAGAAAAATCTGGAGCACAAAATTTTGCAAGGGTGAACATTGAAAACTATGTTTACATATATTTTATATTAAAAAGCTACCATTTAAAAGAAAAAAGAAAACAAAGTCGTACATAATAGACTTTCAGTTTAATGTACAATCAACATTTTCATTATATCATGTTAAGGAAATAATTGTTTTATTGTATAAATCAAAAATAAAATTAATTAATTTTTTAAAATAAGATATTATTTTATACAAGAAAACTTTCCTGATGCCCTTAATGCTTGTGTCTTTCTTCTGTTGATCATCTCCATTTTATCCTGTCTATTCCTTGTTTGTACATAGCTGTTCACATGTTTTCTCCTCCATTAGACTGTGAGCTCCTTGAGAGATTGAATTATCCTTTGTTTATCTTTGTATCTCCAGGGCTTAGCAAAGTGCCTGGCATATATTAGTGTCTTAATAAATGCTTATTCCTTACTCCTGTAATAAAAACAATACTAATTGAATTAAGTTATGTATACACATATACATACATATATGTATATCTTTTAATATTTCAATATATCCCTCCAACTAACTCTAACAAGAATAGATACTCCTTTAAAAAGATATTGTCCTTATTTTACAAATAGAGAAATTATTGAGGAAAAATTAAATGACTTGCCCAGGTTCATATAGAGGCAACTGGATGATGTACTGGATAGAGCACTGACATTAGTCAGGAAGATCAGAATTCAAATGTAACCTCAGGCACTAACTAGATTGAAGAAAGTGTTTGGCTCTGACTTAATTTCTTAGTCTCACTTTATTCATCTGTAAAAGAAAGGGGTTGGACTCAACTAATATCCTTTCTAGCTTTAAAACTTTGATTCTATGGACACAAGTATCACATAATGGTTAATATTAAAATATTCCATCTACTCCAACCCCATTTCAGGAACATACACAATTCAGCTGATGCCAAGTAAATTACAATGTAGAATTGTTAAGTGATGGAATAATTCATAAAGAATTCTGGCCACACACACAATATTTCTATATTAATATTTGATTCAAGGGAGTTTTGGAGAGGTGATCAATAATTCAGTTGTCACTTAATATCAAGCTCTATTATCATGCAGGCAACTTGTATTAGTTTACATTTCATCCTGACTAAGATGTAGCGCATTATTGCTGCTGTCACCTTTGCTTATGTTACAAGATGACAGAATTGCTCGTGAGACCTGAAATGAGATACCCAGGATGCGGAAAGAATCCACAAACTAGCAAGTGGAGATTTAGATAATACCTTCAAAACTAATTGATGAAAATCTGCAGGCAGATCTTTAAGATCAGTATCCCAGCAAGCAGGCAGACACTCTCACACTACTTACCCCCTCCCAGCCCTACTTGTCTAAACCTGTCAGTTGCCTATACACACTCTTTGCCATGTTACAATCTACTGTTTATCAAGATTCCTAGTGTGGTAGGGAAAGGAGTGCATTTAGCAGTAGAAATCCTAGCCCCTGATCCTGTATTTGTTGTCCCCACACCCTGCATTTTAAAGCTTTGCTTCTAGCATCTGTTCCCCAAAGCTTTAGCAAAATGGCAAAGGGTCGTTACAAAAAAGTAAGAGCCTGCTTTAACCCCTCTGAGCCTCTACTGCCAGACTAAGCTTGCTAGTCAGCCTACTGGCAACAGCGCTGGACTTGAAATCAGGAAACCTGACTTTGAATCCAACCTCAGAGATTTATTAGCTGAGGGATAACAGATTGGTAACTTACTCTCAGAGCCTCTGTTTACTCTCCCCTAAAATGGAGATGTCAGTATTTACTTATGTCAAGAAAATGTCAAGGAGTCATCTTGAAGAATGAACTTTTCAAACTCTAGAGTATAAGTCATGATTGTTAATGCACCATTTTGATAAGATTTCTGAAGCTTTTTTTTGAAATCTGAAGATTTTTTGTCTAAAGAGACAGCATTTCATAGTGTATAGAGAGATAATCTTGAATCCAGAAAGACCTGGTTTCCAGACTAATTTCTGACATATACTAGCTCTATGTCCTCAGGCAAATAATTTAATATCTCAGTGTCCTATGAAACACTAACACTTCAAATTGGTGATAAGGACTAGCAGGATCAGATAGAGGGAATTTCCTCACAATTCCAGTCCCTACCACTGTCCCTGTTAATATTACTCCCTGCTCAAAAACAACTGTCTCCTTATTACCAATACAATAAAAACCAAAGGTTTCAAACTAGTATTTAAACTGGCTCCACCCTATATTTCTAATCTTCCATAATCTCATTCCCACTATGTACCCAGCAAACTGGACTAATTGTCATCCCCAAATATATTCTATGTTTTGCCCTTCTACACTTCAGTTCATGACAAGATCCCAGTCCCTAGCCTCTCTACTTGTTGAAATTCTCCATGTCTTACAAGGCTTGTACTTTAAAAGGCAGAGTGGGACATAGTGGAGAGAGAAAACTAGGTTCAAAGCCAAAAAGGTCTTGGTTCAAGTCCCAGCTCAGGAATATATAGGTTTGTAGCCCTATAAACTCTCAAAAACTGTAAGTTGTACAGAAAATCATCCGATCTGGCATCTGAAGAGAATGTTTCCTATTCCAATGAAATCATAGGTAAAGTCCCTCTCCATAGAAGGTTCAATTTAATTATAAACCCCCCTCATGAAGTCATCCTTGATTTTTTTCAAATGAAAGTAATTCTTGCTTCCTTGGCCTCTGAAAGGACTAATTTTCATCTCCCTTATGCATTTGTTGTGTTCTATTTCACATACTATTTTTTTTTTTTTTTGCATTTTTCATTCATTCCAAATGATAAAAGTTTAGGAGATAGTTTTTTGGTTTTTTTAAAGGGGAGGTGGAGAAAAGAAAAAAGAAAAATGGGTGACTGTTAAGACATCAATAGCTACTGGTACATAAAAGTGACTTTCTGAGTCCTATAAAATCTTTTTAAGAAAGATCTCGTATCTATACCTAGAATGTGCTGCTTCCTCAACTCTACCTCTTGTAATTCCTGCTTTCCTTTGATACCTAACTCAAATATCAACTTTGCTGTTTTTCTGACCCCCAAGATTACCCTATATTGGTTTTATTTTCATTTTTGAATTTATGTATTTATGTGTCTGTTATTTTTCCCCTTAGAATGGAAATTACCTGCAATCAGGGTCTAAAGTTTTATTTTTGTCTTTGTACCATGGTGTGGACTTGGACTGATAAGAGAGTCAGCTTCAAAACCAAAATTAAAATCTCACTTTTGGCATTACTTAACAATGATTTCATTAACTCTAAATATTGTTTTTTTTCATGTATTTAAATGTATTTTAAAACTAAGTCAATATGTTGTTCCCAGGCATCCTTTTGTACAGATTAATGTCTATGATCAATCATTTTCAGTTTGTCCAACTCTTTGTGACACCATCTGGAATTTTCTGGACAAAGGCACAGGAGTGTTTTTTTTTTTTTTTTTTTTACAAATAAGGAAACTGAGGAAAATTGGGTTAAGTGACTTGCACAACATCACACAGCTAGTAAGCATCTGCAACTAGTTTGGGCTCAGAAAGATGAATCCTCTTGAATCCAGGGCTAGCATATATCTATTTGTTTGGGTGTGGGTGTGGGTGTAGGTGTGCATAGAGAAGACTCAGGCATTTACTTTGGTAGTAGAAGTTTTCTCATAAAGAAGTTCCTCACATCAATAAAATCAGAGGTCCCATTTCTATACCTCTCTCAAACCCACTGCCTAATATATTGCCTTGCACATAATTGGCAGTTAATGGTAAATCTTACACAAATTTCTTTCTCCTTCTTAACAGTTACCACCTTTTTTTTAGTCCTCATCACTCTTCCCTGAACATTACAATAAGCTTCTGCTTGATCATCCTGCCCCAAGTCTCACTCCACTCCAATCAATCTTCTAAGTAGCTGCCAAAGTCATTTTCCTAAAATGCAAGTCTGTCCATGTCACTCTTCCATTCAGTAAACTCTAACACCTCACTATTCCTTTTAAGATCAAATACAAACTGTTTATAGACTTGTCCCAATCTATCTTTTTGACACTATTCTATACTCTGTGGTCCAGCCAGACTGGCCTTTTTGTTATTCCTCAAACAGAACATTACACCTCTTCTCCCTCTGTCTTTGTTGTCTCACAAGCCCAGAATGCACTCCTTCCTCAGTTTTTCCTCTTAAAATATTGTGTTTCCTTCAAAGCTCAGCTCAAGCACTCCTTTCCATATGACACCTTTTATCTATTTTGTATATATGCATAGTTGACTATATTCTCCCCAACCCTACACATACCATGATAGAATGAAGCTCTTAAGGATAGGAACTGTCTAATTTTTAATGTTCTATCCCTAGCATCTTTGTATATCCCTGGCATCTAAAACATAATAGATGCTTAGTAAATGCTTGTTGATTCATTCATTCATTGATTAATAAGTGCTTGCTGTATTATCCAATGATTGAATAAATGGTCTATGAACACATCAATAATAACATTGATAAAACATGTGAAGAGGGTACTTTAGGGGGTAATTTTCTACAACAAACCATGCCTTAAAAGTTATATAAATAATGAAGAGGCATAAAACATGTTTCCACTACATATTAATGATTTTGACTCAGTAGATATAAAATACAGCCTTAGTACCTTTTTATTGAAAAGTTTCTCATGCATATATTAAACTCATAAAAGATTCCACAACAAATATGATAATAGAAATATATTTGTTCAGTGATCAGCTGACTAGCATAAACAAGTGAGAAATAAAACAGGAAAACATTTATCTAGTATATTTACCAGCATCATGCAAGATATTTTACATGGAATTCATATAGAAAGATTATCTAGAGAACACAAGTTTTATCCAAATAATACTTGTTGAAGGTGATATTACCTTAATTGCATCTAGAGACAAAGGTATCTTGGTATGACTGGGAATAGGCCACCGAAGGCAAAATCCTATGATGGATATTTCCTGTAACCTAATCCCTTCTAGCCACCATCATTGGTTTACTCTTCCACTTTGTCCTTGGCTGCTAATTTTTAGGGTCCTATTTTTCTCAGATCCCTCTCTTCAAGCACCTTTCCACAAATGAAGAGAATGGAAGCTATACAACATTCTCACTTAGCTGCCTGCCCTGGGGACTCATGCTTCATCCAGTGCCCAGGATCAGCTAAAAGTAGTAGTAGCAAAGATGACTGGTTACTGCCCTCCAAAGTAAACTCAACCCAATCCCTCTCCCAGATACTATCTCACTCTGCTTTCTCTTCCATTAGGTCCTGATACCTTTCTCTATTGGAGGGAAATGGGAAGGTCACTAGATTTTGAGTCAAAGAACCTGAATTCAAATCCTGCCATTGTTTGTTCCTGACTGCTTGTTGACCATAGTCAGGTAATTAATTTCTATTTACCTAAATTTCATAAATTCTGAAAAAAATAATAGCACTACCTTGCAGGGATTTTTTTGTGAAAATCAAATGAGATAATATTGTAATAAAAAATAACTGCTTAACACAGTGTCTGACACAGAGTAGGCAATATACAATTGCTTATTCTCTTCCCTCTCCCTCTCTCATGATCCCAGATGAATGAGACTAGAAGGAAAACTTGTCATACACACTCCACCATCTCCACTGACCCTCTACCCCCTGCTAACATTGCTTGACAAACTATGTCTTTCTCCTTTAAAATTCATTTCACCCTGTTCAGATCCTTGTACATTTTATCTATGGATGGTGAGATTACTCTCCCCATCCTCACTGAGTTCAGTACCTGGCTTAAAGTCTTCTCCATTACAACTTTTGAACATTCCAGGCTCAGCTATCCTTACCTTCTTAACTCCCATGACCTTTGAGTCTAATCTACCTGGAAAGGTCATATGCTATTTTCCCTCCCCATGGAGGAATTTCCAGGTTTTTCTGAAAACAACCTGCTCATCATTTCCCATAGAACAATGATATTCCATCATAATTACATACTACAATTTATTCAGTCATTCCCCAATTGATGGGCATCCCCTCAATTTCCAATTCTTTTTTCCTGAGAAGAGAGCTACTATAAATATTTTTGTGTATATAGATCCTTTTCCTTTTTTTAACCTCCTTTGAGATTCATGTCTAGTAGTGATATTGTTGGGTCAAAAGATATGCATAGTTTTATAGCCCTTTGGGTATAATTCTTATTTTTTGATCATTTATCAATTGGGAAATGCCTCTTATTTACTTTTTACTTTATAAATTTAATTCATTTCCCTATATATTTGAGAAATGAAGCTTTCATCAAAGAAATTTGCTTCAAAATTCTTTTTTACAATTACTATTTCTGACTACATTTACCCCCATTTATTCTATTCTCTCTCACATTTCAGCTGTTCCTCTTCAAAAGTGTTTTGCTACTGACTACTCCCTCCCCTAATATGCCCTCTCTTCTATCACTCTCCCTCCTTCCCATATTCCATTTCCTTCCTACTTTCTTGCAGAGTAAAATAGATTTCTATACCCACATTTAGTGGGTATGTTATTTCCTCTTTCAGACAATTCTGATGAAAGTAAGGTCCACTTTCTGCCCCCTCACTTCTCCATCTTCTCCTCTACTCTAAAAGGTTTTTCTTGCCTCTTTTATGGCAGATAATTTATGCCCTTCCACCTCTCCCTTTCTTATTCTCCCAGAACCTTCCTTTCTCACCTCTTAATTTTATTTTTAAAGATATTATCCCATCACATTCAATTCACATTTGTTGCCTCTGTCTCTGTCTTTGTCTCTGTTTCTCTCTCTCTCTCTCTCTCTCTCTCTCTCTAAATATATATTCCTTAATTGCCATAAGGATTGCCATAATAATGAGAAAGTGTTGATTTACAAATATCATCCTCCCATATAGAAATGTAAACAAATAAACCTTATTAAGTCCCTTATGATATCCCTTTTCTAATTACCTCCTCATATTTCTCTTGATTCCTATAATGAATATCAAAATTTCTATTCAGCACTGTTCTGTTGATCATGAATGTTTGAAAGTCTTCTATTTCACTAATTATCAGTCTTTTCCCCTGAAAGATTATATTCAGTTTTGCTGGGAGGGTGATTCTTGGTTATAACCCTAATTCAATTGCTCTCCATTCAAGCTCTTTATTCTTAATGTAGAAGCTGATAAATCTTGTACTATCCTAACTGTGAATGCACTATTTGAATTGTTTCTTTCTAGATACTTGCAATATTTTCTACTTGACCTAAGAGTTCTGCAATTTAATTATAATATTCCTGGGAGTTTTCATCTTGGGATTTATTTCAGGAAATGATCAATAGATTCTTTTAATCTTTATTTTACATTCTGGTTCTAGAATATTAGGACAATTTCCCTTGATAATTTGTTGAACAATGGTATTGAAGCTCTTTTTTGTGCATGGTTTTCAGGTATATCAATCATTTTAAAATCATTTCTTCTTATCTCTTTTCCAGGTAAGTTGTTTTTCCAATGAGATATTTCACATTGTTTTCTTTTTTCATTCTTTTGGTTTTGTTTTATTGTTTCTTGATTTCTCATAAAGTCACCAGCTTCCATTTGCTCAATTATAATTTCAATGAGCTTTTTGTACCCTTTTCCCATTTGGCCAATTTTGCTTTTGAAGGCAGATCCCTTTTTGTATTTCCTTTTGCTGTACTCTCAATTCTCTTCTCAATTTTTCCTCTTTATTTCTTCTTTGATTCTCCAAGTTCCTTTTGAGTTTTCCATGGCCTGAGACCAACTCTTGTTTTTCTTGGAGACCTTGAATGTAGGAGTTTTGACTTTGTTATCTTCTTCTGAGTGTGTGTTTTGATTTTCCTTCTTATCATAGTAACTTTCTATTGTCAGAATATTTTTCTGTTGTCTCCTCATTTTCACAATCTATTACTCAGCTGTTAGGGTTCAGTTTCCAGGACAGAGAGTGCACTGCCTCAAGCTGTTTTCAAAGATCCTTCTAGAGACCCAATCACAAGCTCTCTTTTTTGCTCTGGGACTGTGAGCAGTGTCCCTACTGAACTGTAGTTATAAATTCGAGTATGCTAAGGCAACAGAGTCCTTTCTACTGCTAATAAGAAGGCCTCCCATGAGATGAAGCCTCTTAAAGCTACCACCACCTCCACCTGATTATGCCCACTCCTGGTTTGCTGGTTTCCCAAGGTCTTCTTAACCTCTTTACAAATCTTTCCTTCTGACCTTCCAAGTCATCTTTGGTGTCGCTGGGCTGAGAGGTCTAAATACCTCAAGTACTGCCACTAATTCAGAGGCCCAAAGTCCATTCCTGCTTTGCTGGTGCTGATATTGGGCTGGAGCTGGGGCCCAGGCCATGGCTGCAGTGATGCAGATTGCAATGGAGCTACTCACTGAACTTCCATCCTAGTGCCACAGACCTTTCCTACTGACTTTCTAACTTTTCTTCAACTGGAAAATGTTCTACTTCATTTTGTGTGTGTTCTGCTGCTCTTAAATTTGTTTAAAGTCATTATTTAAAAGAATATGGAGTGGTTTGTGGGGAAAGCTTAGTGAGTCCCTCCTTTTACTCCATCATCTTAGCTCTTCCTCCATGATGATGGTATATTCTTAACTTGTATGTCATAGTTATTTTAACACTACTCCTTGCCCCACTTACATGAGTAAACTTTTCAGGAAAATAGAGAAGATATATAGTTGGCAGAGGAATGTGAATCAATGATCAAAAAAAATCTATTTATAAAGAGACCTCCTATTTGACTGAAACTGAACCTGGAATTGCAAAATGATAGGGGTTCTGCCTAGTCAGATAATGATAACTAGATAAATGAACCTAGGCCATGTATATTGTAATATTGCAAGCTAGATGAATATCGTAAGTTAGAAGACGGGACTCTCTTTTCTAGAGTTTTGAAGGAGCAGTCCAGAAATATGAGTTCCAATCCTAGAGAAGATCATGGTAGATGGAGCTAAGAGAACTATAGCTTAAGAGTAAACTAATTAATAGCTAAGCTGATTAGAATCTTCATATGAACTTTCAATGAGTTATAAGCGTAAAAGAACTGGAAACAATGTACTCATTGGTTGGGGAATGGCTAAAAAAACTATTTTACATTAATATAATGAAATATCACTGCTCTGCAAAAATGAGGAATAAGAAGACTTTAGGGAAACATGAAGAATTATATTAATGGATTCAAAAAGAAGTAGAACCAAGAAAACAATAAAACTATAAAAAATGAACATGGAAAAGGAACAGTCTGTGAAGCCTCTGAAGAGACTAAAGAAATGAAGACTGCATGTTTAAAATGTTCAACTCTGCCCCACAGAGAAGAAATGAGAAAATGTATCTTCTTCTTGTCATCCCTGGGCTGAGGAGGTAAGGACATGGGAAACTATGGATATGGGCTGTACATATGTTATCAGATATGATTGTTACATTGTCTAATTTTGTTGAATTACTTTTTTTCCCTCTTTTAAAAAAATCCTTAATGCAAATAATAGTTCATTAGGCAAGGAAAAAGAAAGGAATATATTCAGAAATGAATGTGACTTTTAAAAGGCATGTATAAAAAATGAGATGATTTTAAAATTATTATTTGTAACACTATTCTAGGTATTTCCATACTGTCTTGGAATAAAACCTAACCAGTACGTTCCTGTGATCTGAAAAAATAAGAATGGAATTATGGAGTGGGAATTAGAATTCATATCATGATAGTAACAAAAAAAGAAAAGTTATAACAATAATAATTAGTCTTTATATAATACTTAAAAGATTTACAAAAGTCTTTGCAAACATTATCTCACTTTATCCTCATAACAACCTTGAAAGGTAGATGCTATTATCATCTTCATTCTATGAATAAGGAAACTGAGGCAGACAGAAGTTAAATAATTTCTCCAGGGTCACAAAGCTGATAAGTATCTGAGGCTAGATTTGACTTAACATCTTCCTCCCTTCACTGCCAGTATTCTTTCTACTGGACAACCTTCTTCACATATTTACCTTAGCTGAGAATAAGGGGAAGAGCAACTGGGTCTCTGAGGATGGAATGGAATGTTGAGAGAGGTCATTTAGAAATTATTTAGAAGATTGTCTAGGCATAAAATAAACCTAATCTCTAGTGCAGATTTGTGAGTGGGAAAAAAAAAGATGCACAAGAGGGATGTTAAGAAGATAAAAAGGAGATTTGGCAACAGAGTGGCTGTGTGGATATCAAATTGTCAAACCTGGGTACCTGAGAGGATGATAGGACCTTTATGGCAGCAATAGTGAAGTTCAGAAAAAAAAAAAATGAGGGCTTAGAGGAGGTGAAGATAATGAGTTCTAAAATGTCCCTTATGGTTGATATTTTGAGTAGATGGAATAGAACTAATAACCTGAATGATGACCACACTATTTGCTGATCAGTCTAGTCCCTAAGAAAGAGCCTTTTAAATCCCTTTTTTGTTAAACACAAGAAGTAGTATCTCCCTTCCACCTCATTCCTAACATTAAACCTTTAAGGCAGGGCTAGAAGTTCTGAAGACTTGAGATTATAAGAAGGATCTATAAGTAGAAATTGTTCTTCCCTTCTCATGCCTTGTGCACCCCTAAACACAGTGAGGCTTTTCACAGTCACACAAGTGAGGCTCACAGTGTGTGTGGATGAGAGAGAGAAACCCAAGTATGCATTCTAAACCTTTTTTCAATAATTTAATTGGTACTCCATTGGTGCTTCTGCTAGAAGAAGAAGCCTCGGGTGCTAAAAAACTTAGGATTTATTTTATTTTTAAGTTCTCATTTCCAGGCTCATTTCCAGCTCATCACTGCACTGAGCAGATGTACTGTATTGATGGAGTGGCTACTAGACTTCTCTTTACAGCACTGAGTCTGTGTGCGTGGTTAATTATATAACCACCTGCAGTCATACAGATGGAAACATCTCCGCTCCAGCTGTAACCCTCACCAAGCCCCCAAGATCCCTGACAGGAGCAGCTGTGGGCTTGAGCAAGGAGAGAAAGCAAACAGCTGGCCTTGTTTGCACTTTATAGTCCTAAATTACAATTCAAGCAAGCTGAGACTCCCTGCACTTTAAAGCAGACTATCAGGCAACTTACAAATGTCAGCACTCAGCAATGCTGGCATGTTTTTGTCCATTTTTACTTCAAAGCTGTAAGTGATTGTTTCAGCTCCATACACCTCCTGCTGCAGGTACAGATTAGCTGCTCCTCTAAAATTGAACTTCAATCAGCTGTAAGATAACAGCTGTCAAAAAAAAATAATGCAACCTTAAGCTCCATTAAGTGAAATAGAATGTCCAGAAAAGTTATTTTACTATTATAGATTCTCCTCGATAGACAACTTTTAGAGTAAGGTGTTCAATTAAGGGGCATTAATGAACTGAAGAGGAAAATGACCAGTAAAACCATACAAGAGGAAAGCAGTCAATAAACACTTATTAAGTGTCTACTATATCCTAGTCACTATGCTAACTATTGAGATTACAAGTACAAAAAAGAAAGACAATCTCTAACCTCAAGAGGCTTACAATCTTTTTAATAGTATTTTATTTTTCCAAATACATGCAAAGACAGTTTTCAACATTGATCTTTACAAAACTTTGCCTTCCAAATTTTTCTCCCTCTCCTCCTTTCCTTCTATCCTCAAGAAAATTTTAAAAATATAGACAATATAGGTTAAACATGTACAATTCTTCTAAACATATTTCCATACTTGTTATGCTGCACACAAAAAAAATCAAATCAAAAGGGAAAAAACTATTAAAGAACAATAAGCAAAAAGAAGGTGAAAATACTATGTTTTGATTCACATTCAGTCTCCATAGTTCTCTCTGTGGATGTAGGTGGTACTTTCCATCAAAAGTCTATTAGAATTGTTTTGAATCACCTCATGCTTGAAAAGAGCCAAGTCCATCACAGTTGATCATCACAAAATTTTGTTGTTACTGTGCACAATGTTCTCTTGTTTCTGCTCACTTCACTTGGCATCAGTTCATGTAAGTCTTTCCAGGCTTTTCTGAAACCAGCCTGTTTGTCATTTATTAAAAAAAAAAAATATTCCATTAAATTCATATACTATAGCTTATTTAGCAATTCCATATTCTGATGAGCATCCATACAATTTCTAGTTCCCTGCCACTACAAAAAGGATTGCTATAGACATTTTTGCACATGTGAGTCTTTTCCCCTCTTTTATGATTTCTTTAGGATACAGATCCAGTAGAGATACTGCTAAATCAAAGGGTATATACATAGTTTTATAGCCTTTGGGCATAGTTCCTAATTGCTCTTCAGAATGGTTGGATCATTACACAACTCCACCAACAATATATTAGCATCCCAGTTTTTCCTACATCCCTTCCAACAATCAGCATTAGTTTTTTTTTTTTTTTTTCCTTTCATCTTGGCCAATCTGAGAAGTGTGAAATGGTGCCTCTGAGTTGTTTTAAATTGCATTTCTCAAAGAGTTTACAATCTAATAGGAAAATACAACACACAAAAGGAAAGTATTAGAGAAAAAAATACCTGCTGCAGAATTCCAAAGGAATTTGGTCACCCTCATTAAATGGAGGCTTTAGGAGAACTTTTCTCTCTAACTTCCAATCAAAGGGTTTCAGGGCAGAAGGAACTGATGAAGTAGGTATGAGTACCAAGGTTGAAGAAAGTGCACAATGAAATGTATGGAAATTGATTGAAAGAGCTGTTAATGTTTAGTCTGGAGAAGACTTGGGGTGGAACATAACAGCTGTTTTCAAATATTGAAATTGTTGTACAGAAGAAAATAGATTTCTTCTATTTGGCCCCAGAAAACAGAATTGGGAGGAACATATGACAGTTATGAGGACGCAGATTTCACTGAGTATAAGAAACAAATGTATATTAGTGATCAGAAGATTCAAAAAAGAAGACTATGTCAAAAAATTAGTGACTCAGGAAATAACAAATACTTCAACATTTTTGACCTGCAAAAACTGTAAGGGAATTTTGTAAATTCATAATTTAGGAAGGATGAACTTTAAGAGGGACTTCCAAGTCAAAGTCTTTGATTCTTATTCTTGTGCCCTGCTCTCCCAAGGCAAAGAATCTATTTATCCTCTACTTACTATTACTTATTAATATTAATTATTCATTAATTATTCCATTATCTCTCTAAGATACCCCCTTCTCTTCTCTGATATTATCACCATGCTAGTACAGACCCTTATCACTTCAAATCTGGATTACTGCACTAGCTATTTTAATTACTTATTAATATATTATTATTTATTTTCTACTTATATTCTCTTTAAAGTTACTAATGATATCTTAATTGCCAAATCCAAGCCCTTTCCTTAATCTTTGTTCTCTTTAGCTTCTCTGTAGACAGTATTGATGACTCTTTCCTCTTTGACACTCTCTTCTATCTAGATTTTCAGGATACCATCTCTTCTGGTTCTCCAATCATTCTCTGTCTCTTTTGCTGGATCCTCTTCCAAATCATATCTTCTAACTGGAGCTGTCCTCTTTTCTTCTCTCTCTATCATCACTTTCCATGGATATAATTACCATCTCTATGTAGAAAGTACCTTTCCTTTCTCAGTCTTTCTGCTGATCTCCAATCTCATATCTCCAACTGCCTTTCAGACATCTCCAACAGGATGTCCATTAGACATCCAAAACTCAATTTTTCCAAAAGAGAATCTTTCACCCCCTATCCAAATTGTTACCAAGGCCTGTTTATTTCACCTGTGCTACATGTCTCTAAGATACCCCATTCTCTTCCCTGATACTATCACTATGCTAGTAGTACAGACCCTTATCACCTCAAGCCTGGATTAATGCAATAGCTACTCAAATCTCTTCCCACTTCATTATATCCTCAAGTCAGACACTAAAGTGATTTTCCTAAAGTATAGGTCCAATCCTCCCCACCGTGTGTGTGTGTGTGTGTGTGTGTATCTCTGTATCTCTGTCTCAGTCTCTCTCTGTGTGTATCTCTCTCTCTGTCTCTCTCTGTCTCTCTCTCTCTGTATATCTCTGTTTCTGTCTCTCTCTGTCTCTATCTCTGTCTGTCTCTGTCTGTCTCTCTCTCTCTCTTTCTCTCTCTCTCTCTCTCTCTCACACACACACACACACACACACACACACACACACACACTCAATATACTCCAGTGGTTTCCTTTACCTCCAGGAACAAATACAAAATGCTTATTTGCCATTCAAAGACCTTCATAACATAACACTTTCCTAATTTTTCAGTTTTCTTATAAGAACTCATGCTCTTTGATCCAATAACACTGGCCTCCTGGCTATTTTACAAACAAGATTCTCCATCTCTCATCTTCAGGCATTTGCTCTGGTATCCTCCATGCTCAGAATATTTTCCCTCTTCTGTTCAACTTCTGACCTTCCTGAATTTCTTTAAGTCCAAATTAAAATTCTATTTTCTACAGGAAGCCTTTCCCAACCTCTCTTAATTCTAGTATCTTCCTGTTTATCCTACATATATAGTTTGCTTTGTATATATTTGTTTATACATGGTCTATTTCATTAGATTGTAAGCTCTTTGAAGGCAGGAATATTTTTTGCCCTTTTTTTTGGCAACCCCAGTGTTTAGCACAGTGTGTGGCACATAGTAAGTACTTAACAAATGTTTACTGATTTATTACCTTCACTTTTTTTATGAATGATTGAGAACTAATGACCACTTCCTGGAGTCTATAGCAACCCTCTACTTTCTTTTTCTTTTTTTTTTCTTTTACATGTATTAAAATTTTATCTAAAAATTCTATGGCATATATGATTTCCCCTCTACATGAGCTCTATTTGCCAGGAGACACATTTTGTTTTGTACAGTTTACTTATCAATTAGCATAATTTACCTGCCTCTAATGTCCTCTATTATTTTTTAATAGCTTTTTTATTGACAAAACATATGCATGGGTAATTTTTCAACATTGACCCTTGCAAAAACTTCTGTTCCAACTTTTCCCCTCCTTCCCTCTACCCCTTCTCTTAGATGGCAGGTAGTCCCATACATGTTAAATATGTTAAAGTATATGTTAAATATAATATATGTATACATATTTATACATTTATCTTACTGTACAAGAAAAATTGGATTTAGAAAGAAGGTAAAAATAACCTGAGAAGAAAAACAATAATGCAAGCAAACAATAACAGCAAGAGCGGAAATGCTATGTTGGAGTCCACACTCATCTCTTTCAGTGGGTGTAGCTGGTTCTGTTCATTACTGATCAATTGGAACTGATTTGGATCCTCTCATTGTTGAAGAGAGCCACATTCATCAGAACTGATCAATATATAGTATTGTTGGTGAAGTATATAATGATCTCCTGGTTCTGCTCATTTCCTTAGCATCAGTTCATGTAAGTCTTTCCAAGCCTCTCTGTATTCATCCTGCTGGTCATTTCTCATGTAACAATAATTTTCCATAACATTCATATACCACAATTTACTCAGCCATTCTCCAATTGATGAGCATCCGTTCAATTTCCAGTTTCTAACCACTGTGAAAAGGGCTGTGACAAACATTTTGGCACATATAGGTGCCTTTCCTTTCTTTAAGATCTCTTTGGGATATAAGCCCAGTAGAAACATTGCTGGATCAAAGGATATGCACAGTTTGATAACTTTTTGAGTATAGTTCCAAATTGCTCTCCAGAATGGCAACCTCTACACAACCTCCATGACTCCAACCAAATCTCCACTCACTTTTCACTAGTCAGGAATGTCTCTTCATTTTCCCACCAACATGGTGGGCTTATTACTGACCTCTTACCTTCACTCTCCTAGAATAGTCTCCTTAGTGATTCCAACTCTTCAAATACTTGCCAAACCCCCCACTCCATCCCAAAAGGGAACGGATGGAAGAAGTTGAAGTTCTGGGAACCCATTTCTGAAAGAGCAGTGATAAATGTAATGGAAGTGCTTTGGAAAGACCTTGGAGTACATTGTATAACTGGCTCCTGTATAAATGTAGCTTTATTGATTAGTAGGATAATGCAAGTGTGTGTGTTTTCTGACATGTAGGAGAGAAATGTTTATGCCCTTTTTTTTCTTGCTAGATCATCAAAGTAAAACCCCTT
This sequence comes from Sarcophilus harrisii, assembly GCF_902635505.1. NCBI lineage: Eukaryota > Metazoa > Chordata > Mammalia > Dasyuromorphia > Dasyuridae > Sarcophilus > Sarcophilus harrisii. The sequence goes on along the minus strand of NC_045426.1, from coordinate 613,356,636 downwards.
TGTAAAAACTAATTAATATTAAATGTTTAAGTAAATCCAGCATGCTAGTCAATCACTGGTGGCTGGTGGTGAAAACAGTTTAATCTATGGGGGTCTGAGCTGATAACATTAGAGAAGAAAGATCCTGAAGGAACCTTTATAACATTGAGGGGGAAGCCTTGTTCTGGGATAATGAGCCACAGGCCACTCATTACATATAGATGAAGTCATGGAGGCCTGAGGTGAACTAAGTTGGCCAAAGTTACAAAGAGAATTAATCGTGAAGTCATAGCTCTAACTCCAGTCTTGATCCTTTCTGTGCTCATTCTACTGTAACACACCAACTCCTGGCCCCTAAGCTCCTATTCTTATAATAAAGCACATGAACAGACCACAGAAACTCTTACATTATTTAAGCTTTAGGGTATCTCTTGAGGAGCTTTATGGTGCTTTTAGAATTGTAAATATAATAAACTAAAAAGAAATAAAGCCCAGAGGAAGTTAGTTAACTTTGATGTAAAACTTCAGAAACATCTATGAATGGTTTCACTGTGTCCTCTTTCCTTGCCTTCAACTACCATCTTTCACATGATTTTAGAACATTTCCAAAAGAAAAGAGAAACAACCCTCCCCCCCCAATAAAAACCTTTCAGAATTTACAGTGAAGGACAATAGAGATGTTAATTTCTTAGATGTTTAGACCTCTTCTGAGACTCTATTAAGCCTTTTGAAAAGCAGCTTGTGGTTTATCTCTCCTGTTTGAACTGCTTATTCCAATGCACAGCCAAAAGCTTTTATAAAATAATTAGTTCTTTTTCTCAATGTGATGAGATCATGCATTTTAATATACCATGCCCAAGATGGGAGGGTGAATCATCTTGGTGTCCAGAACACTAGTTACATCCTTAGTCCTGGACAAGTCATTGATTAACCTTTGGGGGAACATTTTCAATGTGTAAAATGTTTTGCTATCAAGTTTATTAACTATTCTTTGTCACACCCCTGTGGAGAAATGGAGCAGAGCAGTGTCTCTTTGAACATAATGATTACAATTCTGTTTTTTTTTTTTAATAAATAATAAAACAAATGACCAGAAAGACAGTGTATAGATCACACAGCAGGTTGCTTTCAGAATCCAAATTTGAATCTTCAGATTTAATCATCATTATATTTAAATCAAATCAAGAACTATTTATTAAATACTTATGATATACCCAGAAGACCAAATGGATGATCAAAAAGAAAGGATCCTTGCAATCTAGGTACTTACCAAATCATAGAAAACATAAAATATGACCATGTGGAAAAACTTCAGAGACTTATTGAATATATAAGACCCTTTTGGCTTTATTCTATGTATATTTTCTGTAAGAAAAAAACGGTATATGATGGGCAAGGTGAGTAGCAAATAACATAACAACTAAATGCAGCTGACAGTATCTTGACAGAAAAAGGCTTATTATCATTATAGGAGTTATCCCAAAATGAGCTGTCTGTATCTAAAACCATTGTTAGTCCACCACATTGATAAAGCAGTGTAAAAATTAGTAAAAAAAAAAAGTTAGCAATTGGAGAAAAAATAGGGAAAAAAATGTAATTGAAAAAGTCCAATCCTGATCTATTTGAACAAGTAATTGATCTTTAAAAAAATGTATAATGGACCCTAAGAATGATAACACCAGTGAGTATTGTTGTAGTTGTTGGGAAGGAAGAGGAGGAAAAGGGAGAGAGAGAGGAGGAAGAAGGGAAGGAGGAGCAGGAGAAGAGGGAGGAGGAAGAGAAAAAGGAGAGGGAAGAGGAAAGAGGAAAAAGAGGAGGAGGAAGAAGAAGAAGAAACTGGATTTATTATTTCATAAATTTTGAAATTCCCAATGAGGAAATTCCCTCTATTAATGTAGGGTGACCACTTCTTTGAAACATAGTTGCCTGGGAAAACTGGGAGATGAAGAGGCTTACTTTTGACTTTATTCCACAAGATCTCGGATTGTAGAAAACTCTCCATCCTGGAAGCTCACTTCACTCCTCCAAATTGACAGTATTCTACATCCCTGAGGCCTCATCTTTTAATTGACTAGTTACTGTTAGAACCTCCAATTTAAGGAGGAAGCCCAGGCCAATGTCTCCATCCCTCTCTGCTAAGTAATCTCCACAGGACTTTTTCTACCATTGATTCATGCCAGACACTTTAATTGTCCCTCTCTTACATACACTTACCCCCACTCTATACAGAACTTTTTTAGCCTCTTTTTTATATTATGTTCTCCTCTTGGAATGTAAACTCTTTGAGAACAGAGATTTTTCTTTCTTTTTGCTTGTATTCGTATTCCCATTGCTTTGCACTGTGCCTAGCACATAGTAAGCATTAATAAATGTTAATAAATAACAAAGAGTCATGAAACTCTTATATCTTAGAGGTAATCTTGAATCTATGTCTTCCTTACTTTAAGGCTGATTTTCTATTCACTAGCTAATTCTACCTTTCATATATAAACTTAATAGACATGTTCATTATTATATCAAGGGGATTAAAATAACCTAAAAAACATCTCAGTCACCTTGAGTCACTTGCCAAGTGATGAGATCATGCTAAAACAACACCAGTTTATATATAAATATATTTTTAGATCTCATCAAAAAAGATATGTGTGTATGTATTGAATATTATGAGAATCATCTCATCATAAAGCAGAAACACTAGAGCAAAGCTTCTTTTTAATAATATCTTATTTTTCTAAATATATAAAAAGATGGTTTTCAACATTCACCTCTGCAAAACTCTGTGTTCCAAATTTTTCTCCCTCTCTCCTCTCTTCTTCCCTCCTCAAGATAGCAAGTAATCCAATATAGGTTAAACATGTGCAATTCTTCTAAACTTATTTCCATATTTTCATACTGCACAAGAAAAATAAGATCAAATGGGAAAAAAACGTGAGAAAGAAATAAAAACAAGCAAACGACAACAAAAAAGATGAGAAAAAATTAATTCACATTTAGTCTCCACAGTTGTCTCTATGGATGTAGATGGCACTTTCCATTACAAGCCTTTTGGGAATGCCTTTAATGACCTCATCATAGAAAAAAGCCAAATCCATCTCAGTTGATCATCACATAATCTTGTTCTCTTGGTTCTGCTCACTTCACTTAACATCAGTTCATGTAAATCTTGCCAGACTTTTCTAAAATCAACCTGCTCCTCATTTCTTATAAAAAAAAATAACATTCCATTACATTCATATCCCATAACTTATTCACCATTCCCTATCACATGAGCATCCACTCAATTTCCAATTCCTTGTCACTACAAAAGGGCTGCTAGAAATACTTTTGCACATATGGATCCTTTTCCCTCTTTTATGATCTCTTGGGGATACAAATCCAATAAGAACCTGCTGGATCAAAGGGTATGACAGTTTGATAGCCCTTTGGCTGGATTGTGACAAATTTGGCAACAGTAAAAGGTATCAAATATTCTGCCAATATTCAATTGTTCATATAAAAATAAATAAATGCATCCATCTCATTAGTATGCAAATTTTCATTCTTTTTTTATAAATGATAAATTCTAGGTATATCAAAGAACTGTTTTAAAATAAATTTCATTGTGATTTATTATGTTTGATTTGTGTACCTATTTTATATATCTATATACTTAGTGTTGTATATAAATTTCACAGGCAAAAGGGGGATACAAATAGAAAGAGTTTAAGAAGCCCTGCATTGGAATATAAAACTAGTTTAAAGAAAACTTGTCAAAAGATCCAATATTTATCACAACAGTATGAGGATGAAAATGTAACATAGAAAGGAAACAGGAAAAAGATGGGGGGAATCTGCAAAGATTTTTATAACAAATTATTTCACTGTCAAAAAGTCGAATCATGATATTTAGATATTGACGTCACAGATCCCAAATATGTTTATTAGAGACACAGAAATGGCACCAAAGAGAGCAAATGTGGGAAATGCAGCTAGATTCAAACAAATATACTTAGAGTAGATCTATGTTCAAGATGACACAATTATGAGGAGCACTGAGGAAGGTAAAAATAAAAAGGATCACCAAAATCTCAAACTCTATTAAATAGGCAACTGAGATAGCATGACCTACCCACCTATATTTGGGCACCCAGGTTGCACAATTGGTAGAGTCCTAGGCCTGGCCTCAGTAAGACTCACCTTCCTGGATTCAAGTCCTGTCTCAGACACAACTTGTATCACTCTGCAAAAGCCACTTAACCCTGTTTGCCTCAGTTTCCTCCCCTGTAAAAAGAGCTTAAGAAGGAAATGATAAGCTACTCCAGTATCTCTGACAAGAAAACCCCAAATAGAGTTCTAAAGAGACAGATACAACTAAAGGGACTGGACAAAAAAAATCTATGTGGCTATTTTCCTATTTATACCAATTGTTCAGGAAATTTTTCTACAAATGAAGTAAGAGCACCCTCATTGGCAGGTATTGGTAGAGAAAAGACATTTATTATTTTTTAACTGACTAAAAGACAGAAAATACAGGGGTCTATTAGATTAATACAGAAAATATTTTTTAAATACTCCTCTCCAACAAGGTATCTCCTATTTGTCCAAAAAAACTATTCAAGGTTCTTTGAAAGATATAATAAAAGTAATCCTATTCAACAGACATTTTTGTGTGATTCTCACAACCATCCTATAAGGTAAATAGAATTATTTGCCTAAATACATAAAGACTCTTGGAGATCATCTAGACCCACCCCTATTTATTGTAGAGGTTCTTATCCATAACCTACTCAAGAGTCATCCAGCATCTTCAGAAAAGCATCATCTCACAAAGCAGACCAATCTATTGTCAGATAGTTCTAATTGTAAGGATAACTCCAATCTCAACTTATTCTATAGTTACTCTTCCAACTGTCATAGGAGCAATGGAATCTTTTGATTGGAGAAAAAGAGAGAAAATGCTCTAATGTGGCAGAGAGAATACATGCTAAAAATTGAAAATAATAAGAAATACCAGAGAGAATCAGAGATGGAGATGGGACATCTCTTTTCTGGGACTGGAAGTTTAATCTAGTCACCATTTTCCATAATGGGCTAAGAGAGGCTAGAGGTCTTCTTGAGTCTTTGCCATTTATTTGCTAGATGATCAAAATCAAGGAAAATACTAACCTTCCCAAGTTCTATTTTTTTTTTTTACAAAATCCTAAATTCCATTCCCAGAAGTGAACCAACATTCCAGTTTGCATTATCAGTGCCATCAGTTCAATGACGAGAATTCCTTTAGCTTTTTGGCCTCAGTTCTTTGACTTCACAGAGTGGGATAGAAGTAGGGATGTAAACCAACTTATATTGTATATGTCCTAGAACGCCTGGTTCCAAGTCCATTTACTCTGTGTGTGTGTGTGTGTGTGTGTGTGTGTGCGTGTGTGTGTGTGTGTATGTGTACTGAGGTCTGAGAGAAGAAAGCTCAGCATTACTTGGTTAGTATAGTTAGTATACTATCTATGCTAGTATATATTTAGTACAGTATAGTATAGTTACTATATGGTTCTCACTGTTTGCATAATGATCCTATACTAGGAATAATCTATTCTTATAGTATTTAAGCATACTTGTCTGCTTCTTTGTGGGATTGATGCCATTATGTCAAGGTCACATCACTATCACTTCAAAAGATGGTGGGATTTCTCCAGTGTGAGAAGTCTCACAGTTAACCTTATTTTGTCAGGTCCACAAATCCACCATACCCTTTGACAATGAGTCAGTACCACTCCATAGAGAAAGTCAAAGATAAGGAATATAAAATTGATGCCTCTGGTCACTCTACAGAGCTTTGCACTTAATCAACACTTACATATATGTGAAATGTGCAAAATACAAGAGGGAGCATAGGATCACTCAGAATAATATTCATTACTACCTAATAGTAAAATTAAAAATTTCTTCTTATATTAAACCAAAAATGGGCTTACTGTAACTTTAACCCATCAGTCCTATTTATGCCTTCTGGAGAAACACAGGATACCTCTAATCCCTTTTCTATATATCAGGGACTTCACCACTGGGATGGGATTGTATCTCTTACTCTTAGTAATATATATATTAGTAAAATGTATCCTTTGGAGGAAGCAGCCACCAGCTTTAGCACTTCCATTTTCCTTTTTCAAGAAATATTCTAGCATAATTTACATAATGCAGTTCAGTTGCATTCACAGAAAATATTATGAATATTGAAATATTGAAAAATTAAAAGAGAGAATGGATTTCTGAATCCCAAAACACTCAGTGGAAGGCCCTGACCAAGAGAGAGTTCAAATATTAAGGAAAGGAAAAATTAAAATGGCTAATGAACAATACAGAACAAGAGAATGATAAAAGAAAATCAGAAAAGACCAAGAGAGTTGTGTAAAGAAATCATAAGAGGCCAATAAACTAAGATTCTCTCAGAAATTTGGAAGGACCCCTTGTATAGAGAGTGACCTGAAGGATATAGGTATAAAACAAAAGAAAGTATAATAGCCAAGAAGTTTTCTGATACTGGAGATATGAAAGACCTATAATACTATCATTTAGAATTCTTGTTTAATCCTATGATCCCAAGCTAGAATAATCTATTGAGGAAAAATAAAGGACAGTGGTAATCATGAAAAGGAAACATGTCACCATGCAACAGACAAGTAAAGCACACATAGCTGCCAGCAAAAAAGCAATAAAGATGAGAAAAAAGAAAGAAAGAGAGAGAGAGAGAGAGAGAGAGAGAGAGAGAGAGAAGGAGGGAGGGAGGGAGAGGGAGGAAGGAAGGAAGGAAGGAAGGAAGGAAGGAAGGAAGGAAGGAAGGAAGGAAGGAAGGAAGGAAGGAAGGAAGGAAGGAAGGAAGGAAGAAAGGAAGGAAGGAAGAGAGGGAGGGAAGGAGGGAGGGAGGAAGAAAGGAATAATGGGAAGATGGGAAGGAAAGGGTATATGTAAGGCATAAGCAAACCAGAAAGCTAGGAGAAGCTAGATTACAAAGAATTTTAAATGCCCTATAGACAATTTTGTATTTGATTACAGAGGTAATAGGGAACCACTGGGGATTGTTGAATATGGCAGTGACATGGTCAGGGCAATGTTTTAAGAAATATCTAAATAGAGTATGGTTTGGAGTGAATTAAGATTTGCGGTAGGCAAACCAACCAGCAGGCTACTATAAATAGTACAAGTATAAGGTGAAGATCTGGATCAGGGTGGGCACAGTATCAGAGGAGAGAATGGGGCCATAAAAGAGAAATGAAAGAGAAAAAAATGAAAAAGAAAAAAAAAGAATTAAAAGATTTTGGCATCCAGAGAGATAGTAAGGAATTAAAGATGACATATATGTCTTGATTCAGGGGGACTTAGAGATTGCTGGTTCCCTTGACAGAAATAGGGAAGTATGAAAGCCAAGAAGATTTAGGGAAAAACTCAATCAGTTCAGTTTTAGATAGGTTAGTCTTAAGATGTCTAATGGACTTCCAGTTCAAGATGTCTATCATCTTCTCCTTGAGCAACAAGAGAACTGTTCGGTTCTACACACATATATTGTATCCAAGATCTACTGTAACCTATTTAACATGTATAGGACTGCTTGCCATCTGGGGGAGAGGGTGGAGGGAAGGAGGGGGAAAATCGGAACAGAAGTGAGTGCAAGGGATAATGTTGTTAAAAAAATTATCCTGGCATAGGTTCTGTCAATAAAAAGTTATTAAAAAAAAAAAAAGTAACTAAAACTTGATAAGCATAATGATGCTCAGTGTGACTGGACCAGATCCCATAGAGTGAGAGTGCTTTGTGCCTGAGATTCATGAGTGGCATCATAGTGAACATAAGACAAACAGAAAAAGAAAAAAGATCTGGTCATTAGGGGACAAGTGTGGTGATGTAGGGGATAGAGTGCCAGACCTGAAATCCTGAAGACCTTGGTTCAAATGTACCTTCAGACATTTAGAAGCTGTATAAGTCTGGGCAAGTCACGTTCCTCATTTTCATTATTTTACAGATGTAAAAAAAAAAAAAGCATCTGTAAAATAATCTAGAGAGGGAAAGGATAAAACATTTCAAATATAGTCAAAAAGAGCTAGATATGATATTCAATTAATTGAATGAGCCAGGCAAACTGGGAATTATTTTATGTTGGCCTCACGTAAATATGTAGGTTAATATTGGACTGAATTTTTTCACCCTCTCAAAAGCTAGTGACAATGATGAAATAATAATAATAATAATAACTAATATTTATATAGTACTTACTATGTCCCATATGCTATGTGCTGAGTAATTTATAATAGTTATTGTATTTGATTCTTACAATAATACTGGGAAGTAGATGCTGTTATTTTTTCCCATATTATAAATGAAGAAATTGAGTCAAACACAAGAAGAAATAATTTGCCCACCTAGTGTCTAAGGTAGGATTTGAACCAAGATCTTTAACAGCCTAAATATTGCTTTCCTTAACTTAAACTGTTTACCTGTTCTCCAAAGTGCCCTACATATCTAAATTATTCATGACCTTATTATATGATATTTTAGTAACTGTCAAGGACTCTTCCCACAACAACCTTGTGGGATAACTGGTGCAATTAATATGAAAAAAACATTTGAAAGTTGGAAATAAGAGGTTAAGGGATTGGTCTACCATCACACTACTTGTAAAATGCTTCAGATTCCACGACACAACAGTGCCTCTAGTGACAAGAAATGTTTGCCTTCGTCATTTGCAGGAACAATTTGCAGGAATATGAAAAAGCAACCAAAGACTTCCAGATTTGAGCTGAAGTTTTGGCTGCTATAATATAGATAACTCATACATGCTTTTTACAAGAAGAATTTTTTGATCTGCCTCACCTCCCACAAATACTTAGGTAGTCTCTTCTCAACTAATGTATTAACCTAACTTGTGTTTATTTGTATTTTTCTCTATGTATTTATTCTGCAAAAATCTGTAAATATACTTGTTTTCTCATGTTAGAATATAAGTTATTTGAAAGCAAAAAAAAAAAAAAAAAGATGTCTATCGTCTCTTGGTGAGTCACTAGCTCTGAATGCCGGTTTTATGTGGTACCCTAGCCGTGCTTTCTAGTTCAGGTCACTCTCCAGACATCTTCCCTTTCTCACCTGGAGTGATGTCTTCATGCAGGTGCTCACCTCATCTCTTTCCATCTACCTTTAGTTTGTTGTCTTCCTCCAGGATAACTTAAAGTGCTTGCAGATATACATTGTTTCCTTTGATTGTATTTGTAACCCAAACACTTTCCTGACATATAGCACATGTTTTAAAAAAAAATCTATTATCTTTCTTTTGTCTCTATATCTTAATTATCCTTTCACACTTGCCTATTTTATCTATTTGTTTCAGTGACCCAAATCTATATACCTAGCCTGTTATCCACATCACATCAATGAGAAAAATGAATCATAGAGTGCTTAAGTCATTTGCTCAAGGTTATGCCTAAGTAAATACATATGGTAGTTTGTACATGACGTCACTAAAAGAAAAATTCATTGCATTCGACTTCTTATCCAGTGATTTTTCTCCTCTACCTTGCTACTGTATTCAAACTGGATCTATTCAGTTTTTATGCACATGTTCCCCAACTTGTGATTTTCACCTTTTCTAACAAAGCTGGCAACAAATATAGTATATATAATGCATATTAATTTCTTTCTTAATTTGAAAGTACTTATTGTGCATACTGTTCATGTTATTGGAGTTTTAAGCACATTAGTTACTATAGAAATAGTTATTACATTATATGTATAAAGATCTTTTAGATCAATAAGTATATTATCTATATGATGAATTAAAATACATTGAGGGTCATTTGTAGCTATAGTTGGACATTTATTTTGTGAACTACATTACATGACACAAATATGGATTCATGACTTAAAACAGTTTAATGCATACAATTCTGGCCACCACATTTAGGAAGAATATTGACAAACAGAAACCTATTCAAAAGGGGAAACACAGGAGGTAAAGGGACTGGAGCCCATGCCAGTTGAGGATTAATTCAAAGCACTAAAGGCATTCAGCAAAGAAAAGACTGTGGAGTGATAGAAGGTACATAATAACTGTCCAAGTACTAGAGGGTTGTCATGGGCTAAAGGATTAAATTTATTCTACTGGAGCCCAGGAGACAGAAGTGGAACCAATGGTTACAAGTTAAAGAGAAACAGCTTTTGGCTTCCTACAATAAAGATTTTCCTAACAACCAAAATTGTCCCAAAATGGAATGGGTTGCCTTAGGAGATAGAGAGTTTCCTATTGAGAGAGGTCTTCAAGTAATGGTTGCCTGGATAACTAATATAACAATTTAATTAAGCACTTGCTGTGTGTAAAGCATTATGCTAAAAAGTAAATGTCTAAAGACTCAGGAGAAAACAATTCTTGCCCTCAAGGGGTTTTCTTTTTACTAAGTGGGAGGGGGCAGCAAGGGGAATATCAGATTAGGGATATTTGGGACTAAATGACTTCTGAGATCCATTCAATCCTAAAATACTGAATCTCTGTAAATCATACAGTTTAGCAATGCATAATAGAATTTAAAAGGCCACAGCTCTGCTCACCCTCCATAGGAAATTCCCCAAACTAATGATTTGTACAGCTGCAGACTTTGTGCTGCTAACAGATAAGTAGCTCCCCCTGAGGATTTTTAAATAATGGGGAAGTAGTCAAATGGTGATTGGGCCTAATTATCTCCCCCTCCACCTATAAAAATGCTCCCTGAACCTGTGGCCTTCCACACAAAAGCCCCAAATTACTTTTGAACCTTTGAAAACATCAGAAGAAACGCCAGAGAATTGCTGCTGAGCTGGGTCTTAACACCAGCTGCCATTGATCAAAAGGCCTAGCAATGAGAAAAAGAGTCAGTCCTGGTGGGCAAAGGCTTTGGTGATGGTTTGATCCCTGGAGACAATCATGACAAGCTGTGAGCTCCTGCAGGAAAGTGCCTTCTAGGGAGAAAGGTTTCACCTCACTGAGAGGCCATTATATGGGTACTTTGTCACTCTGAATGTAATCCAGTTCGGAGAAAAATGTGGGAGATTCTTCCCTGTTTCATCATCTTTCAGACTGCTATTAACAGAATAATAATTGTGCGTATATAATAATTAGTATTAATAAGAGCTATAATGTCAAAAAAAGAAAAAAAAAAAAAAACCAGTAAAGTGAGCCCATGGCAATAGTTACTGGATTGCTCCCATTTTATCTATTCCATTAACGTCCTCTTGGAGAGAAGACTGCCTGACTACCTAGATACCATGGTCAGCAACTTTAATGATTTTTTTTCACTGATACTCCCTTACTCCCTTAATATCAAATCAATCAACAAAGGTTTATTAAATTTCCACTATGTGTCAAGCCTTGTAAAAGGGAGAGTAGTTGATTAGAAAAAATATACAAATTGGACTCAGAAGAACTGTTTTCAAATTCTTCCGTTTACTTCCAGTGTGACCTTATCTGGACAAGTCACTTGATCTCTTTTGGCCTTATTGTCCTTATGAATAAAATGAAGAACTTGGAAGAGATGGCCTTTAAGTCCCTTACAACTCTTTTATCTGTTATTCTATGAATCTTATTCTGTGACCAACTTCAAATCACCTTGACCATTAGTTTTCTGTGAGTCTGCTCCCATACCTTAGAGTATTAACAGAAAATATCAGAGACCTGACTCAGAACCAAGTGAGGTCTCAGTGCTTCTTGGAAATCTTACCCATTGATTTTTTGGTTTTAATTATTCCATTTTTTCCTTCTGATGGTTGTTCCAAATTGTCTCATTTTTCTCAAAATCCCAAGCTTCACCTTCCTCCTCTTTTCTGCCTGCAATCCCCACTTAAATGAGAAATTTGGATCTCAAACAGAAGCTTCTTTATCTTCCCAATGTATCATCTCAGTCTATCCATGCCTTTTCACCTATACTCTCTTTGCTCCTTTCTCATAAAAAAGGTTCTCTCTTTTTCCCAAAACTAGCCCTTCTACCTGTGCCCTTCTAAGCCCTACTCTCTGCGGAGCATTGTCCTTCAATTATTTCCTCCATCTTTAGCATCTTTAATCAGTCCCTCAAATTCTCTTCCTTTAGTCTTCAATTATACATAAGTATGACTATCTTATAAAAGAAATGAGAGGGGACAGAAAAATAAGAAACCATTCTTTCATCTTGTTTTTTTCTTCCAGTTACTACCCATTCCTTTCTCTCATCTCTCTGTCTTTATTTGTCTATCATTTTCTCTGTTTCTCTGGTTGGTGCTCTCTCTGCATCTCTGTCTTCCCCTCTCTCTCTCTCTCTCTCTCTCTCTCTCTCTCTGCTCTCTCTCAGTGCTCTCTCTCTCTGTCTCTGTCTTTCCATCTCTTTCTCTCTGTCTCTGTCTCTCTCTCCCTCTCCCTCTCTTTCTTTCTGTGTTTGTGTGTGTCTCCCTCTCTCTGTCTCTGTCTCTCTCTGTCGCTGTCTCTGTCGCTGTCTCTGTCTCTCTCTCTGTCTCTCTCTCTCTCTCTCTCCCTCTCACTTTCTCTCTCTCTCTGTCTGTCTCTCTCTCGTGCTTTCTCTCTATATATATCTATCTATCTCGTCTGCCTTTAGAAAGAAAATATGGTACTATGGAAAGAGAACTGGACTTGGATTCAAGAACTCCTAGACTAAAATCTTTTCTCTAATGCTTACTAGCTGTGTATCATCAGTTAACCTCTCTGTCTCAAATTTCCCAGCCATAAAAATGGAGAACTTTTGTGAGAAAAGCTCTTTTTAAATTGTAAAGTGTTATTAGGTCATAACCATATTTCTCAAAGAAGTAGTCTACACACATTGCTTCTAGTTCTTTGCTAAGCTCCGTCTCCTTAAATCTCTAGAATGTGACATTCAATTCCATCAGTCTCAAAAATGCTGTCTCAAAGTCTCCAGTAACTTTTTGGTTTAAATGCAATGAGACTTTTCAGTCCTCATTCTCATTGACCTCTCTGCAGTGTTTGACACTTGAACAGTCAGATTGTCCTGCTAGCTGTTTCCTGCATATGGTATTACATTTCCTTCCTCTGTTTCTCCACAGGTGATCGTCTGTATCTGGAATGCCTTGTCTCCTCATCTCTGTCTTTTTGAAATCACTATCTTCTTGCAAAGCACAGTTCAGTTGCCACATCCTGTAAAAGACATTTTCCCTTAGGTGTCAGTGCTCTCTCCTTCTTGAAATTAGGTTGCATTATTTTGCATATGCTTTATAGGAGCATGCTGGTAAATATTTAAAAATTGGGATGTGAGGAGGGAAAGGTATATGAACACATACTTTTAAATTTAATCTGCATTATTAAGATCTTAAGACTAAACAATTAGCAAAACATTAAATCAAGCTTCGATTTGTAGTGATTGCTTATTTCTGAGGTGGAAGTACTCTAATTGAAAATATGATAGAATATCCCAAGTTAATTAGCACTCTCTAACACACCCTTCTCTATTTGTAAGCATACTGTATCTTCCCTATCCCAGTAAAATGCAAGTTTCTGGACCAGAGAAAATGTTTCCCTTTTAGTTTTTCTCTCCCTATCACCTCACTGTCTAGCTACAAGATTTCAGAGAATTTTCTGAAAACTTTATTAGTCATTGTTACAATTACATTGTACCTGGTTCTCTTCCTAAATTTTTGATAATTCCTTTTCTGAGTCCCTTAGTAGCTTCTTTTGATTCTTTTTGTTGTTGAATCATTGAGGTTGTATCCAACTCTTTCTGACCTTGGCAAAGATACAGGAGTGTTTTGCTATTCTTTCTCCAACTCATTTTACAAGTGGGGAAACTGAAGCCAACAAGATTAAGTGACTTGCTCAGGGTCATACAACTAGTAGGTGTCTAAATCAGGATTTGAACTCAGAAAGATGAATCTTTTTTACTTCAAATGTGGCCTCTATCTGTTGTACCACTAACTGACCCCTTTTTCCTTCTCCCTTCCCTTAAATGTGAGTATTTTTGTTTCCCTTGGTAATGTCCCTTGTTAATCCTATCTAATATTATGATTCTAGCTATCGACTACATTCCCCTACCCTTCACCCTAAATATTTCCAATTGTCTACCAAAAATCAATCAACAAACACCCCTTAAACTTTTACTATGAAACAGGTGTTATACCTGAGACTTGGGATATAAATTCAACAGTGAAATAAATAGCCTTTGCCATCAAGGAGTTTCCTCTAATGAGAAAGACAGCATTACCTACATAAATTTATATAGAATACATACAAAATTAATGCAAGATAATTATGGGAAGAGGTAAGGGTAACATAGGAAAGGCTTCATGTAAGAGGTGTCACTTGATCTAAATCTTAAAGGAATTCTAAGCCAACATGGTAAAGAAGGGGACATTTCAGACAAAATGGACAGCCAGTGCAAATCCAGGAAAACTGACAATGGAGTCAGTCAACATGGTTGGATCTCAGAACAAAGTGCAATAAGGCAAAAGAAAGGTGTAAAGGGAAGAAAGGAATAAGTGCAGGGCTATAAAAGCCAAATAGATGAGTATACTTTATCCTAGAAGTAAAAGAGAGCCAATGAAATTTAATGAGTAGGGGGTCAACATGATGGCCTACACTTAAGGAAAGTAACTTGAGCAAATTATGGAGGATGAATTGGACTAGGGAAAAGCTTGAAGTGGATAGTTAAAAGGGCTTGAAGTGAGATCCTTCCATCCTCTCAACCTCAACACATGCAAAGTCATTATGATTACGATGATGATGACAATAACAACAATGATGGCTAAGGTTATGATGATAACAATGATGATGATGATGGTCAAAGTGCTAAGGATAAATATTTATGTAGTGTTTTAATGTTTACAAAGCACTTTATAAATACGAATTATATATATGAATATATATAATTTAATTCTCAAAACAACCCTATGAGGTAGGTGATATGTATATAGAAATGGATATGTATATACATATTTACATATAATGTGTGTATATATATCATATATATATTATGGATATAAGAAGGAGGGGGAGAGGAGAAGGAGAGGAGGAGAAAGACACAGAGACACAGAGAGAGATTATTAGAACCATTAGGAAATATTTCCTATTTATCAAGAACTGTATTACATGCTAGAAATACATGCAAAATGAAAAAAAAAAAAAACCCTGCCTTCAAGGAGCTTACATTCTATTAGAGAAAAATAGCACATATAAAGGGAGCTACAATGTAGGAAGGAGTTAAGAGGGAATAGGTATTCATTCAAAAGCAAGGTAGTAGGAAGCTATTGGTTGGTCCAGGTTTGAAGGGAACATGGTTAGTGTTAGTGCTTTATCAAATATGAACACTTTGGACAAAATGCTCTTATTCTGGTTTTAGAGATAAGAGAAATGCTTCTCAGGGAGTGATTTGTCCATGGTCTCACAGGTTGTAAGTCCTGCAGCCAAGATATGAGCTCAGGTCTCTGGGACAGATCTCCTTTCTCACATTATACTGCCTGTCGTTTCTATATATTGGTCATAATTCTGTTCTCTGGAACAACACAGGTTGTTGCACCTCTGCAATGGGACAGTCCTTGAGATCTAATCATATCAGATTATTATAATATTCTAACCCTGACCTTTTTCCTAGATATTCTGTCTATACAGCATGATCCCCAGTTCTGTGTCTGATGGCAGGCTGGGGGGAGGAGGGGTTCTTACATTCTTCTTTCTGCAGTAAGCCTCCTTAAGGAATTTGGTACTTATCACAATTCAGCCATCTCATCCTTCAGAGGTGTGCAGACTAGTGGCACTTGCCTACTCTCCCATGGTTCTGTTTATTGCAATGTATAGTCTTTAAATTAAATCATAAATGACACCATTCCCTTCCAGGAGAACCTCATAAAATGAAAATGCTGAAGTCAGAGAAAGTAGAATTGTCTGACAGCCCCAAAAAGAACAGTGAGATAGAGATGTGAAGCCCATGCGTGGGAAATCAGTGGCCCATAAAAGAAAAGAAAGGTAACTGACTTTTCTCCAAAACCAAATACATGATATTCTGAAGTCTTGTCAAAGAAAGCATATGACATATAAGAAATATTCAAAGCATAGTCAAAAAAATGTTAGTTAATCCTTGGGTACTCTTAAATTCATTCATTCAACAAACACCGATTATGTAAGTGTTCAAGACATTGAGCTAGGGGTGGGTCTGTGTATGCAGAAAGCCCCACAATGAATTTTTGGTATTATCTATTAGATTTTCAGGGGGGAAAGGGCAAGTAGGCAACTGGGTGCTTATAAAAAAGATTTCAAATATTACTTCAGATATTTAGTTAAGAGGTATGACCTAGTGCAAGATTTAATCTATCTTAGTCTCAGTTTCCTTAAGTTTAAAATGAAATTATTGGATTTAATATCTTTTCTATTCTATCCTAGCTTTCATCTGCAATCTTGTGATGCAAGAATGGGTGATGATAACATTGTTACACTTGCATGAATATCAATTATAAGGCAGTTGCACTTCCACTAATTCATTTAACCCTTGAAATAATTTTATTTAAATAGTAAAGGAATTTGCCCCATTTTATTTATTTTTATTTTAACCCCATTTTAAAAGTGATACAATAGGCTCAGAGAAATATGAATTGCCCATGGTCACATGCTGTAACTATTAAGTGAAGAGCCATTATTAAAATCAAGGGCTTCTGACTTTAATACCTTGTATTATAATTGTAACCATACTACCATTCCCTCTCCCTTTATCTTTAATCTTTCCACCTCTACTGGCTCATTCCTTCACTGTCTACAAAAAGACTCATATTTCTCTCATCTTTTAAAAAAAGTTCACTTATCAGAGTATACCCTCTAGTTAGCATCCTTTAGCTCACCTCCCTAACTTTAACTCACCTCACCTCACCTTACCTAGCTAAACTCCTTCAGAAAGGTGACTATATTCGGTGTTTTCATTTCCTCTTCTTTCACTCTCTTCTAAATGAATGCTCAGCAAAGTGGTTTCTGGCCTTATCATTCCACTAAAGCCAATCACTCCAAAGTTCCCAGTGATCTTTTAATTGTTAAATCTAATGAACTCCTTAATCCTCATCCTTTCTAGCTTCTTTATAATCTTTTACACTATCGATCAATTTTTTCTCCTGGATATTCTTTTTTTTTCTAAGCTCAGACTTTATTCACTCTGTCCTTGTTCTTTTTCTCCCTATCTGACATGGTCTGCTCAGTCTCTTTTGCTGAAGAAGCCTGAAGGAGTCACTTAATAGTTGGTTGTGTGTCCTCTACTTTTCTCCCTCTATACTACTCCACTCAGATTAGAATGAACTGAGTTCAAATCATACTTCAGATCCTTCCTAGCTGCGTAACCCTGAGCAAGTCACTTAACTTTGTTTGCCTCAATTTTCTCAGCTATCAAGTAAAGGTAATAAAGGCACTTACCTGCCAGGGTTGTTTTGAGGAGCAAGTGAGATAAAATGCACTTAGCACAGTGCTTGGCACATAGTTGGTAGTGCTAAAAAGGATATATAGCAAAAAAAAAAAAAAAAACTAAAGAAATAGTTCCTGCTAGCAAAAAGCTTGCAATCTCATTGGGGTTGGGGGTAGGAGAAGGAGCAGTCCATATGTACACAGATAAGAGTCATAGGTTAGTCCTGTCAATAGGCAGGATCATGGAGTCCTGTTTCTCTTGAACCAGAAAGCAGATAAAAGAGTTATGTATCTCAGATTGCATTTTAGGCACATAGCACTACCATCACTATTACTTTTTGGATTTTGTCATTGTCTTTTCTCAATGCTCTTCCATTGATCTCTTCTCTAGTATGGTGCACTCCAAGTCTCTTAAACCTCACTCAGGTCATGAGGTCATGATTTTACAAATGAAGTATACAGTCTCTTAAAATCATGATAAAATAGGAAACACATGTAAACTATGATGAAGAATTACAATCACTTTGTAGCTCCAATCCTTAAGGCAAAGTGACCATTTTGTCGTATTATTAGATTGTGTAAAGTTTTATTGATGATTTTTAGTTTACATCATAGTTACATCCTGATTTACCATTCCTACCAGTGATCTTGGCCTTGTAAAAACAACAAAAAGTTACATAACCAATTCCAAACATCACCTGAGTCTGACTGTGTTTGCAACATATGACCATGTTATCTCTCTCCTCTCCAGTGAAAGGTAAGAGATATTTTCTCATGTCTTTTCTAGGGCCAAAACATACTTCTTTGTATTGTACTTTTGCATAAAACTATCATTTTAGCTTAGAGAATTTTTTTCCCTTTTCAGTATCCTATAACTGGGAAAGAAAAATACTGGAAAGAGCACCAGACCTAGTCAGGAAGACCTGTGTGACCCTAGGCAAGTCATTTAATCTCTAAATTTCTTCATCTGTAAAACTGGGTAATGATAGAATTTATTTCCCAGATTATTAAGAATAAAATGAGATAATGTTTCTAAAGCATTTTGCAAACTTTAAAGTGTTATACAAATGCTATTATATAATAATAGTTATGTAATATATAACACATTATTTTAAATATTATATTATTAAAAATTAATTTTAATTGTTATTGTCAGTCATGCCAGTTAATTCATGAATACGTATAATTTCTTGAAGGACACTCTAATTCTTTAGTGGACAGGGCAGAGTATACTGTTTACCATTCCTTCTTTCTTCTTTGCCAGTCTCATGCCTCCTCATCACCCATCTCTACTGCTCATGACTGAGCCCGTTCATGTCTCTGAATGTCTTCAGGATAGTAAAATGGGGAAGTTCCATTCCCAGTGCTGGAGTTGGAGACATGGGAATCATCTTTCTCAAATATCCCTACATTTTTGTCTGAAGTCTGGGGCTCTTTGAGATCATTATATTGAAGAGAAGAAATCTCTTTCCCCAGCACAAACCCTAAGTCAGTTCACAATACAATTTTGTTTTATCCTAATTTGAGCAAATGCTGGGAAGAATGGCACAATTAAAGTAATAAAGTACTTTTGTTCATACTCTAGTTTGTCTAGAAAGCCTTATCTCACTCATTCTTAGGCTTAATGTGCCACTTCTTGACCATCTCCATATCATCCCACCATGTGCATTGACTCTGATTCCTTTCATTGGTCATCTATCATGCCCAAAATACTCTCCTTCCTCACTTCTGACTCTTGCCTTCCCTGACTTCTTTCAACATTAATTTCAAAACCCATTTTCTATAGGAGGCCTTCCTCTGTCGTAACACCACCTTGCCATTGCTAGTACTTTCCCTCTGAAATTCCCTTGAACTTACACTGGATAGATATTATATGCATTTTTATAGGTTTCTTATTTGAAAATAAGCTCCTTTTGAGTAGGTAGCATACTTTCATCTTTGTGTTTTTAGCCTTTAAAATAGTGTCTGACACACAATAAGTGCTTAATAAATGCTTGTCAGGTAACTGAACCTTTCTTTTTTTTTTCTTATAGCATCATGAGTATAGTTCCTGCTTTTTGGAATCATGATGCATGATAAATTTTGTTGTAGACTTATTTTCATGATATATCTGTTTTTGCTTTTTAGATGTTTTTTTTCCTTATAAATAACAGATAATGGTTTGTTTTTCTTCTACTCTGATCAGTTTTGTTGGTTATTTCCTCCATTTGTGTTCCTAATGCTATTTTTTTCTTACTTAAGATTTTATTGTTGTTATTATTCTTATTCCTCTTGTGACTGCTTTCTTCCTATGATTACTTTTGCCTACTATACTTGATGTAAGCCTTTTCTCACATGCTCTTTTCTTTCCCTCAATTCTTCCCTTCACATTTGTCAACTCTTTCCACAATTTTGGAGTTTTGCTTATTTTCTTTTCTTACTTTCCTCTTTATTACCCTCTCATTTACATGATTGGAGTTTAAAATCCCTCTTCTTGCCTCTAAATTATATTTGTTTCTTAAGGTTGTTTTTTGTTTTTTCCCTAAGAAGGACTCTTTCCAGTTGTTCACTTCATTGTTTTTCTTCCTTTTCTATATACTCTGAACTTTTGTTTAAAATTCATGGTCTTTGTATTTATTTATTCTTTAGATTTTTTGTGCTTCTCAGAAAATTAAAGCTTCAGGAATTTTAAACTTGATCTCCCCCTTCTTTTTTATTATGTTTATTTTCCCCAATTATGTGTAAAATAACTTTTGTTATACATACACATCCATTTTTTTACATATTTCTACATTTATCTTGTTGGGAGAGAAAAATTGGAACAAAAGGGAAAAAATCACAAGAGAGAAAAAAAAGGTGAAAATAGTGGGTGTTGATCTACATTCAGTCTCCATAATTCTCTCTCTGTTTGTGGATGGCATTTTCTATCCAAAGATTGTTGGGATTGCCTTGGATCACTTAATCACTGACAAGAACCAAACCTGTTATAGACCCATTGCACAATCCTACTGTTGCTGTGTACAATGTTTTCTGGTTCTGCTTGCTTCAATCAGCATCAGTTCATGTAAGTCTTTCCAGGCCTTTCTAAAAAATCAATTAGTTCATCATTTTTATAGAACATTACTTTCATATGCCATAATTTATTCAGCTATTCCCCAATTGATGGATATCTACTCATTTTCCAATTCCTTGCCACCACAAAAAGAGCTGCTAGAAATATTTATGCACATGTGAATAGGAAATCTCCATATTATTAGTAAATTCATTTCAAATCATTGTTAAGAACGTGACTTTCCCCATGTGAACCTAATCTCCATCCGAACCATGTGAACCTAATCAAGGTATGATGTGACTTCTGTGAGAACTTGACTGTTCTCTCACCCATAAGAGCATATGTTTTAGCTCCTTTTCCTGTGGGAACTTGACCATTCCCTAACCCATAAGACTAGGTGTTTTAGCTCCTTCTCCCGTGAGAACTTGATCATTTTTTAACCTATAAGCTGGGAACGTACCACATGTGTTTTAGCTCCAACTACATGATTCTGGGAACTCGCCACTCCTTGGAACTATTGCTGTCGATAAGGACTGGCCTCCTTGTTGATGCAATACTTGATCACAACCACCTGGAGCCCTTGTCGGTAATTCCCTGTTTTATATGATGTCTTTACTTGGCTCAAAGCCTTCTTTGTCCTGATTCCTATAAAGGGCAGGTAAAACATTCTCTATTTGAAACCTCACCTATGGAGATGATGATCTGCCTAGGATTTTCCTGTTTGGGACTCAAAGGCTGAATTGCTGGGGTTTCCCAGCCAATGCGAGTCAATTAGAATGGGAGCTCCTCCGATCGGTGAAGTATTCTTTCTATCTGCTATCCTAATCATAATTCTCATTATTCTTTGTCTTTTATGTACTATTTGCTGTATTAGTTGTTATTGTAAGCATTCTATTCCGTGTATTGTGTAATTAATATTGTAAGCACTCTACTCTGTGTACTGTGTAATTAAATTTTACTTTCACTTTGACTGAGTCCGAGAGCATCATTTGTAGAAGCGAATCTGAACTTTTCCCTAAAATCACACAACAATATGTGAGTCCTTTTCCCTCTTTTATGACTTCTTTGGGACCCAGACCCAGTAGTGGCATAGTTTTATTGCCCTTTGGACATAGATTCAAATTGCTCTCCAGAATAGTTGGATTGTTTCACAAGTTCACCAACAATGCATTAGTGTCCCAGTTTTCCAAATCCCCTCCAGCATTTATTATTATCTTTTCCCGTCACCTTTAGTCAATCTGATAGATGTGAGGGAGTCTCAGAGTTGTTTTAATTTGCATTTCTCTAATCAATAGTGATTTTGAGCATTTTTTTCATATGACTATAGATGGTTTTAATTTCTTCATCTGATATCCTCTGACCATTTATCAATTGGGCAATGATTTATATTCTTATAAATTTAAGTCAATTCCCTACATATTTTAGAAATGAGGTCTTTCTCAGAAATACTGGCTGTATAAAAATTTTCCAAGCTTTTTGCTTCCCTTCTAGTCTTGGCTGCATTGTTTTTGTTTGTGCAAACCCTTTTTAATTTAATGTAATCAAAAGTATCCATTTTACATTTCTTAATGTTTTCTAGTTCTTCTTTGAACTTCTTCAAAGATCTGATAGATAAACTATCTCTTGCTTTCCTAATTTGATTATTGATCTCCCTTTTCTAACTTATACGTCACAAAGTTTCTTGATTAAAAGTTTCTCAGTTCTAATTTTTCAAAACTCTGAAGATAGCCCTATATAAATAAGTTGACAGGTCACAATGCACTGCAACCATCTCTGTCTCCCTTAACACTTTTGCCTTTGAGCTGCTTTTTTTTTATTAGTTTTTTTCAAAGGTCTACTGTTTTTCCCTCTTATTTCCTTCATCATTGTGAAAGCAATATTATATTTAGTATACATATGTGTTACCTATAAATAAGTACATAGTATACACATACTCTATGTACATACATATGCTGTATATATGTGCCATATAAAATATAGCATGGTATATGTATAATATACAGAATATGGTATGCATGGATAAATAGTCTACTCCTATAAATGTATACTTTATTATATGTACTATAGAAATAAAGCGTATATAATTATAAATGTGTGTGTGTGTGTGTGTGTGTGTGTGTGTGTAGAATGAGTAGATATATGGCTTTCCTGGTCTAAGTTCTTTAAGTTCTTGACCTAGGTTTGGGTCTGGACAACATTTCTATTAATTCACCCTGGTTTAAGTAAAACTGCTTCCAGCCAGCTAGAAACTACCATCATCCAGCTAGAAATTTTGTAAGATGACACAATGAGAATATTGCAGGTATCCTTTTGGTCTGAGATTCCTGCCCTAGTTGTTCAGTTAGTAGGTTTTAGACCAGACTGAAGGCTAAAGCTAAGCCCCTGATCAACTGCAGAGGTGAGAGAAATGTCCAAATAATGTTTGTTTTCCGTGCCCAGTCAGCATATATTCTGAGATTCGTGACTATTATTCATCCTGGAATGACACCCTAGGCACATGCCTCTTTTCTGTGCACTCTGGATTTATGACCCAGAAGTAGGCAGAAAATAATAAAGCTTCCAGTTAGGGTTTGTTCTCAAACCCTGAACAAAATCAGGTGCTCCCTATATGTATCTGTGACTTCTTGGTCTGGAGCAAAATCTCAGTCCTCTTTCAGTTCCTATGTGCTGTGATGAGGAGGGACACAACATACCCTTCTTCTTCTCTGTCCCTCTCCCTGTATTGACTTTGGCAAAAAAAATTTTCACTCACTGATTTTTTTCCTTGGACTTTTTTTTATTAGGATTCAGCATTGTGCATTTTCCAGATCTTTGTGGAAGAGTTTTGTTGGGGAAACCCTGTATGTACTACTCTACCATTTTGGCTCCAATACAACTCCTATCATCCTCAGTTGATTTTAGGCAGCACTTTTGTCTGAGTGTCAGTTTTCTTCTAGGTCCTCAGAATTGTTTGAAATTGCTTTTCTCAACTGAATATCCCTTTACTGCTTTAAAAAAAAAAGAAATGAAATGACCATATACAGAAATGATAGTGTCTTCCCTTGCACTATGATTTTATTACTACTCATTTAGGATTCTTTCCATTTTCCACTATCTCTTTATGTTAGCATGGAGGGAGATGCAAAGATGAATAAGACAGTCTTTAGCTTCTATTGAAGAAGATAAATATAATATAATATGATAAAGAATTGTAAATGACTTAGTTATCCTTAGAAATATAATGATCCAAACAATCCCAAAGGACTAATGATAAAACATTCTTCCGTTTCCATAGAAAGAAGTGTTATTGTTGAATACAGGCTGAAGCACACCATTTTTCCACTTTCATTCTTTTTCTTTAATTTGAATGTTCTTATGCAAAATGACTAATATAGAAATGTTTTACATGACTGCATATGTATAACCTATATTTGATTGTTTACTATCTTAGGGAAGAGAAGGCAGGAAGGATATAATTTGGAACTCAAAACATTTTTAAAATGCTAAAAATTGTTTTGACACATAATTTGTGGGAAAACAAAATATTTTTAAAAGATATCAGTAATGTCATGAGGCAGAAATGAAGAAGTAGAACACTCTAGACACAAGGGACAATCCAGAGAATGCCAGGAGCTAAAATATAGACTGTCTTTTTGGAGAACAGCAAGGAAGCCAGTGTCATTGGATCAGAGTAGAAACAAAGCAAAAACAAAAAAAGAAATGGTCTGAATCACAGGAAAATAGATTCAACATCATCCCCATATTTGACCTTTGTATTGTGAAAATTACTAAATAATTCAATTATTCAAAAACAAATAGAAATGTGGCCTATATTTAATCAAATGTTACTTTTCTCCTAATCAATTCAGGCTTATACCAATCATATGTGTGTGTGTATGTGTGTGTGTGCGTGTGCATGTAAGTCAGGCAGAAAACAGAAATTGTCCATTCAAAGATAATGACCTTGTTTCCAGGGTTTAGTTTGTTCTTGTACTTCTTCCTACTCTACTTTTCACAAAAATAGATCTACTCATTTAAATGAGAGAGGAAATAAATTTAAAGGTTGAAAATTTGAGGAAAATTAAATTAATATAAATTGAATACGGGACGTTAAAAAGATAGCTAGATTTGGAATCAAAGAACCTGGGTTTCCAGACTTGAATTATATGTCTGTCACTTATATATATTAATTATGTTACCTCAAATTCAACTCTTAACTCTTTTGAGCCAAGGTAAAGCCCCCATACTGTTGGGGAAGTTACAATTTTGCTTCACTGTCTTACCCTTGTGTTTGTGTTTAGTTCAAGTGTTGATATACCTTAAGGAAAGGATTGGAGAGGCCTGGAAACAGGATTTTTCACAGTTGGTAAACAGAATAGCTAAACATGAAACAAAAAGATATATAATAAGAGTCCCAAATTTGGCCTGAAAAGGGACTTTCATTTGTGCACATTGATTTTTTTAGGAGTTTCTCTCTAGTGTTCAGTGTATTTATCAGCAAATTATCCATATAAACAAACTAACCTCTTATTTTTTATCTGGGAAGAAAAAGGAATGTAATGAATTACTAACTTTCCAAAGAAAGTAGGGATGACATCTCCATCACCTGACATCTCAGACAAGCAAAACAGATGATCCACAGTTGAAATGAGAAATAAGAGTAAGGAAAAATAGAAAAACTACTGAAGAACGCCAGATAAATATGCCAAAGAATACAATATGCCTAAGAAATCAAGATCTCTATTACAATAAAAATATCTAAAAAAGAATATAAACAAAATTTCCTTCATAGTATAGGATATAGTACCCTCCAAAATGCATAACGAAATAAGGTGGGATGAGCAGATGGGGAAACAAAGGGTAAGGGAAGAAGCAAGGGAGGGATCTTTGGATGGGGGGAGATTAAGTAATACCAAGGCAAGTTAAGCAGCAGAATTAAAGCAAAGAGTTAGCAGGGATAGGAAAGATAATGTGTGTATGTGTTTATATACATATATACATATGTATTTATATATATATACATATGTATTTATAAATATATCTTTTCTTAACTATAGCTTGCTTGGGGGGGTGGGGAGGATAAAAAGGGGGAAATAAAGTAAATAAGGTACACAGCAGAGAACAAAAGAATGATTTACAAGGAAGTAAAAAAAATGAACATTTATGAATATAATTTCTTCTACTAATATATATGTATGTATGTACACATGTATATATATGTACTTATACATATATATATATACATATATTTACACACACACACACACATATATATATATATACTTTCTTGATATGGTAATGTGTTGTTATATATTTTGAATCCTCCCTGATGTAATACTGGACACATGACAATGTTTTTTTTGTTTGTTTGTTTTGTTTTGTTTTGCTTTATTTTATTTTGTATTCCTTTTATGTTTTTCTTATTGTTTTTTTCAAATAAAATAAATTTAAATAAATAAATAAATAGCAATGGCAATTGATAAATAGAATATTATTTTTCACACCTTGAATTACACAGATAATACTTGTCAAAAAAGTTTGCAATTGAGACAATTCATTAAGGGAAGGTTGGTGTGTAATTTTAAGCAACATTTTATTGGTATAGATTTTGATTTCTTACTAAGTTCTGAAATTTTGCCCTTTTCAATTGTTTATGCAATTTTATCTGCCAATATTCTAAATTGCACATTTAAAAGAAAGGCTAATGCTTTGTAAAATTTATAACTTCTTATATGAATTTTGCTCAACTGTCAAGTCTTTTAAATGATATTTTTAAAATGTTTGTTTTCAAGAATCTTAGGGGGGAAAAACAAGGTATAATTATTTTTTAGGTTTTGTCTTTCAAGATGCCCAAGTCACATGAACTGAAAATGAAACTTTCAAAGAAACATTCCAATCATTTTATAAAATGTTAGCTGTGAACAGAACAATATAAACATTTGTAACTTTAAAAAATTTAACATTGATTTTGCTTTTTTAGGTATAGTAGTTTTCTCTAAATAAATCATAATAAATCATGTGCTAATTCTATATGTACTGAATATGCATTATGTATTCTACTGTTCTTTAATAGAAATAAATGTTTAAAAATTCCTAAAATTATTTTAGAGAAGTTTTGATAATTGAACTAATTCAATTTTAAAGCAATTATTCATGAGGAAAATCTTTTGTGAGGTAATTAAAGGTATCTTCATAAGAAAAAAATGTTCATATAATCGTCAGAAATATAAAGTAGTGTTTAATGTTTATTTTATGTGGGTTTTTTTTAGCAAAAACAAACATTTTGGAGGTATCAGAGTATCATTTTTTTATATTTTCATGGGGAGTAAGGTTTTCTGAATTGCAAATATTTCTGTATAATTATCTGAATTCCAAATGGTGCTGCTGATACATCAGTATTTCTGTAATCAAGCTACTCATTTTTGAGTTTACCTATAAAAATATTATCAGCCACTAAAATAATGTGTATATTTCAGTTTTTTCCTAGAAAATTAAAGGGCATTTGAGATTTTTTTTTTTAAATCTATATTTGATTTAGATGAAATTTTATTCTGAAGCTAAATAGGATAATTGTGGTTTTAGAATCTAGTACAAACTACATTTACTATTTATTGTGAAAGCAGTCATGACTCAGAAAAAAAGTTGAATCAAAATTCTGTAACAAAAATTTGTTAGTTGTGCAATCTTAAGCAAATGACCTTACCTCTGTTTATTTCAGTTTCTTGATCTGTAAGATCTGGGATGTTGTAAGAATCAAAATGATATAATGATGAATCATCATTATATCATTTTGATTCTTACATCATTATATAATGATGATAACACAATGCCTGGTAAATGGTAAACACTATCTATATGTAAATGTTGTTGTTATTATGATGATGATTTTTTTAACTAAATACAATTACCACATACTGGTTAACTCTATATTGAGATTTAAATATGGACAGTATAAAATGCTAAAGATGAGAAAGTAAATGATTTTCTATATAAAGTAATTTGGAAATACATTCAATTGAATTGATGTCATTTGACTGACAATAAGTTATGTTTCGTTTTAAATACATAATTTTTGAATATTATTTTTGCGTTTCAGAATCTTTGGATTGTGATTTTGTGGAATCCATTGTATAAGAATTACTGTTTCAGGGGTCCTCAAACTTTTTAAATAAGGGGCCAGTTCACTGTCTCTCAGATGTTGGAGGGCCGGACTATAGTAAAAAACAAAAACTTTGTTTTGTGGGTTTTTAAATAAAGAAACTTCATAGTCCTGGGTGAAGAGGATAATCGTCCTCAGCTGCCACATGTGGCCCATGGGCTGTAGTTTGAGGACCCCTGTTAGGATAATATGATTGTATCACTGGAAAATTTAATTCCTTTTAGTATGGATACTGTGAAATTATTAAGTTTCTAGAAACTGTTGTCAAAATGTTAAAATCTATGAAATATTAATTGGATATATTTTAAAAGGGAAGATTAATAATTATTTACTATGGAAGAAAAAGCACAAAGAAAAGACCTAACAAAATCTCATTATTTGTTTATTTTCCAGGGTCTTTGGGACCATCTGCATGGGCAAGGTCATAAAATATTATTAGTCCTATGAAAGAACTTGCTGAATGTCATAAAATTCTGAAATAATGAATCATCTTACTAAGAAATGGGATTCCCTCTTCCATTACAAACACTCATTGCATAAGAGTGAAGAGATTTACAAATTTGTTTATAGTATGAAAGTAATATGGGATGATAATTTGTGATTGGGAAAATTGTGAAGTTATACATGGTTTATATTTAAGTTAAATTTTGGGCCAATTTAGTTTCAAAAAACCTCAATCTTAAAATTTTATTTTTCCCTAAAAAGTTTAATATACAATATCTTAAGAGATAAATATCTAGGGATAGTCTAGGTATTTATAGTAATTAGTTTTTTTTCTGAGTCTTTTGAGTGAACTTTCAATATATTCACTCCTGGAGGTGGTGGTATCATTTCAGTCCCATTCAACTCTTCATGACTCCATTTGGGATTTTCTTGACAAAGATACTAGAGTGGTTTGCCATTTCCTTCTCTAGCTCATTTTACAAATGAGGAAACAAAGACAAACAGGGTTAAGGGATTTGCCTAGGATCACCCAATTAGTAAGTGTCTGAAGTGGATTTGAATTTAGATCTTCCTGACTCTAATCCCGGCACTTTATCCACTCTGTCACCTAGCTGGAATTCAAGAATGTAATTACTTTTTTGATTTCTAATGATTGATTTTTATACCAGTATGAGTTTTAACTCCAGGGAAAGAAAAAAGAGAAGATGAAAAGGATGCTGAATGATTTTTTTAAAAAAACTAATAAACTTTTCATTGTTAATAGTTACTGTAACCATATGAAAGAACTAATAACTTTCTGCCCCTAAATTGTGAATGGTGAAACTTGCTATTTGAGGTAAGAATCTCTTTGGACTTTAATTTGATAATATTCTGAGTTCTGAATTCAGGTGTAAATATCTGATCATTAAATCAGAAATCTACCATTTGAGGGAATTGCCATAAACTGTTCAAAAAGAATTTGATTTGGGAATTATGACAGGTGGATGTCTAAGAAAGTTGAGGGAATACCTTTACATAGGTAACAGTATATGGCCTTTTACTCAATTTCCCCATTGTGTTATTTTCTTTTTTAACAGGACTATTTTTTCATCTGGTTAATCCAGAACCTGGCTATGAAGTTCTGTGAATAAGGTGGAACTGTTCTATATGGTCAGCTGTTACAGATAGGAACTGTAATGCTTACCTGAAATCAAATCAAATTCTAGTGTTATATTATACCTATGTTGAGTCATTCTATGTCCTTAAACTTAGGTCTGAAAAATTAGTCTTGATGTTATTACAACCATATGTCTGATTCTTTCTTTGATACCAAATCTAACTGTAACAAGTAAAGTTGTAATGCTTTTAATATAATGAATCTTGTTGCTGCAGCACTCTAGTACCTCTGCACCATCATAATAGATTGCAAATGTGAAATATCTTACTGTTTCCAATCTAAATTAAGTAGGTAATTTTATATCCTAATCAACTAAGTAAATGAATTTTTAGGTCTTACTAATAGTTAAATATTTCTATATAAGATTAGGTCTTCAAAATATCTTAAAATAAAATTTAAGGATGATATGAAGATGGCATTCTTCTAAGGTGAGAATTAAGACAAAATACAAAAATTTTCTAATAAGACAAATATGTAAAAGGTTTTTTTAATTAAATGGTGTAGGAAACTGAAAAAAAGAACAAGATCAGACTATTTTCTCTAAGAAGGTAGAATATATAAATATATATCATTGGCTTCCAAATGTTTTTAGTGGCATTACAAATTTTAAAATTTGGCTTAAGAATTTGAATTTTTTATATAAAATTGAATTGATAATTGTGAAGAGGAGTTAATTGTTTGACCATTTGAAGCATCTTTTGATAATTTTAAGAGACAAAAGAGCCTGTTTTATAAGTAAGGCCCTCATAATATTGGCTATCCTTCAAAAAAAAAAATCTGCTTTGTTATTGCTGTGACACTAACTAACCATACAGGTTGTGAATGTACCCCTGAGATTAATATGTCTGTTTTCTATTAGTTACCTTACTAGGAAAGTACACTGGACACAGAGTAAGCTTATTCATGCTGACTGACCTAGCTAAACTGTGCCCTTCCCCCAAAACTGGCCCAAACCAGTCTTGTTGTCAATTGTTCCTACAGAACATCCTGCTTTTGGGCCCTACCTGTTCCTGGAAAAGAATATTCTTTCTTTCTCTCAAACCTTCCTTTTGTGATTTTCCAGCATAAATCTCCCTTGTCTCTCCTAGACTGTGGGCTCCCACATACCTTCTACTGAGAGCCTCAACACAAATGTCTAATAAAACATTTCTACTTAGACTTCTTTGCATTTTGAGGAGTAAGCTTCAATTAACTGATAAGGTGGATACTACCAACTGTAACAACAAGATGGAAGGAATTGTTGCTATCTCTAAATTCCAAAGTTCCAATTGTATTGTCCCCCACATCTATGATGCTTCTGACTTTGAACAAGTCATATTGTTTTCCTTATTTATGATGTTGCATTCTAGTTTTGAGGTATTTCTTTTTTTTATTCGTAAAAAATAATCTATCAGCTCTCATTCAGAGTCTTTGGTTTGTTGAGAAGCTAAAGATTAGTTGGTAGCTGTTAGACTTACCAATAAATTGAATGTGCTTGGAACATTATTACTTCAATTTACCTTACTTTCAATAATGATATTATTTGTTGAGTAAACTATTGCATTAGCCTTCTAACTGATCTCATTCTCTTTCCCCATTCCAATACTCCACACCAAGGTCATTTTTCTAAATCTTAGGTCTGAATAGATCATTCATTTGGATTTATTCAAGTAGCTTGAGTGATTTTTCTATTAGCACCAGGATCAAATTTAAAGTCCTTTGTTTGGCCCTAAAAAACTTTTTTCACCTGGCTCATTTCTCTTTCTATCTATATCTCCACACATTCTGCAATCCAGCTACATTAGCCTACGTGCAGTGACATGACAATCCACCACATACATATACCCATCTCAGTGCCTTTGAATTGACTGTCCCCCATGTTTGGAATACTCTGCCCTCTAAACACTGCCTCAATCCTCTTCACTTTCTTCAAGATTCAGCTTAAGTCCAACCTTCTACCAAATGCCTTTTTTGTTTCCTCCAGATTTTTGTGCCTTCCCCTCTCACATTACCAGCCATCTACTTTTCTCTTACCTAGTTATTTACATGTAGTGTAACCAATTGTTGCACTAAACACAGTGCCTGGCACATAGCAAATGTTTAACCAATATTTATTGATTAGCTGTTTGGCGTTACTCAAACAAGTCCTCCTTTATGACTTCCTCTGTATCCCCAGCACCTAGATTACTGCTAGAACACTGCCTGGCATTTAATAATAAATGTTTGTTGATTAACTATTTTCAGTAAAAATTAGTTGTTGTTATTAAGTTATTTTCATTCATGTCCAACTATTTATGATCCCTTTTTGGGAGGTTTACTTGGAAAAGATGCTGTATTGGTTTGGCATTATTTTTCTCCATCTCATTTTACAGATGAGGAAACTGAGGCAAATAGGATTAAATGACTTTTCCAGTTCACTCAGCTAGTATGTGTCTGAGTCCAGATTTGAACCCAAGATAAATCTTCCTGACTCCAAGCCCAGCACTCTATCACCTAGCTGTCCTTTCTGTAAAAATACTAGCCTCCTGAAATATAAACTCCTAAAGGGCAAGGACTATTTTTCATTTTGCCAATGTAGACCTAGTCCCTAACCTTAATGAATGCTTATTGAATTGAACTGAATTAAATTGAACTGAATTGAATTGAGAGAAAAGAGCATACTATAAGAAGTCTCTTGCAGACAGCTTTTGATGGAATGAAGACTTCCCCATCCTTCTGCATCTTAAATACTACCCTAATCCAATTCCTCCACCCCCAGGATTCTGAATGAGTTATTTGTTCTTCTTGCTTCCCATAATTAAATCCCTGTCACTAATTCAGAATCAATGACCCCACCCATGTCCCCCTAAGCACTCAGGCACTTAGGCTCCTGCACTTTAGCAGCTACCTCCCAATCCTGCCCTGTCCCTTAGCAACAGTGAAAGTTTGAGTCAGAATGAGGGGGAACTTCACAGGAACAAGTGTAATGCTAAAAATATTACATAAGGCTTTGCAAAATTGTCAACGATTGCTTACCCTACACAAAGAAACAGACTGTGATTGCTAGGTGCCTTTGATGTATATGATAAACTTTCCAGAAAGCCTTTCAAAAGTCTCCAACTATTATTTGCCTGGTATGGATAGACAATCTATGATTGTATAGTGTTTGGAGGAAGGGGGAAAACAGAATAAAATAGGGATGGGCTACAAAAGGGTGAAGAGAGATCTGTCTAGCATGGAATTCACATATGAATATCTACATTTTGATGGAGTATGGCATTTGTCAAATCCTAGTCCCTCCTGCCCAATGTGTAGTATAGAAAAGAGAATATTGGGCTTAAAATCCAAAGACCTCAATTTTAATCATGAGGAGACATTCCATTATTCCATTACTGTGACCATATAGAGGCAGGATGATAAGAGAGATTAAAAAAAAAAAAAAAAAAAACTAAGTTTGAAGTAAAGGGAAGGCAGAGTTTGTATAGTTTATAATGATGGCCAAATTACTTAACTTGCCTGAATCTGAGTTTCTTCTCTGGAAAAAAGAAAATAGCACACATATAACTCTTAAACTTGATAGTAAGATCAAAAGAAACCATGTATATAAAGTCTGTCTTAACTCTTAAATCTCTATAAATTTTAGTTTTTAATACGTGCACTACCAACCTATAGATTTTGAACCAAAAATAATCTTAGACATCATCTTGTCCAACTGAAATTCAGAGAAGATACATGAATTAGGTGAATGAATTGCCTTCATTAGTGGGTCGCTGGTCCCAATCACCATTTCATGAAGGCCCCCAGTGATGTTCTCTTTCCTCTCAAATCAACTTGATTACCCAGTTATCCATCTTTCCACCAACAGTCTTGCCCCATGAGGGAGCTCCCTTTTAAGTTTTGTCATTCACTATTAGATTATGAACTCCTTGAAAGTAGGGAGCACCTCACTTTCTTGTATTTGTATTTGCCTAGCACTTGGCACAGCACCTGACATTTAGTAAGCACTTAATAAATATTCTATCTTCTTGTCTTTGCTCATGCAGGTAGTGACAAATTCAAGTCTTCTGACTCAAAATCCATCACTCTTTCCATCACATCACATTATGAAGTATATTTTAAGCAAATCAATTTGTAAATTTTGAAGTGCTATGTAAATGTGAATTATTATAATAGTTTTTCTTGGGGAATCAGAAAGATTCACCTTGGAATGAATCAATCCACATTAATAAGAATCTGGGTCTGAGCCAGAGATCACAAATAGGAAATTGGATCTTCCCAAGGCTGAATTTTGCTGCCATTCATTTTTTATGGGAACTTATGACTAGCAATCAGACCAAGTGTTCTATAATTTTTGAGTAGTACTGCAGAGTCAGTATAGGCAAGGGGACAATAATTCCAAAGAAAGGTTAACATTGATTCATGGTCTTCATACATTCTCCGGGGTCTAGTATTATGGAACTTTTATTACTTAGTAATGTAATTCCAAAACTAGAGAAAAACACAAAGACTTTCTAGTCCTAATCAATAGCATCAATTTATTTCAACATTTCAGAAGACCCATTGTATTATCATTGGGTACAAAGTCTTCATCAGCACAAATGACAGCCTTTTGAATATAGTATTCATGAGTTGTCAAGAGTCAAAAAAGCAAAATCATGCTTTGTTTACCAGATGTCTAGTGATGAACCTCTATGAATGTAATGAGACTGGTAAAAATGTTAGTCACAATCTATCACCAAGTCTGTCCTCGAAGACTTTCTAGATTGTAGGAGCTGACAAAGCTTGTGCTCTACTGTTACAGTTTCTTAAGCTTACCTTTACTCCACGATGAGGCATCAAAAAGAGACTTTAATAGAAGAAAGCATCATTGAGAAGGTACAAATGCAACATGGTGTCAGGGAAACAGGAGATATCTGTGGGGGATGAATACTTCCCTGGTATATTACCCTTATTGCTACTGCTTCTCTGTAGTCCTTTGTGCCTCTCCAGTTAAATCAGAGGATTTTCCTTTAAACATATGAAAAACAATGTCTTTTACATTTAGAATAGACACCTTTATCTAATTCTTCTGTGATCACCTTTAAGTCCCATAAATGAATCCTGAAACCAAATAAATCTTGAGAGCAGCATCTTATGAAACTGTCATGGCCTCTCTCCTCCTGACATAACTTGCAGATCATGAGATTGAAGATGATACAATACAGATGGTTCTATCCTTTCCATTTTCCAGTCTTGTTTGTGTCCATCTCAATCCTCAGAAAAAGATTTTGTAGACTGCCTTTGTTTGAAATGCAGGCTCTGGAGTTGAGACCTAAATTCAAATCCAGCTTCAGACACTTATTAGCTGTGTGACTGTAGGAAGGTCCCTTGAATTATGCCTGCCTCAGTTTCCTCATTTGTAAAATGAGCTAAAGAAGGAAATGGCAAACCACGCGAGTCTCTTTGCCAAGAAAACCCAAAATGGGGTCATGAAGAGACAGACAAAATAGAAAAAACTCAACAACAAACCTTTGAAAATCACTTGCTTCTTCTGAATCACAGATTCTTCATCTTTCAAATGGAGATGACAATAGTTGTTTACTATCTAACAGGAGTAACTTATTATTTACTTTATTTTAGAAATCATTCTTTTACTTCTTAGCTCAAAAATCTTTAGCAGTTTGATTTTGATTGAATAATTAAATCCAAACTCCTCTGGCATTTAAATCCCTTCATAAACTGCTTCCAGCCAATCTTATGAAGTTGATTGCACATTTATCACCAGCATCCCAATTCCTCAAGGATTTCATGGTCCAGATAAATTGGTCTTCACTGCTGTTTTCTGTATAGAGAAGCAGCACTAAGGTGCTACCTCATACTCATTAGACTGGCAAAGATGACAGAAAGAAGAAAAAAGAAGTAAGAGGAGAAGATTGAGAAGAAGAAGAGAAGAAGGAGGAGCAAAAGGAGGAGGAAGGGGAAAAGAAAAAGGAGGAGGAAGAGGAGATGGAGGAAGAGGAGGAAGAAAAAAAGAGGAGGAGGAGGAGGAGGAGGAGGAGAAGGAGGAAAAGGAGGAAGAGAAGGAGAAGAAGAACAAGAAGAAGAACAAGAACAAGATTATAGAGATTATAGCTGTTGGAGAGGCTGAAGACAAACGGACACACAAATGTAGTGATGATCAAACTATTTAGGCACAATAATTCAGTATTAATCAATGGTCCAGCCATTCTGAAGAACAATTTAGAAATATCCCCAGAAAGTCATTAAATTATGCATATCCTTTGACCCAGAGATAATATTATTAAATCTATATACATTCCCACCCCCCCAAACAGAAAAAGTTTCCATAGGTATAGTAACTTTTTGTAATAATAATTAGAAACTAAGGGAGGAAAGTTGGGACTTTCTCAACTAAAAATATTATGTCTATGTGACTAAAAAAATTATGTCTATGTGATGAAATATCATTATGCTACAAGCATAATTTAAAAGAAACCTGGGAAGATTTATATGAAGGGATAAACTAAGAAGAATTAGGAAACTGATTTATACAATAATGGCAACATTATTGTGACTTTGAAAAACTTGAAAAGTCAAGACTTCAAGAGGACTAATGATGAAACATGCTACTCACCTCCTAAAAGAGAAGTGTTGAATTCAGGAGGAAGAATATTATACAGATTGTTATTAATGTGACCACTATGGGAATTCTTTTTACTTGAGTGTGCATATTTCTCACAGAAAGACATCTGTTTTTAATTTTTTCCAGTGGAATCAGGCAAAGATAAGGACATATTAGCAAAAATTTAAAGATAAAGAAAAGATGGTCACTGAAACATCTTTTTTCTTAATTTTTAAAAGCATAGAAAGAAGGTCAGAAAGAATCAGAGAAAATCAGGACAGCTTCGAGAGCAAGGTGAATTTAATTATATAATTTATATAATTGTATTATATAATTATAATAATATATTATATAATTTCATACACAAACACATGTATATATTATATATGCATTATACATATACACACATACATATAGGCATGTATATAGAGATGGATATACATATACATAGATAATATATATGTGTATAATATGTATATCCATACATGACATTGCATCCCCTGCCTCTGATTTTGCACAGGCTATCCCTCAGGCCTGGCATAATATCCCTACTCATCTCTGTCTCTTCAAAAGACTCAATTCAAGTACCATCTTCTATGGGAAAACTTTTCCAGTTCTTCTTCATCTCAATGCCTCTATTAATTATTTCCTATGTAACATGTATTTACTGTTTTTTTCATAGAGTTGTTTGCATGCTGTCCCCATTAGGTAAAGAGCTTCTTGAAAGCAGCTATTATTTTTTGTCTTTCTCTGTATTTCCAAGGTTTATCATAATTCCTGGCACATAGTAGCTACTTAATTAATGTTTATTGACCTTCAATTGTTCAACAACCTCCTACAAAGGCTTCATTCTTGATTCCCCTAGTTGCCATATGTCTCTACCAAAAGTCACTTTTGCATCTATCGTGGATATATCCTGTATTCACTCA
Organism: Sarcophilus harrisii; assembly: GCF_902635505.1. Taxonomy (NCBI): domain Eukaryota; kingdom Metazoa; phylum Chordata; class Mammalia; order Dasyuromorphia; family Dasyuridae; genus Sarcophilus; species Sarcophilus harrisii. Next base: position 613,320,044 of record NC_045426.1, on the reverse strand, counting down.
TCTGTGTATGTACCATATCCTATCCCCACTCCCATAGAATACAAGCTCCTAGATATCAAATTTTTTTTTTTCTTTGTCTGACCAATTCCTATCACATTGGGCATTTAGTAGCTGCTTAACACTTGCTGATTGATTCATTTACATCTTACTAAACCCTGAAGGCATCACTTCATTATTTAGAAAATAAAGATTAGTGCTTAAAAGGATGACCCTGAATCCTCAAGGAAAATTTACCTTAAGCCCAATATTTTATTCTATTGGAAGCAAACATGGGGTATATTTCAGAGACAGTTTCATTAATAATGATTAAAATGAAAACACAGAACTCCAGATCACTCATTCTTCATGTTGGAGCCTGGTTTCCTCTCTCTAATGTGATTTATATGAAGTTTCTCAGCCTCTGACAATCTGGTTTCTGTTCCCAACACTCTGCTGAACCTAAAAATATCTTTGGCTTATTTACTTATTGAGAAAGCAAAATGTTCTTATATGGAAAGTCTCACCCTCAACCTAACTAGATAAATGAGGCTTTGCTGCATTTTGAATGCATGAAGCAACAAACTTCTTTTCTATTCTATATGCTTGTTGTTATAATTCCTGACATGTAGCTTTGTTTTGCCAATAGTATCAGACAAAAAAACAAACTCTGAGTCCTAGTTTTCTAGGCCTTAATGAAGGAAACAAGTTGCTTTTTTTTTTAAAACAGAGTTAGGTGTGATAGTGATATTGGGACATAGATTGTGTGATTTTCCAGTTCCTACAAACATACTTTCCTGCTTAGAGAGCTCATTGTACCTTGCCCTAATTAAAGAGCTTTAAAAAATATATGATACATGCCTCATCTTACCTTACCCAGGTCAGAGGTTTAGCCAGGGAAAAATCAGGGGGGAAAAGAGAAACATGTTCAGGCATTTGTATTCTAAGCTGATAGCAAGAAACTAAAATGCACACAAGATGATCACCATCATAAGGAGATGTCTCAGACTAGGTCAAAGCAGAAGACATGCTCTAAAATATTTAACAAGGTACACTTCCTGAAACAGGAAATACAGAAAAAGCAAAGTAAAACAGTCTAGTCTGAGCACAGTTGTCAAGAAAATGATTTGTCTTATCAGGTGTTAGGGTCAAAATATCTGTGTTAGGATCTTGGCTCTGGCACTTAGAAGATGTGTGACCTTAGGCAGTTCAGTGCACTTCAGACTCAATGTCCTAATCTGTTAAATGGGTGTAATAATACATTGCCTGTTTCACAGGCTTCCAAGGAAATCCCTTTGTAAACTGTAAGACAATATAATGTGAGATAGTATTATTAACATCAATCTCAAACTTGGTACTATCATTTATGCTATAGTGATATAAAAAGGACATCTTCCCTGGCCCCCCAACCTCCAGACCCTTTATAAAAAAAATAGTTATTAATTCTAGTTTGTCCTGGACAATACTCATCCTTCAAAAATTGGAGAAATGATAATGGTAAAGAAAAAAATTACCTAGGGACTGAATTATATCAATTACTCTGATATTAAAAGTAATGGAGTTACTATCATTTACCATTTGCATTTTCAAATGTGTCCTGCAATAGAAAAGGAGAAGCAAGTTAGCAGAGTAATCCTTCATAATATAGTTTATGTTATAGTAATGTTATAGTCTAAACAGCAACCAAAGCAGAATAAATAGTCAGCTAAGTGGTACAGTGGATAGAATGCTGGAGCTGGAGTCAGGCAGACCCAAGTTCATCTTCTGCCTCAAATACTTCCAAATTGTGTGACTCTGGACAAGTCACTTAATTTTTGTCTGCCTCAGTTTTCACATCTGTAAAAATATGGAGAGTAATTACAGAGCACATGTCGTGGGTATGATGTCAATCATGTTTGTTCTTCAAATATAGTCCTACCCATTTTCTCCAGCTGATCTGCGCTCTCTCTCTCTCTCTCTCTCTCTCTCTCTCTCTCTCTCTCTCTTTCTCTCTTTCTCCTCTTTCTCCCTCCCTCTTTCCCTCCCTCCCTCTCTCTGTTCTCTCTCTCTCTCTCTCATTTGGTTGCAAGCACACCCAGGTCTTTTTTCATCCTTACAAAACCTTCAGTGAATCCTATCATCCCTGTAAACTCAGTTCCTCCTTTTCTCAGTGATGCATCTTGAGAAAGTTGTTTATGCTCGTTGCCTTTACTTCTCACAATTTCTTCTAAACATTCTATAACCTGATTTCTGACCTGATCACTCATTAAATGACCCTCTCCAAAATCATTGATGATCTTTTAATTAGTAATATGATTATCTTTTCTTAATATTTATCCTTCTTGACCTTTTTGTAGCCTTCCACATTAGACCATCCTCTTTTCTTGGACACTGCCCTTCAAGTTTTGGTGGAACTATTCTCCCTTAATTCTTATTCCATCTTCTTTCAGTCATTCCTTCCTAGACTCTTTTCAAATCATCATTTGATTTGATGACATACCCCAACTCTCTATTCTGGGTTCTCTTCTCATCTTTCTCTATACTGTCTTTCGTGGTTATTTCATTGGCACCGATAGTTTTAATGATCAGCTCTACAATAATGACTCATAGATTTCTATTTCCACCCCTAGTCTATCTCCTGAACTTGATATTACATTCTAAAATAATATTTCATATCCATTGGCTCTTTTAACTGTTTCCTCCTTCTGTTAATTATTTCTTCTTTATTCTATATATAACTTCCTTTGTATACTTTTGTTTGCAAGTTGTCTCCCTCATTAGATTGTAAGCATCTTAGAGATAGGGTCTGTCTTTTACCTCTTTTTGAATCCTCAGCACTTAGCATAGTATCTAGCACATAGCAAGTGCTTAATAAATGTTTATTAAACTGAACTGAATTGCCATAGACACTTCAAATTCAAATACCCAAGAGTTAATTTATTATCTTTCTTCCTCTCCTTTCTCCCCTCTCAAAAAAAAATTGCTAATGACTTAGTGAAGGGAATTCAAGGTTAGGAATCAGGAGACCTAGAATCTAGACCTAGTTTTGCTTTAAATCTGCTGTATGACTTTAGGAAAGTAAGCTAAATTTTTTGCTTTTCAGTTTCCTCACTTGGAAAATGGAATGATAATCCAACCATCTTTATGTTACCCAATGAGATATTATTTGTTAAAAAAAAAAAAAAAGCTTTGAAAAACATTATCCAAATTATCATTATATTTTCTCTTTAATTTGTTCATATGCATGAAGTCATCAAGTTGGATCCAATAAATGTTCCTGCATCTCTGAAAGCCCCTGCAGTTCTGTGCCAGATAAACTCACCTAATAATTATGAATGAAATGAAATATTTTAGTGCATTTAGAGAACTAGAAAAATTGCAGTGATGATGATGATGATGGTGATAGTGATGATGATGGTGACGATGGTGACAGTCAAAAAAGTTCCTTTTCCTTTCATTTGCCCTGTGATATTTGAATGGTGCATGGTAGTAGAAAGACACATAGAATGGAAATCAAGAGATCTGGGTTCTAGTTCCGGTTCTGTCACTAATTGTTTTGCCTTGGTTAAATAATGTTACTACCTTGTTTTAGAAATATTTCCATCACAGAGGCTTCAGAGGCATTAGCAGCAGGAAAAAAAAAAAAAAAAAAGATGAATGATGGGGAAAGAAAAGATTAATGGCGGAATATTTCAGCACTAAAGAGGAGTACAGAGCCAAGGTAATAGGAACTTTGTGACATTGTGCTTCTTTTTGGGATAATGAAGCAATGGAATTATCGGGAATATTTAAGAAGTAGGGGGGAAAGGTTGTTATTGGAACAAGTAAGTTTTACTAGGCTGGCCTATTTTTGGTCTCAGGTATTAAGAATGAGAGTAAAATCCAGGCAAGGCAGGATATGAGAAGGCTACTTCTTCATTTTCTCATTTTCTCAAGAATAAATTTCCTTATTATGGAGTAACATGTTTTGGCTTCTTTTCCTCAGTATGATAAATTTCAAGGAAGCAGCAGATGGGAAATGTTTATCAATTTTCTTTCCCTGCATTGTCAATATCCTGCTGTCAATGTTCAGTACCTGTATGGCAGGAGGTCAGGACTCCAATTAGGTCACAATCTGTGATGACAAGTTTCACAGAAAACTTCAGCTATATATTGATATGATACTACTTTTGAGATTCCCTCCTCCACTTCCAAGTACACCAGGCTTGCTCTTATGCTTGTGGGAATATAGATTTGGAAAAGAAAGAAACCTTGGAGGTAATCTGGTTCAATACCCTAATTTTACAGATGATGACAAAAATTCTAAGAGGAAACTAAGTGACTAGCTTATATTCATAAAGACTGAAAATATTAGAGCCAAGATTCAAGCCTTTGTTTTCTGACTTGATCCAATATTCTTTCCATTTCCCAACACTGTCTACCAACTTCTTCATCCAGAAAATAAGGCAGTTACATTAAATTATCACAAGCATCCTTTCTATGATACTGTATGTTGTTGTGTGATCCTATGATTCTCACAGATAGGAAAAAGTATAATTATCAACATATGCTCTGCAATGCATAAAATACTTATAACCATGGGAAGACTTTTATCTCTATTTTGCTATTATCCAAACCTTGTTCATCTTCCATGGTCCACCTCCTCCCAAAAGCTCTCTCTTCCTACTCCTGCCCACACTCAATTTCTTTGATCCCTGAACAACTAACCCACTTTACACTCAATACCACAGTTGAATCCTTCATTAATCTTTTATTGTTTTTAAGTATTAGGTTTGTTATCTGAACGATGTTGTATATTCTTTGACCATATTTTATATTTCTATATATTTTTACAATGCCTAGCACAGTGTATTAAGCATATAGTGGGTGCTCAGTAAACCCTTATGAATTAACTAGTTGATTGTCTCTACACTACCTATAACTTAGACTGTGGCAGCCAAGCAGTTAACAGCTCAGATGGAGTTAGTCAACCATGGTTTCAAAAGCCCCTTTCAAATAATGAAGCTCCAGATATTCTTCCTAATGATATTCTCCTCTCAGTAAATTCAGGTTTTGCTCACAGGAGTAATGAATTAATTAGTTAATGTGGGTGAAAAGCACTTTGAAGTTGTAAAGTGCCCTGTACAAATACTGAGGGAATGAACTGTGAACAACTAAATAGGATACTCCACCTGACAGCAAGGAATTCTCATCTTTGTCTGTACCCTGGAGACTTTCAGCGAATAAAATCTAAGTTCGATTTCAGAGGGGAACCAAAGGAAGAAGAAACCCCAATTGGAAAATTTGGCCTCATAAAGTACCCAGAAGAGCAACTGATACAATATAAATAGCCAAGACTATCTGTCAATGAAATAATAAGAGCCCACATCTATCTAATCCTGCCCAGTTTATACAGTATCTTCTCCCCAGTTATGTGAAGAGATAGTGCAAGTATTGTTGGAATTATTAAAGTTCTTTACATTTTTTCCTCTGTAAAATTAGGGTTTAGAAACTTGATGCCCTCTTAATCTATAGTCTTTTAATCCGTAAAATGTGAAATAAAGAAAAAGGTATTATACATCCATTTTGCAGATAAGGAAACAGGCTCATAAAGGAAAAGTTATTCAGACCAGGTATTATAGCTTTTAAGTAACTGGTCTAGAACTAAAATTCAGCGTATTTGATTCTAAACCTAATTATTATACATTGTGTTGACTCAGATTGTTGAAACTAAGATATGAATGACTGTCACTTTTCCCAGAGAAATGATGGATCATCATGGGGAAATATGAAGCATCATCTAATAAGTGTTGAGGATTTGGGAGATAGGACAAAAAAAATTTCCCAAAAGTCTTATACTTATCAAAGTGTGATCACTAACTCCTCCATGTTGTATAAAGCTAAACCAATAAAAGTCCTCCAAAATATTTGAGGATAAAATGAGTTGTATTTGTTTTAAGTCACATTAAGATCATTTATTTCAATAGACATTTATTAAGCACTAAAATTTGCAAGTAATTTTTCTAATCAAAAGATAAAATAATTAAATATTCACTACTTCACTAATATCAATACCTTATGAGAGTATTAGATTTGGAGTTCAGGTAGATGAATTCAAATTTTGGTTTTTCTAATTACTTTTTGATTGGTCAAGTAATTTCCTCTATATGAATCTCAGTTTGATCAGCTATATAATGGTTGTAAGGAAGGGAGAATTGTAAAGGATGATCTTTAATTGCTCTTCCAGCAATAATGTCATGATTCTATACTTTTCCTTACATTTCATAGTTTATGATTCTATGAATTCTTTATTAGCTTGGTCAAGAGCACTTAGGTGATGCAGAAAGTATAATGTCCATCTGGAGTCAAGAAGACTCATCCTTCTGAGTTCAAATCCAATTTTAGATGACATTTACTAGCTGTGAGATCCTGGGCAAATTGTTTAACCCTGTTTGCCTCAGTTTCTTTACATGTAAAATGATCTGGAAAAGAAAATGGCAAGTCACTCCAGTATCTTTGCCAAGAAAACCCCTAATGAAGACACAGGAACTCAAACATGACTGAAACATCTCAACAAAAATCTTGACCATAATCTAAACTGTCTGTGCTTCAGTTTTTTTCCACTGTAACATAAAGTAGATGGTAGATATGATCTCTAATATCCCGTCTAATCTCCCCAATTTTTCCTTACATTTTGTAGCCTCTAGTTCTATGAATCTTGGCTTGACTGCTCCCTGCCTCTAAAACCTTGATCAAGTCTCTTGTGGCCTTGTTTTCCTCATCTTTAATATAAAATGAGCAATATCTATGATATCAAATGTTCTATCCAGCACTAACATCTATTATAAAAGACTTTAAGGAATAATGAAAATAACACGAAGAGGAAATAATCTTTCCATTTCAATTGTCTGTTGTGCTCAAATAACTTAAACTTCTTTCCACAATTACATTACTGAAGTTCTAAAATGCAGGTCATCTTCTGTATTGAAAAATGCACTGGATCAACAAATAGAAGACCAGGATCTAAATTCTGGCTCTGGTATTAATTAGTGGTTTAATCTTGGCTGACATTCCTGGGCCTCAATTTCCTTATGTGTAAAATTAAGATATTAGACAAAATGATTTTCAATGCCATTCCTAGCCCCAAGAGTCTATGATTTCTAGGATATTTAAAAATATGTTTGTCATTCAGAGAAAAACGAAGAAGTAACAATGATGATGATGATGATGACAATGTTGATGATGATGATTTATCTTCCTGAATTCAAATTGACCTCAGACAGCTGTGTGACCCTGGGCAAGTCACCACTTCAGTATCTTTGGCAAAGAAATCCCAAATGGAAATAGCGATCAATGCAAATTATATAAGGAAATGATGAAAAATGCACAATACTTCAGAGCAGAATGCCTAAACTTCTCACCTACAGAATAGTTGATATAAGCTTATAACAAAAATTATACAGGAAAATTTCTCTAAAATAAACTAAAAAGGCAAATATCCAAACTACAAATATAAACTTCAGAATATTTTGGAACATTCTATTGACGTTGATTGCTGGAACTAAAGCATCATTACAAGTACAACTGTTGTCCATGATAATCCAGTCATAACACTGATCCCATAATAATGATGATAATAACTAAAATTTATATAGCACTTAATATATGCCAAGCATTATGCCAAGCAATTCACAATTATTATCTTATTTGATCCTTACAACAAACCTGGAAGATAGGTGCTATTAAATTATAGTGCTATAATATTATCCCAGTTTTACAGATGGAAAAACTAAGGCAGAGTGTAGATGTCTGGTCCAGAGCCATATTTCTAAATAAATGTTTGAGGCCAGATTTAAATTCAATTCCTCCTAACAGCATTCTATTCACAGTGCTGCCTAACAATCCTTATTAAAAAAAAAATCACATACAGTAATAATTTTTTTCAACATATGACTCAAGGCTAAATTCATATAACATCTGAAGCATCATGAAATTAAAAGCTTTCAAAATATATAGGCCAAATAGAAGTAAAGATTCATTCATCCCCCATAATTCTGTCTACTACTGGAGTTATACTAATCAGGCACTCAGTGAACCTGCAAGAAATAAGTTTACATCCTAGCACTATTATTCAACTACCCAAAGTAATTATTTTATTCCCTTGTCAATTCAATAGTCTATACAATGATAAATAGAAAAGGAATAATCTAGGCAAAGTGCATTAATCCAGGGATATTTCTATCCAAATCACACCAAAAAAAGATCAAAATGAGATAATAATGTCAATAATGTGCAATTGATATGTCACTAGAAATAATAGAAAAGTTATCCTTAAGGAGCCCAAATTTATTCATCAATATAGCAAAATTATGTAAACTTTATAACATACAACTAAAGATGACAAAAACATAATACCTACTGAATACCTAGACATAATCAAGTGGCAAAATTATTCCCCAAAAGCTCAATAAACTTCATAAACTAACTGACTATAAATCATCACTAATCATAGCTTCATAACACCGAGTTTTTCAAATGTAGTTTACTTCTGGGTGAACTTGTATTGAAAACATAAATGTCAACATTCCCTTGTTATTTCAATAAATAATCCAAAGTAAAGCCAGTGTATCATCAGAGACAAAGTTGTCACAATCTATCAGACATCACTTTTCTCCCATAAAAATTCAAGAATATTTAAAATAGATATTGAATCCATAATAAATGTTCATAAATTCCTAAACTATATGTCATGAAAAACTCAACATACAGATTTAGCTGAAGAAATCAAAACAGAATGACATATCTATTCCTATTATTGTATTTTCTGCTTTTGAAGTCATACAACAATGCTTTCAATGAATCCACTGGTGAATTTGCATCCAAATTATTTTTTCTAATACCCAAAAAAATTTCACTTCATACATCTGATCAATAGCTCATAGACCATTCAAGAAAAATTATAAGATGGTGACATCCCCAGATTGTTTCTATTTGAATTCCATAAATTAATAATGTGAGATGAACAAAAAGGAGAATGATAATAATAATGATGACGACAGTATATGAGGTGTTCAAAATATGCTCTATATGTTTTCCCATTAAGTCTTCACAACAACCCTATATAGTATGTACTATAGGTAGTTCCATGCCCAGTGTAATGATTTTTTTTAAATGAGACTTAGGGATTTAATTTAACTTCCCACCTTACTTCCTTTGTATAAAATATTCCCATAAAATATCCCTCCTCACTTTAATCCATTGTAATTCCTAATTTAGGGGTGGAGCCAAGATGAGAGAGAGGAGACCGGTCTTTGCCTCAGATCAACATCAGATCAAACCTCTGAATGGGTTTTGGAGTGACAGGACCCACAAATATTTGGAGTATAATGAATTTCCGGGAGAAGATATTTTGGAAGAACTTCAGAAAAGATGTCTCAATGGGAGGAAAATAGTGTTGCAGGCCAGCACAGGTCCGGTGCAGTGAAGTACAGAGAGACTCAGAGCAGAGAAGATTCTGTGCTGGGAGAATCTAGGGGGAGGCTCATTGCCAAAATACAGCAGCATTTTCTACTCTGTCTTGGTTCAGAAGCCAGTGGGTCAGCAGACCAGCTGTGAGATATCCAACACAACTACAGAAGGCAAATAGTGCATAACATGGGACTTGATTCCACCACCATGGGAAAAAAGCCAGCAGCACCAGCCCCAGGGCAGTGTGAAGCTGCTACTGTCCATAAAGGAAGCTTGGGGACAATATCCCTTTTACCCTATGAGCAGACTTCAACCTTTGAAAATGAGCAAAAAAAAGGGGGGGGGGGAGTTATGAATCATAGATAGTTTTATGGAAACAGAGAAGAACAGAAGTCAAACCTTGATGAAGCCTCAAAGAATGATATGAATTTGGTCTCCATCTCACAAATCTCTCTTGGAAGAATTGGATCCTTGGGGGGAAAAAAGCATCTTAAAAGAGAATCAGAAGAAAAATGGAGAAAAGAAATGAGAGCTCTGAAAAAGAAAACAGAAACTATCTGAAGAAAATCACTCCTTAAAGAATAGGTTTGGCTAACAAAGATGATATCATTAGCTACCAGTCTTGAGAAAACTACATAGCATCATACTACATAAAGTGCTAAGCCTAAAGTCTAGAAGATCTGAGTTCAAAGTTGGCCTCATGAATTTACTAACTAGCTCAATGTTCCTGGGCAAGTCACTTAATCTCTGTCTACATCAGTTCTCTCAACTGTAAAATGAAGATAATGATAGCACCTGCCTGACAGGGATTTTGTAAAGATCAAATGAGATAATATTTGTAACTCACTTAGCTCAGTGCCTGGAATAAAACAGGTGCTATAAAAATGATAACTAAGAAGATGGAGGAGGGAAAGGAGAAGGAAAAGGAGGAGGAGGAGGAGGAGGAAGACGAGGAGGAGGAGGAGGAGGAGGAGGAGGAGGAGGAGGAGGAGGAGGAGGAGTTTTAGTCTTAGTTTCTCTGTGCTTTCTCCCACCAACTCCTCTATTCCAGAGAAAGGAAGACGCTTAGGGTTATAAAATTGAAGAATCTGATGTCCCAAAATTATTTGATAGTCAAGAAAATGACAATTATGAAATATTCTAAAAGAAATGTTGAACAGATTGATTTCAGAAAAGCCTGGAAGGACTTACATGAATTGATGCTAAGTGAAGTGAACAGAACCAAAAGAACACTGTACAATATAACAAGATTATGTGATGGTCAACTAATGAACTTGGCTCTTTTCAACAATGAGATGCTCCAAGACAATTTCCATAGACTTGTGGTGCTATCCGCATCCAGAGAGAGAACTAGAGAGATTTAATATGGATCAAAGCATAGTATCTTCACCTTTTTGGTTATTATTCTTTGCTTGTTTTTGGTCTTTTTTTCTCATGTTTTTATTTTCCTTTTGTTAAGTTTTTTTTTTTTTTTATGCAGCATGTTGAATAAGGAAATAAGTTTATAAGAATTGTGTGTGTATATTTAATCTATATTGGATTATTTTATTTCAATGGGAGGGAGAGATGAAGAAAAATTTGGAATACAAGATATTACAAAGTGAATGATAAAATATATTTTCATATATTTGGGAAAATAAAATGCTATTAAAATAATAAGAGAAAAAAGAAATATACAAAAAATAAAAGAAAATTACCATTTTCAAGCTTATAGATTAGCCTTCATAAATGGACACTTGGGAAATATATGAAGCCGTCATACACTTTGGAAAGGTCTCTGGCAAAAGGATTCAAGCCCATGAGCAGGAAGAGGTACTTAGAACTAAGAATTTTCTGCTGAGATAAAAGAAACCTCAATAGCCAAAACTCAGTACAAACAAAATAAAAGAGGTTTTTGTTTGGATAGTTAGTTTGGGGGATTTTCTTGGTATTTTTGGTTTTACTGGTTCACAAGCAAGTCTTTTTTAAGAGAACTATTTTTTTAAGTTTATAGGCTATATAAGAAAGAAAGAGGGAAAAAGAGAGAGAAAGAAAAAGAAAGAGAAAAAGAAAGAAAGAAAGAAAGAAAGAAAGAAAGAAAGAAAGAAAGAAAGAAAGAAAGAAGAGAGAGAGAGAGAGAGAGAGAGAAAGAAAGAAAGAAAGAAAGAAAGAAAGAAAGAAAGAAAGAAAGAAAGAAAGAAAGAAAGAAAGAAAGAAGGGAGGGAGGGAGGGAGGGAGGGAGGAAGGAAAGAAGGAAGGAAGGAAGGAAGGAAGGAAGGAAGGAAGGAAGGAAGGAAGGAAGGAAGGAAGGAAGGAAGGAAGGAAGGAAGAAAAAGAAAGGCCTTTTCTGATAATCAAGGCTAAAAGCTGGAGGCAGAAGAAATACAATAGAAACTATCTGGTGGCTGACTAGGAGCAGGGCAGTAATATTAACAGGAAACATCAGGTCGCAGCAGGTAGAAGATAGAATGGATAGAGCACCAAACTCAGGAGGACCTGAGTTCAAATTTGACCTCAGACACTTGCCACTTACTAGCTGTGTGACCCTGGGCAAGTTACTTAACCCCAACTGCCTCACCCCCTCCCCCAAAAAAGATGTTACCTCATAACATTTGAGAACCTGAGCTTCTGTTCCCCTTCCATGCATGTATTCTGGTCATACATGCTCCTTACACATGTACTGCTTCAAGCATTTGTGTTATCTATATATGCATCCTATGTATATGCCTCTCTATCCTGCACATTTTTTCAAACATCATTTAATATGGCTTAGCAATCATATCTGCCAGTTCTTTCAGTCCCTCTGGATATAGTTCGTCTGAGTTGCCAAATTGAATTTATCAAAAGCAAATGGGAGTTCTCTTACCATCCTCTGACTTATTTAGGGTATCAACTCCCTGTTAGTCTTTTTTTTTTTTTTTCATTTTTCCTAAGCAAGGGTCATTCTCCTTTGGTAGAGAAAACAAAACCAAAAAAAAAAAAAAAATGAAGAATTTTACCTTTTTTCTGCTGTCTGAATCATCCTATCTACCCCAAGGAACGGGATTATCCTTTCTTTGATCCTCTTTCCCAGTATAGATTTTTTAAAATAAAAACTTGTTGTTTTTAAGCTTCCCTTGCCAGCCTCAGCTCATTCTGAGACTTAGTACTGATTATACTACTTTTACAGGATGCTGCCTTGCTTTTATATTCATCCACTTTTAATGGTCTTTGCTTTTATCTTCTGTGTACATCTTTTTAAAAATCTGAATTGTTTACTGTGTTTTCTCTGCATCCACACTAATAATATTTTTCCATAGATAACTGGATAGTATTCTATTTTCCTTCTCTATTAGAATTATTTCCTTGTTCTGTCTTCAGAATTTCATTCTTAAGTTTCCCATTTTTCTTGGGCTTCTTTCCCCCTAGATAATATTGATCCATAGAATCCTTGAAATCTGTGCCCCACCCTAGCCACCAGTCTAGAAAGAATGTCAAATGAAACTGACTTTCATCTCCTTCTATCATAAATTCTAGGAATTTTGGGAATGAATGGTCACTTTCCCCTGATGCTTTTATTATTTCAGTCACAGCAATGAGTTTCTCTCTATATTAATAACAATCAGTATAGGATTTCCCCTTGTTAATTTCACTTCCTTATAAAAGATGCAATTATAATTAAGGCGAGGCAAGAAGGTATTAGCTGTTCTGCATTTGGCATACATATACAGTGAGAGACAGTTCTAACAGATGCTTGGATAATTGATATGGCTCATCACTACTATATCACGCTTTTCTTCTCGGCTTCTGATCAGATTCATGAACTCTTCATTTATCTCTTTTCCAGCCAGGTGGTCTATCATATATTCTGATGACAAAATCATGTCTGTTTATCTCTCCATTGATGTTTTACCCAAATGCTATCCATTTGGGATAGCTTCCCCCTCTGGCTCCTAGATTTCCTCATGTGAGAATACGTTTTTAAGATATGCTACCCACTATTACTTCCATTTTTATCTATTTTCTTGCTTACATACAAGTCATAACCAGAATCTTCTTTTGAATTTCACCCTACCACATCTCAATGATAATTTTGATTTCTTTTCATTAGGACTTGTTTCCTGAACATGCATGCACACATAGACACATGTTATACACATATTTGTGCATATATATATGTTTGGTTTCGCTCAGTCATTTTCCATTGTTTTTGCTTCTTCGTGACCAAATCAGTGAATGCATGAATGAAAAAGCATTTATAAAGTGCTTACTACATAGATAGCAAGAAATATTTTTCTATTTTTGTTATCAAGTCAACAAGTAGCTATTTCAGTAGTCCTGAGCAAGATTCTTCATTTCTTTCTTTGAGTTATGCTAGAAAATCTCTCAGCCAGTAGCTTCTATGGATCTATTATATCATTACATAGAGTCCATGAAGCTACTTCTTCCTCTGAGAATCTAGTTTCTTTTTCTTCAGAAAGAGCTTCAAGTCTCAAGATTTTATTTGTCTTTTTTCTCTCTTTCCTTTTTGTGAAACACCATTTTACTCTCCAATCTCTTGAAAAAGGTTGTCTCTCTTTCCCTACCTTAGAGCCCTTTTCCCCCCACTAAAACCACATTTCAATTTCCTTCAGGCAGAAGTTGTAAACATCAAATATTCAATACAAAATAGTGAAAAATTATCCATACTGTTTGAGATTTTCATCTTTATATTTTTTCAACTTCTTGTGGGTGTTCACACCTTGCCTTAAAAACATTCCTTATGACATTTACAATAAAGCATCCCCTCTTAACAAATTGACAGTCCTATCCAGCTAGGCAGTTAGGTAGGACAATGAATTTGGTGCTATAGTTGAAATCAGGAAGATCAAATCCTGACACTACCTAGCTGTGTGACCTTGGAGTAGTTTTTAAAAAGTTAATAGTAGCACCATTTCTAGAGTTGCTATGAGGACCAAATGGAAATGATATATATAAAACACTTTGCAAACTTTCCAAATGTAATACATACTTAACTATAAATATTGAAATAGATAGGTAGTACAATAAAAGGGCACTGGGCCTGGAGTCAGGAAAACTGAGCTGAAATCCAGCCTCATCCATGTACTAGCTAGGTGACCTTGGAGAAGTCTTTTAATCTCTGCCTCAGTTTCCTCAGCTGTAAAAGGAGGATCACAATAGCATCAACCTGTCAAGATTATGGTCAGATAAGTTAGTATTACAGTAGATGGCAACATCACCCGCAGGGGTGGGAGCTAGCATGTTGTATGGGTCTGGCAGTATTTTGGCCACTTTGACTAGACCCTAGAATGCATGAAGGGGTACGCTAATGAAGAGATGCTCTTGTAGGTGTCTATTCAAAGGACTAAACATAGTTATTCATTTCATTTTTTTTAAATACCCAACCCTGGTTGCTGGGGAAAATCACCAAGACATGCAGAGACAACTGAAGTCCAGGACAATTACTTAATACTTATCTATATTCTGAAGCAAGCTAAATGAAGGAACAGGATGCTGGGGGGTAGTATAAAAGCAGCAACACGGTCATCCATATGGTCCTCGCAGAGCAATCCTATTGTGCTCATAATGTGCTTCCAGCCTGGCCTCTGCAGTCAGCAACAGGCAGCACTTAGCAGCTTAGCTGAACAGATGACTCGCATGGCCTTTAATGGCTGGGGGTTTTATGATAGAGGGCAATGTTGTTTGGCAGTCTAGCAAGACATTTGTGGCAAGAAAACTTTCAATATCATTGGCCGAGTAGAGAAGTTTGAACATTGGGGTTAAGACCACAAGTGGGCTTTAGAAATGGGAAAGTTTGAGGGATCCATGGCCCCTAGCTTGGGTAGATTGGGACATCTGTGTGCTGCTAACTGATTAACTTTGTTAGACAACTGCAGTTGACTAAAAAACTGTTAGTTTTTAATTCTGTATCTTGTTTATTTTTTAAGTGACAGTTGCTCTAATCAAGAGGTCTTTGAAATGGAAGGAGTCTCTCTCAGCATTGGTGGGTCCAATAAAGCCCTACCACAAAGGCCAAAGACTGCAATATAAAATTAGTAAGGAAAAACAGATTGGAGCCAGATTGGTAAAATATTAAATGTCAAGTGTAATAATTGGTATCTTATCCTAAATGAAACTACTGATGCTACTGAAGCTCCTTCAACATGGACTATACTCAGCAGAATCCTTGATGGACTCCAAAGACCCATAGTCACATATATAGAACTATAGGTGAGAAGGAAAACCCTTATTCTGGGGGACTCTAGAGTGCTACCCTAGGAACAAGGGGACTTTTAATCAGTAGAAGTGTTCAACGATGGAAAAGGCTATTTTTTTTTAAAGTAGTGAGCTTCCTATTTGAAAGTATTTGGGTAGAAGATAACTACTTTTCAGAGAAACTGTAGTGAATTCATGGTTTAGATAAGGATTGGTTACATCAGTGGGATCAAATTCAAATGAAAATGGACACCTTTGGAAGAATATTTACTCAAAAAGATACAAATTAACATAATTGTATATATTTTAATTTACTTTGTTAAATATATCACAATTACATTTTAATCTGGTTCATAGGGCACACTAGAGTTTTGCTGCATCATGTGGTCAGCAACTTGAGAGTTTGATACTTTTGGACTAGGTGACCTCTGGAGTTTTTTCTTATTTCTGAGAATATATGTCTCAAATTATCAAAGGATAGAGACAAAAGTACATAATAAATCAGTCTTTGAATTTGGAAAATGGATGACATGATTGGGGAAAAATATTCAGGAGATTAGTAGCTGGTATGATACCTTACATCCCAACTTTTCTTTATCCTTGGCAAAGCACAAGGGAGGTTTTTTGGAAATAACAAAGAGAAATAGCAGAGGATGAATTCCTACTTCTGATTTAATGATGTGGAAAAAACTTTCAGTTAAGCACCAGGGATCCTGAATCTTATTCCTAGCTCTGTGGGTAACTAGAAAAAATTATTCTTAAACATGCTGCTTGATTTCTTTGTACCTCAGTTTCATCATCTATAAAGTGGGAATAAAGAATGTCTAATGAATATGATGAAGATATCAGTTCCTTGGTATTTGTATTGGGACTTGTGCATGGGCTAACAAGGACCTATTAAGTCTTTCCCCTTCTGTAGTATGGATGCTGTTGCTGCAGTTCTGGGGTGGGGGAGAGGTTTAGACTGGGCTCTGCCCTGTGTGACATTCTCTAGTGTTTTTTGTCTATATCTCTTGACAGTACAATGTAAGTGTGAATCTCATCTTGTCTGTAGTGCTTTCTTTTGTATAATCAATAAATAAAAGTCGGCTCTGTCACTGGCTCTGTCCCTGACAGGCACATATTTACTATAGGAGATTGTGTTACTCTCAAGCACTTTATGAAGCTTCCCATGGCATTGGTGTTGGGTGATTGACTACAAAGTAGCCCAATTCTTCTTGGGCATAAAGATGACAGCAGAGATCTAGTAGATTAATAAATGGAACAATGATCAAGAGAATCAAAGAAAAGCACACAAAAAAAACCCTTTCATATAGTTCAAGACTGAACAAGCCTGTGGTCACCAGGATATAAGACTTTTCCAGGAAAAATAGAAAAGTCAATATGAGATCCTGGAAGCAGCATCTAAAGCCAGAGGAATCTCAGCCCTAACCTATCAGAAATGCAAAAGGAGAGAGACAATCCCCTAGAAGTCACTATGAAGAGAGACTGGACCAGGGAAAAAAATGACTTTTAATACTTTAAATGACAACAGGAATTAGGGACATCACAGCAATGATGGGGACTCTCCAATAATCCTGAATACAGTGCTCCCCTCAGCACCATAGCAGGAAATGGGGACAGTTCAATCACAGACAAGATAAGATTCACACTTACATTGCACTGCCAAGAGAGACAAAAAACGCTACAGAATGTCATACAGGGCAGAGCCCAGTCTAAACCTCCTTTCCCCACCCAACCCCCGAAATGCAGCAACAGCATCCATACTACAGAAGGGGAAAGACTTAATAGGTCCTTCTTAGCCCATGCAAAAGTCCCAATACAAGTACCAAGGAACTGATATGAAGAAAAATGAGGAAAACCACAGTCCAACAAAGAAATATCAAGTGAAGTACAAGAAATAAAATCACAAGAGAAAATCTCTACACTGTACACAAATAGAGGTTCTGATAAAACAATAATTTGGCCACAGAGACTCAATGATCAGTTGGAAAAAAATGAAGCAAGGGATAAGAATTAAAAATAACAATCATGAGGGGGGAATAAAAAGGGAATAAATCGTTTAGAATAAGCCTTGTATAAAACCCTACTGAATTATTTGTTGAATAGAATGAAACAAACAAGTCTCAGTGATTTCGTGATGCTATAAGAAATATTAGGGAGGAAAAAGCCAGAAGACTAAAATTATTTGATGCCTTTGTATAGTGTCCACTATCAAAAATTGAATGGAAAACAGAGCAAGCAGAACTAATCAAAGGACTCTCTGAGAGCCATGACCTATTACAAAACCTGAATAGTATATTTCATACTGCTTTTGTCAGCCTGGTCAAACTCGTTTAACCTTTCAATAGCCCAAATAACTCTCTAAGACTAAGTTGGAGAGAAGGCACTGCCCTATATTGGTAGAGAGAGTTTTCTCAGTTGGAATTGCCCTATATCAATCCCTCACTTCACCACTTAGCTGCCAAACAAGAAAATAAAAGTTAAGATTAGAAGAGAACTCTTTATTGCATGGAAACTGAAAGAAATATATATATTTATCAGCTGAGCATGGCACCATTATAGAAACTAAACACACAACACTGTATTAAAAACTCATCAACCAATGCAGAAAAGCAGAAATATTAAGCCTTTCCTTCACTAAGTACAACTCTTTAAAAAGCATAATTAATAAAGGGCATCTGAAGAAAGTATTCAAACTTAAATTGCTTAAATTGAGACTGAATAGTATTAACAATATTTGGGTCAAAAAATAAAAAACAGAAACAATTGATAATTTTATCAAAGAAATAAGAAAAAGGAGAAAACATGTCAAAACCTTTGGGAAGCAGCCAAAGTAATCACTGGGTGGAAATACTTCAATTAATAAAAGAGAGAAAGAACAAATTAATGGACTGGTTAACCAACTTTTTAAAAAATACTTTTTAAAAGCTCCAACAACAAATCCAACAAATAAAAAAATACTAATCCAAAAAGCTGAAACTTTGAAATTAAAAAAAAATAAACATTTTTCCAAAATCTTTGAATTCATTGTTAGCACATGGAGTTGTTTTTATAACCAATAAAATAGACAATCAATTATTTAAAGAGAGAGAGAGAGAGAAATCAACCTAGCACATTTAAAAATGAAAAATGACAATTCACAACAATTAAAGAAGAAATATTAGAAACTGTTATTATATCACAACAAAAAATAGATAAATATTGATTAAAATGTAATATACTCAAATTAGAATAACAATACAAAGAATTTGTATAATGACCTTAGTAAAAGAAATTCAACAAACCATAAAGAACTTGGAGAGAAAAAAGAAAGAAATAGAATGAAATGGATTTACAAGTGAATTATATTAGAAATCCAAACAATTAATTACATCCTATCCCCTTCCTTATAGATGCCAAATATAGTCCTGATACATAAAGTAGGGAGGGATAAAGCAGAGAATGAAAACTATAAATCAGTAAATTTAATGAATATAAATACAAAAGTTTGGAATAAACTCTTGGCTAAAGTAGCTAAAGTAATATGTTAAAATAAGCTCTAAATGGATACATGGACTAGACATAAAAAGTTCATATCAAAACAAAATTTAAAAATTAGAAAAGAACAATAATAATAATAGCTAATATTTATAGAGAAGGGAGAAAAATGCTTTTCATGACTGTGGATAAATGAAGGGAGAGCTACTGACCAAGCAGATAATAGAGATGATCATAAATGAAAAAATGGTCAAGCTTAATTACATAAAATTGAAAAATTGTCAAACATGTTGGCACAAACCTAAAATCCCTGCTTCTGAGAAGGCTGAAGATAGCTGAGGGAGTTCTTAGCTACAATGTGTGCTAAACAAATTGAATATCCACACTAAGCCCAGCCCAATAAAATGAACTCCCTAACTAATAGACTACATAAGAAGGGGTGAACCAACCATCCCAGGATTGAAAGAACAAATCAAAGGTCCTTTGCTGATATTTAGTGAAATTGAGAGAAATAATTATTAATAACCAGTGATTTGGGGAGATTCAGAGTTATCCCCCTTTCCTTTATTTTATTTTTAATTTATGGAATAAAACAAGTATTTCCATAATATACCACAACTTAAAGAGATGATTATAGATGAAACTACAAATCTACTATGTACAACTTGTTACTCCTTTCAAATATACAACAAAACTATCATGTAGATTTCTTTTTTAGCTTCTATTCTCCCTCCTAACCTAGAGACCATTAGACACAAATAAGTATATGTGTATGTATCTATGTGTGTATAAAATTATTCTATTCATAACTTCTATTTATCAATTATTTCTTGGAATACAGATAGTATCTTTCTTCATATATCCTTTATAGTTAAACTGGTTACTTATAATAGGCAAAATAATTTACGCACACCAAAAAATAATTGAAAACTAAATAATCTCATACTAAAGAATGATTGGGTGAAACAGCAAATCATAGACATAATTAATAACTTCACCCAAGAAAACGACAATAATGAGACAGCATACCAAAATGTGTGGGATGCAGCCAAAGCAGTAATAAGGGGAAATTTCATATCTCTAAAGGCCTACTTGCAAGGAATTGGGCTTGCAACTAAAAATGCTAGAAAAGGAACAAATTAAAAACCCCCAGTCAAACACTAAACTTGAAATTCTAAAAATAAAAGGAGAGATCAATAAAATTGAAAGTAAAAAAACTATTGAATTAATAAATCTAAGAGTTGGTTCTATGAAAAAACCCAACAAAATTGATAAACCCTTAGGAAATTAGGATATTAGGAAATTAGAGTAATAATTACGAATTACTTTGCCCAACTTTATGCCAATAAATTCGACAACTTAAATGAAATGGAAGAATACCTTCAAAAATATAGCTTGCCCAAATTAACAAAGGAAGAAGTAAATATCCTAAAAAAATAACTAATGCACTTAACCATTTTAAAACCAATACTGCTATTATTGTATATAATGTTCTCTTCATTCTTCACTTCTTGCTCTTCATTATTTATGCATTGTTTCCATGCAATTCTTGCCATGCTTTTTTTTCCCCAAAAATCATTGAGCTCATCATTTCTTATAGCATAGTAGTATTCCATCATAATCGTAAATCACAACTTGTTCAGCTATTCCCCAACTGATGGGCATCCCTGTAATTTCCAGTTCTTTGCTACCACAAAGAGAGCTTCTATAAACATTTTAGAACATATTCCTTTTTAAGAACATTTTCCTTTTTCCCTAATCATCTTTGAAAATAGACAAAGTAGTGTTATTACTGAAGTCCTCTTTTCAAAAGCTCAGAATCTGAAGGTTGAATTAACTTTCTCTTTAATCATAGTCAGACCCTACTGACCTTTAAATGGGGATAAATTCTTTGAATAGATTGCTCAAGGCTGTGAAATTTAGAAGTAAATGATATAATAAAAGTTCATTAGAAGAGGTCCAGGCCCTCATTGTAATATTCAACCTCTCATTAATTGTTAACCAATCAGAGTTGATTGCCACTTTCTAGAACACCCATTTTTCCAAGGGCATATAAACCATATTGGTCATTGACATTTGAGAGTGCCATTGACCTCTTTTATTAACAACATGTCAGTCTTATTAATAAAATGATTAAATTACCCAGAATGATGTCTCTTGAACTTTTTAAACATCATAGGATTGGACCCATAAGCACTCACTGTACTTCCAGCTTCAGTGCAATGGGGAAATCCAAATATTTTAAGGAAAAAGATTGGAGATGGGAGAAATTGCACATGCAAAATATGTGATGAAAAATATATAAAAAAATAAAAGTGTTAGCATGCATTTTATAAATAGAAATTCGGATGGGACACAGCCAAGCATTGTAGTGTTAGCATGTTAAATTGAATAGTTTATAGACAAATAATTTATAAACAAAATACTTTATAAACAAAAACCTGTGCAAAAGAGATTGATGGTTTCATATAAAATCTCATTTTCTGTTCTTTGCATGTGGAAAATTCATGTTTGTTGATTTTTTCAAGTTTGTATTTTTTATAATAAAGAAAAAGTACACATACTTCCCCCACCATCACCACCATGAGGAAAAAAATGGGATTTGTATAAGTCACACAAAGAAAATCTGATTTCCTTCCCCTTGATTGATTTCATTCTTACAGGTATTTTTCAATGCAGAAATATCTGCTTCCTATAGAACTCTCTCTCTCTCTCTCTCTCTCTCTCTCTCTCTCTCTCTCTCTCTCTATATATATATATATATATATATATATGTATATATATGTATACAGAAACAT
This sequence comes from Sarcophilus harrisii, assembly GCF_902635505.1. NCBI lineage: Eukaryota > Metazoa > Chordata > Mammalia > Dasyuromorphia > Dasyuridae > Sarcophilus > Sarcophilus harrisii. The sequence continues at coordinate 613,298,190 of NC_045426.1, read as the reverse complement.
ACATATATTTATATGTATGTGTATATGTATATATACTTTTAAATTGTAGTATATTATGAAAATACTTGTTTTATTCCATAAATTAAAAATAAAATAAAGGAAAAGGTGATAACTCTGGATCTCCCCAAATCACTGATTATTAATAATCATTTCTCTCAATTCTGCTTAAAATTCAGAACAGAACCTCTGACCTTCTCTTTCAGTCCTGGGATGGTTGTTTCACCTTCTCTGTAATTAATTATTATAAAGTTAACTAACCACAGCATTGAGAGATTAAGTGATTAAGATCTATTTTGTATTAGAAGAACATGAACCTAGTTACTATTGGCTCCAAAACCAATTGTTTGTTAACTATTCAAGACTATAGCTGACAATGAAAGAATTTATAAAATTTAAAAAAAAACCATAATACAAACGGAAGAAATTAGGACCAGTATGCTTCATGAAAGGCAGTATTGGAGGGAAACTGAAACTATAAAGTGAGTTAGGAGACCTAACTCTGACCCCACCTCTTCCCCGCACTAGCTATATAATCTTGGATTTCTTCTTTCAGCCTTAGACTCCTCCACTTTAAAACAAGGAGAAATTATCAGATTAGATGAATTCAAATGATGTAATATTAATGGGGGGTGGGGGTCATCTCATCTCAGGGTTCTTAAGAGTACCCTAAGGAGGTTAGGAATGTTTTTTCTCCATTTGGCTTGAGTCCCCACTGGCTGTGTTCCTCTCACTGTCAGTTACAAGGGACTTTTTTACCAAGTTTTCACCCAAATGTGACAACACAGACAGAGGGGTCCAGCTACTAACAGACTGATGATTCTCAAAGGTCATTCCTTATTCCTCAGGGAATTGATAGGGAGTTGACCGTACAACTCAAGACACAGAGACGCTGCAATCTTTTCACCTAAAATGAAACAAAAAATTCCAAGGTAAGCAAAGACCCAGACCAGTAGGTCTCATAGACTTAGAGGGGGAAGGCCCAAGGTCTGGTTTTTTTTACAGCTTTGTATCCCCACCAGACACTAAACTCAAAGAAATAGAATAGGAGAGAAGCCAAAAAAAGAGAATGATTAACATTCACTTACGAAGGTTTATAGGTTTAACTATATAACCAATAAAAAAAGAGCTTTTTGACTATATGCCTGACCTTTTTGAGTGTCGGTTTCCTCATCTATAAAATGGAGGTACTAGCACCATTTATCTCACAGAGTTGCTGGGGTTAAAAATATGTTTGAAATTTAGGTTCAATAGAAATACAAGTTATTACCAAATTAGTCCAGTAGGTGGCAGCATTAACATATAACTGAGTGAAGCGTTAAGTGTGTGTCCCTCCAGGTATTTGAAGAAAGGGTGGATCCCTGAATTGTAGGGTAATTACTGTCTAATGACTGGGAAAGTGTTATGAGTGTGCCTCCTTAATAAATCTGCCAAACTAAAATCAATTAGAACAAACCAGAGAAAATGTCATCAGAGCTCAAGGGAGGAAATGAGATTATTTCAAAGGAGATTATCATGGTGGTGGCCCTACATAAAGAAAGCATCTGTGTCTTCCCAGAACCAGGCATTAATGAGGCAGCATTAATATGACCTTGTACCATGCTGTTCTGAATGAGCTAATCCCCCCCTGTGCCCAGCACAAGCCCTGAGGCTGAGGCAGCTCCAGCAACTTGCTAAAGAAATATTCCTCATTAATCCTGTATTATTCACTTGAATAATTTCCCAAAGCTTGTTCCTCATCTTCCCCAAACACCTGAGTGATGGCACCCACATTAAAGCCCCCCAAAAGTTCTTAGAAATTATAAAACTAAAAGGCAAGAGGGAAGATATGAATTCATATCTAATTCCAATCTCAGCTTTCTTTCTTTTAAGCTATCCTTCCTCATCTACTCCCTTCAGTTTAAAAAAAAACCCTCCAATTTATTTTACATATATTTATATGTGTACATTAGATTGTGTTGCCTCCTCTTCATAGAATATAAGCTCCCTGAGGCTTTTTGAGTCCCCATTGGCTGTGTTTCTCTCTTTGTTAGCTATGAATGACCTAGTTCCATTTAATCTCTTAATAGCAAATACTTTTTGCAGAGATTTACTTCATAGACACAGCAACTGGACAAGTACAAACATTTACCTTGGGATACATTGTCCCCCCTCTCCTGTTTTATTTTTATTTTTGTCTACTGGGTACCTAATGCTGCATCCGGGGCATAGAAGGTATTTAATAAATGTGGGGGGGGGAGGGGGTCAGTCTTTTTCATTTCCCAAGTATTTTTTTTCTTGTTCTAATAGTACACAGTAGGAATCCATTGAATATCTCCTCATATTTTATATCTCTAGCTGCTTACATGCTTAACTATTTAACTATTGGTTAAAATGGGTTTTAAGCATAATCTTTGAATTTCCATGATTCATGCTTCAATTATTCATTTTATTTCTGAACTACATTAGAATGCATTATCGGGTCCATCCTTAATAACAAAAAGCAGAGGATACATCCTCCCCTTTAAAAGTCATTTTTTAGTTCAGTCGGATTTCTTTCTATTACATTGAGTTTATCTTTTCACAATGTCATACTTTTCTAAAGGTTAAGAATAAAGGCACTCTCTCTGTCTCTGTCTGTCTCTGTTGTCTCTGTTTGTCCTCATCTCTCTGTCTTTCTGTCTCTCCTCTCCTCTGCTCTCCTCTCCTTTTTCATTTTCCTGAAGATTATTGTTCAATGAGGATACTCTTGTAGAGGGCTGGAACTCTGGAGAAGTATACTTGAAAGAAGTATACTTGAAACAATGTGTTAACTCAGAGGAATTGATGAGACAATGATTATCTAGTTTACATATACTTAGTACTTAGCATGGTGATGTAATAGTTCTACAATTGATGTAATTGTAATAGAGTATTTAAACTGAGGACAAAGTCAGTCACAGACATTCTATCTTTGACCTTCCTCTTGGTGTCTCTGGCATAATTCCACCATCAAGAGCACAGGCTCTTTTATTTAGGTACTTTCATAATGAATTAAATAAATCAACAAGAATTTAAGTACCTACTCTGTGCCAGACACTGGAGATATAAAAACAGAAAGAATGAAATAATCCCTACTCACAAAGTCATTGCATTCCAAAAAGAGAGATAATGAGCACACATATTTCTAGTATATATATATTGTCTACCTGATTTTCCACATACTCTTGCAGATTAAACTCTCATAACTTAAAACTGCACTAAATTTTAGAAATCCCTAGTAAAGGGGTGATAATACATGCAAAGTGATTCTCAAACCTGAAATCATTATATAAATTTTAGTTATTAACTAAGGAAAATAGACTTTGAGCTAGAAAAGACTTTAGTAATCAGAATCCAACATTATAGAAATAAGAAAAGCTAAGGCTCAGAAAGGTGAAGTTACCAATCCATCAACACACAAAGACGAAAAGACAACATTAAGAATTTAATGCAGAACTTCTGAATGCAAATGCCAAGCTCTTTCCATGAAACCATCTTGGACTTCAGTTCTCTTATCTAAAAAGTAAAGGGACTGGATTAAAGCTCTTTCCAGCCCTAAATCTGTTGGGCCTTCATGAAAATATTAAGAGTTAGAATTATGAATCAGGAGACGTGATTTAAATTCTGAGGCACTTATTACCTAGATGACTAGGGCATTTAATTTGATTTCATATCTATAAAATGAGGATGCTTGATAAATGAAAAAATCAATAAAGAATCAATGGATGGATAAATAATACGTTTACTAACTACTTCCACAAAATTCTGTAAGGAAAGTAATAAAGGCACAGCATAAATATAAAGTTATTATTTTCCCTTGTTATCCGTAATTTCTTAAATATAACACTATGAATCTATCATGGAAAGAAAAATTATCTCCTAGGAATTGGAAGATCTAATTTCTATACCAAGATCTGCCAAATACTAATTGCATGACCTTAAACAAGTCATTCCATTTTCCCAAGCCTCAGTTTTTCCATTTGGCAAAGGAGTATAATAATTTACTTTTACAAATATTACCTTACAACAATTCAGCAATTTCAGAGCTATTATTATCTCCATCTTATAGATGAAAAAAGAGTTAAGTGACTTGCCCAGAATCACATATTCAGTAACTATTAAGTATCTGAGATAAAAGTTGGACTTAACTTTTCCTAACTCCAGATCCAGTTTAACCATTGGACCAATTAGGAAATTGTTGTAACAGTCTAAGTAAGAATTAATAAGGGTAATAACTAATTGCTGCGGCTACAGATGCTGCAAGAAAAGAACTACATGGACATAAGAGATGCTATGACATAGCAATCTAGAGATTGTCAATGACTTTACACCTGATTGGCTATTGGAGAGATGGGAGGGTGAATGAAAAGGAAAAGTGAGATGAACATCTTTGTGAATGGAAAAATATTAATAACCTTTAAGAAATATAAAAATTTGTAGGAGGGGCTAGTTTATGGGAAAAGGTAGTCATTTCAGTATTAGACTATTGACTTGGAAATGCTAATAAGATATCTAGAGGGAGATGTTCATTAGGGCAGGATGCAGGTATGAGATTACAACTGGATAGATAGATTTGTGAACTTTCTGTATGGGAACCGATGAAATTACTGAGAGAAATTGTGGGAAAAGAAAGAAAAAACTTACAAAGTGTTTGCAAGATTGATTAATTAAATTTAGAGCTGACAAAGTGTGAAACAAAAGAGAAATAGAGAAAGGGAGAGAAAGGCATAAGAAGAAGAGGTAGAGGAAGAAAATGGAGAAGGAAAGGGTCCAGGACAAATTTTTGGAGGATCTCTATATTGAGGGGTAGGATATAGAGACAGTAAAGTGAAGCAGTGAGGGGAGCACTTCTTTTGAAAGCAAGAAAAACCTGAGATCCAATCCAACCTCAAACACTAGCTATGTGACTCTTAACCTCTGCTTTCAGGTTTCTCAACTATAAAATAGGGGATAATAATAATATTTGCCTCACAATGTTGTTGTGAAAATCAAATAAGATGTTTGTAAAGTACTTTGTAAATCTTAAAACACTGTATAAATATTACCTAATAACAATAATAATAATCCAGCAAAGGAAACTGAGGAGCATTCAAATAGCCAAAAGGCATCAGAGTCATAGAGGTGTGGAGAGAGTATCCAGTAAGAGGGTTGTCCCCATTGTCAATAGCAGCAAGAAGATGAAGAAAGAAAATGCCATTGGATTAAAAGATTAAGATCTTCTAATTCATTCATAAGCATGGATATAATAGATTTAGTAGAGTGGTAAGTAGGTTCAGGAGCCAGATTATAAAGAATTCATAAGTAAGTAGGGAGGAAATAGAAGCAGAGGAAAAAATGGTTTTTACTTTAGCAGTGGGCTAAAGTAATATATTATATTGAAGCATAATTATGTTGAAGCATAATTATTATTCTTGATTGTGTGGGTGTGGGTTTTTTTTTGCAACATGGCTAATATGGAAATGGATTTTTCATGACTTTACATGTATAATTGATATCATACTACTTGCCTTCTCAAGTGGTAGGGGAAGAAAAGAAGGGAAGAAAAATTTGTGAATTCAAAATTTTAAAAATTTTAGAAATTTTAAATATAATAAGGAAATATTTAATGAATAATTTAAAATAAAATGTGTTATCATTTTTAACCATCACTATCATTTTGTATCTCCTGGGGAGGAAGTGGTGGATTGCCTTTGACAGCCCAAATGACAAAGTTTTTTTAATGATCCCCAACATTCTATCTGAAATAAAAGCCCATCTTTTAATCACATAGTGTTGTAGCATCTGAAGGAATGAAAATAACTATTACCCAAGGACCATGGAAACACGTGTGTGTGTGTGTGTGTGTGTGTGTGTGTGTATAAACAACATGCAGCACATTATATAGAGGGCACTGTGAAAGAAAAGTGAAGTTCAAGAAATCATAAAAACAAGATGAATTGGGCTAGTCATGTAATGAGAATGAAGATTGGACAATACATCTGTTCTATTGGGAAGGAAAAGGTAAGCAGGTTGGTTGAATCTCCCATGGTGAAATTATAGGAAAACATTTACAAGAATCACACATCTCAGTCTAATTGTGGGAGAAAATATTCATGTTGATGAAGACACAGATCCATTTGTGTATAATGATCTGAACAGCAGACTCAGATTAATTGAATAAATGCTGCCATTTCAGATGCTGGGAAAAAATGGAGATCAATTTTTCTAGGGTCTAGTTAGTGATAGGCACAAGATACATTGACTTTCTAAGCAAAAGTACAACTCTAAACAACATCAAGATGATGACATGACTCACTCTCATTTGGACCATTACACCATGGCAAATATATTTGCATTAACATTATACTCTATTCCACTCTCTTCTGGTGAACACAGAATGTAGAAGATCCCCCTTCCATAATAATAATAATAATAATGGGAAGAAGAAGTCCATGGTCATCTTCTGGGCATGCTAGGTATGTAAGTTCTCAGATGTGATTTGAGGCAATGAGAAAGAGAAGTGAAAGATTTTTTTTCAAAGAATCCAACTTCTTTGTGTTAGAAGGTAGCTTCTGACACAACCTGTTAGAGATGGTAAGGACAGTAGAAAGAACTTCAAACCCCTTTGTTTTTACAGCTGAGGAAAAGGAGATGCCATGGAGTTAAACTGATTTGTCTGATGTCATGGCATAATTTCTCTTCATCTTAACCAATAGCTCTTTACTCAGAGAGGCTGGCTATCTGGGACACTAATTGCTTAAGTGTTTTGTTTATGGTCAGCAGAAGGACACAAACTAGCCGTTCAACCATGAGCAAGACACTTAAGCTCTCAGCAACCCAGCCAATTAATATTTTTATAGTACTTGATGTGGTTCATAGCATAGACAAATCCCCTAAATGCCTTAAAAATCATTATTGGATCTGAAGAACATTTTGATTAAATAAACATCTTAGGATTCTCTTCAAATCACTGGAAGCCCCTATCCTTAAACAATCTTCAGTGAAACTTGTTTTTTTAAACAAAGAAAATGAGAAGGGAAATAGAGGTATAGAAGGAAAGGGAAGGGGAAGAGAATTATTTATTAAGAGAATAAAAGAATAGTAAAAGAAAGAAAGGAAGAGGGAAAGGTTTAGGAATTAAGGAAAGGAAAGCCATTTCTGGGGGAAAGGGGAAAAGGGGGGAAAATGTACATGATAATTTTATTATATATTTTTAAATAGCAAGTTCTATATAATAGAGTTTCAGATATTCTACTATGTCATGGAAATGCTTGTTTTATTTTATAAATTAAAAATTAAATACAATTTTTAATGTTTTAAATAAAATGAGAAGAAAGAGAACAAAGAAATAGGTAGTTGGTATAATGGAAAGGACACTGGATTTGAAATCAGAAAACTCATATGGATATCTCTAAGCCTGACGATGACTCTCTAGAGAAACATATTCCCTTAAGATCAGAAAAGAACATCAAAGAACCAAATTACTTTTGAGTTTTCCGTGATCTGGACCAGTCACTTTGCTTTTCTAGGCCTCAGTTTCCCCAACTGTCAAATGAGTGGGTTAGGGTAGCCAGTGGTGTCAAAGTCGAATAAAAATGATCTCTCTAAGACACGTGTTGAGTTAGAAAACTATAAATTAACATTATACTCTCCCTTTTCCACTTTAACTATCAACCTTCCTGGCTTTAAGTTCCAACTAACATCCCACCTTTCTCAGAAGACCTTCCCTTTGAATTCTAGTGTCTTCCTGCTGTTAATAATTGCTTTCTATTTCCACTTGGATAGAGTGTCAAGCCTGAAGTCAGAAAGACATATTCTTGAGCTCAAGTCTAGCCTCAGATACTTACTAGCTATATAACCCCAGGCAATTGTTTGCCTCAGTTTCCTCATCTGTAAAGTGAGCTATAAAAGGAAATGGCAAACACTTCTATATAACTTTTCCAAGAAAACTCTAAATGAGACCAAAAAAAGAGTTTGACACAACTGAATAAGAACAAATTTATCCTTGCATGTATTTGTTTGTATGTTTTCTTCTCCCCCATTAGACTGTAAGCTCCTTGAAGACAAGGACTGTCTTTTTTGTCTTTTTTAATCCCTAGAGTTTAGTGAGTGACACATAGTAGACAATTAAAATAAATGTTTATTGAATTGAACTGTAAACTGATTTGGTTTGAATATGTGTAATCTTGTCAGAACTAATTGTATGATCTGTAAGCAAAACTCAAACTAGACAGATTGTAATTTTGGAGTATCAGTCATGTGCAGGAGGGAATTAATCTGACCCAGATGTAAAATAAAAAATTTGTTCTAAATGAATTATTTAGAGAATTTTCCTTGCAAAAGAAGTCAGGAGAACTTGAGACTATACATTTTCCAAAGGATCATCAGTCAAGCAATCCACATGATCAGTGCAGTAGGAATGGTCCTACATGAGGCATCCATAAATTTGGGCACTAGTCCCAGCTGTCAATAACTAGCTATGTATTATTGGCCAAGTTTTGTCTGTTTTCCCACTAGCTCCTTTCAGGTCTACAAAATGTGATGCTATAATAACCTTATAAAAAGAATCTACTATAGCAAGAACCTGTGCTAAGTACCATAAAGAATACAAAAGAAAATAAACCCTACCTTCAAGGGGCTTATAGTAAGTTGGAGAAACAAAATACGTACACATGTAAAGTTAACTAACAGCATAAGGCAATATTTGCTCAACATACAGTCATGGCTACAGAGAGTAAAGGCTATGAGAATTGAGAAGGGTAGTGGGTTGTGGTGGTATGGGGAGGCTTTGTGAAGGAAGTAATGTCCCATGAAGCTAATGTGAAAAATAATTAAAGTACCAGTAAAACCTCTCTGGAATTGCAATAAAGGAAAATTATTATTCCCAAAAAACACATACAGAAGAATAAATTAATGAATAATTGAACAATTCAATAAACATCTTTAAGTACTTATGTGCAAGGCACATTATTTTGTAATAAGAAAAAATGCCTATTACTGTAAAGAAGAGTAAAATATTAATTCATTAAAACAGTTTAATATAAAAATAATAGCTAATATTTATATAGCACTTTAAGGTTTGTAAAGCACTTAACATTATCTCATTTGATCCTCACAAAGATACTGAGAAGTAGGTGTTATTATTATCCCCATTTTACAGTTTAGGAAATTAAGGCAGAGAGGGGTAGAATGACAGGATCACATAGTGAATAAGTGTCTGAGGCCTGATTTGAACTTCCTGATTCTGAGTTTAGCATTTTATCCTTGTGCCAACTAGGACTTTAAGGATTACCCACAACTCTCCTTATAACAACCTGTGAGATAGGTAGTATAAGCATTGCATTCTCTATTGTAGATGGGGAAATAGGACCCAGGAAAGATAAATGTTTTATAATTATAATATATAACACTTTGAGAAGTAGTGAGGTGTAACTGAGAGAAAGCTAACCCTAGAGTCAGAAAGACCTGAACTAAAGTCTTACCTCTGACCCATTCTGGTGCTGGGACTCCAGACAAGTTATTTTATCTTTAAAGAGGAAAAAGAAGCTAAGCAATTTCTGCATAATACATACATATACATATTCATATATAATGTTTTTATATATTTGAAATCTTTATATTTATATATATATATTGAACTTCTATGTATAGGTATATAGGGAGAGAAAGCACAAGTGCGTTACATATTTTATCTTATAAGGATTATAAATTGGGAATCCAAGCCAAGTCATGTGATTTTAATCACAACATCAGAGTTCCCTCCAAATTTATCAGCTTAACTAGTTTCCACATGGAATGACTCCTGAGGGATAGTTCATGGGAAAAGTTTAGAATTAATTGATCATAGTTTGCTTCCTGAAGATGGCATATTATCATAGAAACACTGGATTAAGAGAAAGAGGGTCTGTGTTCTCAGAACAATTTCCCACACATAACTGGAAAGGAAAAGAGAGGTGGAGATGGGGCCAATCACTTCTTTTTTGCCCATCAATACTGAGTCATAAGGATGTCCAACTAAGCAGCCAACAGACAGGGATGATTGGACTCAGCCCTTTAAAACTGGAAGAGGTCCCAGGTCTAACCTGGGGGAGCCACTGCTGAGCCAACAGGGCCTTGGATTCTAAATCACTCAGGTATTCATGCAGTTGGACTAGGTTCTGCCCTGGCAAGCCTAACTTCAAATGAGGGGATTCCTTGTTCTCATACTCATTGGCTCCTTAAACCCTCCAACCCAATGTCTCAAGCATGATTTTACTCTAACATTATGTATATGTATATGTGTATATAAACATAATACTAGGGTTGCCCTAAAGGGGAAGTTGCTTAATATACAATATGAATCAAGAGGCAGATAATTTAATGCTACACATTGAAGAAATCTTAAAAACACAAGACTCACAAGCATTCATTAACAGTACAAGATTCAGAGCAATTTATATCTATTGGTACAATCTCCAGAAAGGTTGATACTTAGATCACATCAAACATAAAGCAGATTTAGGAATAGCATTTGGAACAACTAGATGATATAGTACAGGGCTTCTTAAACTTTTTCCATTGACAACTCATTTTTGCCAGAGAAATTTTTACATTATCCCAGGTATATATGTATATAAAATAGGTATAAAATCAAATTATTTACTGATAATAAATCATTATTTCATGACTCCCACATTCAATTATGAGATTTTATATAGGGTCACAACCCATAGTTTAAGAAACTGGGGTTAGTGGTTAAAGTGTCAAGCCTAGAGTCAAGAAGATCTGAGATGTGATCACACTCACTCACTGACTGTATGATCTTGGACAAATCACTTAACCCTGTTTGCCTCAGTTCCTCATCTATAAAATGAGTTAGGGAAGAACATGACAAACCACTCCAGCATCTTTGCAAGAAAACTCCAACATGGTGTTGGACACAAGTAAAAAACTACTAAACAATTACATTTTACCTGAGTTCTGCATTGGCCAAAAAAATCTCAGTACATGCCTGCTGGTAAAACAACTAAGCTCCAGCCAATATTCATTTTGATGCCCATTTTCTCTGGTATAAAAACTTTTCTTGCCATAGTCAACTCCCATCTAATGGGACCCAACGCCACTGTATTTTTCAAACTCATACAGATATCCCTAAGCCTGGCGATGACTCTCTAGAGAAACGTATTTCCTTAAGATCAGGAAAGAACATCAAAGAACCAGTCCAAACTCCAATTCAGGCTTAGCTACATAATATATGTACTTCTGATGCCATGTGCTCATAGCTGAATGGAAGCCAAGACAGAAGATGAATAGCAAATTACCTTCTCCCCACCCTCTTTTCAAAAAATATGGCACGATTCACAGAAGAAGAGAGAGGGCTAGAGGAACTAGTAAGTCCTTTGTATATGTATTAAGAGCTCCTTGAGAACAAGGATTATCTTCTGCCTTTCTTTGCATGCCCAGTTTTTAGCACAGCTGGGACAAAGTAGGTACTTTTAAAGTATTGACTAAGTGACCAGCTCTTCAGCTCCACAATGAATCAAGAGAACACTCTTCATATCAGAGTAAAAGTGCACAACAGTATATCACACATGATGCCAAAAAGCTCTCCCAAAGCTTCTACAGGGCAGCCTGGAACAGGAACAGCTATTGATCATGCTCCACAGGATTGCTCTCCCTAGGCACGCATCATGTACTCATAATCACATGCATAGTAAGTATCAGACGTGAGAATCTAAGCCAAATTTTCTCATTTCTGATCTTTCTCCGGTTTTTCTATTACACTGCTGTTTACAGTTTCCTCCAAGCTTATCCACTTAACTGGCTTCCACATGGAATGGCCCCTGAGGGAATAGGACACAGGGTGAATTAATTTAAGAAGGGAGAGGCAAGAAGACTCAGGTCATGGAACTCTGCCCCAAAATAACTTTGTGTCAGAGACAGAAACCAAGAGAGAAAGACGGACCCACAAAGACAGAGACAGAGACAGAGACAGAGACAAAGATAGTGAGAGCCAGACACACAGGGAGAGAATAATTTGTTTGGAGTCACAGGATGTCCATTTGAATCCCACCCCTATCCCCCAATCCCCTAGATAAACTCAGTCAAGTGACTTAAACTAAGCCCTATTTTTTATCTATGGAAAATAAGGCATTTGCAGGAAATAATTTCTAACACCATTCTTAGTAACTCTAAATAATCCTATGGCATATGGAAGACCTTTAAGGGGCATTGGGTTCTAGAGATCTTGAGAGAACAGCAGATATAATCATGGAATTCCTGGAAAGAAGATTACCCCAAGATACAAATTTGATAACAGTATTAGAATGTGATAACCATGAAAGCAAAATGGAGACAAAGTGCTATGGATATACGTGGAAGAGAGAAAATACTTCTAGCTAGGGATACCTAGGTTTGGCTTTATTTAGTTTACCTTTTATTAATTTTTATGCATTTTGTATATACTTAAATGTTTACTTGCATACTAACCTACTATAATGTAAACTCCTTAAAAGTAGAAGCTGTTTTTTTCTTGTCCTAGTTTTCCTAGCCCAGTGCCCCATACATAATAGACATTTTTTTTTTTATAATAGACATTTAATAAATATGGGGGGGAGGGGGGGAGAGTGGCGCTTTCTATTCCAAAAAGGGTTTTTTTTTGCTTTTTACCTCTGCGCCTTGCCCTTGCTCAGTAGGTACTGACTCCTTAAATATCTGTGGGGAAAAAAAGATTAGGAGAGATCAAGAAATACCATATGTAGAAATAGCTGATCTCCAACTGAATCAACTAAAAGTATTTATTAAACACATACTGATTCCCATCAACCCTTCATGTTTACTGGTTGTAAAGCCAGAAGGGTGGAGTACCAACTATTCCAAAAAGACAGTGAAAAGATAAATAAACTAGATGTGAGAGAAAGATACTGATGACTCTTTCTCTAACCACTCCTTACCCCTATTTCTGTCTATCCCAGACTATTTACTAATTTTAGAAAATATTTATCTTCTGGGTTCATTTTACTATCTTGTTCCAAACTTGATCTGAGGGGTCAGCTATTGCCAACTTCGATTTTGAATTGATATTAGAAATACAAGTTTTCTCAAATTCCAGTCACCTCGACTTTCTCTGGGCTTTCTTTCTGAGCTGGCTGGTTACAAAATCTTTTTGGAATCCTAGTTCCCAGGTTATCGTGGCTAGTTTGGTGGGTATTATTGCCTGTACATGAAATTGAGAAGGGCAAAACAAGACAAAAACAGGAACATACTAAAGAAGAAAAGAAGTGGTTATGTTATTTCTGCCTTCTTGGTTCAGTTCATCTACGCTGTGAGTGAATTGTATGTGATCTTTACCTTTGAGATAGTAGGGGAAAGTATACAGGAAAGAAAGTGATTGTCCCAATGTGGCAGTTTCTAAAGACATATCTAGTGGAAGCAGGTTCCCCAACCCCATACATTTGGTTAGGAGAATGCAAGATGCAATGTGTCCCATGTTAGCCAATCTAGATAAACTCCAAACCCTATTGTATATATAAATACTTACTGTTACAATTACCCAAGGTTGTAATTCATCTGGTTATAAAAGCTTAAATTCTTCAAGGACATCTAGGTCTACCTTTACTACTTCCTTATGAGTCACTTAACAGAAAAATATTCTATTTCCTGTGGTTTCACCCCCTGCCTCATTTTTTTTTTTGTAGTTGTGAGATTTATTCATTTTTTAGTGTAAGAATCAATTTTGACTTTTCATCAAAATGTCTCTTACTACAGATCCTGAATAAATTCCAAATAAAAATATTCCGATTTTCTAGCTAGGGAAAAAAAAATACTGGCTTTGAATTCCCCTTCTGCTTCTCATTAACTGTTTGAGTCATTCATTGATCCTTTGCGACCCTCAGTTTCAGCAGCTTACAAAGAAATGACTAGCTTGAAAATCAAGTCACCTGGGTTTGAATCCTCTCTTTGTTTCTTCCTGCCAGCATGAAACTGTGTGTCATTTTGTTTCTTTGATTCTCAGTTCCCTCAACCACAAAAGGAGGGAGTAGACCTGAAAGACCTCTAAATCCTATGAGTTTACATTTTTCATGACCACTCACAGCTTTTTTTTTTTCCCCTTTTCATCTTGCTTTCCCTAAGGCCTATGATTGAAATCCAAGATATGGGTTTCAGCTAAAGAAGCCTTCTTGCGAGGGCAGTTAGGTAGCACAGTGGACAGAGCACTGGGTTTGGAGCACTGGACTCATCATCAATAACAAGAACAAAAAAAGAAAACTATAAAAGAAGACATATAAAAAGATAATTAAGAGTTATCTGGGTGGAAAGGGGTGACATTCATCGCCATTTTGACTAGAGTTGACTCCACAAGGATGAAGAACTCATAGGGAGCCTAATTTCTTTCCATAGATTTTATGGGATTGAGTAAGAATGGTAAGGCAGTACCAAATGAGAGGTACAGACAGTATAGTGTTCCTAGGGAAGATAGGGAGTTGTAATTCCTATGAGCTGTTATCACCAATGAGAGCTTTTCTGATGAAATAGAAATTTAGTTGGTTCTTAAACTGAACTCAATTCAATTCAATAAGCATTAATTAAAATAACTGAGATCAAAGATACGAAGTAAAAAAACAAAATCATCCCTGCCCTCAAGAAACTTATATTCTAGAGGGAAAACTTTTATACAGATAAGCAAATCCAAAAGGAATACCAAATAATTGGCAAGGAAAACACTAAAAATCTAGGGATGCCTTATGGGAAGTTCCAGGAGCCTTTTTGGAATCTAAGAATTCTAAGTGGCAAAGTTGAGGAGGAAGAGCATCCCAAGTGTAAAGTAATACCCTGGACACATTAAAACACAGAAATCAAAGATGGGAAATGGAATGTTATGGATAGAATAACTAGAAGTAGGCTTTCTGTACTGGAATGAACAGTATATCATATGACAGTCAGGAAAGAGAGATTGGAAGCCAATTGTGTAGGGTTGTAAATGCCAAACTATGGGGATTATATTTTATCCTAGAGGCAATCAGGAGTCACTGAAGCTTCTCAAACAGCAGTGTATTGTGGTCAAACATGTGTTTTAGAAAAATTGTTTTCTTTTTGGCTGCTATATGGAGGAAAGAATGAAGAAAGAAGAAGCTGGAGGCAATCAGACCAATTAGGTGGCTATTTCAATAGTCCAGGTGAGATGTCATAAAGTCCTGAACTAGGGCTTTGGTTATATGAGTGGAATTATCAAGAAAACTTGGCAATTGATCAAATTTGAGGATGAGGGAGAGTGAGAAATAGAACATGACTCTGGGGGTGTTCATCAGAGTGATTGGATAGATGGAGAGAAGAGGGGCTGATGTCTAGGTGATGGGAACATACTATTTGACACACAGGAAAGAAGAAATTTGTGCATTCAGAAGATAATGGATAAACCAAACAGCAAATTGTATAGGAGGAGTTTAATAGAAAATAGGAAAGAAAAGATAGGGTAAGAGGAGGTTATTGCTGGAAGACTAAGAAAATGGGCTTCTATTTTAAAAACAAAGGGAAGCATCATATATCATCTAGTTCTTTTTTTTTTACTTCAATATATTTTATTCTGATTTAAAGAAGTAAAACAAGCATTTTTAAAATAGTAGAACAGGAAAAAAGATGATTGCACATGAAATTGCAGTTTTATTATGTATTACTTGTTATTACTTTTAATATATAATAGAGTTATCATGTAGCTTTCTTTTTATCCCTTTTTTCTTCTCTCTACCATGACTTAGAGATGGCTATAAATTAGACACAAATGTGTGTATGTATGTGTGAATGTATATATATATATATATATATATATATATATATATATAAAATCATTCTAAACATAATTCTATTTATCAGCTGTTTCTCTGCATGTAAAATGAAGTCAATATGACTTAATTGTTCAGTCATTCTTAAAATAACATTGTTGTTACTGTATAGAATGTTCTCCTGGTTTTCTCATTTTTCTTCACTATTTTTGTGTATGTCTATCCATGACTGCTATAAGAAATGATAAGTTCAATGATTTTAGAAAAACTCCTCTATTTTACATGTAATAGGAAAATTGGTCATCAAGAGCCCTATGCTCGGAGCAAGCATAATGTTCTCTGCCTGCTGCATATCTACATGGAAACTTGATGAACCTGCTTCCAGAAATGCATAATGGAGGAAATCTTTGTATCCCTGCTTCAGAATATGCACAAGAATGCTCTCACTCAGGGCACATAACAGAATAATGATGAAAGATCTTTTAATTGGCTGCTGAGCTGATTTTGAATACAAGAGGATCAAATCAATGAATTTTCTTTCTCTTTTGAGCAAGGAGAAAGAAGAAATGCATTAAGTCTCTGGGGAAAAACATCTGAGGAAAAGTAGTGGCGATGTTTGGCCCTGTTGTTTCTTTTTGTCTCATGTTCATTCCTTCCTGAGCTTAGAGAATGAATATCAATAATAGGACAGATAAGGTTACATTCTTTGGAGGCTCAAATGATCTGAAGAGATATCAGATGTACAAACTGGAATCCATAGAAGAATTGGGTGATGGCTCCAGCAAGCACACACATTCAGAAGTCAGCCTTGAAGAATAACTTCCTTGACCCAGAAATGAATCAATCCAGTGTCCAAGATATTGTGTCATATAAGCAAAAGAGCAACTCTTCCATTGCTATACCATACCCAGAAGTGAACTGGGTGGGCAGAATGTTTTATAACAATAACTCTAAGTTTGCTTACACTTTAACCAAAGATCAAAGTGGTTAAAAAAAAGATATTACAAATTTGGCCAGGATTTGTGCTACAGCTCTTTCGCTTCTTAGTAAATATCCTTTTGTTAAAGTTAATTGATGTTAGCCAAATGATATTAGAGAGGTCTAGTGGCAGATTCAAGGTTCAGGAAACCAAATGGAGAGGTTTGGCTCCTCTGCAACACCTTGGGATTCAGCACAAGGATAGGGAATTTTGGGGACTCCCTTCTGGCAGCCTAGAGGTTCTCTGTAAAAGAATTTACAGACCTGAAAACCTAGAGCAATAAAAGAGGTTTCTTATAGGGATTGGGAAGTAAGGTTAGAAATCCTGACAGAGAGGCATAAAGTCTGGTTAGGAAACAGATGAGGATAAAGAGAGGATGGCATTGGAAAGAGTATTCCAGTGGACAGAGGCCCTTGGCATCCCAAGCAAACCATCGGGTTTTAGTTTGGCTCTTTTATAATGGGATCTTTGGCTACAAGTTGAAGGGGGCTTGTGGATGGAGTCCTAAATTGGCTCATCACTGGGTTTCAGCTTGAGCTGGAATTTTAATTGAATTTGATGAGTTTCAGGACTGAGCCGACCCCACCCAGATAACAAGGATGAAACTGTTTGTCCCTCGGGGCAGGGTCCCTCACTGAGGCAGAGTTGAAGGAAATTTTCTCCTTTAAGGATTTTTAGAGTTCAGGATCCCCCTTCAAGTACACAAAAACTCAGTTTAGCAAAGTTTAACTAAAATCATAGATCATAGAGAAATTTAGAAGTCACCTAATTCAGTCACCTCATCTTACAAGTGAGGGAACTGAAGTGATATACCAAAGATCACAATGCTTTCCCCAACGTTCTTTTTTTAATTCTTTTTCCTTTGTCTTTCTCCTACATTTAGAGGCAAAGAGCCCAGGTTCTTCCTTGCCAAAATCAGTACCCAAAAGCATTCTACCAACCTCTGCACTAGAAAGCTGAGAAAAGGAGACAAGTTCTAACAATAAAGCAGCTTCCCACCAGGGAGAAAGGATTGAAAGTATTGGGCATACTAAATTGCAGTTTTATAAAAGAGAAAACAATTAATGATTAAAAAAAAAAGGGTGGGGAGGGGGAGAAGTTGCTTTGCTGGGATTTCCAAAGGAGGCATAATTCTTCTTGATAGGAGGAAGGGGGGACAAAATCAAGCTCTATATCTTCTTTTGGATATTTAACAAGTTTAACTGGCACCTGCCTTGAATTGGCTTCATCCTTGTTTAATAGTTCCCTCTACTCATTATCTCACCTTTATATTGATTTTTTGCCTTTTGCCTAGCAGGTAGAAATTTCCAAGAATCTACGCCCATGGGGGAAAAAATGCTTATGTACATATGCAGATTGGGACATAGGCAAAGGGTTTCTTCTGTAACTTTTTCTTTGTGAGGGCTCCTCAAAACATCTAGAACTATTATTTTGTCTCCACATTCATCCCCAGGTTCTCTTGTCCAAGAGGGTCACAGGGAAGGTGGAATAGCAAAGAATGATTGGTCAATGGTAGAATTGTAAGCATTAGGGTCCTTCCACTAAAGACCATCTCTGAAGAGTCATGATGGCACAGATGAGCTCTCAAAAGCTCTACAGTAGATCTCAAACTCTGGAAGAATCAACAAAGCTGGAAAAGGCTTGAAAGTTAATGTTGCTGGTGGAATATGTGTCTGTTGCCTCTGAAGTTCTTTAAGTTCAGGAAAGCTCATTAAACTTGTTTTTTAAAATTTTTAATAATAGATTTTTATTTTCAAAATACATGCAGAGATAGTTTTGAACATTCACTCTTACAAAACCTTGCATCCAATTTTTTCTCCCTCCCTTTCTCCCACTTCTCACCCCAGACAGACCCAATATAAGCTAAACATGTGTGTTTCTTCTAAATATATTTCCACATTTATCATGCTGCACAAGAAAAATCAGATCAAAAAATAAGAAAGAAAACAAAAAGCAAGCAAAAAACAAAAAAAGGTGAAAATACTATCTTGTGATCTACATTTAGTCCCCACTGTCCCCTTTTTAGATGCAGATGACTCCATCACAAGTCTCTTGGAATTGACTTGAATCATTTCATTAAATTTTAAGGAGGGAGATCATTCTATGCCTGAAGGAGCCTATGCAAAGGCATGGAGACAGGGGATTTGGTGGGGGGGAAGGGAGTGTAAGAAATTGGTAAACGCAGGCGATCAAGTAGACCAGTTTGGCCAGAACATATAGTAATAAGTGAAGAGGAGTAAACTGCAATAATCCAGGAAAGATAAGTTGGAGCCAGATTTTGAGAGGCTTTAAATGACAGAGAGGCTTGGATTTTATCCCAGAAACAAAAGGCAACCACTGAAACTCCTTTTGCAGAGATGTGACATGGAACTAGGAACAAAAGGCAACCACTGAAACTCCTTATACAGGGATGCAATATGGACAAATTTATGTTTCAAGAAGTTTGTTTCTATAGGTTATAATGGGATCAATATCTATGAGGGTTTCTCAAGCCTCTCATCTTTTCCCACCCCTATTAGATTAGTACTATACCTCTCCCTTCCTAACATAAAAATGTTCCCAGGACCTGATTGACCTCTGTGTCCTTGGTAACTTCCGGTATTATCAACTTGGTTTGCTTGTCACCTAAGGGTATAAAAAAAATCCCGTCCACATAGTGGCTATCTACCTCTTTGGTGGATATCTCAAGACTACCAATCACTTTTCCTTATAAGGAGGAAGCTACATGGTATAGTGGATAGTGTGCTGGTCCTAGGTGCAGGAAGACCTGAAATCAAATCCAATCTCAAGTACTTACTAGCCCTGCAAGTCATTTAAAATTTGTTTTCCTCAATTTTCTCATCTGTAAGAAAGGTATGATAATAATAGCACCTCCCTCCCAGGGTTGTTCTAAGATTCAAAGGAGATATTATTTGTAAAACACATAGAACAATGTCTGGTACATTAAAATTTTAATGAGCTACTATGGTCAAAAACATCACCTGGAAGCCAATCTCTGCTGATAAGTCTCTCTGAATTTAATTAATTTTTCCTAAGGCAACTAACACATATTCCACCAGCATTATTAGTAATGGATTGATTGATATGAGACAACACTAAAATCTGAAGATATGACACTCAAAAGACAGGCAGGAATGCAGGCAGGAAACCACCTGGTATCTCTATATTCAACTTTGCCCTACTTCTATAAACTCCTTTACTGTATTTCAAGGCAGGTGGAAAAGCCACTTTATTTATTATCCTTTGGGAGGGAAAAACAAACACAAGCCTGTCAGCCAGATGGGTTTGTAGGGCTACATCTTCCATATGCATAGTCCTTGGCAGGTACCTGGAAAAGAAAATATAGCACAGGGGCCAGGAGCAGACAGAGGACACTCCTCCAGTAGGGTAAGCCCTGAGCAGAGTTGTGTAATCAGTGAAAATAGCCATAGCCATCCAGATTTCTTGGCCTTTCTAAGGCACTGTCACCCATTCCCACACTCCAGACTGCTCTACTTCCATCAAAATCCACTTTCAGGAAGGATTCTGCTATCAGACCTTTCTATTTTAAGAAGATGTCCTTTTCGTAGGTATCCACAATGGAAGAGATGGGCACTGAATTTTTTTTTTTTTGTTTGTTTGTTTGTTTGTTTGTTTGTTTTGTGGAAAAGTCACATTTCAGCTAGCCTGTATCTAACTATGCTGGAAAGTTTACTAGCTTAGTGAATCACCAAAGATTGCCTAAAGAAAAATCAAGGAATAAAAATTTATTAAGTGGCTAGCATATGCAACAAGCACTAAACACACAGGATACAAAAAAAGGAAAAGACTTAGGGACAGCTAGATGGCAAAGTGGATAGAGCACTGGCCCTGAACTCTGGGCAAGGGAAAGAAAGAAAGTCGGGGAGGGAAAGGGAGGAAGAGGGAGAGAAAGAAGGGAGGGAAGGAGGGAGAAAGAAAGGCAGGAAGAGAGAAGAAGGGAGAGAGAGAGAGAAAGGGAGGGAGAGAGAGAAGGAAGGAGGGGGACAAAGGAGGGAGGGAAAAGGGAAGAGAGGAAGGAAGGAAGGAAGGAAGTGTTGTACCACAGTTCCCCTTTTATTGTCCTGACTCAGTTTCCCTAATTGTCCTGCCTTGGTTTCCCTAATTGTTCTGCCTCGGTTTCCCTAAATTGTTTTGCCTCAGTTTCCCTAAATTATTCTACTTCAGTTTCCCTGGTTGCAACCCTCCTTCTCTCCCCATTAGAACTGAGATAATTAGGGCCATAGGGATCTGACATTCCAGAAAATTAAACTCCAGATGTCCTATTTCAGATATCTAATTGGCATTGTTTATAACTCTGAGTTTCAGACTTCTTGGCTCTAAGCTGAACACCTCCTTAACTCCCAATTTGTAAGAATTTATGGTCCTACCCCCCAACCTGTTAGAACTGGATTGATGGTCCCTGCCTGGAGATTCCTGCTCACCAGAGTTTGGACTCCACCCCCTGCCTTTGTTTAGCTACCTGAACTAAGCATATAAATATATCATTGAGAACTCACATCCACTGCTGTATGCTTTGGACATCAGCCCTAGGGGCATCATGCCCCACGTACAATCTCTTCCTCTCAGAAATCCAAATAAAATATTAAAAACCCTCTAATCTCTATCTTGCCTCAGTTTCTCTAGCATTATAGAAGGAAGGAAGGAAGGAAGGAAGGAAGGAAGGAAGGAAGGAAGGAAGGAAGGAAGGAAGGAAGGAAGGAAGGAAGGAAGGAAGGAAGGAAGGAAGGAAGGAAGAAGGGAAAGGGAGGGAAGGAAAGAAAGAAGGAAAGAAGAAGGGAGGGAAGAAAGGAAAGGAGGGAGGGAGGGAGAAAAATGGAAAAAAGGAAGGGAGGGAGGGAGGGAGGAAAAAAGGAGGGAAGGAAGAAAAAAGAGGAAAATGGAGAAAAGAAAGAAAAAATTGTTACAAATATCTGTCAACTTTTTGCTAAGATAGATTCTCTTAATCTTTCCAAAATATGACTGCAACCTTGGGAAAAAGTTGAAATTTTTTTGTAGGCTTATGCCATTTGAAGATGTTACAACCACTTCATTTCCTCTGATCAATTCTACAAATCTGTTCTTCTAGTCCAATCTTGACTTGCCAGTGCTCTCCATAACCTAAGGTCTTCTGATCTGCTTAGCAAATTTCTCTTTCATTGATTATCAGTTTTCTCGATTTGACTACTCTTGGTAGAGAAATGACAGTTGACACCTGCTATTCAATGATGTGTCTCTTCCTTTCCCTTCTGCCAGAAATTGACAGGAACAGCTAGGGTGATTTATATGATCTTCCCTTTGTTGACTCAGTGTGACCCATTTGTTTTCAGACCCTATTTGATTACCATGCAAATGAACTGTAGTCTGTGGTCTCATTCTAAGTGTAGGACACTTCCTCTCTTCCCCAACCCCCTCTTTTTTATACTGGTAGGCAGGGACAGATTAAAGAGATTGAATAAAGATCCAGGAACCCCCACATTAGAACAAATTAGGAAAGTTGGTATTCTTTTGATCCTCTAAATAGGATTCTTCTGAACCTCTGGAAGAGTGTAAGGTGTGTGTGTGTGTGTGTGTGTGTGTGTGTGTGTGTTTGTGTATAACATATGGATGTCCATCTGGTTTGTCTAAATGTATAAACATGCAGTTTGTAGGCAGCCGGCCAACCCTTCTCCAAAAGAAACTTTGATTTCTTCATTGAGTAAATCACGAGAAGGCTATGGTTGGTTACTTGTTCCTTCATCTACCTTAAGTGGGGTATCAGATTAGATTTACATCCATCCATCCCTTTCACATATCACTTACTTGAGATATGCTTTTTTAGGGGAGAGGTCCAGACCAAAAACCTCTTTTTTGGTCATACTTGGGAAATAGCAGGATAGCCTTTAACTTACACTTACTTACTAGCCTGGCACCTTTCTTTAAAAAAAAAAAAAAAATGCTGGTTACTTAATCACAGTTAGCATTTCTACAATGTTTTCTGCTTGCAAAACACTTTACAAATATTATCTTATTGGATTCTGACAATAATTCTGGGAGGTAGTGCTATTATTATCCCCATTTTATAGATGAGGAAACTGAGGCAGACAGAAGTTAAATGACATATCCAGGGTCACATAGTTAAGTAAATATCAAAGGTCACATTTAAAATAAGGTCTTCCTGACTCTAGGTCCAGGGCTGTACCTATGGTGCTTTTTATTAAAGACCATAACAGATAGCAAATAGCATGTGAGCCCATTTATCCAAATGAAGAATAAACAGAAATTGGAGCTACTCTGCTGCGTAGTATATACCAGAAAATATAAATTGAATGAAGTCTTTGTGTGAGCAAGATGAGGGTTCAGCTCAAACTAAGTAGATAGGTCTTGATCTCCCCCAGGAACAATATTTTCAAAGTCTTGATCTGGTTTCCTCCTCAGGTCTGAAATTTCCAATTTTTTAAAATATATCTCTTTCTTAAAGCGAGTTGAATTATATATATCTCTTTCTCAACAATCTCTTGTACCAACTGTTTCCTACCTTCAAGAAGTCTTTCCTAATGCCCTTTAAATGCTTGTGCCTTCTTCCAAAAATTATCTACAATTTATCCTTTATACTTCTGTTTTGTACATAATGCTTGATTATAATCTCCACAATTAGATAGAGTTCTTGGAGAACAAGGGCTTTTTTTTAATTTGCATCCCCACTGTTTAACTCAATGCTTGGTCTGGCACAAAGTAGGGACTTTAAAAATTCCCGTTGTCTTGATTTAGTTTACTGCCTTTTCAGCTGACTTAATTTAGTTTACTGTCTTTTCAGCGTGTCAGTATTTGCTCTGCTATTCAGAGTTATATCTCCTTTTTCATTCAAACTGGCATGCAAAAAACTCCAGGCTTGGTAGGAGTCCCAGTTAAACTAGTAACAGAGGAAATCAAAATGCTATTAGAAGTAATCTAATCATCTATCCTTCTATCTCTAAGTCTCTATTTTGTGTCTCAGTATTCAATTTAATTTATCAAGTGTGTATTAAATTCTTACTGTATGCAAAGAACTGTACTAGATTCTAGAGATTAAAAGACAAAAAAGGGGGGAAAAAAGCAAAACCAAAAATCTTGTCTTCAAGGAATTTACACTTTTCTGGAATGTGTGGTGGTGATCTTGGACACCAACATTATGCCAATTGAATACAAGTTCTGGCATTGCTGCCCTACTTGAAAAGGTTCCAGATAATACATATGTTATCAGATTTGGCTGATGTCTTTGTTATAGTTGTGATGAACTGATTTTTTCTTTTGTTCTTATTCTTTGTTGTAAGGGAAGCCTCTTTGGAGAAGGGAGGAAGGAATAGATTCAGAAACAAAGATGATATGAAGACAAAAAAGTAGTAATAAAAATTAAAAACAATTTTTTGCATAATAAAATATAAAATAATTAAAATGGTCATTTAAGTGGTTCTTTAACATTTGTAACTTTCATTCACCTCAGTTATACAAACATTTCTTAAGTACCTACTGTGTTGAAGACTGGTACAGTGACTTCCAAGTCCTTCCTCTAACACATATTAATAGTGTGATCAAGGTCAAGTCACATGAACTCTTGAACATTTAGACAACTCTCCAAGAGAGGTATTCTTAGTCTTCTTTTTTTTTTTTTTAAATCTTCTGGGCCCTTTTGGCAATTTTGTGAAGTCTATGGACCCCTTTTCAGAAAAATGTCCTTAAATCATAAAATAAGATACAAAGAATTACAAAAGAAATCAATGATATTAAAATACAATTATCAAAATGTTATAAAAACATGTTGATAGACCCAAGGTTAAGAACTCTTTAAAATGCTATTGACATTGGTGGAAATCTCAATTGAGAGATTTCTAGAACAATAAGATCACAGGTCCAGTTTTGACTCCTACTCCTATTTTGAAAGATAATGTGCTTTTGCAAAGGTGAATGTTAAAAACAATCTTTGCATGTATTTGGAAAAATAAAATGCTGTAAAAAGAAAAAGAAAGAAAGACAATGTGCAGTAGTAGGGAATATGGCAGCTAGTAGGGGTAGTAGATGGAATTCTGGGGTCACTAGGACCTGTATTCAAATCTAGCCTCAGACACTTACTAGCTGTGTGATCATTTAACCCTCTTTGCCTCAGTTCTTCGTCTGTAAAATGGGCTGGAGAAGGAAATGGTAAACCAATCCAGTATCTTTAAGGGCAGCTAGGTGATACAGTAGCTAAAGTAATGAGCCTGGAGTCAGAAAAACTCATCTTTCTGAGTTCAAATCTCACCTTAGATGCTAGTGTTGTGACTCTGGGCAAGTCACCACTTCAGTATCTGCCAAGAAAACCCCAAATGCAGTTCTGAAGAGTCGAAGACAACAGAACAAGAAAAACAAAAGGGGATAGTAGGTAGAAAGTGGACAGTGGACTCAGGAAGATATGAGTTTAACACATATTAACTGTAAAATCACAAGTAAGTCTCTTGGTCTCTGAGTGAACTGGTCACCTATCTAAGACTGAAAAATATCGATGTTTATTGGTGTAGTGGAAGTCTGTGTTGATTGAAGAAGTCTTTACCCACCAGGGAAATTGCAGATGCAGACAAAAAATATGATTAGCATTGGGAACAAGACAAAAATTATAGTCCCTATCCTCAAAGAGCTTATATTCTACTGGAAATTAATGGATTTTATGTCTGTTATATAAGGATCAGTCCAATTAGGTATGGAGATGTGCCACATGGGTCAACTAAAAGGTTCACATGATGGATTTTTATTATTATCATTATCATTATCATTATTATTATTTGCTATAGCAACTCAAGGGAGTCAGCTCCTCATGTATAAAGGAATCACTATCCCTGGTTACAAAATTTAAACTGAAGGAAACCTCAGTCTTTTGAAGTAGGTTGTTTATGGCAGTTCTCTAACTCTACTCTTAAATCTAGAGAATAGAAGAAAGGTTAAATTTTAAAATCCTAGTATCTAAGAACTGACAGAAATCTGACATTCTCATTTTAGAGATTAAGAAGATGGAGGTTAATTAAGATAAGTGATTAATGAGTGAATTAAAAAAGCACTTATTAAGCACTTACAAGTACAAAACACCAGATTTAATACTAAGAACATAACTGGCAAAGTAAGACCATTTTTGGTCTCAAGGAGCTGATATCCAAATGGAGGACACAACATATATAGAAAATGATAGCTGTAAGATAAGTAAGAGTTCCATGATCCTTAGGAACACAATGGAAAACCTAGTAGTAGTGTCTCTTCCTTTATGCCATTTCTCCTGGTAAGATTATGTCATTTTCTGATATTTAACCTTTTGACAGTTGTTGTGGCTGTAGCCCCTGCAGGAGTAGTTGCCAAGGCTACATCTCCACAGGTGTTGCTTCTGGGATGATGACTGAAGCACTGGGCTCAAAGCATGATTATTCCTGAGCTATAAGAGATCTTAGACCATCCAGTTCAAAATCTTCCCTTTGAAGATAAGGAAGCCATTGTCTTTGTAAAAGAACAAATTGGTTATCAATAGCAGCAGTCCTTACTTACTCAGAACATAGATTCCATCTGCAATATCCCTATCACATACTTCAATCTCTGCTTTAAGGTCCAGGTACACAACTAGAGAAGAGGGGAAGACAAAACTAATGAGTGCTAAAATCTAGACTAGAATCTAGGTTCTTGACTTTTAGTCTAGTGTTGTTTTTTTTTTTTTTTCTGCCAATGATAACTCCTGGTTCAATAGGCCTTTAAGCTTGAAGTTCTTCAAGATAACATCAATGAGTAGCATTTCTACCTACCTAAAAGTTAGCAAGGGACTTTACAAATATCTCATTTTATCTTTACAACAGCCTTGGGAGGTAAGTGTTATTATTATTCCCATTTTACAGGGGAAGAATTTGAGTCAGGCAAAAGTGACTTAAGATCTTGTTAGGGAGCTAGCAAATGTCAGAGGTTATATTTGAACTCAGTTCACATATCAGCTGTGTGACTCTGGACAAGTCACTTAACCATCTTTGCCTCAGTTTTCTCATCTGTAAAATGAGCTGGAGAAGGACATGGCAAACATCTCCAATATCTTTACCAAGAAAACTCCAAATGGAATCATAAGGAGTCAGACGGGATTGATTAAACATTGACTCAACAAGAAAAAAAAAAAAAAATGCTGATTCTAAAGGTATCTCTCTCAGTTGCTTCACTTAAGTTGCCCAATTTCCCCAAAGCAATTCTCTGGGAGTAGAAACAATGTTATCTTCACTCAGAAACAGAAGTCCAGAGTGATTGAAGAACTTAACACCCTTCATACAATTTGAAACTAGGTCTCCTGATTTTGGGTCTGGTGTTATCCTATACCACATATATAAGCCCATTAAGTTTATACTACACAGTTTCTTTTTTTTTCTTTGTTTATTTAACATTCCTCCCCCCCCCCCCCCCGGTTATAATTAAAACTTTTTCTACATTTGTTTTTTAAATTTTTGAATTCCAGTTTCTCTCTCTTATCCCACCCCCAATTAAGTAACCACATGTGGAGTTATTCAAAACATTTACATGTTCATTGTGCTGTGAAAGAAAACATAGATCTCTCCCCCTAATTAAAAAAAAAAAAAAATTCAGAAAAAAGTTGGGGAGAGACAGAGAAACACAGAGAGAGACAAAAAGAATGCTTCAGTCTGTATTCAAACACAATCAATTCCTTCCCTCGGTATGGATAAGATTTTTCATCCATAAGTCCTTCAGAATAGTTCTACTACACAGTTTCTTGAACAGAAAACAAACAAAAATAAAGCAAGAACTTGAGAAGAATATGAAACTTTGAACTGGTATTTGAGTGTGGGAGAGCTTTTATTAAGTGGCTTCTTACAAAATGTCGAGTCCAATTCTTCCAGGAGATGTAGGGAAGTAGGGAGGTAGAGAAATTTGTCTAAAC
Organism: Sarcophilus harrisii; assembly: GCF_902635505.1. Lineage (NCBI taxonomy): Eukaryota > Metazoa > Chordata > Mammalia > Dasyuromorphia > Dasyuridae > Sarcophilus > Sarcophilus harrisii. Next base: position 613,270,577 of record NC_045426.1, on the reverse strand, counting down.
TAGGGAGGGTAGTTTTTATTTATATTCTTTTGAGAGATGGTCTGCAGGTGTATGCTTGAGCCAATTTAAACTGGTTCCTGAGAATTATTTGGTAAATTTTTAGTAACGGCCTTTACACTTTGGAAATCAGGACTGATTTACTGTTTTGTTGATTTCTAGACTTAAGAAAGAGATAGCGAAAGTGGTAATAATGTAGATGATGGAAGGAAAAAAGGAGAAAAAATGAAATTTACATTATAATTTTATTAAATACTTAAAAGGAATAGCAAGTTGTACATGTAATTTCATGTGTAAAATTTTTTTAAGTATATTAAGAGGGGCAACTGGGTGGCGCAGTGGATAGAGCACCAGCCCTGAAGTCAGGAGGACCCAAGTTCAAATTTAGCCTCAGACACTAAATACTTCAAAGCTATGTGACCCTGGGCAAGTCACTTAACCCCAATTGCCTCAAGGGAAAAAAAAAGTTTATCAAGAGTACTTTCTTTCTCAAAAGTCTCTTCCTGTGTTTCTTTTTCACATCTCTAGCTACCCTTTCTTTCCTTCTTTTCGCCTCATCTCTCCTGCCTGCTCTAAAAAATTGCTTAATAGAGGTTTAAGATTTGTAAATCACTTTACGCACAATACAATCAAATAGTTTTAATTAGCTATTAATATCCCTATTTTTGCAAATAAGGGAACTGTTAAGTAATATATCTAGAGCCACATTGCTGGAAATTAAAGAAGCCAATATAGAACTCTCCCAAGATACATACTCCCCGCCCCTATAGCACACTCAATAAATGTATTCATAGGATGTGTATAGGCTTTACTGCTCTTGGAGAAATTGCTTTAACATTAGCAATCAAAATTCAAAGAAATATATAAGTAATTTTTAAATTTAAAGCATTGTCAAGTCAAATTGGCAAAACATTTCTTTGCACAGGGTTGATTTCTCAGGGCTCATAAATAGAGATAACAAGATCAAGGCATTCAGCTTTCTAAGATATAACATTCTGAGAGTGGTAAATAGGCTGATTTTTTTTCTGATGAATCTATTTTTAGAATAAGAAAATTCTATTCTTTGTGATTATGAGATGACATTCATTTTGAGATTAGTTAAATCTTAGACTTGGTTATAATTTGTTTTTATGACTTACACATTCATAATTCCTCTTATAATTCCTTACCAGAAATCCAATATTGTATTAATTAAATTAAAATGTATTTAAAGTTTTGGTAATTATGAATGTTAAATAGTGGCAAAGTCAATTAAATAAATGTTTATAGCTAATTAAACTTAATGAACTTAGTGTTGTGTGCTGGGATGGGGTCTGGATTTGAAATTAGAATGTCTGGTTTGAGATCCAGATTCGCCACTTAGTCATAGTGGTCCAGTGCCATCCATTCTAACAGTGTCCAATGAGCATTTATTAAGTTCCTACTATGTTCAAGGCACTGGGGTATTTGTTAAGGCCTTAGAGACAAAAAGAAAATCAGTCCTCGTCCTCAAAACTTACATTTTACTATGTAAATACAAAAGCTATATATAAATAACAGAGTTGGAAGTTAGGTGGTTGAGTTGGAGTGCCAAGTCTGGAGTCAAGAAGATTCATCTCAGACACTGAATAGCTCTGTGATCTTAGGCACGTTACTTCACCCTATTTACCTTAGTTTCCTCATCTGTAAATGAGCTGGAAAAAGATATGGCAAACCATTCTACTTATCTTGGCCAAGAAACCTCAAATGGGATCATGAAGAACTGGACACAACTGAAAACAACTAAATAACAAAATAAAGGATAATTTAAGGAGGGAGAGAACACTATAAACTTATTAGTTCTTGTTATCTTGAAGATCATTTAAAATTAAATGATTCAAAAGCTGGGTTTTCTTCCTACTTTCCCTTTATAGAATGCTAAATCTGTTAGGGAGATCTGTAGCCAACAGTAATAGGTTTTCCACAGGTGAGGGTGAAGACAGGTGACACTCTGAGAGAGGTAACATGGTTTAATGGTTGGAAAGCTTAGTTTTGGTTACAGGAAAATCTGGGTTTAAGTCTTATCTCTGACATACTGGCTGGGGGATCCAGGCTAATTTACTTGAAATTTCAAGTCATCTAGGCAACCTCTTTAAGACTAACAGTGGCCCATTACTGATCTGCATTGGTAGGGAAACAGAGGAATCACAACTTCAGAATCTATCTATCTCTGCTGAATTCATTTCTGTCTCTGCAGTTGCTGTTGCTGCTGGTTGTGGGAGGGAGTATGGACAACTTTTGAAGGAGATAGTGGAATGCTGTGGAATGAGAATGGATCTGGGAGCTGGGGAACCTGGGCTCTTTCTAAAAGTGGGAATCAACAACCTCAATGTGTGATTCATCTCTCTCACTAGAGGTGTTTTTTGTTTTTGCTTTTATTTTATTAAATAGTATTTTATTTTTCCAAATACAATCAATGATAATTTTCAATATTTACCTGTGCAAAACCTTGTCTTATAAATTTTTCTTTCTCTCTATTTCTCACCACCCTCTCTAAGACAACAAGCAATCCCTTACTCACTAGAGATCTTTAACCAAAGGCTGGTCAATCGTCAAATGGCCTAAGAGGAATTAGGTTAGTTTAGGTGGCTACTACCATTCCTTCCAACTCTGAAATTGTGTATTTTATGAATTTGCTTTTGGTTCAAGATATTAAATGTCCCTAGAATTCAGTTTTCTACTCAATGAAAATCTATGATTGAATTAGATGATGTATAAGGTTTCTCGGTCTGTAATGTTCTTACAATGTTGTGATGTCATTGATCCTCTTGAAAAACAAAGATAACCATCAGCAACAACCCACTTGTGAAATTAGTAATAATTAAGCATCAACTCAGGTTTCTTCCAAGTTTTTGGATCATCTCTCAGATGTGTTCATCATCTTCATCTTCACATTCACAACAATACCATGTATATGCCTTCCATAAAATAAGACATTCTCATTAAATGTTTATTAAATGAATGAATGAATGAAATGTTTGCTAAATGAATGAATGGATGAATGAGAAAGTTAGAAAGGAAGAGAAATGAGGCATATCGTTCCTGTTATTCTCTTGTTCAAAACTTTTAGTACCTCCCCAGACCTTAAAGAACAGTAAGAAGATCTACTATTTCTACTTTATATGTGAGTATATTAATGAGGGAAGCATGGTACAATGAAAAGAGCTCTGAATCAAGAATTGGAAGATGTGGGTTCAAACCTTACCACTGACACTTATTGGTTTTGGAATCTTAACTTTCGTAGGCCTTAATTTCCTAATACATTGAGAATGTTATGATCTTCTTTTAACCTCATTAAGAGCAAGGACCATGTTTTCTTAATCTTTTATTTTACCCTTATCCTTCTCAGAGTGTTTTGCATATAACTCTCTCTCCCCCCCCCCCCCCCCTCTCTCTCTCTGTCTGTCTGTCTGTCTCTCTCTCTCTCTGTCTCTCTCTCTCTCTCTGTCTCTCTCTCTCTCTCTCTCTGTTTCTCTCTCTCTCTGTCTCTCTCCCTCTCTCTCTTTCTCTCTCTCTCTCTCTCTCTCTCTCTCTCTCTCTCTCTCTCTCTCTGTCTCTCTTGGTCTCTCTCGGTCTCTCTGTCTCTGTCTCTCTGTCTCTGTCTCTCTTTCTCTCTCTCTCTCTTTCTTTCTCTCCCTTTGTCCCTCCCTCTCTGTCTTTTTCTCTCTGCCTGTCTGTCTCTATCTTTGTCTCTTTTTCCATCTCTGTCTCTTTGTCTCTCTCTCGCATCTGTCTTTGTCTCTCTTTCTTCCTCTGTCTCTGTCCCTCTCTGCTTCTCTCTGTCTCTGTCTCTGTCTCTGTCTCTGACTCTCTCACCATACTTGTCATTCTGTTAGATAGAGCACTGGTTCTATATTCAGGAGGACCTGAATTCAAATCTAGTCCCAGATACTTACCAGCTGTGTCACTCTGAACAAGTCATTTAACTCCACGCCCTACCCCAGAAAAGAAAAAAAAACTTTGAATGAATGGTGATTTTTAGTGATTTAGCAGCTGGAAAAGTGAATGTGGTATTAGATTGTAGAAATAGAAGTATGATATCTTAAAAGAAGAAGAGAGTCCTTTGTCCTCTGCTCTTATAAGACCTCATCTCTAGTATTGTTTTAGCTACCATATTTTAAAAGATGTGTATATATATCAGGGGTATTTTGTTAAATGTTTAATGATTGATATTTTTTTCTCATGACACATTTTAAGGTTTAATCTGTTATTAACATTTTTTCCCATCACTTTCTTAAGACTAGATTAGTAATGTCAAGTTCAAATTAAAAGGAGGGGCACTAAATCATACATAAGAAATCTTGTTGCTTTATATTGACCTAGAAAACCATATATTAACAATATCTATGCTCTGCTATATTTTTTAGTTATTTTGTTAAACATTTATCAATTATATTTTGATCAGTAATGACCTCATTTTGGGGTTTTCTTGTCAAACATACTGGAGTAGTTTCCCATTTCCTTCTCCATCTCATTTTACAGATGAGACACTGAGGCAAATAAAGTTAAGTTGTTTGCCCAGGTCACACAGCTAATAAGTGTCTGAGGCCAGATTTTAATTTAGATCTTCCAGATTCATGGATCTGGTGCTCTATCCAGTGCAGCCACCTAGCTGCCTTTTGAATGTGGAGGTGCCTGTATTTGATACGTCTGGTTTAGATAAACTACAAAACAATAAATAATAACTGCTTTATAACATTTGCTCATTTCTGAGGTATAAATGCTCTCACTAATACCAGTATGAGGCAGCTCTAGGATACCCCTGGGCTACATCTTAAAAGTTGCTCACTAGGGCACAAAATAACCAGGTTATTAGGTGGAGTGGATAGAGTGTAAGTTTTGGGGTCTAAAAGTCCTGAATTCAAATCTCAGCCACAGAGTCTGACTTGGCTAGCTCATTTAACTTCTCAACCTCCATTTCTTCATCTGTATAATGGGGGTGGGGGAGGGAGGAAGTTGTAGTTTAGGGTCACTATGTCCATGACAAATTAAGATGGTGAAAAATCTAGAAATTGTCATATGAAGATTGGTTGGAGGAACTAGATCTGCTTTCTCTAAATGAGAGAAGACAGCAGAAAATATGAGCTTTTTCTTCAAATATGTGGAGAGCTAATAAATGGGACTGGCTTTGTTCTAGGCTACAGATTATAGAACCAACATCTCTGGGAAACAGTCACAAAAAGTCAGATTCTGAAGAGTTGTTATTCAGTCATGTCTGACCCTTCCTCAACTTCATTTGGGGTTTTCTTGGTGGTTACTACTAGAGTGGTTACATACTAGAGTGGTTTGCCATTTCCTCCTGCAGCTTTTACAGAAGAGGAAACTGAGGTAAACAGGGTAAAGCCCAGTGCTCTGTCCACTTTGTCACCTAACTGTACCCTCCAAGAGTTAGGTGTGTACCATAGAAATAGGATCTATCTTGCATGAGAATTTAAAAAAAGGCCAGACGGCATCCAATTTGGGGGTGACATAAAGGGGATTCCATTTGAGTAGACAACCTCTAAGATCCCTTCTTACTATAGGATTCTAGTTCCTCTTTTATCGAGCTCTGGGGAAAGTATAATTTGGAATTTCCTATAAGCCCAGGTAGAGGGAGAACCGATGACAGTTTTGTAATCTCATTGCTTGCTCTTTCCAAGTGCTTTTTTTTCTGTTTTGTTTACGGCATTCACAGCAAGGAAGGCAGAGCTTCTTTATGAGCACACGTACAAGGTGAAATGCAGAAGCAGGGAGAAGCCAAAAGCTGTTGCCAAAGTACCAAGAGCCCCCCCCCCCTTTTTTTTTTAACTGCAATTAGGTAAAGGATATGGCTTATTATTGTGCCTCGAAGGTCATTGAAATGAGTGGCATTTCAAAGCCAAAAAATTGTTTGGAAACACAGAACCATCCACATGGGAGACCAAGTGCTTGGTTGTGTTCCAAGTATAATAGCCCCTTCTCCCAACTCCTAATTCACTCTTGGATCTAAATCTCGAATTTTTCATAGCTTTGGTGGCCAATATCCACTTCTATGCAGGTGCACTGGGAGGCCAAAATAATGGTCTGGAAAAGAATCAAGGTCCAAATCCAAGCGATCTTGGCCAGATACAAACCAATATTTTAATTGCATCTGGCAGAGGAAATCTGACCTGTCTTCCTAAGGGGGCTCAGGGTTGTATATTTCATGGAAGCTGGAACATTGACAGGGGTAGTACTGTTTTCATCTCAAAATTTCTTGATTGGGGTATAATTTGAACATAAAGGACCAGGATTTGAATCTTAGATTTGCTACTCACTGGTATGAAAGAATCAAATTCTATAATGTTAATGGCTAAAAGGGATAGTAGACATTACCTACTCCAAACTTTTCATTTTATAGATGATGAAATTGAAGGGGATAATAATTTATATTTAACTGGTACTCTTAAGAATCAAAAAGTACTTTGTGCTCATTAAATCTCACTTAATTTTCACAACAATCCTAAGAGGTAGACACATGGACCAGACACATTATTTTATTGATATAGGGAACTTCTAGGAAAGGAAACTTCTTCTACAATAAGTTTGGCACTTCATCTTTCTGGGCCCCAGTTTGAGGGCAAGGACTATCATTTGCCTCCTTTTGTATCCCCAATGCTCAGAACATTACCTAGAACATAATAAGCACTTAATAAATGTTTATTAAATTGGAGTGAATGAAGAAGATATGAGTTCTTAACCTGAAGTCTGTGAACTTAAAATAATTTTTGATAACTATATTTCAGCATAATTTATGCATTTGAGATTATTTTTTTCAGTACTCCACAGGCTTCACCAGACTGTCAAAGGGGTCTATGACAATAAAAAAAAAAAAAAAAAAAAAAAGATGAAGAATCCCTGGACAGATCATCTTTAAAGACCTCTCTAGTGATAAATTCTATTATCCTATGATAACCATAGAAAGAACACAGTACAAAATGAATTATATTAATATAAATTGTGATTCTCCTTACCCTCTAAATTTTTGTACATCATCTCATAAAATACTTCCTGGAATTCTCTTTGCTACTTTCGTCTACCCTTACTAAATCCATTTCTCTTTCCATATATCTCCTTGCTGGGCTTCAGTTTTCTCATATCCAGATGAGGAAAGGGGTTGAACTAAATTATCTTTGAGGTCCATTTTGCTCTATTTCCAACATTCTGCAATATATTCTAAGGTTCGGTCATACAAAACATTTAACAACATTTTAACAGTCCTGGAATTATTCCAACATTGGCAAAACAAACAAACAAGCAAATAAACAAACCTATTCACCTGGCTCTCAATCTGCTGGACTTTTCCTTAAATTCCATTTCTTCTCATTAAATTTTTAAATTTTCAAAATTCGATCTTTGTCCTAGTTAGCTCACTCTTACTCAAGCCTAAGGTTCCAGGAGAGGAATGAATACAGAGTTGCTAAGCATGGGCATGTTTAAGCTCACTAGACATGGATGAGCCAACCTGTGTTGAGGAATCAGCTTTTACTGAGCTTGCTATATATCACTAAATGCTACTAATGGGAGCCAAAGAAATAGAAGGCAGAGTCTCTGTTGTTCAAGAGTTTACAGTTTGCCTGGGAAGACTGTATGTTCCAGATATCCTAGTTGTTATTTTCCATTCTCCCTCCTGACCCCAGGACAATATTAACAACTATTCTGTGGGTATAAAAGAATCAAATTCTATAATGTTAATGGCTAAAAGGGACAGTAGATATTACCTACTCTAACCTTTTCATTTTATAGATGATGAAATTGAAGGGGATAATAATAATTTATATTTTACTGGTACTCTTAAGAATTAAAAAGTACTTTGTGCTCATTAAATCTCACTTAATTTTCACAACAACCTAAGAGGCAGACGTATGGACCAGACATGTTCTTTTATTGGTATAGGGAACTCCCAGGAAAGAAAACTTCCTCTACCAATATAGTTTGGTACCCTCTCTGCAATTTATATCTTTAAGAGAGTTGTGTAGGTCAAAGCTTCTTAAATTGTGGTTGTGACTCTATGTGAAGTTGCATAGCATAACTGAATGTGAGCGCTGTGAAAAATCTGACAACAGTAAAACTTATCACATATTCCGCCAAGATTTATTTCTTTATGTAAAAATAAACAAGTACATCCATCTCATTAGTATATAAATTTGATTTCATCTTTGATAAATGATAAAGTTATATATATATACCAAAGAATTATTTTAAAATAAATTTCTTTATGATTTATTATCAGTAAATGCTTGATTTGCATGCCTATTTTGTATAACTATATAACTGGAGTTGCCAAAAAAAAAAAATATTTTCAGAAGAAAAGAAGCCCTGGTCTAGAATACTCTAAGATTCAGTGACTTATCTGGGGACGCATAACTAGTATGTATCGGAGGTTGGACTTCAAGTTTTCTCAGTTGGTTCTGAAGCTGGTTCTCAATTCACTGTAATACACTGTCTCTCATTAACCCCAATTTACAGATGAAAAAACTGAGATTTAAATGTTAAGTGTCAGAGTCAGAATTTGTACCCAGGTCACTGAAGCCTAAGTCTAGTGCTCTTTCTCTATACTATGGTCTTTTCATATATCACACTCTGAAGGCCATTAAAGCAGATGGACCTAAAAGTAAATAAGCAGTTCTTTGTGCAATATGAAATAAAGATGTTACCTAATTGTGAGAGAATGAAGTTTAGGTCTCTGGACCAGGGAAAAATATTTTTCTATTTGTAACTTAAAAATGGGAATATTTAGAAATGCTCATTCACAAGAGTAGGTACAAATATTCATTTACAAGAAATCCTAAGACTATAGTATTCTTTTTAAGGATCATCAAATTCTACTCTTTCATTTACAGTAGAGAAAACTGAGACTTAGAAAAATTAAGTCCTTTCCAAACCCACAGGATCAAATTTAAAATTCTGTTTGATATTGAAAATCGTTAAAAACGTGGACTCTTTCTATCTCTTCAGTCTTTTAGACCTTAGTCCTCAGCATCTGTGCTATGATTTAGTGGTCTCCTTGTATAAGATGATCCAGTTCCAATTCTAAGCATTTCTACTTGCTGTCTTCCAGGCCTGGAATTCTCTCCATCCAAATTTCCACCTCCTGGTTTTCTCAGCTAAAATCCTTCAGTAAGGAACCTTTTTTTTTTTTTTTTTTTTTGATCCCAGCTATTGATGTTTTTTTCACTTTGTTAATTATCTCTAATTAATTAATTCTGCATATAGTTTGTTTCTACATAGTCATTTGCATATTTCCTCCCTAATTAGACTATAAGCTACTTGGGAGCAGGAATTTCCTTCCTTTTCTCCTTCCTTCCTTCCTTCCTTCCTTCCTTCCTTCCTTCCTTCCTTCCTTCCTTTCTTTCTTCCTTCCTTCCTTCCTTCCTTCTATAATGCCAGGGAAACTGAGGCAAGATAGAGATTAGAGAGTTTTTAACATTTTATTTGGATTTCTAAGAGGGAGAGATTGTATTGGGGGCATGATGCCCCCAGAGCTGATGTCCAAAGCATACAGCAGTGAATGTGAGTTCTCAATGACATATTTATACTCTTAGCTCAGGCAGCTAAACAAAGGCAGAGGGTGGAGTTCAAACTCTGGTGAGCAGGAATCTCCAGGCAGAGACCATCAATCCAGTTCTGACAGGTTGGGGGGTAGGACCATAAATTCTTACAAACTGGGAGTTAAGGAGGTGTCCACCTTAGGGCCAGGAAGTATGAAACTTAGAGTTATAAACAATGCCAAATCTGAAATAGGACATCTGGAGTCTTATCTTCTGGAATGTCAGATAATCCACAACTCTAATTATCTCAGTTCCAATGGGCAGAAAAGGAGGATTGCAACCAGGGAAACTGAAGTAGAACAATTTAGGGAAACTGAGGCAGGACAATTAGGGAAACTGAAGCAGGACAGTAAAAGAGAACTGTAGCACAACATTTCCTTCCTTCCTTCCTTTCTTCCTTCCTTCCTTTTCCTTCTTTTCTTTCTTCCTTCCTTTTTTCCTTCCTTCTTTCCTTTCTCCCTGCCTTCCTTCCTTCCTTCCTTTCTTTTCTGTTATTAATGTATGGCAGGAACTTCAGGTAATAACACTTCCTCTACCAATGCAGATTGGCAACTATTTTCAACCCATAGTCTTAGAGAATTATCTGGGGCACTGAGAGGTCCTAGGTTACCCAGTCATATGTGTCAGAGGCAGAATTGTCCCAACTACAATCCAACTCTATCCACTATGCCTTGTAGCTTTTTTTTTCTTATAACACTTTAGAATCATAGAATGTTAAAACCTGATGGTCCCTTAGTGATCACCTAGTCTGCCCGCCTTGTTTAACAGATGGGGAAATTGAAGTTAATGGAAGAGAAATACAAATGATAACTCCCATTTAGTGTTAACACTACATCATTGATGAGAAAATCTTCACTAATCTATGAGTTAGATGTTTCAAATACTGTAACATTTTACAGATGAGGAAGCTGAGATTCAGAGAAACTAAATGACTTATTCATGATCGCAAAGCTAGGAAGTATCAGAGTTTTGATTCACCTCCAGGACATCCTAACTTGGACAAGTCTGACACTTTGACAATTATGCCAACCTTAGTCAGTATCACAAAACAAAAATCAGAACCACAAATAAAAATAAGCCTTCACTTATCCCACTTGTCTTTTGTTCCTCAGATGTTGTTAGCCTTTTGTTTGTAGCTCAGTTATTTATGTTTTGTTTTATCTCCCATTAGCTTACTAACCATGCTAGAAAAGTTTATCTACCATTTTGTTTACTCTTTCTGTCTACAATTTTGTTCATTCATTCTTTCATTCTTACATCTGTTTACTGAGCACCTACTCATAGCTATCCACTGCTGGCTCAGGTGGTCTTGGATTTACAGTATCAGAAGATACTGTAAGACATAGTTCCTCTCCCATTAGAACTTACAATCTAGAAGAAGTAAAATAATCACACAAATCACCATAATCAAAAATAGAACCTCTTATGAATCTAAAAATAGGACAACAAGCCATAAAAGGTTCAAGTAAGGAAATGCTTGAGGTAGAGGCCAAAGGGAAAATGAAGGAAAATTTAATAGAGGTGGACACATTTGAACTGTATTTTAAAGGATGTGCAGAAACATGTAGAGATTGGCTAGGGTGAGGGATCAGGAAGGGTAATCCAGACTGAAGGAATGAGTCCAAAAACCTCCAGTGGTTCCCCATCACCTCCAAGATCAAATAAAAGGTTCTCTTTTACCATTTAAATCCCTTCCTATTTTTCCTTTCCAGTCTTCCTTTACTTCCTTTATTCTGTACCTGTTCTTGGAATGCTCCTTATTTTTCTTTTTTGTCTTTTCCAAGGTTTCTTCAAATCCTTAAATCTTATCTCTCTAAGAGATCTTTTCTGGTCTCCCTGGCTGCTAGTAACTTCCTTCTGAGATCACTTTCCATTTACACTATATATTTCTTGCATGTACCTAGGTATTTACAAGGTAAATTTAAAATTTACAATTGTCTCCTCTATTAGAATGTGAGCTCCATAAGGGCAGTAAATTGAACTCAGGGATTAGATGTAAGAAGACTCATCTTCCTGAGTACAAATCTGACCTCACATACTTCCTAGCTATGTGATTCTGGGCAAGTCACTTAATCCAGTTTGCCTCAGTTTCCTCATCTGTAAAATGAGTTGGAGAAGCATATAGAAACCCAGTCCAATATCTTTGCCAAGAAAATCCCAAATGGGATCATGGACACAATGGAAACAAGTCAACAACTCTAATGCTTAGCACAGTGCTGGCACATAATAAACATTTAATGAATGCTTTTTGAGTGAGTAAAGGGAATGTCACAGGCACTGAATTCTTTTCATGGTATCTTGTATGAATTTGACTAGTGCTACAAAATGGGAAAGGGAGAAAAGGTGAAGAAAAAGGAAGAAGCTTACTCCTGACAGATATTCACAAGAAAAGCAACTTCTTCATCAGTAGGGCTGGAGAGCATAATCCTACCATATCTCCTTTGCTTATCTTTTGTGCTGGTTCAAATTTATTTTCTATGCCAAACCAGAGAGGAGCTTGGGAATATCTCATTCTAAATCAGATAGTTGTCTGGAACAATGGTGTTCAAGATAATCCCAGCATAAAGAGTTAAAAGACTTAATCTTAGCTAAAGTCATTCCTTGAGACTTATTTGTGTCTTAGTTTATTGTGTCTTAGTTGTGAGTGGCTTGCCTTTTGCTATGTATGGCTAAAGAGCCAACAACCTGACCTTACTTGGGAAAAGCTTTTTTGTCACTGTACCCTAGCAGGTCAGATTTGAAATAACCAGCAGATGGCACCAAAGAGTGTAATTCCCAAAACTAGAGCAGGCAGCAATGTCCAACATAGATTAGAAAACCACTGGAGTAGCCAGCAGCACTCAAGAGTAGAGACACAGTTTCCATAAGAGAGCCAGCAAAGGATATCAACATCCCTACACCGTTAAAGTATGAGATACCTTGGTAATGTACATTCTATATATGTCTTTACTGCCCACACGAGTTTCTGATGTATTCCTTGTCATGAATGCTACCTGGCCATATATACTCCCTATATTTGGCAACTCCATATATAATCCTAGTAACATGTATTTCTATCATGTGCCTCCCTTGCTCACATATCTAAGCACTGATGGTTAATTCATGTGAACCCATCCCACTCATAATTGGCAATCTATGGATGAGTTTATCTTGTATACATATAGAAGGAAAGAAAGAATCTTGTCACTGTATTTGCTACATTGTTTAATTATATGTATTTTCTTTGAATTAACTTGTCATCTGAAAAAATAGATATGTAAGTGGAAGCTCATAAAGTTATGAATGTTAACCCAAACAAGGAGACCTGAGTCAAATCTAGCCTCAGACACTTAGTAGTTGTGTGACTCTGAGATAGCCACTTAACCTCTGTTTGCCTTAATCTACCTGAAGAGAAAAATGGCAAACCACTCCAGTATATTTGCCAAGAAAACCCCATGGACACTATGGAACACAGGGTCACAAAGACTTGGACGTGACTGAATGTCTGAACAACAACCCAGACTAACTGTATGATCATTACTTCTCCTAGAGTTATAGAAAAATAGGTAAACTATATTTACTCTCAGCCCAACGGAAAAGAAATGCATAGAAAAATGAGATAATTCATTCAAATCATAGTAGAGCCAAGATTAGAACTGACTGCTCCTCAGCCCAGCCTTGTAATAACATGAAACAGTATGCCATCTCAGTTCATAATAACTCTTATTTTGATTTCTGATATTGAAAGCAGTAAGCATACTCATCTTATAAAATCAAAAGCTTTTATTGACACTTGCAAAATATGTACATAAATATATATGAGTTATGGGGGGGTGAGTGTATGTGGTAGAGACAGAGAGAAATTCATAGTAAAACAAAAAATTTATCACTATATGGTTTTGAAAAACTGTACAAACTAATGCAGACAAGATTAGAAGGGAACCAATAAACTGGGAAAATATTTTTATAGTCAAAGGTTCTGATAAAGGCCTCATTTCCAAAATATAGAGAGAATTAACTCTAATTTATAAAAAATCAAGCCATTCTCCAATTGAAAAATGGTCAAAGGATATGAACAGACAATTCTCAGATGAAGAAATTGAAACTATTTCTAGTCATATGAAAAGATGCTCCAAGTCATTATTAATCAGAGAAATGCAAATTAAGACAACTCTAAGATACCATTACACACCTGTCAGATTGGCTAAGATGACAGGAAAAAATAATGATGATTGTTGGAGAGGATGCGGGTAAACTGGGACATTGATGCATTGTTGGTGGAGTTGTGAACAAATCCAACCATTCTGGAGAGTAGTTTGGAACTATGCTCAAAAAGTTATCAAACTGTGCATACCCTTTGATGCAGCAGTGTTACTACTGGGCTTGTATCCCAAAGAGACCATAAAGAAGGGAAAGGGACCTGTATGTGCATGAATGTTTGTGGCAGCCCTCTTTGTAGTGACCAGAAACTGGAAACTAAGTGGATGCCCATCAGTTGGAGAATGGCTGAATAAATTGTGGTATATGAATATTATGGAATATTATTGTTCTGTAAGAAATGACCAACAGGATGATTTCAGAAAGGCCTGGAGAGACTTACACGAACTGATGCTGAGTGAAATGAGCAGGACCAGGAGATCATTATACACTTCAACAACAATACTATATGATGACCAGTTCTGATGGACCTAGCCATCCTCAGCAAGATCAACCAAATCATTTCCAATGGAGCAATAATGAACTGAACCAGCTACGCCCAGAGAAAGAACTCTGGGAGATGACTAAAAACCATTACATTGAATTCCCAATCCCTATATTTATGCCCACCTGCATTTTTTATTTCCTTCACAAGCTAATTGTACAATATTTCAGAGTCTGATTCTTTTTGTACAGCAAAATAACGGTTTGGTCATGTATACTTATTGTGTATCTAATTTATATTTTAATATATTTAACATCTACTGGTCATCCTGCCATCTGGGGGAGGGGGTGGGGGGTAAGAGGTGAAAAATTGGAACAAGAGGTTTGACAATTGTTAATGCTGTCAAGTTACCCATGCATATAACCTGTAAATAAAAGACTACTAAATAAAATAAAATAAAAAAAAAAAGAAACAATTCAAGGTGAAAGATAATACAATGAAAAAAGGACTTATTAAGGACTTAGAGGACCTAATTCAAGTGTTGTCTCTGGTATAATTGATCTTGAGTTAACCTCTGGACTTTAGTTTTCTCACTATTTTCTGAGGTCTTTCAGCTTCTATCTGTGATCCTACTCTAACATTTCTCATGTGTCAAAAGGAGAACCTGAGGCCTAGATCTGAGGGAATCTCTTCTAAAATTATCTCATTTTCAGCTGTAGGCTGCTTCAATAAAAGCTTTTTCAATCAATGCTAAGAACAACAAGCCTAGGTTTCCCTGCTTTGGCCCTTTATCCACAGGAATAAAAATATTCCTTTTTATTACTGTGGATTTTGGAGCTTCTTAAACAGCAAGATCAATTACACTCCTGAAGTTTTGCAGTAAAATTATTCAAGGACCTTCAGTCACTGTTCTTATTAATTACTGTATCAGCTGTTTTACATACCCTAATTATCTCCCCATGGCACATACAACAGTCTTTTTTTAAAAAAATTAGTTTTAAAAAATTCTCTGGTTAAAAATAGAAAGAATTATTTTCCTTTTTTATTTAAAAAAAAAAAAAAAAAAGAAATCTTCATAGGATTAAAACAGAACCAGAGCTCCCTCTGCTGACCTTAGAGAAAATTAACTGAACTCAGAGGATTTCAAAGTGAACAGGAAAGAGGTGTAACTCTTTCATTTTACAGATGGAGAAACTAAGGCCCAGAGATGTAAAATCATTTTACTAACAAGGAGAAAGCAGATTTTTGAAGTCACACCATGTGTTTGTATACCATCTTTTCTGTCTGTGTATAAGGCTGGTCTTATTTCATACCCTTCTTTAGTATCCCATTTTAGTATCTAATATTCATCAATGTTTCTATATCTTATTCCCAGTACATCTATATGGCTCACTTATATCCCATTAAGTAAATTTCTTCTAGGGATCTGGAAAAAAGCAAATAAATACTTTCAAATAATTTTGTTATTCAGTAGTTCAGTCATGTCTAACTCTTCATAATCCCATGGAGCATAGCATTCCAGGCCTTTCTCTCTCAGACTCTCTGAGTTTATGTTTATTGTTTTCCTGATACAGTCTCTCATTCTCTGCCATCCTCTTTTCCTTTTGTCTTTAATATTTCCCAACATTAGGGTCTTTCCTACCTTTACATTATGTGGGCAAAGTATCTAAGCTCCAGCTTCAGTATTTGACATTCCAATGAACAGCTTGAGTTAATTTCCCTACGTATTGATTGATTTGACCTCCTTGCTCCTTCAAGAAATCCTCAAAATTCTTCTCCTACACCACAATTTAAAAGCATCATTTCTGTGGTGCTCAAATTTATAGTCCAGCTCTCTAGAATACTTTGATACTAGGAAAATTATACCTTTGGTTATATGAAATAATATATTTTGTCAATAAAGTGAGATGTCTGCTTTTTAGGATGCTGTCCAGATTTGCCATCACTTTCCTTCCAAGGAGCAAGTGTCTTTCAATTTCATGGCTTCAGTCACTGTTTGCAGTGATCTTTGAAACCAAGAATATAAAATCTGACACTGCTTTTATTTTTCTTCCCTCTATTTGCCAGAAAGCGATGGGACCAAGATCTTTATTTTTTGAGTTTTTGTTTTTGTTTTTTTAATGTTAAGTTTCAAGCCAGTTTTTTGTCTCCTCTTTTGCCCTCATTAAGAGATTTCTTAATTCCTCTTCACTTTCTGCCATCAGTGATATTATCTACATCTGAGATTGTAGATATTTCTCCTGGCAGCCTTAATTCTAGCTTTTGATCCAGCCAGCCTGACATTTTCCATGATATACTCAGTATATAAGTTAAATAAATAAAGTGACAATATTGGTTGGTTGGTTGTTGTCCTTCATTCTTGTAGAGGAACAAAATGGCATCCCCACATTAGAGTTGAGTTACAATGTGTCCAACTGTAGCTGATCAGACCAAAAGGAGCTCTGAATGCTCTGCAACAGGTCTGACACAATATACAGTGACAATATACAGCCTTATCATATTCCTTTTCCAATCTTAATCCATATTCAGTTATAACTATTGATTTTTTGACTGGCATACAGGTTTCTGATGCTCTCATCTCTTTGAGGACGGCCACACTTTGTTATGATACACACAGTCAAAATCTGAATTTAGTCAGTATTTAGTCAGTAAAGCAGAAATAGATGTTTTTCTGGAACTCCTTTGCTTCCTCCATAATCCAGCATATGCTGGCAATTTGGTCCCTAGTTCTAATTCTTCAAAAACCAGTCTGTCCTGGTCATTCTCGGTTCAAATATTGCTGAAGCCTAGTTTACAGAACCTTAAGCATAACCTTGCTAAAATATGGAATAAGCATGATTGTTTAGTCATTTGAACATTCATTGACATTGCCTTCCAATTCAATAGCCAATGTTGTGTTTTTCAAATTTGCTGCCATATTGAGTGCAGCATCTAAACTGGAATTCTATCACCTCTATTAGCCTTATTGTTAGCTTCCTAAAGCCCACTTGACTTCATTCTTCAAGACATATAACTAGATCCATAACAACATCAGTGATGTTAAAATATTTCTTCTAGACTTCTTCTGTAGATTCTGGGCACATCTTAATCTTTTTTGCTTCTGTTAAATCCTTGCCATTTTTTGCCTTTTATTATGTCCATTTTTGCATGAAACTTTCCCTAAATAGCTTTAATTTTCTTGAAAATATTTCTTATCTTTCTCTTTCTGTTGTTTTCTTCTCTTTGCATTGCTCATTTAAGAAAACCACCTTATCTCTCTCCTTGCTCAATTTTCTGGAATTCTACATTCAGTTAACTATATCTTTCCCTTTTTCTTTTAACTTTTATTTTCCTCCTCTTCTTAGTTATTTCTAAAACCTAATGGACTAGCCATTTTGCTTTCTTACTCTTCTTTTTCTTTATAATATTTTTTGTTGCTCTTTCCTATATAATGTTGCAAATCTCTGTCCATAGTTCTTTATAGATAATATCAAATCTAATCCCTTATGTCTATTTATCACTTCCACTTATATTCATATGGGATGTTATTTAAGTCATATCTATATAGTTTAATAATTTCCCCTACTTCCTTCAATTTGTGTGAATTTTACCATAAGAAGTTTATGAACTGAGTCACAAGAAGCTCCATATTTTGTTTTAGCTGATATTATAGAACTTCTCCCTTGGCTGCAAAGTATATAATCAATCTGGTTTCTATATTGATTCTCTGATGATATCCATGTGTAAAATTGCCTTTAGGCTTGTTGAAAAAGAGTGTTTGTCACGAACAGTGAATCATCTTGACAAAATTCTATTAGTATCTGTCCAACTCTATTTTGTACTCAAAGGCCAAACTTGTGTTATTCCAATTATTTTTTTGATTTTTTACTTTAGTAGCATTCCTATGATAAATATCATTTATATAATAAACATTTTTGTGTATTATTTCTAGAACATGCTGTAGGTTTTTATAGAAATGATAAACTTTGGCATTAGTGATTGGAACATTGATTTTTACTACTGGGATGCTGAACACTTTGTTTTGGATTCAAACAGATCCTATTCAGTCATTTTTGAGATTTTCTCACCCTTTAATTGATATAAGGGTTATTTCATTTCATCAAAGGAACTCTTCTTGTCCACAGTAATATAAGCAATGATCATTTGTATTAAATATACCCATTTCTATCTACTTAAATACATTGATAGTCAAGATGTCAACTTTCCATTTCCTCTTTGACTATTAGCAGCTTACATTCCAGGTTCCAATTCCAGATCTTACATTCCAGGTTCTAATACAATGGCAAACTTTACAGCATTTGACTTTCCTTTCATTACCAGACATATCCATAACTAAGCTTCCTTTCAACTTTGGCCTAGCTGCATCATTAGTATTGAAGTATTGTAGTTGTTCTCTCTTTCCCAGCAGCATATTGGAAAGCTTTCAGCCTGAGGGGTTCATCTTCTGTCATCTCTTTTATCATTTTAGTACTATCCATGGAATTTTCTTGGCAAAAATACTGGAGTGGTTTGCCAAATGGCAGACCTTCTCTAATGGGATCACCTTTTGTCAAAACTCTCTACTATGAACTATCCATCTTGGGTAACCCTGCATAACTTAGCTCATAGTTTCATTAAGGAATACAACCCTTTCCAATATGACAAGGCAGTGAGTGATCTGAAGGGGGTAGGTAGTGGACTTTGAATAATAGCCCATGTTTAATCATGAATGCTTCCTGTTTCTCTTCAATTAGAGAATTCCAGTCCTTTTGCTTTTGTGAAAATAAACATAGTCCCACATATTCAGGACTGAAAGTAAATAATCATGGTACCAAGAAGGAATATAAGATAATCTCTCTTTTCTTGATTTCCCTTTTAGTTTGATTTTGCTTTCAATGATTTCTATAGAAAGCATGGAAACTACTTGAGTGTACAAGAAAGGGGGCAAACTGATGACACTTTACATTTGTAAAACACATTCACTCAATATTTTCACATTTATCTCTCATAAGAACTTCACTTCTAGCATTCCATTATTCCATATTCTCAATCATTCCATATTCTCCTAACCCTCCATTAGAACTGAGCTTTCTTGCTTCCCAAACAGATCATAGTCACCCATTTAATTCAAGGTTTCCCATTACCTGAAATTCCCTCAAGCTTTGGATTTTCTCCTACTTCACTCAGTATCCAGGCTTTGATAACTCATGCCATCCCCTTTTCTCCCAGGATCCTCACTATGTTGAAATCACTAATCCTTTTAGAATTTTGTCCATTATAAACTTAAAACCAATGAAATCACAAGTCCACACCCCCAAAAAAGGATTTATGCAGTTTCATATAAGGTAATTCCCTAATGTGGCAAGAAAATCCATTACATATCATTTATAGACTACCAGTTTCCATATGAGCTGCTTCATCTTTTCAACTTTTCCTTTCTTAAGAACTTACACTTTTTATTAAGATAGCTTGGTGACCTTGAACACAGTGCTGGCTATGGAATCAATAAGACTTGAGTTTACATTCAGCCTCAGATACTTAAGTCAATCAGCATTATGAAGCAGCATCTATTTGCCTTCAAGAAGCTTGAAATCTAGTGGGAGACACATGTAAACAAATATATTCAAAGCAAGCTATATACAGAATAAATAGGAAATAATTAATAGAGTAAAGACACTAGAATTAAGAGAGGCTTAGAAAGGTTTCCAGCTAAAAAAAAAAAAGAGTTTCTAGTTGAGAATTTAAGGAAGCTAGAGAGGTCAGGAGATAGAGGAGGGAGAATGTTCTAAACATGAAGCATAGTCAGAGAAAATGACTGGAAGTGAGACAGGAAATATCGTGTTCATGGAACATCCATAAGACTAGTGTCACTAATCAAAGAGTATCTGTCAGAAAAACAAAAAAATTAGTAATTATGTTATATGAATATGTGATATCAAGAACCAATATAGAGGAATTAGATGTATATATAGGTATGTGCATATATATTTGCAAATGTGTTTGTATATGTGTATGTGTCTGTGTGTGTCTGTATGTGTATATATGTATATGTGCTTAACTACAATCTGCTTGGATGAGGTGGGGGGAAAGAAAAGAGGAAAAGAATATGATAAAAAGTACACAGTAAAAAAAAAAAGAAAGAAAGAAAGAAAGAAAACCTACTAAGAATCAAAGAAAAGATGGACAATTATAGAAGTAATATCTTATTATATATGCTCTTTTGACATGGACATTTATTGTTACATATTTTGAATCATCACCAAAATTATGCTAGGCACATGATAATATTTTTGTTTTTTTTTCTTTTTCTGTCTTTTTTTGTTGTTGTTTTGCATTTGTTTTAAATAAATACATTTAAAAAGTAATGTTTTAAAAGAAAAAAGATGTAAACAAACCAGAAAAATAGAAAGGTGCCAAGTTATGAAGGGCTTTGAATACCAAATGGACATTTTGTATTTTATTCTAGATAGCAAGCCATTGGAGTTTATTGGGAGTGAGGAGGGTGGTAGAGGACATGATTGGATCAATGCTTTAAAAAAAAAATCATTTTTGTGGCTGAATGGAGAATGGATTGAAATGAGGAGAGACTTGAGGCCAGCAGACCTAGTAGCTATTACAATAATCAAAGAATGAGATGATAAGAACTGCATTAGAGAAGTGACAGTGTCAAAGGAGAGAAAGGGGAATATTCAAAAGATGTTACAAAGACAAAATCAACAAATCTTGGAATCAGCTTGTATATGAAAGATGATAGATAGTGGGAAGGTCGAAAAGGAATAGGGAAGGAGAGAATGGGAGATTTATAAGATGGGTGACCTTGAGAAAGTCATCTAACCTCCATCTGCCTCAGTTTCCCCAACTCTAAAATGGAATTTAATAGCATCCACTTCATAAGATTGTTATGAGGATCAAATGAGATATTTGTAAAACATTTAGCATAGTTACTGACAAAGTAGGCATTTTAGAAAGATTCCCTCCCTTCCCTACTAACAACATTCCTACAACTATCTGCACCTTCCTCTTT
Source organism: Sarcophilus harrisii (assembly GCF_902635505.1). NCBI lineage: Eukaryota > Metazoa > Chordata > Mammalia > Dasyuromorphia > Dasyuridae > Sarcophilus > Sarcophilus harrisii. Next base: position 613,249,390 of record NC_045426.1, on the reverse strand, counting down.
TTTTTTTAAATGCTGGATTTTATTGAATAATTGATTTATTGAGCATGTTCTTCTATCACTCTCCTTTAACCACCAAACTTTTAGAAGATATACTCATAGCCTCTACTCTTTTGCCATTTTTTGGACCTCTCACAAGCACACTTCAGTTCTCACACTGCTGAAATTGCTTTCACAAAGATCCCCAATATTCTACTGCTGGAATAATTCAATGATTTTTTTTCTCAGTCCTCATTCTTCTACAACAATTGACATTTTTAATCACCTGAAAATGATAGAGAAAATCTTGGACCTGATATTTATAATATCAAGCCTGATATTTACAAGCTGTGTGACCATGAGCAAGTCAGACTATAATTACTCTAAAGCTTCAGTTTTCTCAAGAACAAAGTCTATTGCATCTCTCTTAAAGGGTTATTGTGAGTTTTAAATGAAATAATGTGTGGAAAACATATTTTAAAGTGCTATCTAGTTAAGTGAAATGAGCAGAACCAGGAGATCATTATACACTTCAACAACAATACTATATGAGGATCAATTCTGATGGAAGTGGCTATCTTCGGCAATGAGAGGATCTAAATCAGTTTCAATTGATCAGTAATATACAGAACCAGCTACACCCAAAGAAAGAGTACTGGGAAATGAGTGTGGACCACAACATAACATTTATACTCTTACTGTTGTTGTTTGCTTGCATTTTTGTTTTTCTTACCAGGTTGTTTTTAACCTTCTTTCTAAATCCAATTTTTCTTGTGTAATAAGATAACTGTATAAATATGTATTTATAGATTGTATTTAACATATACTTTAACATGTTTAACATGCATGGGACTGCCTGCTGTCTAGAGGAAGGGATGGAGGGAAGGAAGGGAAAAGCTGAAACAGAAGTTTTTGCAAGGATCAATGTTGAAAAATTACCCATGCATATGTTTTGTCAATAAAAAACTATAATAAAAATAAATAAAAAACAAAGTGCTATCTAAATGCTAGTTACTGTTATTTATATTCTCTGCTTTCTTTGTTTTAATGAGAACACATTCTCTGTATTCTATTCATATTTCTTTAAGGACCTCTTCTATGATCTGCTTTTTAACATGCTAAGGTTGTATCATTAGCTTTCTTTTCCTGCCTCTGTCTCTTCACCTTTCCCTCCCTTGGTAACTTCACTTAGTCCCACAGTTTAAGCTATCATTTCTACATGACCAATTCTCAAATGTTGATTTCCACTCCAGACCTAAATTTTCATTTGTTTTACAGTTTCACATTAAATATCTAACTGGAACCTGCCCCAACCCCAGCCTAGAATAGAGACTTCATATGAAGGTTAAGTGGTCCCAACTGTGGATACCAGAGTGATTCAGGATCAAGCCCCAGATAGTCATTGTGGTTTCTTATATCAAGAGGTAGGTTGCAATGAATGACCTCTATGGTTAATTCTGAATCTAAGTTTCTATAATTCTGAAAATTTCTGACATAATAAGCAAGCTATGGAAGAGCTTATCTGGGGCACAATCCCTAAAACCAAACCACATAGACAACTATTTAAGCCTCCTAGTTATTAGTGGTCTCCTGCCCACAGAAAAAAAGAAAATGAAAAAGGGAAGAAACCCTAAATTTTGAGGTCTAACATTTAGAGTTTTACACTTCAAAAGGCCTTCATTTGCACTTTGAGAACTTTCCAAATGAGTAAGTAGCAAACTTTCTCACTTTTTCTGTGGGAATCCAAAGATGACATTATTTCAATGAGAACTTTCTGCTGATCTTTTAGGAGTGGTTTTTGCTTATAGGCCTGCCTGATTGAGTGATGAGACAACACACTTTAGTGAATATGATAGCAAAATTTAGTAAATATAAATCAGAGATAGAAGAAAGTTTGCACAACTGTTTTTAATGGACATTCATATAGTGCTTTACAATTTGCAAAATGAATTTATGTACATTGCCTTATTGGAGCCTCACAACAACCCTATCATATAAGTTCTATATGTTTTGTTATCCCCATTTTGCAGATGGGGAAACTTGAGGCTCAAAAAAGAAAGGTAGAGCAACTTGTTCAGTATGAGGCATAGGATTTGGTCTATCTTCCTGACCCTTAATTCCAGCACACTATATAATGCTTATTCACAAGGAAGCAAGAATCAGGGATTCAGAGATCTATGCTTGACAATATTGCAGACTCACCAAGTTATATGTCCAGCTAAATTCCATAACTATTCATTCCCTCATTTGTAAGGAGGCTATATTCTATGTACCCTCAGCAATATCATAATTGCCAATTTATACCTCCTTATCTAGCTATTCAGAATGGGGAACATTATGCTGCTTCCCTACTTAATTCTGAATCAAAACAATAACATTGTAATAAAGAGAATGGAAATTCTCTTCAGACATGTTACTTAATTAAGGTTGCAGCTTCTATTGGTAAAGGCATAAAACTTTTTAACTCAAAAGTGACTTGTATAGTGGAAAAAAAAAACAAAACCATTCCTTTTTTCTTGCTACTACTAACCCCCACTGGTTCTCAGATCTGACACTGAGTTTAAAGTGGAGAAGGGAAAGTTTTGCTTCTGACTCTCAAAGGATCTGAACTGCAGACTAAAGAGATTCTAAAAAGGAGAGAGCTAAATAGTCATGACCTGACTAGACCAAAAATAATGGAAAGTACCTAAGGATACAAAGAGCTTCCATTTAGCTCTTCAGCTCCTCAGTCTCTTCTTTGGGTACAGTATGAGAGAAAAGAACTTCTCTTCTCTAAAAGCAAATTAGGAAGTGGCAGCACATCTTCTCTCCCACTTAGTGTAGAGAGAGAAGGACTATATGTCATCATTTCAAGGTATATCCAATTGGACTCAAGAGAAATATAGATTTTGAGAAAAATTTAATAATTTAATTATTAATAATTAATTATTTAGGAACATCCAGAGTGTCCCCTTTTTCTATAGTCCAAAATTTCAAAGTACAGTCTCTTGAATGACAATTAACTTTCCTCAGTCTTGGTCAGACCCTTACAAGACTACCTTACAAAGAATTTAATCTCATTGTGTTTGGCTGGGGATAAATTCTTTGATTAGGTTGCCCAGGGCTGGGGGTAATTTAGAAGTAAATGACAGAAAACAAAGTCCATTAAAACATGTCCAGTCCCTCATTGTAACATTTGTTCTCTAATTAATAATTAGCCAATCAGAAATTCTTTCCCCCTAACAAGATTTTGTTTTCCTATAGGGAAGAAGTCATGACTGCTTCAGAAGCCAGGCACAAATGGTACCCAGACTTACCTTCCTATTTAAGGGGAATTTCTTGAGCACCCCCTGAATGAGAAGATTTCCAGCAACCAGAAATTATGAATTTCCCTTTTCTGCATGTATTCTATATATTCTCATATATTTTTGAAATAGTGTTATCAACTTTTGGGGGAGATGTTTTATAACAATTGCTCTTATCATACTGTCTTACTAAATACACCTTTCTAAAAGTTACTTAAGTTTTGATGATTAAATTGATTCTTAACTGATAATTTGGAGTGGAGATATGCTGTGGAGCTCAAGCTGATGGCATTAGAAAATTAACCCCCCCCAATTTCTCCAGGATATCCCCTAGAAACATGAAGAGTGAATGTTATCCTTACTCTGAGGATTCAGAGATCCATCTGTGAGGGTTGGAGTCAGTATTAAGCTCTTTGGAATTTACCAGAATTACACAATTACCATATAATAGCATGTATTAGAGTTATCTGTGTTTATATCTTCTTCCATTCTTTTTTTTTATCTTTTTTTTTCTTTTGTGAGAGACAATTGGGGTTAAGTAATTTGCCCAGGGACACATAGGAAATGTTAAGTGTCTGAGGCCAGATTTAAACTCAGCACCTCCAAGGGCTGTGCTTTATCCATTGTACCATGTAGTTGCCCTTTTATCAGAATCTTTGTCATTCTCTAATGGAAACAGGACTTGGAATTAGAAGACCTACATCTGAAATTTATCTGTGATGCAAGAGCAAATTATTTAATTTCTCTATGCTTTGGTTTCCTTTTCCACAAAACTATAATAATAATGTGTCCTATTAATTTCATGAAATTGTCAGAAGGAAAGTACTTTTTTCAAAACACAAAACTTGTTTGCTTATATGAAAATATCAGATCCAAATTCTGTGAAGCACATCAACCACAAAAGGACTGTCCCCAACTCATATGAGATCAAATTGCTGAGTAACAGCAATAACTCACATTTCAGCTTGCAAATCTTTTTCCTCTGTGGAGTAGGCGGTACATCATCTTCCCCTTTTTCCAAATGAGGAAACTGAGACATTCATTCATCATATGAATGGTAAAGTCAAGATTATAGCTCCTGTCCCCAACTCCAATTAATCAACTATTTGTTTGTATCTCTCTGCACAACAGTTATTGTAATCATTGTTTTCACTGGGTGTTCCTATTTGGAGCCATAGTAACTAAAGCATTTTTTTTAAACTACTATTATAAAGTTATGAAACTTTCAGGATGCCTGGTTAACCAGGAAGATGTAAATTACTAGGCCAAGTTACCAGTGGAAATAACTAATCTGGTGAATCAAGGACAGCCAGAAACAGTGAGAGGGAAAAGAAGACTAGATTAGGAGTGAATGGACTTATGTTGAATACCAGCTCAGATATTTACTACCCAGGGAAACTTGAGCCTCTCTCTGAGCCTCAGTTTCCTTATCTGTCAAATGAGAGGGTTCCTAAGGTTCCTTTCAGCCATAAATCCTAGGATTCTTTAAGAATGACAAGCAGGCTTCTTAGAGGTTGAGGAGACAATTTCTCCACTGTGAGAAACTGATGATATCAATTGCTCAATTTGAGAATGGGGAGTATTTTGTCCTTATTTAAGCCTGTGTAACTTCAAATATCTGTCTACTTTAAAAATGTTCATTAATCTTCACCTCACACCCTATCACCTTGGAATCAAAGCTTCCAGTTTACAAATGGGAAATCAGATAAGGGTTGTTAAGTGACTATTTGAATGGCTTAGCTATGACAGGAAGAAAACAGATTCTCAGAGATTTCCTAAATCTTACTTCTGTCCTTCTAAATCAAGTATACATCCTGGGATAGAGCAGTGCACAACTTTAGGTCCTTTAGGTTAGTATTGAGCCTGGAATCAGAAATGACTTTTGTTTCTATCACAAAGTATATCTACCCCAAGACTTCAGTCACTCCCTCAAACTAAGGTGAGATTGGCATCACAAATAGTGGAAAGAACACTGAATTTAGAGACAGTCAAGGTCAAAGAAAGATGGTCCAAAAATTACAGGAAACCTATTATTATTTATTATTTCAGACTGGCCACTTTTATTTGGAATATAATTGAAAACATTTAAACGGTAACTTTTTTAGTTTTCTTATTTCAAGAGACAAATATAAAAGAAATGAATTGATATTCAAAATTCTTTGTGGTTTTGGCTCAACATGAGGAAAAATCTCCTAGCAATGTAGAGTCTCAGAATCCGTGATCTGGAGTGGGAGAGTACCACAAAGATTATCTAGTTCGATCTCCAACCTATTCACTAATTGACACACATAACAATCCTAGGAAATGGTCCTCCAGTTTCTTTTTGATGACTTCTAGTAACTGTGAATGCATTACTTTCCCTCCTACTACTAAATAGCCCATTCCATTTTTACCAAATTATCAGAAGTATTTTCTTTGGGTTTGGGTTATTTTTTTTTTAGACTGGGATCCCCTCTCTCACACACACTAGAAGTGTATGGTCCAACTACTACTAATCTTCAGGAGAATTTTGATTTATTCCATTTCTGACCTGATTTGACTTGCTCCTTATTAGGTAATTTGAGTCCTCTAATCTCAGGGATTTACCATAATAATGCAAACACTCAATCATCATAATACACTATAGCCAAGAACTTCCAAGCTCAAGAGATCCATTAGCATTACCTTCTCTAATAGCTGGATTATCCACCATGCCTAGTGAAATAATTTCTTCATATTGATCCAAAATCTGCCTCCTCTCTGGAGTTAAAATGAGATGACCTTACCTAGGTATGTACATAAGAATTATCATCTTCAATATTCTGAACACTGAACTTACATTTATGCCACTTTAAGATTACATTCAAATTTTGACTGCTATGTCATATATTGAATTTATAGAACATTAGGATCCATAGATTATTTTTATACTAAGTAAAATTTCCTCCCATCCTCTTCTTGTGCTATTGATTTTTTTTACCCAAGTTTAAAACTTTACATTGATTTCCATTATGTTTTACCTTATCAGCTATATCTATTCCTGCCTGATAAAATGTTTAGGGATTTTAATTTATAAGATCATAAATTTGAATCTGGAAGGAATCTTAAAACTCATCTAGTCCAACACTCCCATTTTATAAATAAATATACTGAGGTTCAGAAAACTTAAATTAATTGCTCACACATATGGTAAATATTGGAAGGAGGATTTTAACCTTCTCTGGATCCAAACCCTATACTTTATGCCCTGTACCATGCTGTCTCACACAAGCCAAACTCATTGAATTTAATAATTCTTCAATTGTCATATTTTTTACAAATTTGATAAGTAGGTCATCTATGCTTTCATCTAAAGTCATAGGTTAAAAAGTTGAAGAGCATAGGACCAAAAGCAGATTACCCTACTAGAGAGTTACCTCCAATTTGACTCAGATCATCTTTTAGATTTGTAAAGTCTAACAGTTTAGTAGACACCTAACTATATTTTCATCTATCCTACATCTCTCCATCTTATTGGAAAAAAAAAAAAACATCAAATTCTTCATCAGATGCCATTCTGAAATCCACAATATACTAGAACTTCAATATTCAATTCCTTTAATTATACATTCTAAAATTTCACCAGATATTTATGACAAAAGCCAGTAATTTTAATTTGGAACAAAACCCATCATTAAATTTTTGAAAATCAGGAAATGTTATTCTACCCCTAGTTCAGCAAAGCATCTTACCTTTTATATAATTATATAACAACTGTTGCAATCATAATCATCAATGCTTTCATTACCTTGGGATGCATTTTGCTTACTGAAGGTAGTGGATTGCTCTGTTTTCATTTTCTTTCTTGGGTTTCAATTTCTTGATATTTCTGATGATCTGTAGCTGACTCATACTGGGGCATTGTGAGCACTTACACTTCAGAAATCAGCAAATGTTACAGATCATGGCTTGATTTATTGTTCTGTTGGTTGTATACTTAAAGAAATGACAGAGAAAATAGTAACAATTCAGCTTCAAAGTATTTCTTGGCTACTTTTCTTTTTTAGAAAATCAGGTGTTAAACGTTTACCAACACACTCCTGTTTTATACCATTTTTGTTCTATCCTTACTTTTTAAACATCAGATTCCTTGGTGAAGAAAAAAAAAAATGAAGAAAAACAGAAGTGGAATGTTTCCATCTTTTCCAACTTCTGATGCAAACAGTGAAGGCACTTTCTCTCTTTCTTGATTTTCCTCTGAATCAAAATGGCATAAAAAAGCCTTTTACAATCCAAAAATGGAATGGGCCACTTTAAGAAGTAGTAAATAGCTCACCAGAGATCTTTACATGAAGATGAAATGAGCCTCTGTCAGGTGGGATGAGAACTATGATTTTGATAAGGGATGGTGTAGTTGATCGATGAGATTCCTCAGAATTCTGAGATCTCCTATTTCACATTTCTATAACATTTTTCTTTCTGTTTTTTTAATGGTATCCACCACATTCTACCTGGTATTACAGCAATTTCCACATGTCTTATCTTCCCTATGAGACTATAACCTCCTTGAAAATATGGATTATTTTATATCTTCATTGATTTAATTGAGTGCCTTTCACATAGTAGATGCTTACTAAATGTTTAATGAATGAATGAATATGCCTTGAGAGTTTATTTAATGAATCTTTTTCCATTATATAGATAAGGCTGATTTACATTGTTCCCACCATCTTAGAGCTTAGTACTATAATGAAAATAATTCACATTTCTATATCACTTTAAGGTTTAAAAAACACTTTTCTTATGATAATCTTCTGAGATATATACTTTAAGTTTAATTATAGCAACTTTACCAATTAAAAATTATCAATTACCAAAACTCTTTGCAAATTAGAAAATTAATTTCAGGATACATAATAAATTCACACAAATCATCAGCATTTTTATATATCACTATCAAAATCCAACAGCAAGAGATACAAAAAGAAATTCCTTTTAAAATATCTGTAAATAGTATAAAATATTTGGGAATCTATCTGCCAAGGGAATGTCAGTAACTATATGAGCAAACCTCAAAACACTTTCCACACAAATAAAGTGAGATCTAAGCAATTGGAAAAATATAAAGTGCTCTTGGATAGGTCAAACTAATATAATAAAGATGACAATACTCCCTAAACTAATCTATTTATTTAGTGCTATACCAATCAAACTCCCAAGAAACTATTTTGCTGACCTAGAAAAAATAACAATAAAATTTATCTGGAAGAACAAAAGGTCAAGAATTTCAAAGGAATTAATGAAGAGAAAAGCAAATGTAGCAGATCTTAAACTATATTATAAATCAGCACTCATCAAAATCATTTAGTACTAGCTAGGAAATAGAGAAGTCGATCAGTAGAATAGGTTAGGTTCACAGAACAATATAGTCAATGACTATAGCAATCTAGTATTTGACAAACCCAAAAGGGAAGGAGAGGAAAATTTGTTGGGGTTTTGTTTTTATTATTATTATTACTACTAAAGCTTTTTATTTACAAAGCATATGCATGGGTAATTTTTCCAACACTGACCCTTACAAAACCTTCCCCTGCTTCCTCTCACTCCCTCCCCTAGCTGGCAGGCAGTCCAATACATGTTAAATAGGCTAAAATACATTGTTAGATCCAATATATGTATACATATTTATAGTTATTTTGCTGCACAAGAAAAATCAGATCAAGAAGAAAGAAAAAGAAAACCTGAGAAAGAAAACAAAATGCAAACAAACAATAACAGAGAGAGTGAAAATGCTATGTTGTGGTCCACACTCTGTTCCCATGGTTCTCTCTCTGGGTGTAGATGGCTCTCTTCACACTGCACAAGTGGAACTCGTTTGAATCATTTCAATGTTGAAGAGAGCCACGTCCATCAGAATTGATCATCATATAATCTTGTAGTTGCCATGTATAATGATCTCCTGGTTCTGCTCATTTCACTTAGCATCAATTCATGTAGTTCTCTCCAAGCTTCTCTGAAATCATCCTGCTAGTCGTTTCTTATAGAACAATAGTATTTCATAGCATTCATATACCATAATTTATTCAGCTATTCTCCAATTGATGGGCATCCTTTCAGTTTCCAGTTTCTTGCCACTACAAAGAGAGCTGCCACAAACATTTTTGCATATGTGAGTCCCTTTCAGGAGGGGAAAATTTGGAACAAAAGATTTTGCAAGAGTTAATGTTGGAAAAATTACCCATGCATATGCTTTGTAAATTAAAAAAAAAAAGAAAGAAAATTAATTTCAGAGATGTTATCATTATCACATTTTCACATAGCTATTAAGTTAGGACTTCTTATATATTATTATCATATTTATATATGTTACATATTATATATATTATATATGTATATATATTTATAATATTATATCATACTTTGCTAGGACTTAACCTCAAATCTTCAACAACAAAACTAATAATCCTTCCTTTATTCTACAAGGAGAAATCATGTTCATCTCCTGTCTGGTTCAGAGAAGAGACTGTTACCAATATTGATGGATGATGAAGGAAAGAACAAAGAGCAACACTGTGCCCTATAAATTCAGGATATAGTGTGCACTAATCTCATAATCTACTTCATAGGGTCAAACAATTTATATTTTGAAAGCTAGAGGGGTTTTCAGACATCACCTAGTTCAATTCTTATTTATTTTACAGATTTAATAAGTATGACCCAGAGAATTTAACTGGCTTGCCCGGTGTCTCACAGATAATAAGTGGCAGAAAGAATTGATATCACATCTTCCAACTCCAAATCAAAAAAAAACTTTTGTTTTTCTCTAGACCAAGTGAAATGAATTGATACATATTTTAGGGAATGGTGCTCCATTGGAAACAAGTCCTCAAAAATAAATGGGGAAGCTGAATGTGGGACAGCTCTTTAATTGAATTAACAAATAGCCTACTTAGAAAAGGGAGAAAAACTGCCCTACCCTTTCTATGAGTCTTAGGGGGGAAAAATGATAACATATTTAATATGTATTGGTCAACCTGCCATCTGGGGGAGGGGATGGGAGGAAGGAGGGGAAAAAATTGGAATAAAAGGTTTGGCAATTGTCAATACTGTAAAATTACCCATGCATATAACTCGTAAATAAAAAACTATAATAAAAAAAAAGAAAAAAATGATAGAAAAAATGTCATGAATGGCTGGTTGTTTTCTAGGGCATGAGTTCTTAAACCATTTTTGTAGCATGGACCCCTTTAGCAGTCTGCTAAAGCCATGACCACTTTTTTCAGAATAATGATTTTATTTAATATTTTTATTTTCCCCAGTTAAATGTAAAATGCTTTTATATTTGTTTTAAAACTTTTCTTCCCATCCTCCCTTCTTTTAGAAGGCACATGTAAAATTATATAAAAATTTTCATAAAAGTCATATTGCAAAAAAAAAAAAAAAAAGCATAGAGCTCATCCCCTCTCTTAAAAAAAACCCTCAAGAAAAATAAAGCAAAAAGATTTACACAAAGTATGCTTCACTCTATATTCAAACACAATTAGTTCTTTCTCTGGGTTTGGAATGCATTTTTTCCTCAAAAATCCTTTACGGTAGTTGGATCACTGTAATCCTGAGAATAGCAAAGTTGCATTCCACAACACAAAATGTTTTAAATGTATAAAATAACCTACATGGGATCAAAAGGAAATGAATTATACTGAAATGCAGTTGTTAAAAAAAATTATTAAACAAAGTTCACCAATCCAAGGTAAGGACTTTTATAAAGAGTATGCTAGAATGGGGAAAGGAATAAGGACAGTAATGACTGAAATCACTATTTTTTGGAAACAGACCAAGATAATGAATGTCATTCAGATTAAGGAAATGGGCGGGAAGGAGAGGAAGGTCTTCGTAACACTTGTGTCTCAACAGGGAAAAGGAGATAAAAAAAAAAATACTACTAAAAGTAGGCTCAAGAAATTTTTACTTGGAATGGAGAGAATAGAGTCTGTGGGAAGAGGACAAGATGATTACTATAGGCAAAAAAAAAAAAAAAAAAACAAAGCAAAACAATTGTTAACCCAAAAGGAAAAGATAAAGATGGATAAAATTAGAATTAAAGGTCCTGTGCTGATTTTTAATATAAAAATATTAAAGATCATGTCTATTTTTAGTCGTGTGACCAATTTACAACAAACTGTGTTAGACAACATAAAAATAATAAACATAAAAAATGGAAACAAAAAAAGAATAATGAACACATCCTATGTAGGCCACACAATAACATAATAACAATGTTAATAAAGGAAATGAATGAATGAAAAATCATGTGTAAAGCATTGGAGCTACAATTAGAAAAAACTAAAGAGATGAGTAAGTCAAGTAAAATGCTTATTATTATCAAAAATCAGTAACAATCTAAAGATCTCCAATAAGTATTGTGATGAAGGCTATTTGCCCACATATAGCATAGAGATGTCACTGTGTGACTTAAAGAGAAACAGAATAAATATCTCAGGCCTCTCTTCCCCCAACTCTTCTTTAAGGAAGACTTTAATTTCTGCCCATAGGGGAAGCAGGAATTTGGCATGAGAAGCTGCCATTCCACTCTTCTCAGAAAAAAGGGAGCACAAGCCTAAAATTCTATCTAGATGCCTCCTTAAATATTGTTTATCGAAGGAATGCAATTTTCAGGTGCAAGCTAACCTCTGTCCAGGATATATGAAGTATTCAAAGAGGACTAGTAGCATTGATATGAGGGCTTGTTGAACCCTTTTCAAAGCTTCTTCATCCAAAGTTGATATCCACTAAGCACTCAGTTCTCACTTGTGGGTTCCAAGAAGTTGTATCATGTGCAGTATGCCCACTTTGGTTAAACTTTCTTTCCAAATGAGCTAAGTTAAATTGAGGGCACTGTCAGTAAATTAAAGGGATGTCTACCTCAAATATGTGAAGATGTGCCCTGGTAGCATAGGTGAATGGGAACAATTTGTTCCAATGGCCATGAAGTCTGCTGAAGTAAGCATTGTAGAGACCTTAGACCTTGATCAGACACTGAGGATGCCAAGGTCTTCCACTGCATCCAGAGTCACTGCCAGTCCATGTTAATTCTTGTCTTGTCATTAGAATTTGATGACTATGGAAGAGAGAATAAAACTGAAAACTTTGTTCAACTCTGGTTCACTTAAATCCACATATGAGTTGAAACATCACCCCCAAAATGTCATTAGTCTTCTTCAAAAACAAAGGATGAATATAATAATAACATCTAATCACTGTTCATTATTGGGGGAAGCATGGCCCTTCCAACCAAATACTATCTTTACAATGAACACTCATTAGCCAAGAAACTCATTTATCCATATCAGTAGCAAAATAGAAGTAAAAGAGAAAAAAATGTGTCTATGCATATGTGTGTATTGTGTATGTAGACAGACAGACAGACAGATAGATAGATAAATAGATGTGGATGTATGCTAGACCATACAGAATGAAAGAGTTTTCCCACTGAAAAGTGAGATAACTCAGCTCAATGAAGAGAATTCTAGCTATTGCTCAAGGAGAATTTCCCTGAAGTCTCTACTATAGCAAGCCATGGACAGGGACATGATGGAGACTTTCAGCTCCTCTCACAACTTCCCAGATTCTTTTTCTTCAGTAACCTGAAATGGGGTTAGCATCTTCCTTCTTCTCCCTCAAAGCTAGAAGCCCAAAGCATCCAAAACAACTTAGAAAAAAAATTCCAAGAAAACTCAAGAGTTCTCTTTTTCTCTCATCAATTCCATCCCACCTTTCACACAAATGTAAGACATCAGTCCCCACCAACAACATTAGAGTCACATACCAATGGGTTTTGAGCCTGGAGTTACAAAAGTAATTCTATTATAACTGCAAGCAAAAACTAAAAGGCAAAAAAATGGATTTTCTGCAAAGACTACTTGAATATCTAGAAGAAATTAAGTGAGAGATTAAATAATGAAATAAAAGCCTTGAAGAAAGGTCTGGGAAAGAGAATAAACAGCTTCAAAAAGAAAATGCTATAATATTTCTTGATATGGATATTTCTGGAAACTAGAACAGATAAAACAGAAATCAATGACTCCATAATACTAGAATAGAGAACTTTCAAGCATTTTTGACAAAAAAGGGTTAATTGAGTAAAAACTTTGTAATACAAACATAGAAGCCCAGAGAAATATAGACAGGTAAATTTATTTGAACAAGTAAAAGAAGCTATGTGATAATATAGTGTTAATATTTTAATATGAGGGGGAGAAGAAACAGGTGTCCTTTAAGGATCTTAATGTCTTCAAAGGGGATGAACTTCAAAAGGAGTTAAGTTTTTTAGATGAAAGTCACAAAGTTGGTCTTATACTGAGAATTTAAAGAAGTATAAGAAAGGGGACAAGAAAAGGCATATACTAATGTAGAAGGGAAGAAGAAGAGTAGAATTTGCTATTTTTCCTCATGTGAGTATGTGAGAAGCAGAATATATAAGCACTAAGGAAGAAGTAGGATGATCAGGTGAAACTCATAACTATCTGAAAGGGACAACATAGAGTTCACACATATACACACACAAACTGGTATAGAAATATATCAAACACAAAGGAGAAATAAAAAAAAAAAAAGAATGGAAGAGTAGCAAGAAACTATTAAAGAGGGAATAGTCATAAGCTTAACATACTTCCTGATTCCTGAAAAGAACATATATGGGAAAGAAAGAGAAAGAAAAGAAAAATCTAGAATCCAAGAAGGTGCCTTAGATTAATTTATACAGTTGGAGAAAGCCGAACAAATTGTGGTACATGGATTTAATGACGTATTTTTTTAACAAAAACTATGAGAAAGATGATTTTAAGGAATTCTGCATAGTATGAACTAGTACAAAGTTAAGTGATCAAAATTGGGAGAAAAATCTATACAGGATGCAACACTATAAAGAAAAATAACTGATCAAAACAATGTCCAGCCATGTCTCCAGAGAATGTATATACTCTCCTCCTACTAGAGGGACACAAAAATATAAAGAAACATTGTTTTGGACACAGTCATTTATCAATGGAGTTTGTTTCTGTTGCTGCTGGGGTTTTTGTTGTTTTTTTGTTTGTTTTTACTATACTCATTGGGATATCAGTGACTATTATCAGGCCCTAATTGACTGAAAGGTAAGGAAAGTTAGAATTTTATCCCTCTCCAGTACCACTAAGGATTTGGAGTGTCTAGGATGTCTGCAAATGGCTTCAGCCACAATTGATGATTTTTCCCTCAAGTATGGAGAGTTTCCTGTATTCCAATTCTATTTAATCACTAATAGATTAGTTTTTATGAAGAAATATTTTCTCCAAACTATAATAAAAAATATACAAACTTATTCCCTGAACATATAGTTGGTACAATCCCCTTTTTCCTACAACTACCATCTCAAACCTAGAGAGAAGGGACAATTATTCATTCAACCCAGTTCTTATAGAGCAAACAATCCTAGATGCAAGTCCAAACTCCTCTTTCTGTTGGAGTTCCAAGCACCCCAGTTTTTCTGGACTTCCCAGACAAGTTGGTTGGCTATACAATACTGACTAGAATCCTGGCTCCAAGGTAACCATGACTAAAACACTCAAGTCTTGGACCTGGTCGAGATCACCTCAAGCATCTGAAAGTGAGAAGGAAAAAATACATAGAAAAAACGAAAATACCCAGACCCATTTCTTAGGTAAAAGAGAGGCGGAGAAGAGGAAGAAAAATCTTCCTATCAAAAGCTTATTTTAAAGTGTTCTGTTGATGAACTTCAGTCTTCATTCTCTGGCTCCTTCAGAATACACAGAGCAGGAATCAGCAGAAGTCAAAAGAGAGACATGTAAAAGTTTTTAAGATGCAACCTGGAGGGGATCAGCTGGTGTGGTGGATAGAGTACCAATCCTGGACTTAGGAGGATCTCAGTTCAACTCTTACTCCAAACACTTAATATTTACTAGTTGTGTGATCCTAGACAAGTCACTTAACCCCAATTGCCTTGCCAAAAAAAAAAGTGCAATCTGGTTTGGTTATGGAGCCAGTCAAAGAAGACTACACACACAAAGCCTCTATATTTGGCTATCTGGACATGCTTCTCAGAGTGTCTCCATGTTTGCCAATCTGGATATGCCCAGATAACCCCTGTTTTACATTTGTTACAAGTTTTTTTTCAATTTTTATTTCTGTTTTCCTCTTTCAGTTTTTAATTATGATGGGAGTAGAGAAATGGGAGAGTGGGAAGAGAGATGTTCCAACATTTTAAAAAATGCACATTAAAGAATATAATGAAGTTCAGAAGGAAATATAGATAGGCAAGATAACTTTAAAAGTAACTTATATATTTTTATAATTTTTAAAGCAATGGTTATGAGAAGGATCCTAGAAGACTTTTTGTTTTCTGCTATGTATAAAGTGCTATTTTTAAATTTCAGAATTTAAAAATATTTTAATGTTTTTAAATTGTTAAATGCTATCAAAATCATCATTATATACATAATTGTTGATAGTAGACTTTTTAAAAGTTTTTGTTAAGGAGCCAATCTAATTGAACCTATCTCAATCTAATTAAGAATTCAATCTAATATATTGCTAATGAAATGGAGTCTTCTGATAATCTGCAGTATTTCATAAAGTTTTGTGCTTGTGATCTTCATTCTCTGAGCAAAGCAGAAAGTATCACCCAGAGCATGAAGCAGAAAGAGTGAAAGAAAGAAGTCTTGCCAGTTTAAAGATGATTGGGTTGTGCAGTCAATCAAAAGAAGGCTATATCACAGAACAAGCAGTTTTGTGGAGTTGGGTGATAAACCCTACAGGCTAAAAAAGGAAATTTATGTCTATAAAACCTCTTTGTATGTCTTAGATTGGGGCTCTGGTTCTGCCTGTGCTCTATACCATCCACCTATGTAACCACATGGTTTTTACATGAATGACATGAAAACCAGCTTCCCTTTACTCTATTCAGGAAATATAAAGACAAAGGAGACAGATGCAAAAAACACAAAATTCCAAAGTGGGAAGAATCTTAGCACACAAAGTATATCAGACCTGAAAGGGATCTTAGGGCACAAAACATGAAAACTCAAATTCTCCAATGGATCTGTGATGTGTATATGGGAATTCCTTCTAGGGATAGAGTTCAACCCACACATGGCTAATGATTCTGTGTTATTTTTGCTAATGACCTTCAATGAGGAAACTGAGTCCTTGGAAAGATCAATTATTTTCCAATGCCACACAGCTAATAAGTGTCTGAGGCAGGATTTGGACTCAGGTCTTTGGACTCTCCACATAGCTGCTTCATATATAGATGTAAAAATGTAAACAAAGAACATAAAAAATAGAGCTACCAGGACCTTAGATATCATCTAGTCTAAATCCTACATCCTAAATCCTACTCAATATGATGAGTGGACTTCCTGGATTTCTCTTAGCATCATAAGGACAAGGGGTGTCCATCACTTATTCCTCACTCTCCCATGATCAGTTGATATATTTATTTGATTACTCAGTATCTCCTTCCTAATTCCATTGGTGATAAGCAATAACAATAACAACTACCATTTTATATAGTGCCTTCAGGTTGCAAAACATTCTAAATATAACATCTCATCTGATCCCATCAACAATCCAACAACCAACAATAAGTTTTATTATTATCCCCATATTAAAGATGAGGAAATTGAGTCCTTGGAGAGATCAATTACTTTTCCAATGTCACATAGCTAATAAGTGTCTGAGGCAGGATTTGGACTCAGGTCTTTGGACGCTCCACTCCTACATTCCACAGACAGAGAAAAAAAAAATATTTGTCCCACATCAGAAAATGAGCCATCAGCAGAATAGGAACTCAGATCATCCAGTTATAACTACAATAATAGTACTTATATGGCTTTTTTATGTTCCAGACACTGAGCTAAGCACTTTACAAACATTCTGTCATCATCTTCACGATAACCCTGGAAGGTAGGTACCAATATTTTCTCCATTTTACAATTAAAGAAACTGATGCAAAATGACTTTGCCAAGGTCACACAGCTAGAAAGTGTCTGCTTTCATATTTGAACTCAAACATTTCCTGACCTCTTGCTGTCTTAAAGTCATTGAGGTCCATGTCTTTGCAATATTATAGTGAGAGATTCTTCTTAAGCACCAGAATCCCAGAGACATATCAATGTTTGAGTCCTAAATTTAATTCATATGGTTAGTTATTTTATAATTGTCCCTGCCATCCCTTAAGCTTAGGCTTAAAAGATTGTTTTCCAAGTTGGGCTATGGGGTGTTGGTTATTTTTTGTCTCCTCTAATTTTGTTTATTTGGCTTCTGAATTGTTCGCTCCTCCTTAGAGTTAACAATTTGAAAAGTCAGTGTTTGCTCTTAGTCAGTCTTTGAGTATGTAGCAGGGAACATAGATATGTACACACCCAAGACAAAACTTGAGAATCATTTTTTAAACTGGATGTTCCTAGCTCCTTAGAAGTTTCAGAGTTCTAATGACCTGCATCCTGCTCTCCAGCCAGCATGATTACAATTCTGAAATCTGAGTCAGGAAAATTTGAATTCAAATCTTGATTCAGACACTTGCAAACTGTTTTACCTTGCACAAGTCTCAATTTCTCTGAACCTCAGTGTCTATCTATATCTGCAAAATGAAGATAATAACACAATCTACCTTAGAGGCAGTTGTTGGAATCTAATGAAATAATGCATATGAACCCCTTTGTGAACCATAAAAGTTCTATATGAATATAAGCTATTATTTGTTGACTGTGTGGAAGAAATATTTGAATATCTTGGCATGTCCCTCAAAAATGAATGGATATCTTTAACATTCCAAGAAATACCTTTTTTTTTCACACTTCTAGAGTATTTTTAAAGAAGTCAATCAGGGTTGGTGACTTGCCCAGGGTCACACAGTTAGTAAGAATCTGAAGCTGGATTTAAATTCAGTTCTTCCTAATTCCAAGGCTGATGCCCTCTCTACTGCACTACCTCCCTGTCTCATCTAGAACAAAGCTTCATAAACTTTGGGTCACAACCCCATAGGGGGTCATATAAATGAATGTTGAGAATGCAAAATTATGATTTATTATCAGTAAATGTTGATTTGTATATTTATAAAAATGCCTCAAGTGAAAAGGTGTCATGAGTGGAAAAAAATTGAGAAGCCCTGATCTTGAGTATTTCAAAAGCACTTTTCTTCCAATAAACCTGTCAGGTAAGCAATGAAAGTATTATTATTATTCCCATATTATAACTGAAGAAACTGAGGCTAAGAAAAGTGACCAGCACAACGTGTCCCAATTGGTATGTGTCAGCAGCAAAATTATAACCTAGATTTCCTAATGTCATATCTAATGCTCTTTCCATGATATTGTGACACCTTTTAAGTAACAAAGTATTCATTGTCTAGTAATGAATGTGTGTCTGTCTTCTGAAGACATGGTTGTAAAGTGGAAAAGTTGAATATTGAACCCAGATTTCCTGACATTATATCCAGTATGCTTATTTTTATGAAAGTAGAATTTCAATATCTCAAGCTATCCCACAAGTTGCGATAGAGATCCTTGAGACCAAAACTCATAATCTGAGAATGTCAGAATTAAAAGAGGCCTTGGAAGGTCATCTATCAGGTTTTCTTGACCTGGGGGGGTCTGTAAATATGTTTTGTTTTGTTTAATATTTTAATAACTATTTTGATATAAATCCATTTCTTTAATATCCTATTTTATTTTGTGCATTGAAAAACAATATTGTGTAAAAGAATCCATAGGCTTCACCAAATTGCAAAGGAGGTCCAGGACACAGAAATGATTAAGAACTCCTAATCTAGTCAAACCCCCAAACCCCCACCCTATCCTAACCTGTCAGAAGTGAAATGTGAAAAGGCAAGTCTATGAACTTGGTATGGGATAGCTTCCAGTCAGAGTTTGTTTGCCATTTTACTACCTTCACTGTGGGCAAAGCACTTCTCTCTCCTGTCTTGTTTTCTCATCTTTGTAGGACAGTTTAAAACATAATAGCGGGTGGGTTCTTGACTACAGAAATTAGCAGAACATGAAGTAAATGATAAGACATAACACCTAAAAGTGTCAGGAATTTGGAACAAATTTGTGAAGGGTGATGCATAATAGGCTCCCCCAGATTTTTTTTCTTGCCTTCCTCACCTCCGTTCTCCCTTTCATTCATGTAAAAGATCCAGAGAATCTCAGGCTATAGCAAAATCACATCCTGATATCCACTCAGGTCTTGTTAGATCTCTTTGGCACGTGCATGTGCACACACACACACACACACACATATACACACACACATACACCCTTCATTGAATTTAAAGGCACAAAAATTAAAAGAGAGTTACAAGGGATTTCTAACTCCAAAATTTAAAAAAAAAAAAAAAAAAAAGAGATGTCCAAAGAGGTTAACTAACTTGCCCAATATCATATGAGTAATAAATGGCAGCCCAAAGATTACCATCTAGTTTCTCTGTTTCCAGATCCAACACTTTTCACTACAGCATAGCAACAGCACACCAAGGGCACTCCTGAACAACATAGAAACTATAATAAAAAAAAAAAACAAACCTTTCTTTTTGAGAGAGACAAACATCTCTTTTTTTTTTTTTACTAGTTTCTTATATTTATATAAAGCATTATGCTTTGTAAAATAATCTCTTATACTGAGGAGGAAGAAGAAGAGTAAAGTAAGCAGAAGCAAAGGAACAATTTATACAATAACAACAATATAGTAACGACAAACAACTTTGAAAGATTTAAGAACTCTGATCAATGCAATGCCCAACCACAATTCCAGAGGACTCATGATGAAATATTTCAGCCACCTCCTGACATAGAGATGATGAACTCAGAGGGCAGATTGAGACATATTTTATTTGGACATGGCCAATGTGGGAATTTGTTTTCCTTGACTATACATGCTTATAACAGAGATTTTGTTTTTTTCTATATTTCTCAATACAGGGTGGGGAGAAATGAGAAGAAAAGAAGGCAGATTTTTGTTGATTAAAAAAAAATTGTTTAATTTCAAATTATTTTATTTTATTTTTACAAGTATTCATGTGTATATGTGTGTATATTCATATATATGTGTGTATATGTATATACATATTTATCACATAAATCTCAAAAAATCTTTTAAGTTCCACATCATCTCCCATTTGATAAGAGAGGAAAATAAGGCCTGGTGAGATAAGGTGATTTTCCCAGGAAGCTCCTAGCTTGTAGCTAACAGAAAGAATTAAGACAAGGACCAACATCTCATAATTCTTAATACAACGTTTTTTTTAAGCATATCAGTGTGTTCACCATCTTGTGGGCAAATACAAGAGCATTATTCAACCTCATGGGTTGAAAATTATGCTATCCAGATTTGCTTCACTTATGAAAAATGAGTTCCCAACTGAATATAGATCACAACATAGCATTTTCACTGCTTTTGTTGCTGTTTGCTTGCATTTTGTTCCCTTTCTCATTTTTTTCCTTTTTTTTGATTTTTCTTGTGCAGCAAGATAATTGTATAAATATGTATACCTATATACAAAAATATATGCATATATTGGATTTAACATATATTTTAATATGTTTTGCACATATTGCATTTCTTGCCAGCTAGGTGGGGTGAAAGAAGAAAATTTGGAACACAAGGTTTTGCAAGGGTCAATGTTGAAAAATTATTCATTCTTATGTTTTGAAAATAAAACTTTAATAAAAAAGAAAGAAAGAAAAGTGAGTTCCCAGTTCCCCATGAACTTGGGTTCCCATAGATAGTCATATCTAGGTACTAGATCAGTGTTAAATGATAAGGAGGACATAGGTGACAATGACACCAAGTTTGAAAGGACTTCTGAACTTGAGTCTGTTGTAAACATTATGACGAAAGTCTTAACAAACCATCCCCCTTTGCTCTATACTCAGAAACCCATTCTAACTTATACATGAGTACAAAGGGCAGAAAAAACTATCGCTGCTAATCCAGCTCTAGGGCAAGGACAGAGTAGAGGCCCACAGAAATGGCCAACAGAAATACAAATTTGTCTATTGAATCCATAAGTGTAATCACTAGATACCAAAAGAATTGTACCAATTTAAGCACTTGTTCTTATCTGGCTCATTTCTGATTGGTATATTTAAAAGCTCACAAGGTTTTCTTGACTTGGCTTAGCACAGATATTGATAGTTCCCAATTAGTTTGTTTAACCCAGAACATAAAGGAATATATTTCTAGTTGAACAGTGTGCCATTTCTAAGTCTGTTGTGCAGGAACTAGCATATGATTGGATGACTACAATAGATTTTTCCCATATAGAATTTACATTCATGAGTTGTTACATTTACAGGAGTAAACAGTGTATCCTTGCTATATCCTTTGTTTGAATGGCAACAAATTATAGACTGGGATTCTCATGAATCTCACCCTCTTCCCCTTCTCTTCTTCCCTCTCTTCCTTGTTATAGGCTCTTATTATAATTTTACATGGACCACCAAAGTCCAAAGAGCTAAAACAAAAACTAAGTCGTGCAGTGCTAAGAATCACTCCATCCTCTTAATCACAGATAAGTTCCCCCCCAAGGATGGTTACCCCAGGTTGAAGATACTTATGAAGTCTGTACCCTAAAACTAAAACTCACAAGTTCTCCCTGATATATTTATCTTTCAGTAGTCAGAAGACATGATTTTGTGAAAGCAAACACATTCCCTAAAATTACATAAGAATAGTAACAATAAAACATCTTCCCCCTGTCCTGCCCCTATGAACCCAGGTCACACTTTCCCACAAATACCCCTGGCATCAGCAGAAAAGGTAGGTTTATATAGAACTCATAAATAAAGATGAAATTTAAGGGAACACATGTCCTGGCCAAAGAGAGTGATGTCCCACAAAGGGAACATCTATATCCAGTGCATTTAAGTGTGAGAAAAACTCATTTTTCTGTTCCTTCCTACTAAGAGACAAGCAAGCATCTTAACAAAAACTCTACAGACCTGCTTACAGGAAAAGATTTTTATTCAAGAACTTGCAAAATTGTCACATTTAAAATCAATAAAATATGTCTTTTTATATCCTGTCCTGGAAACACAAGAGCCTCCCTGATTCCTAATTGGCTGGGTACTATGGAGGTTACTATTCCTCTGAAGCACCTAATTCTCCTACATGATTGTGAGACCCCATCCCTTATTATATTTCATAGTATGTTTCTTATTCTAATTTATAGCTTCCCTCTATAAGTTTTGTAATCTTTAGGTTTCATTTCTTAGGTGTCAGCTTCATTTCTCTGATTTAAGTTTTGTAACTCTGTAGAAATTAAACCCTCATCCAATTCTCACGCTAATGACCCTGTTCTCATAAGTTTAGCTGGATTGGATATTAATTTGTTGTTTGGGGAATCCATTCCAGCCCTCAAGTTTCTGGTTCTACTGAAGTTCTAGTGCTTTTAAAAAGAGAAAAACTCTTATCTGACTTTGAACTTCAAGTAAGAAACTGTCTTAGAGCCATATGAACTGGATCTTTCTTTCTTGGGGCATATGATGACTCGAGAAATCTTTCCTTAAAGTTCTTAATCCTCTTTGTGTGTCATGGAGTCTTCTGGTAGTATGAAACCTATGGACCTCTTCTCAGAATGATATTTTAAATGTCTGACAGAAATACTAAATTTTAATTAAAGTAGGAAAAAAAGATGCCATTTTTTCCCATCCAAATTCATAAATTCCCTGACATCTATCTAGTCTTCTTGGGAAACCCATGGGGTCTAGGTTAAGGGTGGGTGGTTAGAACTCTCCAATTAGAGAAACCTTGCACCTGGCATAATAAAAAATTCTACAAGTGGAAACTTTTCTTTCCTAGGAAGTTAGATTCCAGCAGCAGATTGTTTGGGAGATTCAGAACTTCTCCCTTCCCTCTCTCATTATATAAGGTAGAGTTTAGGAAGCAATGTGCTTGATTCTACTTTTCAGAGTACATGCAAGCACATGTCCTTTAGGCTATATGCTTCTGCCAAAATTTGCCATTACTGCTTTTTGGAAGAGGTGCAAAGGAAAAAGAGAAAAGAAAAGGAAGAGAAAGGCTGAGATTCTCCTCAAGATCTGAGTTCTTGCCTCTGTAGTTCTCAAGGAATATGGATAATCCTCAGATTGTCACATACTAGTGGCTATCACATACTAGATAGAATGTTGGGCTTAGACCCAGGAAGATCTGAGTCCAAAGTTGGCCTCAGACACTAGCTGTATGATCATAGCCATGTCACTTAACTCCAATTGCCTCTGTTTCCTTATCTGTAAAATGAGCTGGAGAAGAAAATTGCAAACCACTCCACTATCTCTGCCAAGAAAATCCCAAATGGGATGACAACAAAGGGAAAAATAACAACAACAAAGGACAGGGTCCTATTAGTTGCCTTCAAACTATAATCTTATCAGGTGGATTCAGGAATGTCTTCTATTTGATCAGTGACTAATCACACCCAATTGTGTTATCAAGTTGTTTAGGAAACTCCTTAATTACATCAGAAATTCTTCTAAACTGACTCCTTTATACCAAGATTAGGAACAAAAAGAGAAATTTAACATGAGATCAGAAGGAATTTTATAAGGAATGTTGACAAGCTTTTTGTCCGACTCAACCTTCTCCTTAAAACTTTCACTTTTCATAGCAACTGCATTTATTGTCTTCTCTCATACTACACTAGCTTAACATAGTCATGGTCCACTTCATATAGAGACCTCTGCCCATTACTAACCACACTGGTAAACCTTCCAGCCCTCAAGTTTCTAGTTCTATTGAAGTTCTAGAGTAGCTTACTATCATGTTCTTTTAGAAAGAAGAAAAAACTTTTATCTGGCATTGTTCAATTATGTGATAATAAACTATGGTAGACTTGGCTCTTCTCATAATGTGGTAATTCAAGGCAATTCCAATGGACTTGGTATGAGAAATGTCATTCTAAAACTAGCTATGGACACTGAATGTGGATTAAAGTATAGTATTTTCCCCTTTCTTTGCTTTTTCTTTCTCATGTTTTTTTCCCCCTTTTGGCCTGACTTTTCTCGCACAAAATGACAAATATAGAACCATACTTAAAAGAATTGTATATATTTAACATATATCAGATTGCTTGCTGTCCTGAGAGCAGGGAGAGGTAAGAAGTGAGGGTAAAAAATTTGGAAGACAAAATCTTACAAAATATGAATGTTGAAAACTATCTTTATGTGTATTTGGAAAAATAAAATACTATTAAGGGAAAAAAAGAGAGAGAATAGGTATTGTTCTGTGTTCATCTATACCCTCCCAAAATAACTCTTTCTATAGCATTACATCTAAATAATAATGATAACATTTATATAGGGGGCTTACTACATGCCAGATACTGTGCTAAATACTTTATAAAGATTATCTCATTTAATCCACACAACAACCCAGGTAAGTAGTTGCTATAACTATCCTCTTTTTATAATTGAAGACACCAAGGCAAATCAAGGTTGAATGTCTTATCCAGAGTCACACAGCTGCTTAGTGTCCAAGAAAAGGCTTGAATTGAGATTTTCCTAAGCACTCTATCCATGGCACTACCTGGCTGCTACAACCAAAGTGGAATCAAAAGGAACAATGTGATGTGATGAAAAGAGCATCAGAATGCCTGGGTTCAAGACCCAATTCTATCCATTTGCTGGTTGTGTGACGTTAGAAAACTCTCTTTACCTAATACCTGGACCTTAATAACCTCATGTGTAAAATGAGGAGAAAACTAGATGATCTTGTGTGGGTCAGACAGCATTTAATAAAAAAAGCTGGAGAGATATCTAGAAGCAAAGCAAAGTTTATTATATGATCTCGCAAGAATCGGGCGTCCCACCTGTCGAGCAGACAATCGAAGGGAGGAAGCGCCGTAGAGGGCAGGGTCAACACTTTTTATCCCTAACGCAAATACCCCCTCCCACCACTGACCCTCATCCTTATTGGCTGAGGATCTTACATTCTAAACAAGGGAACTACCCAAGCAATTGAACTTGACCAATAAGTACATAGTTGCCCATAACAAGAGGACTTAAATATGCCCTTGACTTGATGCTTAAAATCCTTCAGGCCTACTCCAACTCTGAAATAGATGAAGCCTTACTCGATTTTCACAATTGTCTTTAAAGATCTCACCTCATCTCGTTCAATCTCTATGGAACCTGCTACCTCTAAATGTCCATAACTCTATGAAGTTACAGTATCACCAATTTTGAAAGTCTATGATAATGGATAAGGTTTATTGTGTTAGATTGCCATAGTCAGGGGCCTACTGGAGCCAGCTCCCTTGTCAGTGTTTAGGAGAGCTAATTGTTCCATTTTTAGTGTAAGCATTTACAACTCAGAAATCAGCAAATTCTATAAATCAAGGTTTGATTTATTTTGTTGATTTTCTAGGCTTAAGAAATATATTATTTCTTAATAAATAGTAAATATTGCAAGTAAATAATGCAAAATAAACTTAAAAGTATGTCATGGATACTTTTTTTTTAAGAGTCATTATTAAATATTTACCAGCTCACCATTGGCCATGGGTACTGTGATTTACTGATATGAAAACTTGCATGTGTCACCTCTTTGCAATACTAAACATGGAATATATCATTGATTTCAAACAAAGTCACACTTTAAAAGATTCAAACAAGAGAGAAATCTGTATTACATTTAAGTCATATTAACATTGTTATAGATATATTGTAGATGCATATATATATATATATATATATGTGTGTGTGTGTATGTATATATGCATATGTATATGTGTGTGAACGTGTGTGTGTGTATGTGTGTCCATAAAGATATCCCTGTTTAGCTGTAGCCTTCTTGGGGAAGTTGAAGGGACAAAGTGGGGGAGAAAGGAATAAAGTAAAAAAGTGCATGGCAGAAGACAAAAGAAAATCTATAAAAAAGCAAAGAAAAGATGGAGAGTACTGAATATATTGCCTTATTATATATGCTTTCTTGAAATGGAAATTGATTATTACATATTTTGAATCCTCCCTTTTTTGCTGGACATACAACAATGTTTTTCTTTTTTTTCTTCTTATGTTGCATTTGTTTAAATAAATAAATACATTTTTTTAAAAATACATTTTAAAAAAAAGAAAGAAAAAGAAAAAATCTAAATGTGGAATATATGTCTGTTAGGTTTCATAGAGCACAGATCAAAGCAGAAGCATCTCTTTATATAGAACTAAATCTTTTGTAATGAAAAATAATAATGAAATCTTCTTATACTTAGTAATGTAGGCAGGTTCCGTTAGTTCTAGGATAATGATGGTTAAGATGATGATGATGATGATAATACCAAAATACTTTATATACATATTCTTATTTGATAATATAGTCCTCAATTTCTTCACCTTCAAAATGTACTATTATATCCAATAGACAGACTTGTGATGGAGAGAGCCATCTGCATCTAGAGAGAGGACTAGAGGGACTGAATGTAGTTCACAACACAATATTTTTACCTTTTTTGTTGTTGCTATTGTTCATTTGCTTGCTTTTTTTTTCTTTTTCATGTTTTTCCCTCTTGATCGAACTTTTCTTGTGCAGCATGATAAATGTGGAAACATATTCAGAAGAATTGCATATGTTTAATCTTTATTGTATTATTTGCTGAAGGGGAAGAGGGAAGGAAGTGAGAAAAATTTGAAACACAACATTTTGCAAAGGTGAATGTTGAAAACTATCTTTGCATGTATTTTGAAAATTTGAAAAATTAAAAAGCTATTAATAAAAAAATCCCATTATAACTATAATCTCTAAGGTTCCATCTAATGTTAGTATTCTCTGATTCTCTGATTTTATGGCAGAAACATTTACTCATAGAATATTAGAACTGGAAGGCATATTAGATAAAGAATTTTTTTAAATGAGCCATATGAAATAATGATCAAATGAGATGATATTTGTAAAACTCTTAGAATAATACATAGCACATATTGGATGTTTTGTAAATATTTATTTTCATATGAATACAAATCATTATCATCATTATCTGTATTAAATCCACATCATATATTAGATATGACGACCAGTAGAGACTCCCTCCTTTACAAGTAACAAATTAATTTTGAGTACTATCCTCATAATAAGTTGTTCCCCTTTCCTTTTCTCCTTCGTTTGTCCCTTCACCTAATTATAATAAAGATCCCAAAGCATTTATCAGGGAATGGAAATAAGAGATAATACTTTGTTTTCTCAATAATCACTGCCCTACAACTTCTGGAAAGAGTGTGTTTGTGTGTGTGTGTGTGTGTGTGTGCACGCACACCCACATGCGTGTGTATGTAGGATACACACACAACTGCCTGTGTATATACATCTGTATATGTCTATGTGTATATGTGTCTTGCACATATACACATGCCTGTATATGTGTGTGTTGTGTGCATGCATGCATGCACATTAGAGATGAGGCCCATGGTAGATAAATGTGAAATATGAGAAGTTATCTTTAGAATTGCTGCCTTCTCCTACTAGTTGTTCTGACAGTCATTTCACCCAGACAATAAAGGTTTACCTAAATATAGACTTGAAAACTGGCAGCATTACTTGTTTCCATCTCATCTGGGGCACCAATCAGCTATAAAGTATTCTTCAATCAGTCTCATTTTGATATATATTTTGTATGCTAGGGTGGTTCCAAAGGAGGGCTTCTTAAACTTTTTCCACTCATAAACTTTTCCACTCATACCAAGAAAATTGTATGCAACCTAGAGTATATAGGAATATAAAATAGGTATACAAATCAAACAAATATTGATAATGAATAATAAAGAAATTTGTTAAAAACAAATCTTTGTTATACATGTAATTTTATCATTTATTAAAGAAGAGAACAATTTTGCAAACTGAGATGGATGTGCTTGTTTATTTTTACACAAAGAATTAAATCTTGGGGCAGCTAGGTGGCGAGGTGGATAGAACACCAGCCCTGAAGACAGGAGGACTTGAGTTCAAATTTGACATCAGACACTTAATACTTCCTAGCTGGGCAAATCACTTAACCCCAATTGCCTTAGGAAAAAAAAAAATAATTAAATCTTGGCGGAATATTTAATATATTTTACTGTTGCCAAATTTTTCACAACCCCCATATTCAGTTACTCAATCCCATAGGGTCACATCTTACAGTTCAAGTAGCTTTACTCTAAAGCACCTGATTGAATCAAGGATAAAGTTGCTAGGCCTGGAATCAAGAACACCTCAGTTCCAATCTAATTTCATATACTTATTAGTTTTGTGATCCTGGATAAGGCATTTTAACCTGTCTGTCTCAGTTACCACAAATATAAAATTAGATAGATAGACAGACAGACAGACAGACAACCTATATCAAAGGGATATTGTGAGGCTCACAAAGGATAATGTTTATAAAGTGCTTAGCACAGAACTTAGCATATAGTAGCTGTTTCTTATATGCTTTTTCTCTTTCCCCCTTGTGTGCAAACTCTCCTTTTCTTTTCCTAATAGAAATGATTTTTACCACAAACTTATTCATTGAAAAAGAAAGGGACTCAACCTATGGACCTGGGATTTCAAAAAGCAAAGGAAGGAA
This sequence comes from Sarcophilus harrisii, assembly GCF_902635505.1. Taxonomy (NCBI): domain Eukaryota; kingdom Metazoa; phylum Chordata; class Mammalia; order Dasyuromorphia; family Dasyuridae; genus Sarcophilus; species Sarcophilus harrisii. Next base: position 613,220,587 of record NC_045426.1, on the reverse strand, counting down.
GATTCTGTTGAGGAAACTCCCTAAACCGATCCAGGTTTTCACCTTCTTAGTAATATCTAATCTTGGTAAGATACCTAAAGCAGGAATGGGAAAACTGTATCCCTGACCCACTATCAATTTTTGTAGATCTGTCTCTTCCCCTCACTCATCTAAAAATGGCTTTTACATTTTTAAATATAATAAACTTGTATTTTAAAATGTTTTCTACATTTTTAATTGGCTAAAATGGAGATTGGGAGGCAGGAAAGCCTGTTTACCCACTCCTGTTCTAGAGGACTAGGAGTTATAGATGACTTACTAGAGTCATCCAGTATGTCTTAGAGGTGAAACTGGAACCCAGAATTCCCAGTTTTGAGGTTAGGATCTTTGTCCCTCTGCCATATTGCTTCTATTTGAAGAGCTATTTTGCTACCAACTATAGGAATGAATATGGACAGGAGAAATGAATCACCTCTCCTCTCCTAATTTTTTTTAAATAGAAACATCCTAAAGAATTAGAAACACAGCACCAGCCTTCCCCTTGTATACTTGCAGAGCATTTGAATACCCAGGATCAATTTCAAGTCATATCAGAATAAGACCTTAGTATACCACCACCACCATCATTATTGACATTATTGATGATTCCCCAGCACTTCAAAACTTCAGAGACTTAAGCTTTTATTTTGGTGATTACCTCCTTCCTTCATCAACATAGATCACAATCCCTGCAATTTAGTAGAGATTCTCCATGAGTTGTTGTGGTTAATAAATTCACTTCCCTCTGGCCAATCTTGTGATGATGCTCTCTTAACTTAAACAGGCTGATCCTCAGAGAACAGATTTCAATCTTTTGTCAGGCCCTTTTTCAAAGCTTTTCTAGCTTGTTAAAACCTGCCATCTGCTAGCACAGCCTTTAAGATTCCTTTGAGATACTTTAAAAGGAGCCATCAGAAGGTTGCTGTGGGGAGTCTTTAAAGTTTGTAGCACTCCTTAGAGAAACGATAAGCTCCTTTCCCCCTATGAAGTCCCACTAACTTGGATGGAACTTCAGTGATTAACTAATTTAACCTTCACACAAAGAAAAATAATCTACATCAAGAAATCTTTAACATGGGAATGGATTTTTATGTATACATGTGTATTGTGAATAAATGCACATAATATACATATATGTATATTTATTCATAGTGAATATTTGCTTGCATATATACATATACACACACACATTGTTGTTATTGTTGTTGTTGTTGTTGTTGTTGTTCAGTCATGTCTGACTCTTCATGAACCCATATGGGAGTTTCTTGGCAAAAATGCTATAATGGCTTGCCATTTCCTTCTCCAGTATTCCCCACCCCACCGCTTTTTGCACCTCTGAACCTTCCAAAAATACCTTGGGGTTTACTGGCTAGATTTCTTTCTTAAGGATAAGACCTTAAATCAAAACCAATCTGATTCTCATTGGCCACCAATAAATCCCAGGCCACGTCTCATTTAGTCATTTTTTGGGTCCTGACTGTGAATGTAAATAGCAGTCATTTCTGCTTTGACCAGAAACTCTGAGGTTCTTCCCCTCCCAGATTCATTTGTTTATATATTTAGATTTTTTTTTTTTTTGGACTATGAGAAAGAGAAAATTCTTTGCCTCAGTGGTTACCTAGCCTTAAGCACTGATTGGATGCAGCCTCAGTCAAATTAAGACCTATTTTGAAAACTTAAGCCTAAAAAGGCCAAGTTCTCCCATTTCATCCTGGGCCATCTCCAGTCATCCTGATCTAGATCTGGCCACTGGACCAGAGGGCTCTGGAGAGGAAAGTGAGACAGGTGACCTTGCCCAGCCCTCCCTCATCTATATTCAATTCACTTGCATATCATGTTATCACCTCCCTGACATATTGGTCCTCTTGGAGAAGGAAGGACAAACAAGAACAATCATTAGCTTCTAAAAGCAATGGAGAGTTCCTTCCTACTTGCTAGTATTTCATGGCATTGGAAATATGGTCAGTTACATAAAGTAATATTCCTTGCCTACAGTGCTACCTGCCAATACAACTCTAGGCTTGTCCAAGGTAGACTTTTGCCATAGCCTCACCTCCTTGACATCATGATCTTCTTCAAGAACCATAACAACTAGTGTTTTATGCAGAGATCAAATGACTGGGCCAACTAGTGAGTGTCTGAGGTCAGATTAGAACTTAGCTAACTGTGTTGCTAGCTGTATGACCCTGGTCAAGTCACTTAACTCTGTTTGCCTCAGTTTCCTCATTTGTAAAATGAGATGGAGAAGGAAATGGCAAACCAGTCCAGTATCTTTGACCAAAAACAAACAAACAAACAAACAAACACCAATGAGGTCATGAAGAGTCAGACATGACTTAAAAAAATGACTGAACAACAATTTCCTAACTCCAGTCCCAGAGTTTTACCCATTATGCCATCTAGTTGCTTCTATATACACAGAAGCATATATGTATATATACATATACACATTAGCTGAATTTCAATAATGTTTTTTCATTTATAATGCTATTTTATTATATTCATTAAAAATATTATTCAGAAAAGTTTTCCATAGGCTTTATCAAACTGCCAAAGGGGTCCAGGGCACCAAAAAAAAAAAAAGTTAAGAACTTCTGTCTCACAAGTTTGTTATGAGGCTCTAATGAGATAATAAATCTAAAGTGTTTTGAACACTTTAAAGCCTTATGTAACTGTTAGCTATTAACCTTGAATCCCCTACTAGAGAAATGATAACCAGTATTCATCAACACACAGTCATGCCCTAGTCCCATAAAAGATCTAAAGAACTGGTCGACCCAGCAAGGCCTCAGGCTTATCCAGCTCAGTTTCCTGTCTCAGAGAAAGGGAACAACGGTTGAGTTGTGGGGAGGCAAGATTGCTCTCCATGACATCAACCTCAAACTCATAGATAAACATACAGACTTCCCTTAGCCAGGTTATTAGGTGACAAAGAGGACCTCGTGCTGTCCTTGGAACCAGGGAGACCTAAAGCCAAATCCTGCCTCAGAGGCATATTAGTTGACTAACCTTGGGCTTGTCATTTAATTTTTCAGCCTCAGTTTCCTCACCTGTAAAATGAGGATAATAATTACTAGCATTTAAAGTTAACTTTTTTCCAACATCTCAGGAAGACCATTAATATACATTTATAAAGCATCTAATATGTGGCAAACACTGTTCTAAGCACTAAGTAAAAGTTTGGTTCAAAGAACCCACAATCTAATGGGGAAAGAAAATGCAGGCAATCATACACAAATAAGATATAGAAAGGACAAATTGGAAATAATCAAGAGAGGAAAGGCACTGGCATTAATGGAGAATTATGAGAAATTTCCCATAAGACAGGATTTTAGCTGGGACTTGAAGGAAGCCAGAGAAACCAGGAAGTGATGAAGAGGGAGAGAATTCCAGGCATGGGAGAGAACCAGAGAAAAATGCTGGAGTCTGAAGATGGAGTGTCTTTTTCTCCAAGAAAGGAGGCCAATGTCATGCATGTCAGAGCATTTAGCAGAGAGGTGGCGATAGGGAAGACAGATTAAGGAATAAGAAAAGGGGGGGGGGGGGGGGGGGACAGTTACAAAGGTGATTGAACATCCTTTTACCTTTTTTTATATTTGATTCTCCAGATGACAGGAAACCACTAGAGTTTATTAAATAGGTAAGTAACATAATCAGATATGTATTTAAGGAAGATCATTTTGACAGATGAGTAGAAGGTGTACTAGAATCAGGAGACACTTGTGGAAGATAGGCTAACCATTGGGTTATTTCAACAGTACAGGGTAGAGTGATGATGGCCTATATCAAGGCAGTAGTAATGCCAGAAGAGAAATAGATACTGCTATTATCTCTATTTCACATGCAGACAGATATGACTTGTCCAGAGTCACATAGCTAGTAAATATCTGAGGCTAGATTTAAACTTGGAACACCCTAACTCTATGCCCTGTGCCCTAATCCACTGGGCCCACAATAAGTATGCCTGCTTCACAAAATTGTTATGTAGATTAAATGGGATAATATGAACTTTAAGGTGTTAATAAGTGCTTCCTGATATTAAATAATCTCATGACTCACTTCCCATCTCTTGGTGTTGTTTTTTTCATAGTAAAATGTAACATTGGACAGGATCATCTCTAAGATTCCTTCTAACTCTGGCATCCAGTGATTTTAAATAAGAAGGGAGGTTCAAAGAAAGACAAAGAGAACATGTTGAAGAGATCCTACAGATTAGGAAAGAGAACATTCACTGTACTACAAGGTGCATCAGGTAAAAACTCTTCCCTGAGGAGATGAAGGTACCATGTGTGTGGTCTGCTTAGCAGTGGTAGGAAATCCAGCCAGAAGCCCTGGAAGTGGAGTTTACAAGATAGAGGATTATAACAGCACTGGCCCAAGAGAAGACTGGCCAAATTTGGGTTCTTTGAACCACTCCTTAGAATATTCACAGTCTTTGAAAGGTCTGTAGAGCTCCAGGCCCACAAAAGACTCCTATTCCTTCCCATCCCATCCCCACTCCCATCCCCACTCAGCCCCTATATATAAATATTTGGCAGTTATACCATAACTAGGGTTATTGGAGGAACAACAGTACTTTCTGTATTCCCAGAAGCTCTTCTTTGCTTAGTGAATAGCCTCCAGGGAAAAAAAGTTGAGGTTAAGAGGTCAAAAGACTCAATAGTCACAGAAGATTGCCTGTTTCCACAAATGTTACTTGGAATTTGTGAGTCTATCCTGTGGGAGAAATCTCATGCTATAGATAATTGCCACCAGCTTCTCATGCTAAATTCCTGGGAATTTATAGACTCCACAAACCTAGATCTGAGAAATGTGACTTAAAAATGAGTCTCACACAAAGGAAGTTATAAGGGTGAGAAAAGTCAAATTTGTATCTTAACCCCTTCCATTCTCCATGCTAAGCCAAGAATCATGATAATTCATGGGAATAAGAACCTAAAAGTCTTTAAAGGTCATAGATTTGTGGTATAATGAGAAGATTCTAAAAGCAGAGAATCTCTACATCCTACTACATAATAATGATAAATAATAAAAACAAAAGAACAAGTCCACTAGAAAACAAATGTTTAGTGAATTCTTTCTGTGTGCCAGGTACTATGCTAAGTACTAGGGATACTAAGCTAAATAAAAATAACTCCTATCCTTCAAGGACCTCACATTCTAATGGTAGAAACAACAGACATACAATTGAGTATGTACCAGTTATATATTAGTAGATGCAAAGCATAGAAAAAAGTAACCTTTCTATTCTATTACAAAAAGCAGTCATTTCGTCTATTTTCACAATAGCCTACAAAACCTGGTAAATAAAAAAAAGCATGACTGATCTCAAAACCAGAAAGATTTTTGTTCAATATCCACCTCTGACACATACTGGCTGAATGACCCTGGACAAGGCTAATGTGACTTTCCCAGCGTATGTACCTTTCTATGACTGGCAGCTGCAGAAAAAAATTCCAGCTTCCATTAATAGAAGGAGTTGGAAGTGATCTCTGTGATCATCTGGTCCATTTCCTTCATTTTATTTAATTTTTCTTGTTTCCTATTTTATTTTATTTTATTCTAAATTTGACAAATGCCAAATAAAATGAGTGATTCCATATATGTTGATACCTCCCCCATGTTCAAAAATGTATGTCAGTCTGCATCTTTAGTCCATCTGTCAGTCTGTTAGAAGGTGGAATACTATGCTTCACCATTAATTAAGATAGTTTCTTTAACCCAGAGTTTCCTATGTCGATGAAATCACAGCGACAGTCCTGATACCCCTAAAATCAAGATACTTAACTTTCCAATGATCATTTATATTTTAATTTTTTATTGCATTATATTTTTAGAAATAAAAAAGGAAGACTGAGAAAAGAGTGCAAGAGAAAGATAGAGAGACAGAAGCAGAGACACAGACAGACAGGCACACAGGCACACAGACAGAGACAGGGACAAAGAGAGAGAGACAGAAACAGAGGGTAAAGAGAAACAAAGAGACAAGAGAGGGAAACAGAGATAGACAGACAGAGACAGACCAACAGAGAGACAAATGGAAAGACAAACAGACAGACACAGGCTGACAGAGAGACAGAGAAAGACAGAGAATGATAATATCTATAATGGTTTTTTAGATTTGCAAATTGTATTTTTGTACATGATCTACTTGGAAGGTAGATCCTTTTACCCCATTTTACAGAAGTTCAGAAAGAATAATAGATTTGCTGAAAGACACATAACTAGAAAAGAGGGAAATGTTTGAAGCCAGGTCTTCCAAACACTAATTTCAATCACTATAGTGGTATAGTGATTACAGATGTCATTTTTCCTGTCTGTCTAGTTCCTTATCTTGGTAACTGAATGATTTCCAACATTTCTTCCAGCTCTAAATTCTACGATACAATTCATTGGTTCTCTAACCTCTAATCTATTATCCCAACTTGTAAGCCATAGATCCCAGAACTGAAAGGCATCCTTGAATCCAAATGCAGACAAGTCATCTCATTCAACAACCTTGTTATAAATAAGGAAACACACCTTTTATAGTCTGAATAAATAATATCTCATACATATGGATACTGATATTTTGTAAATGTATATAGATAGACATGATTAATTAAAACTAAAAGTGTTATTGAAATCATTGTATTTTTTTATCATCTGGTATCTTATTAATCAATAAATACTATTTACTATCATCCTATGTATCTCTTTTTTCCTAACCATCTTGTGAGCACTTGCCATATATGAGTTCTCCATAAAGTAATCTTTTTGGCAAGTGTACATTTAGCATTTAAACAATGTGACCAGCTCAACAGAGTTGTGATTTCTGCAATACAGTTGGAATGCTTGGCAGTTTAGTTTGAGAAAGGACCTCAGTGTCTGGTATCTATCCTGTCGGGTGGTCTTCAGAATCTTCCTAATTGAAATGGAAGCAGTTCAGTTTCCAGGCATAAGATATGTTCAGATTTCACAGATAAAAAACTAAGGTCAGCACAACAGCTCTATAAACCTTCAGTTTTGGTAGTCAGTCTCTCAAGATCTCTGTTAAAAACTATATGACCTGGGAGACACTAGCATAGGACTGCTCAGTATGGCATGCCCTCATCAGAGAAAGTGCTGTACTCTATAAGCAAAGCAGAATTGAAATAGCACAAAAGAAACACAAGATGCTCAAAGTTAGAGAGACTTCCCCATATGTTCATATGGACTATTTGTGTCCAACCTGTGGCAGAGCATTCAAACTTATATTGTCTGATCAGCCACAGTCGGATACATTGTAATTCATCTCTAACATAGTGACATTATTTTGGTCCTCTTCAAGAATGAAGGACAACAACCATAACAATAACCATAAGTATCCTGTGTATATGCTATCATTCATAAAATGAAATTTTTTTGGGGGGGAGAGGGGGAGATGCTGCTTCCTCAGAATAGAAGATATTGAGAATCAATGAGATAGTATGATCTCATCATTTCACAGAAAATATGTGCAACTTCTCCAAAGTCGTAAATAGATCATAAATAAAAAGAGTTGTAAGCATGAACCTATCATTTCATTGATAGAGGTAACTTAGAAAATTCCTTCCACCAACATTTTCTCTGCAATTTATGAGAATTTAAATGACTTACTAAGGTTTAAAAGCCAATATGTTAAAGGAATATGTTATTTGAGACCAACTCTCCATTCACTATGCCATGTTATTGCTTTTCTAAATGTGAAAAGAGATAACAAATTGGGAAAGAATACCTCACGAAGCTATGAGTCTTGACAGAATTTTGCTGCTATTTTCTTCTGCAAGGCCCCAAGACAGTTAACAAGCATTAATTCAAAGATACCCTCTAGCAATCAGATATATCATTTTAAGCAAATCCAAAAATTTAAAAAAGAAAACTTTACTGGAGGATATATGAGAAGGCAACCATTCAATAAAAGAATTCACATCCATCAAGATTTCCTAAATATTCCCCATGTCCAGACATACTATGCTAGTTACTAAAGTTTCATCTAGAGATGAAAAGTAATACAATACCTGCTGTCAGAAAATCTATAATCTAAAAGGCAGAAAAGACATGTATAAAAATAACTATACTAGTTATTAGTTATTAGACTAGAGAGTACGAGTCATGAAGTCAGGAGAAACTTCCCAGCTATGTGATCCTGGGCAAGTCATTAAACCCCAATTGCCTCAGCAAAAATAAAATAACTATAAGGAAAATCATAAGTTTGTAGAAGAAACTAAACAGAGAGAAGAAAGAAAAATCATTTCAAGATAAAGGAAGGAGGAGGAGGAGGAGAGGGGAAAAGGAAGGATCTGTACAAGAATTGGCACCTCATCTGTGAATCTAAGGGAAAAAAGGACAACAGGTGATGATGTGAAGGGAGTATGTCAAAAGCTGGGGAGAGGGGAGAAGAAATGGGAGGTAGCCTATGCAATACACACAGGTAACAGAAAGCAAAATGAAATTAGGGACTAACTAGGGACATGAAGAACAAATATCCTGTTTGACTAAAACAGTGTGTAACAAGAAGAAACAGGAAATAAGCATGAGATCAAGATGAGCTAGAGTCTAGAAGGCCCTGAGTGCCAGAATAAAGAGTCGGTATGTTATTCTGTGGGCAATGAGGAATTCTCTCATTATGAAAATAATCTTCTAATTATGAAAGGATTCATGTACAGGTTTTCCTGGAGGCATTCAAAATATCATTTGGTTTACAATAATTCCATTTCCACACACCCTTTTTGGAACACACCTGGTAGACAACCTTTCCTATCAAGTGGCCTGCCTACCTCAACACTGGCAACTTTGCAAACCTCAATCCCTTTGTCAAAGAGACTGCTTGAAGGCAAGTTGACACCCAGTTTAAGGAATGCCAAGCCCTAGAAAAGAACTGACTGGTTGTTAAGTTTGATTCATGGATATTCCATACATATATAATTTTATATATGTACACGTGTATTTATATGTTTTGTATATGTATATGCATACATTTACACATATATACATATATATATATATATATATATATATGTGGGTATACATGTGTGTTTGTATATGTATAAATGGGTACATCTATATCCCAGGTGTATATCTATATATATTTATATAGAGAGACAGATAGAGATATATATAGTATCCATATATACATATATATATGTGTCTAGGTGTATACATGTGTATATACACATGTACATATAGGTGTGTGCACATGTACACACTGGGAAGCTTGATAGATAGACATATATGTGTACACATACACCCCCTAAGAGGCTATATATAGGATATACATATATATATGTAAATATACACACACACACATACGTGTGTGTGTGTGTGTGTGTGTGTGTACATTGTATACCCTGGGAGGTTATATCTAGGAGAGAGAGAAAAAAAGAGAAGGAGAGAGAGATACATATACATATATATCCACATACACAAATACCCTTGGAGGCTATATATATATATATGTGTATATGTATACATATATATCTATATGCACACATATACATATGTCCATATACACAAAAATATGTACCCACAGACATACTAATAAAATAAAAGAAAGCTTTATAAGGAAAGTAAGAGTTGAGCTGGATTTGAAGGAAGTTAAGAATACTAAGAGGTGGAAATGAGGAAGGAATGCCTTCTAAGTATGAAGAACAGCTCAATGACATTGAATCTGGAGAGAAAATTAGAATAGCAAATTAGACCAGGATAGAGGAAGAGTGAGTAAAGAGGAATGTCCTGAAGTAAGTCTGGAAAAGTAGGTTGGATCCAGGCCTTCAAATACAGGTGAAGGAGTTTCTGTTTTATATAAGAAGTAATAGGGGACCTATGAAGGCTTGGGAGCTAAAGAATGACAAGATCATATCTGTGCCCTAGAAATATTAATCTGGCACCAGTGTGGTGAATGGATGGGAAAGAGAGTAGGATTTCAATTAGTACTTCTATTGGAAAAGTCTGCACAAGAGGCCATGAAGAACTGGAAGAAGATAAATGAAGAGAAGAGGATGCATATGAAAGACGAAATGTGGCCACATAGTACATATATTTCATGATTGTGAGTAGCATCAGTGGATTGAGAAAATACTAGATGACAGAGGATTTCCCATTGATTAAGTATAAAGGTAAGGAAAGGAGAATTCTAAGATAAACTCTGAGGTTTTAAACTTGGTTGACTGGGAAGAGAATGATTATCACAATAGATATAGGGACATTTGGAGGAGTTGGTTTTATCTTCGGGAGGGGTGGTAATTCTATTTGTGTCATGTTGATTTTGAGATGCTAATAAAGCATTCATTTATTTATCCACTCAAAAATATTTATTAAGGATTTATTAAAAGCAAGATGTTTAGATAGTGAAGATAGGACAAATCCAAATTATGCACAAGTCAAAAGAAATCACCCATTCCCCTTTATCATTTTTCCCTACCTCAAAGTCCTGTGATGATAAGCAAATGACAAAACACCAGGTACAGATACATTGGGAGCTATAGTTTCAACCCTGCATGTAGGTAGCCCAGGTCATCAGGTGGTCTTCTTACTGGACTGGAGTAGCAGTGGCATTCATAGCACCCTGGATGTTTAAGCAGCTTTTTAAGGACCAATCTGCTCCCTTCCTGGCATAAAGAAGCGGCTAAAAAAGGTTACCCTAAAAATTGCCTGCTTTATCTAACTTAAATCTGCCCTGTTACCACAGTAAGCAGAGATCCCACCTTGTGGCTGAAGCACTCACAAAAAAAGTACAAAAACTTTTGTGAAGGTGATTCTATTCACCATTGATACATGGAATATATGTATGTTTACAGAGAAAATACAAAATCCACTGGACTTTAAAGATGAACAATTCTTGTTGGAAGAGAGCTAAGTGAGTATTGTATCCAAATAGCAACCCTGAGTGAAACAAGACTAGCCAATGAAGGCCACCTTACCAAAGTTGGAGCTGGATAAATAATTTTCTGGAGTGGTCACAGTGAAGGGAAGCTGGTGAGCTCGTAGAGTTTTTGCAATCAAAATCTAGTCAACAAGCTGATATGCTTTGCAAAAGGAGTGAATGACAGACTCATTCATGACAATGCAATTGCCACTTGCAGGAAAGCCCCATACCAACATCATCAGTGTGTGTGCTCCAACTGTGACAAAGCCTGATGAGGGCAAAGAAAAATTTCATGAAGACCTGAAGATTATACTCATCAATGTGCTGAAAGAAAAAAAGACTGATTTGATGAAAATGATGGGAAAATTCAGAAGTTTCAAAAATGAGAACTCCATAGGATTTACCAGCAGGATAGTTCACGCATCTATAAGAAGACATGATTTAACTCCATCAAAACCAAAAGGCAAGTGAAGATTGGAAAGATGCAGGATTCTTGGCTCAGTAGGAAGACAAATGAAATTCACTTTTACTCCAATAATCACAATCCAAAATGTTTTTATGATGCCCTAAGATTATTTATAGGCCACAGACCTATGGTACATTTCAACTACTCGGTGTTAATGGAGCTACAATGATGAGTGAAAAGAATAAAATCCTGGAGAGATGGCTTGAATACTTCCATGATGTTCTCAACAAATTATCATCAACCAATGATAAAGCACTGACCACAACTCAGGTAGAAGTCAATCTCTCTCTATGCAAACTTTCAACTGAAGAAGAAGTTTTGAATGCCATTAGCCTCTGTTCATGTGGCAAAGCACTTGATGCTGATTCTATTCCAACTGAAACCTACAATCAAGGAGGTCCATTGCTCACACAAATCTGACAGAAATTGTCCCAGTTGTGTAGAAATTTACCTCAGGAATTCAAGGACACCTCCATTATATATCTGTTAAAAAAAAAAGGGGGGGGGGCGAATAATGCCCTGGGATAATCCCTTAGGGAACAGGGGAATTCTCAGTCATTGCCAGCAAGATTCTTGCAAGAGTTCTTCTTAATACATTGATCTTTCACCTGGAAGATAGTCATCTATGTAAGAGCCAGGGTGGCTTCAGCAAAAGCCAAGCAGTCAAAATGGTGTTTTCTGCCTGATAATTCTGGAGAAATGCTAGGAGCAGTACAGATGTCTGTACACAGTGTTCATTAATCTGACCAAGACCTTTGATACTATCATTTGTGAGGACTTGTGGAAGATAATAACAAAATTTGGTTGTTCAAAAAAGCTCATCATAATTGCACAATGAATTTCATGATGGCATGCTTGACTAGCTTCTGGATAATGAAGAATGCTCTTGTGCCTTTCCACTCACCAATGAAGTGAAGCAGAACTTTGTGCTTGCTCCCATGATTTTTAGCATTTTACTTTCATCAATGGGGTAAAACACCCTCAAAAAGGACCAAAAAATGACATCAAGGTCAGCTACCACATCAAAGGCAATTTATTTAACTTCAAAGCGCTATAAGCCAAGACTAAAGTCAAGGGAGAGTTGGTATGTAACTTTGTTCACAGATTATTATATATTCAATGTATCCTCTGAGGTTGAGATGCAAGACTATGGATTGAACTTGTAGTACCAGAGCCAATTTTGACCTGACAATTGACACCAAGAAAACCCGGGTTCTCTATCAGCCAGCACTGCAGCATCCATCAGTTAACAGTAAATGTAGAAATATTGAATGGCATGAATAAGTTCACTTACCTTTGCATTATACTTTCCAGGAAAATATACATATATCATGAGGCTGATGAATGTATTGCTAGAGCCAGGTCAATGTTTGGGAGGCTCTGAAGGAAAGTAAGAGAGAAAAAGTAATAGACTAACAAACTGAAGGTCTACAGACCTTGTGCTGACTTCATTGTTGTACACCGTGATACCTAGACAGATACCTAGAAAGAAAACCAGTGTCCTGCCAGGAAAGTGAATTACTTTTGAACTGTCTTAGAAAGATTAGGAAGATGCTGAAGATCACCTGGCAAGTTAAGGTACCAGGCAGTGAGATCCTTTCTCAAGCTAAACTGGCTAAGCATTCTAACTACTGCAAAGAGCACAAATTCAATGAACTAGTTACATTGCTCATGAAATGTGCCTTTTTTCCTAAAAGCCTTTTTATAGGAAAACCCACACAAGAAAAATGCTTACAAAGACATCAGAGGTTTGCTGGATCTAGGGTCAGGAAGATAGAGTTTGAATTATGGTTCCCACACTTACCTAGATTTTCCTCAATTTACTCATCTGTAAAAATAGGGATGGGCAGCTAAGTGGTGCTGTGGATAAAACACTGGACTTGGAATCAGGAAGATTCACCTTCCGGAGTCCAAATCTGACATCAGACAGTAGCTATGTGACCTAGACAAGTCATTCAACTCTGTTTACCTCAATTCCTCATTTGTAAAAGGAACTGGAGAAGGAAATAGTTAATCATTCCAATATCTTTGCCAAGAAAACTCAAAATGGGGCCTTAAAGAAGAGTTGGACAAACTGAAACAAGAACAAAAATAGAGACAAGCATACTTTCTTTACCCACCTCCCAAAGTTCTTATAAGGAAAATGCTTTGTTAACCTTAAAGGCAATGGAAATGAAAGTCATTCTTAAGCAACTCTGGAAGGATGAATGATCAGTCTGCTAAGTACATTTCACCTATTTTCCTGCAGTCATCTACATGGTTTAGGAAAAACAGTTAGGAACTTCATCAAACAGAGCCTGGACCACAAGATTATTTTAAGCAACTGTGAACCTGAGCCAAACATACTCAAGAGATTCCCCAGCAATATTATAAATTCTCTGAAGGCACTGACATGCCTTTAATTTCTCTCTGTTCTCTAGAATGCCTTGAACAGAACCTTGTCCAAAGCAAGCACTCAATAAACATCAAATTTGTTAGCTATAGATTTAAAAGGTAAACAAAAATTCTATGGAATAAGAAAGGAGATTTCTCATCAATTTCAGCAAAGAATTTCATAAATTTTTGAAGCTTAGAGATTCAGAACTCCAAACTCCTTCTCTTGTATTCTATAATACAGGAATAAATAATCATCATGGTTCTGTTTGAATGTTTTATATTATAGGGATTATAGGGAGCTCACTTCCTTATTAAACAGTTCGTTCTATTTTGTTCTTCAGAAATTGATCCTTATATTGACAAGTATCCTTGCTCTGTGGGCCCAAGAGCAATGTCTTATGCCTTTATACATCACAATCTTCAGATCTTAGAAGATGGTGGGCATGTTCTCCCTGAAAATTTCCATTTGGGTCACAACAAAGTCATCATCATCCATAACTACCTTACTCACAAACATTAAAGAAATCATATATTCCAAAAGCAGACATCATATAGGGCTGTCCCTAACAAATACTAGTAGGTTGGTTAAATGATTTAACTGAGAGATGCCACATATGCCCTTTTAATCTTACTATGCATCCCATGTGGTCACCACCAACTACATGGATCACTAATTATAACTCCAAATTTCTTTGTTACAAACATTCATCAGAGGAGATAAAAAGGATCTTAGATAGTCTGTCTCTCACACTTACTCCTTTTACAAGTCAGTTAAGTTCCCTGAATCCCTATATCCTCAAGAGATACAGGGAATAAAATGAGAGAATTGGACAGGCTGGCCTCTATAAAGATCCTTCTTCCTCTAGATTTATGATTCTACTAGGATCAAAACACAATCATTACATTTTACAGACAAAGAAACCAAGGACCAAAAAATTGATTTTTCCTACATCCCCCAGCATCAAGACTAAAACATATCTCCTGACTCTGACAATATTTCCCCAATATACTCCTTTTTTTCTTAACCTATTCTTTGCTCATATTTTGTAGTCTAACTAACCAATTTGGTCCACTAAAGCTAAATAGTCTATCTCTTGTTACCATGTCTACACATCTCTTGCCCCACATCTCAAATGCACTCCTTCCTCATTCCTCCCTTTTAGAATATTTATATTGTATAGAATATTTGGCTCAAACATCAATTATTATGCAAGGTCTTTCCTCAACTTCCCCAATTGTTGGTGCTTCTTATCCTTTTCAGACTTTCATCTCAATGTACTTGCTGCATCCCCCTCCCCTCCAGTAGAATATCCCTTTATGGACAGCAGCTATTTTATTTATGTCTGAATCCCTAGCATAATGCTTATCATACATTTGGATGACTCTGTGATCTCTCACAACTGAGCATTCTTTCCAGAGGTGCAGATTTGAATCCAGTTGTATATACTCATCCTCTGAAATTATTACTGTCCTTGACTTCCCATAATGCTAGGGGGAGCAATGGATAGAGCACTATATCTAGAATCAGGAAGACCTGAATTTTAATCTTACCTCAGGTACCTACCAGCAATGTGATCCGGGGCAAGACATTTAACTTCTGTCTTCCTCAGTTTCTTCATCTGTAAAATGAGTTGGAGGAGAAAATGGCAAACAACTCCAGTATCTTTTCCAAGAAATCCAAGTGGGGTCATGAAGAATTGGACATGACTGAAATGATTGATTAACAACAACCAATATAATGGTGGCCTTTCGAATATCTATCTTAATACTACCTACTTTATGACATTACAATGATACATTGCAGCCTAACTGTATTCTCTGTCTTTCTATGACTTACAACCTTTAATTCTCAAAGAATCTGTTATTTCATGACTCACATAGCCACATTGCATGACCAGAAGAATGATATTTTAAAAGAAGTAGGCCTTTGAATCAGGGAAAAGCTAAGGTTATTTAAAAGCATGACACAAGTTTCTAAAAACAATCTGGCCACTCTCCCCTTTCAATTCTGGGCCATTCATAGTGTGCACTCAATATAGATTGATAGATGTATTTACCTCCACAAATTGTGCACTCGACCTCGTATTACAATCTGGACAACAAATATTATTTCCTGGTTGAGTAGTTAGATAAGAGAATAGATATGAGCAAAGAGGAAAGGCAACCCTTTTAGTCCTCAGGTAGTTTTCATGAGTTAATTTGACAGAAAAGAAATTAATCATATGGTAAACAGCCTTCCAGTGATATCTTTCTAAATACAGCTAAGCCATAACTCTAGGTCTGAGGTATGTCATGGCAATATGTTATTGGACCCTAGGTTAGTCTTTCCATTCATTTACATTGAATATATTTTGTATATACAATTTTTTATGTCACCATCCCCAGCAAACTGTGAGCTTCTTCGGGGCAGGACTGTGTTTTTGCTTTTTTAAAAAAAATTCATAATGCTTAGTACATAGTAAATATTTAACAAATACTTGTTGACTGATTGACTCATTCACTAGGTGATAGTTTTCCAATTTGATAGGACATGTCACAGTTTGCATTCTTCCAGAATATCTCTCAGTTACCCAAGATCAAATCATTAGAATAGCACTTTAAAAGGATCTGAGTAGGAGTTATTGGGTTTTTTTTTTTTTAACTGATTAAATTTATATGGTACCTTACAGTTACAAAATGTTTTTATCTTTTTCGATTTTCACAACAATCCTGAAAAACAGGTAATAGCTTTTAACTCTTCCCACCCCTTGAAACTGAGGAAATTGATATATAGATAAATTCGTTGACTTGCCCTGTGTTAGTGGTATATTAAAACCCTAGTCTCCTGATTTACATTCAGTTTTTGTTCTCATATACTGTATTACTCCATTAGAGAAATTTGCCCTTTTTGCCCTTGCCAGCTCTTTCATCTTGCTTCAGGCTGCTGGGAGAAAGGGGGAAGAGGGAGGAGAAAGAAGGGTAGGAATTCTTTAGTTACTCATCATCCCCTGGTGCTTCAGAAAGGAGAACATCAGCTCCCTAAGGCCATCTCTTCACGGTACTACATGGAATTGAGAATTACCCAACTCCAAGAAAAACCCAGGCCAAAGCCAAGGGCAGCAGGGAAGAAGACAATGAGAGCCAGAGAAGGAACAGGGGCAATCCCTTATCCCCCATTACCCAGATAGCCAAATCTTGCTGTGAAGTCACTGCCCAAGAGCAGTGGGATATTGGATTCTGTCATCACAACCCCTCCAGAGGGGGTTCAAATTCAACTTTTTTTGCCCCTGCCCCAAAATTTAGATTGTCAATCATGCAGCCATGGTGGCATATATGGTAATCTGAATGAGTCAGGCCCAGTCTCAGAAGTCAAAAAATTTCAGTTCCAGTTCCAGTCCAAAGAATGAGGAGAGGGAGGGTGGAGCAAGAGGGGGTGCAGGGAGCAAGATTTAATAAAAAGGCTATTCTGTTCTTGTTCTGTTTCTGTCAGTGAGTCACTCTGTTAGTTAAAACTATAAAATGGCAAACATTGGTAAATAAGATAATATGAATGACACCGTGACTCAACCGAAATAAACACACATCTGTCACTGCTCACCAGGCTGAAAGCAACTAATCATAGCAAGAGGGCTCCATTTGGAAACGGGATGATGAATGTAAATAAGCCATCAACTAGGATTTTTTTCCTCTCTGTCTCTATTACAAACATCATTTCACAAGGTGTTGTTTTCCATCATGCACTGCCTAAGTGAGCCAGGCAAGCTGAGAACATTACTCATAGGCAAAGCCATGGGAAATCTGAGTGAGCTGGAAGCCGTTTCCAACAAATTGAGTAAAGGAGCCTTGATTCTAGACTGAAAATTGCAGTGGCTGACCTCTCTCCTGTTCATTCAGACAGTCACAAGCTGCATGGTGCTTGAGTCTGGGCTATTAGGTTTCTCATTTTCTCCTCTGCCTGGGTCACTTAAACCCACTTTGTTCCTGTCTCTTCCCACAAGCTTTTAACCTTCAGGGAAGGCTGGGACTGTCTCAGAAGTACTGAGTGCAGAGGGAATCACAACATGCAAGCATCTGCTGATGGTGAGGAGTGGCGTGACTGGACCAGAGTGAGCTCAGACTTGGAGTCAGAAACTTTGTAACCTTTGGCAAGAAAAGTAGTGTAAGAAAAGTAGCTTATGTACCAAAAAAAAAAAAAAAGTAGTGTATAAATACAGAGGGAAAAGTGCTGGATCTGCAGCCTAAGACCTGGATTCAAATCCTGCCTCAGGCACTATTTGTGAAACTAACAGGCAAGTCAGTTATAATCGATCTAGACCTCAATTTCAATGAACATTGATTTAGCACCTAGTGTGTACTAGGCAGTGGGGATATTAAGACAAAGCAATCAACAACTCTTTTCCCTTGAAGACCTCCATTCTACTCCTCAATTGCTCTCAATAATGGGCAGCTGAGAGTTTTTAAAATGAGAACAGAGCAAAACCAGAGTTATTGAGATCATTCCTTCCAGGCAGATGCAATCACCATGTCTACTTTGGTTTCTTCATCTGTAAAATGGAGATAATAACAGCTTCCCAGGGTTGTTGAGATAAGTAGGGATAATATTTGTAAAATGCCTGGCACACAGTAAGAGTCTCAATAGATGCTTGTGCCCTTCCTTCTTAAGCACAGATTTTTTTTTTTCCTTTTGCCAAATACATTTCATGGAGGATCCTAAGGAAAAACACAGCTGCTGCTAGAGTCTGGGCAATTCTATTACACACACTTTTAAGTGCCTACCATGGAGCAGCATTGCATGAGATTCAGAAGATGCCAAAACAAAAACAATAGTTCCTGACCTTAAAGGAGCTTCCATTCTACTAAGGAAAAACAGCATGTATGTGGAAAATTAAATTCAAAATATATACAAAGTAAGTTTGGGAGGAAGGATTAGCAATTGGAGAGCTCAAGATACTCCTTTGGGAAGTGATATATAATGAGCCTAGAAAGGTAATTTAAGACTTTAAATACTAGAGAAGTTTTTATTTGATCCTAGAGGCAAGAGGAAGTCACTAGAGACTTTTGGCTGGGGAGATTGACATGTTCAGACGGGAGCTTTAGAAATATAAATTCAGCAGCAATGTAAAGGGTGGATTGCAGCGGGGAGAGGCTGAAGGTAAAGAGACAATTAGGACATTATTGTAATTGTTCAGACAAGAACTGATAAGGGCCTGAATTAGGATTGTGGCTGTGCTAGTACAGAGAAGGGTACAGATGTGAGATATATTGTGATGGCATAACACCTGGATGGGAAGATTAAGGCGGAGGGAAGAATTGAGACCCACTCTCAGGTTGCAAATTTGTGTGACTAGAAAATACGGTAGTACCTTCAACACAACTGGGGACATCTAAAAGAGTAGAGTTTGGGGAGGGAGAGACAACCAGCTCCTCCCCTTTCTGGTGACATTAACAGGCCAGGCCCACCCTCCTGCCATTCTGTAATTCCACCCCCACTCAACGCCCTATCAATGCCCCAACTTGCCATGCCAATCTCTCAGAATTGCTAAACTCTGCTATGCAGTGGGACAAAGGAATAAGACAAAGACAGGAAAATGGAGCCACCTGGGGATTGCGTAAGCTTGTTTGTAGCTGGCTGCCAGGCCATTAGCATTTTTGGCATAATTTCCTTCTTAGGCACTACTTACAAAGTCTCACTTCTTTACTCTCACCATCTTCATGGAAGTACTTAACAGCTCTGGATTTTAAATGTGGAGACTTTAAACTCTAGTACTAGACCTAGCCCTAGTTGTCGGTGTGAAATGAGACAAGGGCTAACCCCTTTGCCTGCTGCTTCCTCACAGTGAAATAAACTAGATAATCTCTATTTTCTTTCCTATATTTCTTTATTTTCTTGGAAAGTGTAGTGTTATAGTCAGGTCACAAGACACAGTTTTACCATAGATAAATCTTAAGAAAGTCATCATCCAAACTCTCTGAGCCTCAGTTTCCTCCTCTGTAAAATGGAGATATTTACACTGCCTACATTATAAGGATACTGTGTAGATCAAATGAGGTAACTTTATAAAATCCTTTGCAAGATCAATCAGTAGCTCAAAGTCTATTTGCATAAAATTCACCTCTTTGGTGAAGATTGATTCCTTAATGCTTTGGGCCTAGTGAGTGGCAGATTTAATGAGAATTTCAAAAGATCTTACTACTTTAGAGACATTAAGTTAGTTAGTCCATAAGGGTATATGAAGAGAAGATTGGGTTAAGTCCTGGGGAAGCCTGATCTTTTAAAGAGGAAATGGAACTCTTCTAGTCTCTGCCTCATTATACCCAGAAATTTTTCCAGGAGGAAAAAATCTTTTAAAGCTTAGGTTTGGCTCACATTAGATATCTTCAAAAGAGATTAATTAACAGGCTCCTTTCTAGATAAGTATTTCAACATATGTATGGTATTAGACATTCATTTTTTTCTATGACAAAAAAAATGCTTAAAACACAATAGACTCATAAACTTACATTGAAAAACATTTAAAACACAAAACAGTAAGCCATCACTTCTATTGTACATTACCAAAAGGTTGATAGCCAAAATATTAAATCACAAGACAATTCATGGGACTGTTGAACAGAGATTTATACTTTGGCTTCCTGTCTGCACTGCCTGGGAACCTCAGACAAGGTCTATCTCTTCTGAGAATGCAAAGAATACTTTAGGTTCATCCTGGCTGTGGTCATCTTTTCCTCTGAGAAAATGTTGTAGAGATCATTTCCAGTGGAGTAACTAAGTCCCAAAACCAGAAGCTCCTATTCTCTCAAGCTCCCAATGTTGACAGCAAGCCTAGAAACATCAATCCATGTACAATCACCTGGGCTCAGAAAAGGGAGTGGGAGAGATAAGGAGGTAGCCAGGAACTGGACATCCACTCCCAGGCTCACTTAGACAGATACATATACCCACTGCTGTTTGCTGATAGCTTTGTAGCCAACAGAGAGGAGAGGAGAAATAAATTCTCTCCCCACCTCAACAAATCTGAAGAAAATCTTGAAAAGTCTCTACATGCTCAACAAATAGGAAGAGAGAGCATAATGCTAGATGTTATCTTTCTTTTTAAAGTCTACTGACCAAATCAGCAATTTGTTTTTTTTTTTGTTTTTTTTTTTGACTATACAAGCTCCTAACAGGAATGGGCTTTGTTTTTCTTTCATTCTCAATGGGAGGGAGAGACGTTGGAATGGGAGGAAGACAAGACAGGCATTTGCTGGTTGATTAGATAGATAGATAGAGTAAGCAGATAGGTGGACATAGATAAAAGACAGACAGACAGATAGATACTTTTTTAAAGGTCTATTTAATAGATAATGCTTCTTGCTAATCGTCTATCAGTCTCTCCATTGTCCCAGGTACTAAGCCAATATGTTAACAAGCATTTAATAAGTGTTCACCATGGATCAGACACTATGCTAAGTGCTGGAGATATAGAAAAATGCAAAAAGAGCCTCTCTGCCAATAATAATAATAATAATATAATAAAGGAGAATATGTGTTTTAAAATAACAACTTATATATGTGTGTGTGTGTGTGTGTGTGTGTGTGTGTGATATATTAAAAGTATATATATAATATCAGAGAGGAAAACATTAGCAGTTCAAGGGTTCTGCTAAAGGTCCTTTTCAGAAGGTAGGATTTTAACAGAGAATTATAGAAAGACAGGAAGAATTAAAGGCAGAAATGAAAACGTAAAGCATTCCAGACCTGGAGGAACTGCCAGTGCAAAGGCCCAGAGATGGGAGATGGGAAGTCACATTCAAGGACCAAGTAGGATAGTGTTCCTGGATCATACACTACATGGAGGCAGCAATATATAAAAACTGGAAAGAGAAGGAGAAGATGGGTGATGGAGAGCTTTAAATTCAAATAGGATTTCATATTCATTCTTAGAGATAATAAGGAGTTACTGGAATTTAAACTGGGTAGGAAAATGATGTAAAGGAATTTTTTTTTTGGTCATTTTAAAGCACAAGTTCATAGGGACCAATAAGATGACTTTGTTATCCCAACAGAAAAGTTTTTCAGGAGCACTAAGTTAGGGCACATGCCTCTCTAGATCAGATGCTCCCTTAATCTATATTTGTATCTGTAAGCATACACACACACATAAGCACACATGTGCTTACATTTCACTCATGTGTGCTGACATGTATATATATGCATATATACACACACATATTAAATGTGACATGTGTGTAATTATAAACCTTATCATTTCTATTTAATATATAAATTTCTTCCTTTTCACATACATACACATGCATTTGTATTGATATACATATATATATATATATATATAGGTGTGTATTTATATATATATGTGAGTGAAGGAAGTTTATATATACATATATATGTCTGTATATAGACATGAAATTAAGGTAATCATGTGTATATATATATATGTATATATTTCTATATGAATAACAAATTATAAAATCTAATTTAAATATGTATATGCATATACATTTAAATAAAAAATGTATCTGGTTTGTCATTGATGTGAAAACTCCCTCCAACAATGCACATTACAAGCCTTCTATGATCGATCAACGTTTGGATGTCTATCCTTGTAGTCCCAAAATTCCCCTATGGGAGCATCACATGGAACATCATACAGGAAGGCTTCCCCACTTTTATCTGACATCATGAAGATATTAGTGAAACAAGCAATTGTTCTATCAATTGAACTATTGTAATAGTCTCCTAATTAATCTCCCTGACTTTTCACTACAACCCTTCTCTACTCATCTGCCAAATGTGATTTTTCTAATATGTAATTCTGATCATACCACAATAGATGAATTCCAGGGGCTCCCTTTAGTGGCCACTAAAACACAGTTAAAACTCCTTTGGTTTATATAAAGTTCTTCATAACTTGTCCCCTTTCTACTTTTCTAATCTTCCTTAACTTGACTCCTCTCTATGCACTTTACAATCCAACTATCTTGGCCTACCTGCAGTCCCTCAAACATGAAACTGCATTACTTTTCTATAATTTGGAGCATGGATAGATACTCTCTGTTTCCAAATTTTTCACTACATGATAAAGAAATTGACTTTTAACTGCAGTCAAAGGTGTTTGGAATTGCAATGTATTCAAATAGCACAAGTAAGCCAAAGTAAGAGTTTTGCTATTTTTTTTTTTTTTTGTCCTCCTTGACACTACTGAAGGAGAGAAATATGTAAGCCTCTGGATGAAAAGAAACTTGGACCCTCATCATACAAAATGAACACATTGTCCATAAGTGTGGGCTTCTGTTCTTTGCCTCTTTTAGTTTGTTCTTTCCTCTTTTAGGTGATGAAGGCTGGAGCTGGCTATGACTCTGTGAGTTCCAAAAGGTCAGAAGAGTGAGCCACCAGACATCTAGGAACTGGAATCCATGCCAAGATTTGTTAGAAGCCAGACAGTGAAGCATGAAGTCCTGAGTAACAAATCTAATCCAATCCAAAAATGCCAACCATCCACTGCCAAGCCAATCAGAAATGTCAAATATTCACCCATTGGCCAAAATGCACTTGAAAGTTAAATTGAAGTAATATTATATGGAAATGATGTTAAGTGAGCCTGTTCTCCTCAATGACCAAAGTTGGATAGGGTAGAATGTTCTCCTAAGTGTTGGAAGAAAATATTTGTCTTACTTTATCACAGAAGTAAATATTTCTTTGAAAAACTTAATTGATGTTAATTGATTGATGGAACTAGGGTGGCTAACAGTGAGGATTGGACACCAGAATGGGGATCAAGATGATTTCATTAGAGAAAAACATCCTGACCCACTCAGGGGCATCCCTAAATCCATGACAAGGAAATACAGACTTCTTCAGCCTGAGAGTGATTTGAGTGTTTCTCTACAAAATCAAAGCAGATCTCAACTTGAGATGCAATTCAATACAATAATAATGTCACCTTTTTATAACATCTTAAGACTTAAAAAGCACATTCCTCACAATCCTATAAGAATGTATACATTAATATTTTTATTTGGCCCAGTGAAAATAATTAGAAGTCCTGAGCTCAAATTTCACCTCTGGCTCTTACAACTTGCCTACCTCAACCTTTTTGAGATTTCAGTATCTTCATCTATAAAATAAGGGGATTGGGCTAAATGGTTCCTGTAGTTTCTTCCAGCTCTAAATCAATGATTATTATTTTTGTACCATGCTTACAATTTTACTGATATAGAAAATACCACAGAAGTGAACTTCCTCTATCAATGCATATTAGCATCTGTCTTTAGTCAGTGAGTCAATAAACATTTATTAAATGCCTACTCTGTGACAGTCAGTGTGCTAAGAGCTACGGAATACAAAAAAAGGTAAAAGACTCATATGTGGGATATTAAAAGGTGAAATGACTTGTACAGTTATACAGTCAGTATGGGTCACCTGTAGAGACTGAACTCAGGTTTCACTGCCTCCAAACCCAACTTTCTATTTACCTACACCATGACATCTCTTCTAGTCCCATTTTACAGATTAGGAAAATGAACTGGGAGTCCATAGGACACTAGGAAAGCTTTCTATTTCATAGGATTTTTACTTTGTGGTTGTAAAGTATTATATCAAAGTGGATTGTTAATACCAGGATATAGTATTCAAAGTATGAAACCCTTTAAGGCTGGGCAGCCTGGGTCAGGCCACAGTAAGAACATTCACTTAGCTCCTAAGGCTTAATTCAATCAGCAGCCCTTCTAGTGTTGGAATGGGTTCCTTATTGTTGTATCAGCTGCTGGGAGCTGCCAGATTGAAATCCCTTTTATAGCCAAAATCCTGCTAAGGAGCCCAACCCAGCTTTCTAATCTAGTAAACCAGTGATGCTGGCTGAGCTAAAGTCACTTCATGGTCATGCTCTCTAGTAAAGTATTCCCATTTAGACCAGACCTATCAGAAATGTAGGTAAAGTGAAGTTTGCTTTTCCAGGTCTCTTCCTCTCAGCCCATTTTTGTGTTCTCCCCCTACTCCCAATTGCCCAGAGTTCTCCCCCACCCCAGGCAACTCATAGTTAGATCTTTTCTTTCCCCCCCCCCCCCCCCCCACAAAGAATTAGAAATTGAGAGTATGCCCATCAATTGGAGAATGGTTGTACAAGGTGTGGTATATGATCCTGACAGAAATTGCACTATAAGAAATGAAGAGAAGGCTATTTTCCAAAACACTTGAGGAAGACTTAACATGAAGTGAGCAGAAATAGGAGAACATTGTACAAAGTAATAACAATGTTGCATGATAATGAATTGTGAACAACTTAACTATTCTCAGCAGTACAATGATGCAAGACAATTTCAAAGGACTCGTGATAAAAATTACTTATCCATCTCCAAGGAAAGAATTGGTGGAGTGTGAATGAAGATTAAAGCTTTTTTTTTTTTAATTTTCTTTATTATTCTTGGTGTGTTTTTTGCTTTTTTGGAGGGTCTGCATTTTCTTTTGCAACATAGCTACTATGAAAATGTTTTGCATGACTGCACATGTATAATCTATATTGAATTGCTAGTCTTCTAAAAGAGGGAAAAGCAGAGGGAAGGAGAGAATTTGGAACTCTAAATTTTAATAAAACAATGTCTATTTTTAATGTTGTTTACATATAATTGAGGGGAAAATTAAAAACAAAAAACAAAAATAAGCCAACTGGGTAATTGAATAATTATTTATTAAAAATTTACTATATGCAGCATGGAATAATGTATAAGGAACTAACCTGGGAGTCAGGGCCTTAATTCAAATCCTACTTTTGACATATTCTGGCTGAACGACCCCCAGACAAGTTACTTCATCTCTCAGTTTCCTCTAGCAATTCCTAAGATTCAGGTTTAGAATAATTGCTTATCTGCTTTGGAAAAGAGTTTCCTCATCCCAAGTTCCCAATTCTAGTGAAATCACAGATCTAGAACAGTGGTTGTCTAACTTTTGTTCTCATTATATTATTAAAAATTACTGAGGATCTGCCCAAAAAGTTTTTTTTATGTGGGTTTTGTTTATAGATATTTTCCATATTAGAAATAAAAACTAATTTTGAATATGTAGATCCTCTGAAAGGAGTTCAGAGATCCCCAGGATTCTCTGGACTAGCCTTTAAAAATTTCTGGTGTAGACTATCCTACTCATCTTCCCTACTAATAGATAGATAGATAGATAAATAGTTGGATGGATGAATGAAAATCAAACTCTGTTTGATTTGTGCAAACCAAAAATGAAACAGTCCTTGCCTTCAAGGACTTACATTCTACTAATTATATGTTGTTAAGTGTTATTATAATTTCAGTGTCTCTTCCACATGACAAAAGCAACTCCTCATTATGATTTCCCTGTCTTTTCTCAAACAATGATTAATTCTATGGAAATTCCGATTATTAAGGTCAAATAAGAAAAAAATGAAGGAGGAGGACCTCTCTCCTTAGATCACACCATGGTTATTAGCATGATATATTAGAAAGACTATTAGATTGGGTGCTAGGAGTCCTGGGTCCTAGTCTCAGGTTTGTTGTCCACTTTCTACATGTTGTCCACTCTACTTTTCTGGGCCTCTGTTTTCTTCTCTTTAAAGAAAGGTGATAGACTAGGTGAACTCTCAGTTTTCTTTTATTTCTAAATTTTATTTTATTATTCCATTATTCTGTGCCATTTCCAGGCAGAGGCAACCAAAAGCCAGCTCCCTTTATTCTAGAAAAATAGTTATTTAATCTCGGTGTGTCCTTTAGCAAAGTCCCCTAGGATGCCTTAACAATCAATATCCTTTGTGAGGAAATTAATTGCTGAAAATAGAAAAGGTCATTGCAAGAATATACCCTGCTCCCTTAACCGTGCCTCCAGGAAAATTAATTATTCATGGAGAAATCTGGGAGTCTTCCTGACACAAAGAAATTCTAACAATGGTTTTAAAAGTAGCTGAATGACTTGGATTCCCATTGGGTTTACATCTTCTCCATAAGGAGAGTCACCTTAGTTGACTAAAGTTGCACTGAATCCAGTGGGGATTGCCTCTCCTTTCTGGCTGAGGAAAGCCTAAAACAATATACCAGGAGAAACTGAAACTCCAGTCTTCAGAATACTGTTGAGTAATGGGGAAATCCCTGATCTTGGATTTAGGTGATACCTGGTTTAGCCTCAGTGTCTTAGAGTGACTAGACCCTAAGCAACGATGACTTGAGTTCAAATCCTGTCTTACTGGTTGTGTGATACTAGAATAATAACTTAATTTGTCTGCCTTCATTTCCTCATCAAATGGAAATAATAAAATCATATCTCTCAGGGTTGTAATAAAGACAAAATATATAACAATCTACTGTAAGGGTTAGCTATCAATATTAAATTATTATTATTAGAATCTTGCTTCACATTTTTTAGTGGTATGACTTTGGGTGAATGAATCATTTTGAGCCTTAGTTTTTTTCATCATAATAATTATAACATATCCATATATAACATACTTCACAGAGTATGACTATTTGAGGAAGATTATCTCAGTTCTGACACATCCTTGGCCAAATTGAGGGACTTCTATCCTTTGGGCATGGTGAAGGAATGAAAGCATGTACTGCTCCAGTAAGAGATGCAACTGGCCATCCTCTCTCTCTGGATGAGGGGAGCAAAGGAGACTGGAATATTATAATACCATTTAGGGGAACAAGGGTGAAGTCAGAAGCCTGGTATGAGTAAGCTGTAAAACAAAGGTCAGCATCAAGACATATAGGTCATAAAACTGAAAGGGTCCACGTGGTAGAATTACCTAAAGCTGGAAGCAAGGTTGGTATCCAGGATCTTCAAGTGCAGAGTTGAATGGGCATCCAACTAAGTCAAAACTCAGCAGAAACTAGATTAGTTAAGGTTAGATAACCTGTGCAAATACAAGATGGTTGAGGCAGGGATAGATAATAACACTTGTGAAAAAGATCTGGGAGTTTCAATGACTTGTAAGCTTAATAGCAGTCAACACTGGGACATGGTAACCAAGAAGGCTGATTTTGATCGAAGACTATGACAGGGTATCCAAAACATGGGAAGGGGGAGTCCCACAGTCCTCTTCCTTGGTTAGACCACAATTCAAGTATTATGTTCAGTTCTAGGACCTACACAGGAAGAACATTGACAAACTATTCACAACCTGACCCTAGTCTTTCTTTCCAGCCCTTTTATCAACGAATCCCTTCATTAGTGAATGACTAATAAATGCTTGGTGATTGATTTATTGATGACTTACTGGAACATGATAATTGACATTAAATATCTGAAAATCTGTCACTTGGAAGAAAAATAAAGAGTGTTCTACTTTTCTCAGAGGACAGAACCTCTGAGTAGATAAGTGGCCAAGTTCTATATTTCAAAAAATTGAAATAGTTATTTGTGCCTCAAAGTTAATGCTACAAAGTTTATTAGCAATATGAAAAGTATCAGTGGCACACACTGAAAGGATGTATAATTTAGATAATCTAATAATAATAATTAATCTAATAATCTAATAATTGCAATTTAATAATAATAGATAATTTAACCTATTCTGCCAATTTATCTAATTTCTCAAATGCTTATAGTGATCTTTCAGAGGCATAGCAACACATGTAATTGTTTCTAAAAAAAAAAAATCAGTCCTTTGCAGAATTATAAGTGCCAATTGCAATTAGAAGTAGCCCTGCTCTATTCTCAAAGGGGCAAAGGGAGCTGATCTTTTTTTCAAATTTAATAATAATTAAAATAATCAAGTTCAAAATAACTAAAATAACCAAAAATAACAAAGAAGAAGTGGACTGGTAGATTCCTTAGGAGAGGAGAAAGATAGGTGTACTCATAGAACCAAGTCATTTTAATTAATTCCACAAGACAACTGGGAGTTCAAGAGATAAAACACCAGGTCTGGAGTCAAGAAGAGCCCTCTTCCTGAGTTTAAATCTGGCCTCAGATACCTAGTAACTCTGTGACCCTGATAAGTCACTGTTTATCTCAGTTCCCACATCCTTAATGAGCTAGAGAAGGAAATAGCAAACCACTCCAGTATCTTTGCCAAGAAAATCCCAATGGAGTCACAAAGAGTCAGTCTGATAAACAACTCAACAAGAAAGGTACTTCTGCCTGTGGAGCAGAGGGCACAGTCTACCAAAGCAATGAATGAAAGTTAGAAAGAGTCAGATTAGGCTTGACATAAGGAACAACTTGCTAAAAATTAGCAGAGAAGGCTACCTGAGAAAACAGTGAGTTACCTGGAGGTCTTCCAGCAAGGATTATACTTTGGAGATGTTATAAAAGAGATTACTATTTATATATGGATTGGATCAGAAGATGCAGTTATCCCTTTGATGGGGGGAGCCCTAAAACTGTCCTCCTTGAAATTGACAGGTACCCACCCTTTGGGGCAGTTAAATGGTTTCATTAAAATTAGTCCAGGACCACTCCTACTTAGCTGGAACTTAAGTGGTCTTATTCAATTGGAAATCTAGGCTTGAGGGCAGTGACAACATTGAAGGAATTTCATTCGAAACTTTAGTCTCAGATTTCCTATTAAAGGGCAATTTGGGACTCATTTCTTTGCAAGCTCTAAAAGCAGAAATCATGTCATGCCAAGGAGCCTCTCTTTGGTATACCTGCCTGCCAGGACCCCTGCCCACTGTGAAGATATTCTCTTCTCAGCATTAACCCCTCTTTATCTCTCTGCTTGGATTTCTTTGCTACAACCTTTATCTCTCTGTCAGGACCTTGCCACTGAAAAAGTCAGTCTCCTAGCAAAAGCTGACTTCTCAGTGCCAATAAACTTCCTTTTTGCCAATCTAATATTTTAGGTTTGTGAATTCTTTCATGTTGGGCCTATGCTGGCCAAAGAAGGGTTCCCTCTGCACTGCCACTAACCTCATCACTTTTAAATTCTGAGATTCTGTGATTCTGTGCATAGCAAGAGGCAAAAAGAGATGGGTAGGAACCAAAGTTGCAGTACCAAAAAGGTGATGGCATTGAGCTAAACAAGAAATACTTTAAGTTTTCTCATACTTTAAAAGTAATTGGGCTTCTTCTTGTTGTTTCTCCTAAATTCCTACTAAGTTATGGGATTCTGCTGAGAGGAAGTACCAAGGCCACCTCGACCTTTGGTGCACGATAAGTTTTCTGCCATGTTGCAGAAACACTTGTGCACAAGTGAACAAGGAGCAATGATTTGTGATCATGGGAACGAGTATTGATTGAGCTGGAAGGTCACAGACAGTGGCTATGTGAGCAGGGATGCCTTGACAGGGCCTCTTACCTATGAGTGAGTTGCTAAATTATTGGATTGGCTCTCTTCCCATTGGTAGATACCATGCATACACAAAGCCCAGGAGCTGCTTCTTTGAATAGTGATTGGGGATTGTCTACTGTTTACCTGCTGATCACACTTGCAAAAATGTATATCAACAAGGCTATACAGCATAATAAAGTGGACTTTTTTCACACACTGTTGAGTCTCCTGCCTCATTCATCTTACCTCTGAGATCATAGGACTCATAGAGTGAGCTCTTAAAAGACCCACAACAAATTCCCTTCTACTGGAGAGTTCCTACTACCACTATGATATAAGTTCCATAGCTACAATAGATGGGACAGTAGTGAACAAGGTCTAGAATTAGGCTTATATCTTTCTAGTTTCTTTAGCTTCTTGTCACCTACTCCAGATTTATCTAACTTCCTTTCAGTCAACTCCTGTTCCTGGGTACCTTTATCCTCCCCTCTCCTTAATATTGCCTAGAATCCCCTCCCCCCAAAAAGCTGCACTCCTGCTGTAGTTAGAATGTGTTCAGACTTTTCCTATTCCTTCAAAATCTTGTTAGGTATTATCTGAGAAAATGGTAAAACAATTGCTATTGGTTAATAACAGTTCAATAAATGTATTAAGTGTAAACTAGAAGCATGAAGGATAGTGAGGGAATCAGGAAGAATTAGGCTAATATCACACAGAGATAGGAAGCCTGGTATAAGACAGAAAAATCCAATAAAGAATTGATTATGCCTGTAATGATCAGAAACAATCCTGGGGTATTTGTAATGTGAATTATCACCATTGATTCTGTACTTCAAGTATCCATGGATATACAGTTCCACAATAGGCTAGAGAGGGAAGTTCTAGAAGGAAGTACATCTATGGTGGCTAGTTCTAAAAAAGCCTGAGGCACTTACACATGAAATCAAGGCAAGGCTAGGGTGTGGTAACTAACTTCAACCCAATTCCCCCTCACCCCCAGCCTCAACTTGCATATACCTCAAAGGCTACTTGTTATCTTATGTGGTATCTCATTCTCTTTTCTTCTCCTTCAAGTCTTCCCTTGATGTTCCTTTTAACCAGATTTCCCCTAGATACCAATGTTATAAACTTAAGGGAGAGGTTTACAAAATAGGCTTTCCCCTCTTCCCACCCACCCAGGACAGTCATAATGGTAATGAGGGTAACAACAATAATAATGATGATAGCTCACAATTATACAGCACTTTATAGTTGGCAAGGTTCTTTTTTCCAAACAGACTGGTGACTGTGATATAAGTAAAGCAAGTACTCAAAGTTCCATTTTAAAGATCAGAAAGCCAAGATTCAAAACATTAAAGCAACCAGACTGAGGTTAAATAATAATAGCAATAATGATAATAATAATAATAGAAATAGCAATGAGAGTTTTTTATATCACTTTCAGGTTTGCAAAGTGCTTTACAAAAAATTATTTCATTTTAATATATTCAAAATACAACTAAGATTTTACTATATGATTTTTGAAAAACATGGAAAGATTTGCAAAAATACTGAAGAGCAAAATGAAAAGAGCCAAGAATACATTATATCCAATAACAGCAATATTGTTTTAAGAAAAACTTTGAGTGAAGGTTATTTTGTCTGTTACAATTACCCAAATAACTATAAAATGCATATGAAGAAAGATGCTATCTGCATTCAGGGAAATTGATAAATAGAAATATGCATAAAATAATTTTACATATACACATGTGTATATGTGCATGCATATACACATGTGTATATGTGCATGCATATACACATATTGCACATGTATATTGTGTGCATATATACACACCTATTTATATCTAATGTGGGGGCAAATTTTACATGATTGATTTTGTTATATATTTGAAAGGAATTAACAAGTTGCCTTTTCATCTCTTTTTTATTGTATGGAAGACTGTCATAGAAATAGCTATTATAAAATTATTATTTTATTATTAATAATAATATTTATCTATCATTATTAATATTAAAACATTGTTATTTAA
Source organism: Sarcophilus harrisii (assembly GCF_902635505.1). Lineage (NCBI taxonomy): Eukaryota > Metazoa > Chordata > Mammalia > Dasyuromorphia > Dasyuridae > Sarcophilus > Sarcophilus harrisii. The sequence continues at coordinate 613,188,622 of NC_045426.1, read as the reverse complement.
TTTATACCATAAATTAAAAATAAATTTTAAAAATTATTACCGAGAAGAAGACATTATTACCCCCATTTTACAAATGTAGAAACTAAGGCAGACAGGTCAAGTCACACAAGTAATATCTTTAGTTCAATCCAAACTCAGATCTTCTGAACTCCAAGTCTAGAGTTTTAACCATTTCTGGTTGTTCTTCTCCAATTTTGAAGAAGACCAAAATGGCATGTTGGAGTTAAGATAAAATGTTTCAGATTGTGGTTGAGCAGACCAATACGAGTTCCAAAGACTCTTCTACAGTATAGGCACAAATAGTCCAGAAGAACATTTGAGTAGTGATGTTTTTAAATTTGCACATCTCTTGTTTCTTTTGAATTACTGAAGTTCTGCTCTGGCTATAGAACAAATGATGCAGGTACACTAGCATCTCCCATTTCCATAACCCATTATATGTGTGTGTGTATATGTGTGTGTGTGTGTGTGTGTGTGTGTGTGTGCATATATATATATACACATATTTATATATGGTGTTTTGAATACCTTAAAGTAATATATAAGGGGCAGTTAGGTAGTGCACCTGAGATCAGGAGGATCCACATTCAAATCCAACTTTAGACACTTACTAGCTGTGTGACTCTGGACAAGTCACTTAACCCTGTTTACCTCAGTTTTCTCATCTGTAAAATGAGCTGCAGCAGGAAATGGAAAACCATTCCAATATCTTTGTTAAGAAAATTCCAAAATGGCATCACAAAGAGTCAGACAAGACTGAATAACAATAACAATAATAATAACTCATAATTAAATAGTGTAAAGAGCTCTTTCCTCACATTAGCCCAGAGAAAAAGGACACCCAGCTAGTATTATCTCCCTATTACAGATATGGACTCTAAAGTTTAGAGAACCTCAATGATTTGCCCAAATCTCATAGCTAAATATCATTAGAGCAGGGACTTGTATCCAGCTTTCAGGCCAGTACTCTTTCCATTATCCTATGCTATAATCTTAGACTTACAGAATTCTGATTGTTATATTTATTTAAAAACATCAACAACAAAAACTGGATTTCTCAGACTTTTCTGCTTACCTACATATGAGGACTGTGATCTATCCACTGATTCAGAGAAATGATCAGATTAGAATGAGTGGCAATAACAGCTTACAATACCAAGGCTTCATTCAAAAATATTTATGCTTTGCCTCTCAATGTTTGGGAGTTTGTTTTGTTTTGTTTTGTCCAGAGACAAAAACAAGATTTCTCTTATCAAATCCTAAGACCTCAAAACAACTGACTTTTACACAAGAAACTAGATGCCAGATTAGTTGCTATAAATTCCTGGAAACTTCTGAGAGTTCTGGAAATCTGAAGTAAGGATGGGCAGTTGTCTACTCTCGGGTAAACCCACAATCCACCCTACTACACAGTTATCAGACATAAAGGAGATCACCAAACTACTCAATATGAAGATTTGCAGCATTCAGGACTTTAGAGTGCATAGAGATCACTGAAAGAGACCTCAGAATACCTAATCCAGAGGTTTTGTTTTTTTCTTTTCTGGATAATATAACAAATTTATTAATTAGACTAGTAGATAATCAATAAATTGAGGTCAGTCGTTTTCTCAGAAACTAAAGACCCTGCACTGAGACTGCTTGAATACCTTTGGAAAAGAAGTTGTGTCCTTATTATTATTATTAAAGCTTTTTATTTACAAAACATATGCATGGGTAATTTTTCAACATTGACCCTTGCAAAACTTTCTGTTCAAAATTGTCCCTCCTTCCCCCCACCCTCTCCCCTAGATGGCAGGTAGTCCAATACATGTTAAATATGTTAAAACATATGTTAAATCCAAGTGTATACATAATTATACAGTGATCTTGCTGTACAAGAAAAATTTGATCAAGGAAAAAAAACTGAGAAAGAAAACAAAATGCAAGCAAATAATAACAGAAAAGAGTGAAAATGCTATGTTGTGGTCCACACTCAGCTTCCACAGTCCTCTCTCTGGGTATAGATGGCTCTCTTCATTACTGAACAATTAGAACTAGTTTGAATCATCTCATTGTTGAAGAGAGCCATGGCCATCAGAATTGATCATTGTATTCTCTTCTTGTTGCTGTATATGATGATCGCCTGGTTCTGCTCAGTTCACTTAGCATCAGTTCCATGTATCCAGTCTCCAGGCCTCTCTGAAATCATCCTGCTGGTTGTTTCTTACAGAAAAATAATATTCTATAACATTCATACACCATAACTTATTCAGTCATTCTCCAATTAATGGGCATTTATGCAGTTTCCAGTTTCTGGCCACTACAAAGAGACCTGCCACAAACATTCTTGCACATACAGGTCTCTTTCCCTCCTTTAAAATCTCTTTGGGATACAAGCCCAGTAATAGCATTGCTAGATCTAAAGGTATGCACAATTTGACAACTTTTTGAGCATAGTTTCAAATTGCTCTCTATAGTGGTTGAATGTAGGGGTAACTAGGTGATGCAATGGACAGAGCACCAGCCCTGAAATCAAGAGGACCTGAATTCAAATCTGGCCTCAGACACTTAACACTTCCTAGCTGTGTGACCCTGGGCAAGTCACTTAACCCCAATTGCCTCAAGCAAAAAAAAAAAAAAAAAAATTCGGTTGGATACATTCACAGTTTCACCAACACTGTATCAGTATCCCAGTTTTCCCAGATCCCCTCCAACATTCGTTATCTTTTCCTGTCATCTTAGCCAATCTGAGAGGTGTGTAGTGTTATCTCAGAGTTTTATTAATTTGCATTTCTAATTCAGAAGATTTTAACCTTGTTTGTGTAATGGACCATTTGATAGTAAAGGGAACTCCATAGTCCCTTCTCAGAATAATGTTTTCAAATGCATAAAATAAAGTTAGGTCTCAATTAGTGCTAATACTGAATCCTCTAAAATGGTGACACTATTCACATTCATATTGTATATTCCATTGGGCTAAAACCAATACCATATTTTAAATAATCATAACTTCAAACAGTGTGAATTCAAAAATATACAAAAACTTCATGTGATTCATTATTCACATTAATCTGTAATATTAAGAGCTCATGAGCCCTGTAAAATACAAAACAAATCAGTTATGTGGAAATAAAGATGTAGAGTTGGGTTTTTTTGTTTTTTTTCATGCCAGTTCACAGATCCCCAGAAATTCTTCACAGACCCTTTGGAATTCCATGGATGCCTGGTTAAGATGTCCTGCTCTAACTGAACCACTTTACTTCATAGGTGAAAGAAGGGAGTGACAAACTATTCCAGTATCTTTGCCAAGAATTCTCCAAATGGGTCACAAAGAGTAGAACATGACTGAAAAATGACTAAACAACAAAATTTATAGGTGAAGGACCTTACTGGGGAGAAGTGATGTCAGAGGGGCTCCAAGTGCTTGCCCTCCTTCATCATGGTGCCTCTCACTGCATTAATGATTGTTGACAACTTTGGGGAGGGGTGAGAAATTGTCATTGGGCCATGAGCTCTTAACAGAAGAGACGCTACATAAATGAGAGATAGACCTTGCATCCCTGGGAAACAGCATATTATATGACTAAAGCTCAAGGTGATATCCTGGCAAAGTGCTCCCCAGCCTAATCTATAATTGGAAACCTGGGAGTCTGCAAATTGTGGGCTGTGGGAATCTTCTGTCATAAAACTTTCACTCCAGGACTCAGCTGAGCAATTAAGAATTCTTTTTGGAAGATCAAAGGACTGGCTGAGGTTATCTTAGGAACCCTCCTACCCTTGCCGGAGGAAGGCAGGAGTCAGATCTCATTATCCTCATTTTACAGATGAGAAAAGGAGGCTTCCTGGTGACTAAGTTCCTTGCCCCAAGCAAGCAAGCAAAGGGTGAGACCCAGAACAGGAACTCCATTCACCTTATTCCCAAGCCACAATCTATCCAGGGACTCTCTTCTTTCTGCTGGGTCCCTTGTTTTAGAATTAAGTTGATACATTCTGCTGGAATCTGAAATTGTTCTTAAGAATTCTAAGTCACCCCATTCTCCCAGATCTAAAGTGCTATATTGTACTTTATATTCTATATTCTGTTCATAGGCCATATTATTCTTTAGAATTCTACACTGGAGTTTAGATTTGGGGAGTGGAGCCACTTCCTTGTGTTTGGAAGTCCTGTGTCCCAAGGTTTTGAAAATAAAGTCATTGCTTGGGATATTATTGCTCTATAAGAAAAAATCAGCAGGATGATTTCAGAAAGGCCTGGAGAAACTTAAATGAACTGATGCTAAGTGAAGTGAGTAGAACTAAGAGAACATTGTACACAACAAAAACAGGATTATGTGATGATTAACTTGATGGCCTTGGCTCTTTTCAATAGTGAGCTGATTCAAGCAAATTCCAATAGACTTGTGATGGAGAGAGCCATCTGCATCCAAAAGGAGAACTATGGGGTCTGGATGTGGATCACAACATAATGTTTTCATCTTTTTGTTATTTTTTGTTAGCTTCTTTTTCTTTCTCATTTTTTTCCTTTTTGATCTGATTTTTCTTGTGTAACATGATAAATGTGAAATATGTTTAGAAGAATTTCACATGTTTGACCATATTACTTGCTGTCTAGGGGAGGGGGTGGGGGGAAGGAAAGGAGAAAATTTTGGAACACAAGGTTTTGCAAGGGTGAATGTTAAAAATTATCTTTGCATGTATTTTGAAAAATAAAAAGCTATTTCAAAAAAACAAAAGTAAATCCATTACTTTGATGTAAAGATCGTGTATTTTTAAATCAGCAGGAGTCAGGAATTCAGGTTAGGGGAAAATCGTCAGTCTTTATTCTCAGTGAAGAAGGATCAGAGGTGGAAGATAATCGGCGATAGCAATGTGTGCAGCTGAGTCAAGAAGCTAGCTAGATCAGCAGCCACACGACCAGCAGCTAGGAGTCTCGAACCCAGGCCCAATCTCTCCCAGCTTCTCTTCCTGTCTCCCTGTCTCCACCCACCAAAATCGTCATTTCCTATACAACACATCAGGACTTGCACAGAGAGTGGGCAGGGGCCATTCTTTATCTAATTATGTATATTAATAGAGAATAGTCCAATTACTATTTAGCCTCATGTACTTGGGACCTCAGTGCATCAACTCAAACCTCAGCCCATTACACTTTGAGAGACCTGGCCGCTTTTACCACAGAATCTATTCTCTAAAATGATTTATTGATGGAACAGGAAAATGTTTCTAAGACAGCCTTCCCCCATCCAAAATGAGTCACAGTTTTAGCATCATGGAGGTCATAAAAAGGAAAGGATCTTAGAAGTTACCACTCTTTAAAGAAAAGGAAACTGAAGTTCAGAAACACTAAGTAATTTTCCCAAGGTCATAGGGCAAGGGTTCTTAGTCTCCTTATTTATCATGGACCCTCTTGGAAAGTTGGTGAAACCTATGCCCCCCTTCTCAGAAAAACATTTTTAGATGGATAAAATAAAATAAATAAAATTACAAATGAAAATAATTATATATTAACAGTAAGGTATTGAAGTTTGATGGAAGGCAGGAGGGAAGGTGAAGTTTGGAGGTGGATGGGGAGGGGGAGGAAAGAAGGGGAGTGTTAAGTTCACACATCCCAGGTTAAAAGTCCCCTGTTAAGAGAGATAGTAAAAAAAAAAATCAAGATCGGTACCTAGATTTTCTGACCCCAAATTCAGTGTTTTTTCTACAATGCTCCATATATATTAGAGAGAGGGTGAGGTACTAGGGATATAAAGACAAAAAAAAAAAAAAAAAAAAAAAAAAAAACTTAGAAATAAAAATAAATTTGACCTAAAGACTTAATGTTCTGCTTAAAGGATATAGCAAATGTACAGGTAAGTAACTGTATAGCATAGATATACTGAATACAAGGTAATTTGGGGACAGCTAGGTGGTACAATGGATAGAGCCATAGCCCTGGAGTGAAGAGGACGCTTATTAACTGTGTGACCTTGGACATGTCACTTAACTCTGTCTCAGTTTTCTCCTCTGTAAAATGAACTAACGAAAGAAATATCAAACCACTCCAGTATCTTTGCAGAGAAAACCCCAAATGGGATCTAGGGAGGGTCCAGAATTGACTAAATAGAAATGACTAAACAACAATAAATAAATAAATCAATGACTAGGAAAATCAGCAAAGACCTCAAGTTAGGATGAGGCATTTGAGCTAAGCTTTGACATGAGCTATGACTTCTAAGATGCAGTCAAGAAGAAAAAATATCTTATCATCAGGTACAACCCATGTGCCAAGGCAAAAGATGGACTGTTGTGTGTGGTGAATAGCAATTAGAACAGATTGACTAAAATATAGTGCACATCAGGAATAGTAATGTGTAATTCACTTGGACAACTGAGTTTGAAGGGAATTAAAAAACAGAGGATATAGGATTTTATCATAGAGGCAATAAAGAGTCACCAAAACTTTTTGAATAGGGGAGCAACATGGTCATATCTGTGCTTTACTCACATCAATTTGATAGCTTTATGAAGGATAGACTGGAGGAAAAACAGGCCAGCAGAACTGAGATCAAGAAAGTGTACTATTTCCATAGAGGTGTTGAGAGCCTGCACAAGAGTGGCTACAGGATATATAGAGAGGAGAAAGATGGAAAAGACATAATAGAATTGACAAGACTTGGCATATTGATAAACTACAGGTAGTTCACAAACTATAGCTCTAGATTGTGTTCTGTATAAATCAGTTGTTTAGATATCTGTCTCTTTCCACAGAAATCATTTAATAAACCATGATTATTCCCCCAGACCTGTCTGTAGCTTCCTCTACTATATGATCCAGCTATATCATGCTCACAGGCCTAGAGACTTAAAGCAGGAAGGAACTCTTGGAATCATCTATACAGTAATGTCAAACTCAAATAGAAAGGGAAAGCTAATAAAGATCCCTAGTGGCTGCATATTTACTTAATTTTAAAATGTTATTATGTTTTGTTGTATTTTGTTTATTTTGTTAAATATTTCCTTATTAGTTCAGCTGCACTCAGGAGCTCTTATGGGATTTGACACCTCTTAAATAGTCCAACTTTCTCATTTTACATATATAATGAAACTGAGATCCAAGAGAGATTGTTACTTGGCCAAGGTCACTTAGGTAGTAAATATCAGAGAGGGGATTTGGCATGTACCCATAATAAAGTCTCTCTTCATTCACATTCATTTGTAACTATACTAATAGCATAGATCCCAATTGTTTGCTTGGGAAAATGCAAGAAGTCACAGGAAGCAATCAGAAAGCAGGGGTTACATCACCCTGCAGCAATCCCAGAAACTGGGGGAAAAATCATGTCCCAGCTCTTTCCTGTAATTCTGTGACAAGTGCTTCCTTTTCACCCTCAGGAAGATAAAGAACTCCTCCTCTTTCCTTCCCCAAGGAAAGCAAAACGTCCTTTTTTTTTTGGCCTCCCACAGAATCACAGGGCTCTCCTTTTCTCTTTCTTCTCATGAATACAAAAAGACCTTCCTTCTTTCCTCCTCCCAGTGACATGGAGACTCCCTCTTGCCTGAATTAGGGCCACAATCTCCTAATTAATCTCTCAGCTTCCAGTATCCCCCCATCTCCAATCCATTTTCCACATAACTATTAAAATAATCTTTCTAAAAGTACAGGTTCTGAGTTGTCATTCCACTACTCAAAAAGTTTCAAGTATCCTCCTTAATTGCCTCTAGACAGGCGTCCTTAACTTGGAAGGAGGCAGGGAAAGTCTGTGAAAATATATGTGTGTATATGTATGACATACATATATAACCTTAAGTTATGTACATATATACACACATTTCAATAAAATTTTCCTTTGCAATTCAATGTATCATATTTTGCATATTTAAAAACATTTTTCTGAGTAGTCCATAGTTTTTAACAGATTGTCAAAATTATTGATGTCACAAAATACATTAAAAACTCCTTCTCTAGGAGAACACTCCAAATGGAAGTCTTTCAGAGTAATGAACCTACTTTCACACCCTTGGGACAGAGAACAGGACTTTTAAGCACATGAAATTGGCTCTACTCCCCAAAGTCTAACTCCAGAGTAGAATTCTAAAGAACAATAGTTCTCATGACCCAAGATCCCATCATAACTTCTATACTTCAGTCGAATTTTCTCAGAACTTAACTTTCCTTCTCTTACTTCCAGACCATTGGATGTCAGTCCTCCTAACAGTTTCCTCACCTCTCTAAGGCTTAAAATCACTAGTTTCCATCAAGATTCAACACATGTGTTCTCTCCTCTATGTGCTGCCTGCTGGTAAAGTCTTCTCTGCCTCCTAAAACTTATTTATTTGTTCATCCGTTTAATTTGCTCACAAACAGCATTTTGGCATCATAATTAAAGCTAAGCTCAAAATCAGAACGACCAGTTTCAAATCTTACTTCAGACACTTAATATCTGGTTTATCCTGGACAAATCACTTAATTTATCTACTCTATGGTACTCCCTAGGACTTCTTTACTAACTCATAGATGGGAGTGTTATCTGTTCTGCTGGAAGGAATTCCCACAATGAGAATACCCCATTCCCATAAAACACATATCCTTTTATCATGCCCTCCAAAAATGTATGTTCTTCAAAGACAGGTTTCATTTTTCTTTTTGGTTTCTTTCTTTCTTTTCTTTCTTTCTCTATTCCTTGCTTCCTTTCTTTATTTTTTCTTCTTTTCTTTCTTTCCTTCCTTCCTTCCTTTTTCTTTCTTCCTTCCTTCCTTTTTCTTTCTTCCTTCCTTCCTTCCTTTTTCTTTCTTTTTTCCTTCCTTTCTTTCTCTTTCTTTCTTTCTTTTTTCCTTCTTTTCTTTCTTTCTTTCTTTTTTCCTTCCTTCCTTCCTTTCTTTTTCTTTTTTCCTTCCTTCCTTTCTTTCTTTTTTTTCTTTCTTTCTTTCTTTCTTTCTTTCTTTCTTTCTTTTCTTTCTTTCTTTCTTTCTTTCTTTCTTTCTTTCTTTCTTTCTTTCTTTCTTTCTTTCTTTCTTTCTTTCTTTCTTTCTTTCTCTTCTTCCTTCCTTCCTTTCATATTCCCAGTTCTGAACAGTCTTACTTACAGTAAACAATGAATACTTACTTCTTGATCAAATCAAGGGTTTGAGGGGCTCTCTCTTCAAAGTGGCCTCTTCCTTTCTCTTCTCCTATAGGGTCAAATGTCTCTCTTCCCCCAAGGATACAAAATCCTCCCCATCTTGTCCTCCAGTGAGGACCTAGAATCCCTTGTTCTACTGTCCATGGGAAAGAAGCCACTTCTTTTCCCTTTTCACACAAGGATATTAGACCTCTCCTTCCCCTACTCCCACGAGAACAGAAGGACTCATTTCCTCCCTACTTTCACAAGGACAGAGGACTCTTTTTACATGAATCTGATGGGATTCCCTCACCTTTTGGCTGCCTCCATCACAGCAACTGCAACACACACACACACACACACACAGAGAGAGAGAGAGAGAGAGAGAGAGAGAGAGAGAGAGAGAGAGAGAGAGAGAGAGGATGCCCTTAGTAGGAAGGAGTAGCAGCAAGAATGAAAAGGAGAGAATTCTTGTTCTCACTGTGACCTGTGTAGCAGCTGTTCCCAAGCCAGATGCTAAGCTCTTAGGGACCACTTCCAGACTTTCTCTGTTGCCTTGCTTGCAGGCTCACCAAAGTACCATTTAATTGACTACACCTGATGATTTTATCTTTGTGGTTTTAAGTAATCAAACCATCAAGATGAAGAAAACCAACCAACTACCCCCCCAAAGTGAGAAGGAGAATCAGCTCCATAAATCCCAGGAGAAACCAAAAATTCTGTTGGCAACTAACAAAGTATTGGAACACTACGGTATTTCCTACTCAGTGGATCCCCAAACATAGAAATACTTTTTTAAATGCTAGAGAATTCTTCCAGGTTTATTGTATCTCAGCTCCAAAGTCCCTTGAAACCAGTTAAGTCCCTAAAGTGTAATTATTTGTTATAAAGAAAGAGGAGCCAAATGCCGACTGTGGACACAGCTGCTCCTTGTGTTAACCTTGGGCACCCTTGAATGCACATGCAGACCAATGACAGAGATAACATAATACCAGCTGGCATTTATATAGCTTAAAGGTTTGCAAAGAGAATTACATATATTACCACTTTTGACTTTCACAGCACAGATCTAGATTGGACCTGGCATTTCATATACTAAGTAGAAGCTCCTGGGAAGGAAACTCCTTCTACCCATGTAACAATGAACCTATTATGAGATTTGAAATGTTAGAGATGCCTTTGCCATTGAGACATTAAATAACCTGTCTAAGGTCACACGGTCATTAAGTGTCAGCAGTAAGACTTGAGTCCAACTCTGCCTGGCTTTAGGCTAGCTCTCTATCCAGAATGTCATTTGGTCTCTTCTATAAAGATAATAGAAAATGGTCACTACCACTACTGGTAATCCAACACTTGCTAAACATTTCTACTTAAGGCTTTTTTTCACCTGAGAAATTTTTATGTGACCCCAGGTAATATAAATATGTAAAAAGTTATATAAATCAAACATATACTAATAATAAATCATAATTTTGTGGCCCCCACATTCAATTATGAGACTCCATATGGGGTCACAAGCCACAATTTAAGAAGCTAGGTTCTAATAAAGTTTTTCACACATCTCTTCAGATATTCACAATAACAGATAGCATAGATATTATTATCCCCATTTAACAGATGAGAAAACAGGCACCTGGAGCAGTAAAGCACTTGGTCCAACATCAAACAATTATTTTAGTGGCAAACCTCAGATCTTCTGATGCCAAATACATTTCTTTTTCCATTACATCCATACCTTCTAGCATGAAACTCACATTATAATTCCTTAGCAAGCTAATGAGCCAAGGTGGGAAACAAAGGAGAGATTGGAAAAGTAAAGGGCCTGGATTAAGCCATAGGAGAGACAGCATATCCCTTAGAGAGACAGTAATATTATTGGAATAATAAATGTGCTGGACCTAAGAGATCATAGGAAAGGAGCAGTGGAAAAGGCAATTTCCCCAGTCTCCATCCACCCCAGAACCCTTTCTAGAAGATCAATCACACTCTATCCCCAAGTACAATTTGTATCCAGGTTTAATTAGGTTGCAAAGGAGAAAGGAGAAAAGGAGAAAGAATTCAGCAATGGGCAGCAACCAATGGAAGAATAGAAGGTAGAGGCTATAGCTATTGCTTCTTCAGTGTTTATGAGCTCATCCTTAATAAGAAGTTTTGCTCTTTGCTATGTGTAGATTACACCATGTTCAGATTTTAGATTACATCTGAAAGGGACCTCAGATGTCAGCTAATCCAATTGGATTATTTTAGTGATGAGGACACTTAGATCCAAGCAAGTTTAATGATCTGCCCAAAATCACACATGGAGTAAGTGACAAAACCTGTATTTCAAGTGATCTGATTCCAAATCCATACCCTTCACAGTGTTCTTGTTCTTCTTTTTGCAACCTTGTTCTCCTTTTACTCTCTTGAGGAACAACAGATCAGCTATCAACAGCCCAAAGCTTCCATTATACCCTTTCTCTACTCTGGAAGTTCTGGACCAAATTGCAGTGCCTTACACAAAGCTTTCTTGTTCTGAATGCTTTTTCCTTCAGTCAAACAAGATTCTCTTCTTCCTAGTGTTCTGGATTGAAATCCCTAGATTTAGCATCAAAAAAAAAAAAAAAAAAAACCCTGCATTCAACTTTGAACAAATCGTTTTTCTGAACTTCAGTTTCCTAATCTGGAAAATGGGATGGGAGTAGTGTTGATTGATCTGTAAGGTTCTTTCCAGCTCAGACATTTTGAAATTTAATAGGAGTTGGGAAGCAAGGAGGGTATGAGTATGGGATACACATTTCTGAATAGGCAATTCTAATCCTTGACATCATCTCACTTTGGGTCTCCTCAACCACCCAAGAGGCGCCTGCTCGCACAATGCCTGGGCATCTGTTCAGCACTGACTCAGGGTGAAGTGGATTCCCTCATTGAATCATGAACACTGGCTCATACATTTTGGCACTCCTCAGTGTGGGGCTGAGTAGGGCACAGAATAAGAATCTTCTGAACCACACAGAGAGTATTCTTAGCATTGCTGCCAAAGGGCCACCTCACAGAAGAAAATGACGTCCAGGAAGGGAGGGGAGGAAAAGTACTTTGGTATATCCAACTAGAGTCAAGAAGGCTAGTTTCAGGTACTTAGCAGGCTTTGATGAGCAGTGACTGAAGTTAATATTACTCTAGGAATTTCTCCATGGGTCTCCATTATTATTTGGAAGTATGTTCAGTAGGTTCCCTACTTATCAAAGGATTATAACCTCTGCCTTTAAATTTTTTCTAAATAAGTCTTTGGCAATCTAAAGTATACATGCAAATAACGGAAAGTGATTTTATCTCTACCGTCTAGTTACCTTTCTCCATCGCCTACTAAGATTTGGCACTGTATCTAAGAGAAACTTTTTAAACTGAGAGTCTTTACTAAACCTTTAGTTAACAAGGCTCAGATTGCATATTTCTAGAGACACGGGAATTAAAAATAAAATGCAATACATCCAAAAAAGACTGACTTTTATTCTACTAGATGGTTCAATGGATATATTAGTACTGGATTTGGAATCATTGGATCAGCAAATTAATCAATAAACATGTATTAAATGCCTTCTATATGCCAGATGTTATATTAAGAGCTGGATAGACCTCAGTTCAAATTCCACCTCAGAAACTTGTGCAAAACTGGACAAGTCATTTGATTTCTCTAAGTCTCAGTTTCTTCATCTGTAAGATGGAAATAACAACCTCAAAGCTGTTTTAAGGATTACATGAGAATACATATATACACATATATGTATGTATATATGTGTGAATATATTATATATATATGTATACACACATTTATATATAGTGTTTTGAATACCTTAAAAGCAATATACAAGGGGCAGCTAAGTGATGCAGGGGATAGAACACCCAGAGAAAATAGGATCTAAATTCAAATGCACTCTCAGACACTTGCTAGCTGTGTGACTCTGGGCAGGTTACTTAATCCTGTTCACCTCAGTTTCCTCGTCTATAAAATGATCTGGAGAAGAAAATGGCAAACCACTCTAGTATTTTTGTCAAGAAAACCCCAAATAGAGTCACAGAATGTCAGACATAACTGGAACAACTCCACAACAATACTATATAAATACTAGCTATTAACCCTTCTGACTGACTGTACCCCTTCTGTTCTCTAGGCCTCAGTTCCCTGCTCTATAAAATTGGGGTGGAGAAGAATGATAAATAGAAAAGAAATCTAAATTCTCAAGGAAGTAGCAAATAAAAGTCAAGAAATCATGAGTTCCTAAGATACCACTACACACCTTTCAGATTGGCTAAAATGACAGGAGAAGATAATGACAAATGTTGGAGGGTATATGGGAAAACTGGGACACTGATGTATTGTTGGTGAAGTTGTGAATGAATCCAACCATTCTGGAGAGCAATCTGGAACTATCTCAAAAAGTTATCAAACTGTGCATACCCTTGATTCAGCAGTGTTTCTGCTGGGCCTTTATCCCAAGTTATCTTAAAGAAGGGAAAGGAACCCACATGTGCAAAAATGTTTGTGGCAGCCCTATTTGTAGTGGCCAGAAACTGGGAATTGAACGGATGCCCATCAATTGAAGAATGGCTGAATAAATTATGGAATATGAATGTTATAGAATATTATTGTTCTGTAAGAAATGACCAGCAGGATGATTTCAGAAAGGCCTGGAGAGAATTATATGAACTAATGCTGAGTGAAATAAGCAGAAATAGGAAATCGTTATACATGGCAACAACAAGACTATACAATGATCAGTTCTGATGGACGTGGCTCTCTTCAACAATGAGATGATTCAAACTAGTTCCAATTGTTCAGTAAAGAAGAGAATCGGCTACACCCAGAGAGAGAAATATGGGAACTGAGTGTGGACCACAATATTTCATTTCCACTCTTTCTGTTATTATGTGCTTACATTTTTGTTTTCCTTCTCAGTTTTTTTCTTTCTTTCTAGATTTGATTTTTCTTGTGCAGCAAGATTACTGTATAAATAGGTATGCATATATTGGATTTAACATATACTTTAACATATTTAACATATATTGGACTACCTGCCATCTAGAGGAGGGGGTGGGGGGAAGAAGGAGAAAAGTTGGAACAGAAGGTTTTGCAAGGGTCAATGCTGAACAATTACCCATGTATATGTTTTGTAAATAAAAAGGAAGAAGAAGAAATCATGAGTTCAAATCTAGTTTTCCATGCTTCCTGGATGGATGACTATGCCACATGACCTCATAGGACTTCAGTTTATGCCTTGTAAAATGAAGAGGTTGACGTACATACTCGCCAAAGCCCCCTCCAAGTGCTTTATTTTAGAGGGGATTCACTCTCTAAAGAGGTTCCTGCAGATATCTGGAATACATTTTTCCTTGCATTCTCTAAATCTCCCGTAGGTGGCGCCATTAAGTTGAAAGGAAATCAAGCTCCTAATTCTATTGATTTCAAGTAGCAGCACCTCAAATAAGAATGAAGTAAATTATATATTTACCTATTGCAGAGAGATGATCAGAAGTGATAGACTGCTTTCCTAAAGTGCTAATTGTTCTATTTCCATCCTCATCTCCTTGTTACCCAAGTTGGTCTTTATTTATTTCCTTATTCAATTCAATCCAGTTCAATAAACATTCTGATGGAGGGGGAGAAGGGAAGGGAGGAGAGAAGGGAGATCCCCATACAGATTACAGGGTGGAATGTGATTGGAGCAAAGGAGAGCTAAATTAAGTGCTCTAGAACACTAACTGTTCTAAGTATAGAAAGCATAAAAAGTGCTTCTTAAACTTTTTCTATTCACACTCTTTTTCTCCCAAGAAATTTTTAGATGGCCCTAGATAGATAGGTATATAAAATAGTTATATAAATTAAATATTTACTGATAATAAGTCACAAAGAAAAAATTTTAAAACAAGTGCTTGGTATGCATATAATCTTACTATTTATTAAAGATGAAAACAAATCTGCATACTAATGAGATGATTATTTGTATATAAATAAATTTTGGTGGAATATTTGATACTTTTACAGTTGCCAAATTTTTCATGACCTCCACATTCAGTTACATGAAAACTTGAGGAGGGTAGGGCAGAGACCACTTTCAGGGAGAGGACTGAAGGAAAGCATCATAGAGGAGGTGGCATTTGAGTAGGCTCTTGAAGGAAAAAAAAGATTCCAATAAATGGATGTTTATTTCCAGACAAGTGAGTGATTGTAAACATTTAACAACTGCTTTCTGGAGAGGGGATGTAGTCACAATACACATTTATCATTAACATTTTCTTCATCACATTCTTAAATCTAAATAATTAACAAAACAATAATCAAATCCTGATTTGTAGCATTTACCAATTTGTGAGATATAAACCACTCATATTGAAGATTTACTAATTGGCTCATGCTGGTACAAATCAGCTACAGTTTGTTCCTGATTCCAGGATTGGATAAGGCACTTAGGGAGACTGGGAATATATAGGATAAGATTGTAGAACAGCTGGTGGAGCAGTTTGATATAAAAGGCAATGAGATAGAAGGGATATGTGTGTCAGAGGATCTGGCTTTGGATTCTCAATTCTTACTTTTTATGTCACTTAACCCTTGTAGACCAGTTTCCTCATCTGTTAAATAAGGGAATTTCAACAGCTAATCTTGAAGACCCTTTCCAGCAGGTAGATCTAAATGTAGACTGCATAAAAAGTTAAGAAATAAATGAAAGCTAGAAAGATACAAAGGGCCCCTCTCAATTTTATTTTATAGGTAATAGAAAGCCAATGAAGATTTTTAAGAGAATCAGTCAATAAGCATTTATCAAACACCTACATATGTACTAGACACTGTGCTAAGTGCTGGGGATACAAAGAAAAGTAAGAGACAGTCCTTTCTCTCTAGGAACTCACAATCTAATGGCAGAAGACAGCACACAATTATGTACAAACAAGCTTTATTGAAAATATTCATGGAAAGAAAACATTAGTACTAAGGGACAGCAAGAAAAGATTTCTGTAAAAGGTGTGATTTTTGTTGTTGTTTCAGTCATTTCAGTGATGTCTGATTCTTCATGACTCCATTTCTGGAGGAGGAGGGAGAAGGAGGAGGAGGAGGAGGAAGAGGAAGAGGAGGAGGAGGAGGAGGAGGAAGGAAGGAAGAAGGAAGAAGAAGAGAAGAAGGAGGAAGAAGAAGGAGGAGGAGGAGGAGGGAGGAAGGGAGAGAAGGAGGGAGGGATAGGAAAGGGAAAGGAAGAAAGGAGAAGAGAAGAAAAAGGAGGAGAGGAAAGAGCGGGGAGGGGATGGAAAGAGAAAGGAGAAGAGCAAAAAGAAAAGAGGAGAGAAAGAGGATTTAAGGATGATCTAGGTTATGAGCCTGAATAGCTTCAAGAATGGTGGTGCACTCGACAGTAACAGGAAAGAACAGAAGGGAAGAGGATTTGTGGGGGGAATTAAGGAATTCAGCTTTGGCTATATTGAGCTTAAGATGTCTACAAAACATCCAGTTTGAGAGGTCTAATAGGACTCTAATAGTTAATAATTATACTAACAAAATAATAGTTAATTGACCTCTAAGTTAATCTAATAGTTAGGTTATTCAGGCAGTTACTACCCTGACTTGTGAGATATTTTAAATAAAATAAAATAAGACCCAGTCTTTGTCTGCTAAGACCCTCTGGTATACATGAAGAGATCCAATAGATATGACATATGTGTATATATATATATATATATACATATTTATATATATATGAGTATATAGAGACATAAGAGATATATAACTGAACATAATAAGCTAATATCTGGCACAGATAATTTCTGTTTTGATGAGTTCCCAGGAAGAAGAGATTACTTTTGGCTGGAGTGTTAAAGAAAGACTTCAGAATAGAAATGAGAGGTGATAAAACTTGGGGAGTAGGATTTTTATAGATAGATAATGAGAGAGAAGGAAAAGGTATTTCAGGCAGAATGAAGGCTATGAGCAAAGAAAGTTAGAGACTAGCAAAAACCAGGTAGAATCATGACATTAAAAATGAATGATTTAGCTGCATAGAAAATTTCTCCAGAGAAATCAACTTGGAAAGGAAAATTGTTGACAGTCTGTGGAAGACATTGAGCCCCAGGCCAACAATTTTAGACTTTATAAAGTAAGCACTAGGGAGCCACTGGTAGATTTTGAACAGAATAGGAGGGAGGGTATGTATTTTTTTTAAACTTCCTATCTTGTATTGAACTAGATAATTTTTCCAATTAGACAGATCTTCTTCTTCTTCTTCTTTTTGTTTTTGTTTTTCTTCTTTTTCTTTTCTTCTTTTTGTTTTTGTTTTTCTTCTTTTTCTTTTTCTTCTTCATTTTCTTCTTTTTCTTTTCTTTTTGTTTTTCTTTTTCTTTTCTTCTTTTTGTTTTTGTTTTCTTCTTCTTCTTCTTCTTCTTCTTCTTCTTCTTCTTCTTCTTCTTCTTCTTCTTCTTCTTCTTCTTCTTCTTCTTCTTCTTCTTCTTCGCTTGGGAAATCAAGCAAGCATTCATCTATTAAACACACATGATGCACCTGACCCTATCAAAACACTGTGGGGTAGATACAAAGATATAAAAGACTTGAACAGTAATGCCTTCAAGAATTATGTAGTATAGCTGAGGAGAAGAGGTATCTGGAAAGGTTTTTCCAATGCCAGTAACTTCTCAAAGGAGAAATATATGATCATAAGATGGCAAGGTAGGCAACAAGCATTAAGTGCTCACATTGATCCAGGAACTGTGGTGAGTACTGAAGATGCAAATAATTTTTTTTTAAAAAGAAAAGGCAGTCCTTGCCTTAATGGAAAAACTTGACACTGTAAAAGGAAGCTAAAATCAGGAAACTTCAGGGAGAAGGTCTTGTTGAATATGGACATGATGTGGAAGTCTGGAAAGTTAGAGCAGATCAAGGAGAGGAAGGAAGGTTAAGGGTTCTGAGTCTCTTCCAAAAAAGGGAGCCCCCTATAGGGGTTCACAAATGAAAGAAGGGGGTGAGTTGAATGGAAGGATGCTCCAGGGAGAAAATGTCCCAGGAATTGAGGCAAGTTCCAAAGTGAGAGAGCAACCAAGGAATAGAATTTATTAAGCATTTATTAAATGGCAAACACTGTGCTAAGGTATAAGGATACAAAAAAGAAAAGAAAATAGCTCCTTCTTCACAAGGAACTCACCTTCTAATTAGAAGAGACAAAATGTACAGAAGGATTCCTCTGTAGCAGGAAAGGAAATGCCTTTCCTTATCAAGGTTAGGAGTTCTTAATATTCATTGGGGAAGCCCTCAGGAATTGGAGCCTGGAGGAAACCAATCAATCAATGAATTAATCAATAAACACTTCTTAAAAAGATACTATGTTCCAGACACTGTGCTAAGAGCTAGGGATACAGCCCTCCAGGAGGTTACAATGTTGAACAGGTAGCATTACTGTGAAGGGGAGAATGGGCCTAAGGATCAGGGATTATTCATTCTCTCAGCCCACTCAGGAGGATAAAAAAGGAAGAGGGCATTGTCCAGAGGTATGGGAATCAGAGGTGGGAGGCAAACTTGGGGAGAAAGATGACAATCTATAATGCATAGTTCCTAGAGTTTTTTTCTGACTTCTCTCTTTCCTTAAAAAAGCTAAAAGAGAATGGAAATGGGGTTCCATTTCATCAGAGGCTGGGAAAACAAAGCAGAGAAACAAAATAATAGAGGGACAAAAACATCATCTTTCAGGAGTCCTTAGGTGAGCTCTGTAGTATTGTGCTGTTATTATTACTAGCAATAGAAATAATAATACTAATAAAGATTTATCAGTGTCCTTTTGGGGCATCAGCCATAGAAAGCACTTGTATGAGGGAACTCTCAAGACAGACTTGTGCAAATTAGAAGTAAAAAGTTACTTGAAGTCTTCAGCCTCCATTCTTCTCACTTTCTACTTCCAGAAAAAAAAAAAATCTGCCCAGAGAAAATCTCACGGAAAGAACCTGAGAACATTTGTCCAGTGGGAACAAGCTTGCTTTGGGGATGTAGAACTTCCTGTCCCCAGTAATGTGCAAGAGATTTCCCAATCAAGTGACTTCAGAGTCACACTGCTCTGCTTTGCCTGGTAAATCATTTCCATTTCAAACCAGTGGAAAACGCCTGGTATGTAGCAAGCACCTCCTAATCACGAGATCTAATGACCCCTTTTAGGTCTCATTCTCTTTGACTTCTCTAAAGAATCCAAGATGGCAGACTACCCTCTCAGACCCCTAATCTCTCTTCATTGTACTTCAGAAATAACACATTTTCCTGGATCTCCTCTTACATGCCTAACAACTCTTCTCTCTCTCTTTCAACAAATTTTACTCAGTTCAATTTAGTTCAATAAACACTTATTAAATGCCAGCTTTGTGGATGTAGTTCCCACCCACCCAGTAAAATTCAAATTTATCTGCCTGTCATGATAAGAACAACAGTAGCTGATACTTATATAGTACTTTGAAGTTTACATAAGATTTTTCTCATGACAATCTTGTGAAGTAGGTAGTATGAACATGATTGCCTCATTTTATATATGAAGAAACTAAGAATTAGATAATTTATTATTCTGGGGAAAATCTAGGAACCATTTTAAGATAAGAAATTCCTGAAAATCACTAATGGCATAGTAGTTAGAGTCCTAAGTAGTGTGACATAGTAGATAGATTACTAACCATATAGTTTAAAAGAAGAGATCAAATATCACCTCAGATACTAACTATATGACCGTAGGTAATTAACCTAACTTCACTTTCCTTATCTTTAAAATGGGAATAATAATACTTGAGTTACGAAATCCCTTGAGATTATTATGAGGATCAACTGAAATAACCTGTCAAGTATTTTGTAGACTTTAAAGTATTATACAAATATCAAATATTTTTATTCTTATAGTCACTAGATGTGAGTTTAAATTCTGCCTTGGCCATTTTTTACTTATATAGGCATGGACAATTTAATTTCATCCTTCAGAGCTTCAATCTCCTCATCTGTGAGGTGGGAAAAATATTTGCACTACCCACCTCATAGAGTTGCTATGAGGAAAGACCTTGGCAAACTTTAAAATGCCATTGCAAATGTGAGTAATTATTATCGCTAAGAATAACTATTCTTGTTATATGAAAGTTCTCATCTTTTCACAGATAGAAAAGGCTCTTGAACAAGCCATCTCACTATTCTTTATATTTAATATTCTATGGATTATTGCATTGGAGGATAGAAGAGCTGTTCTTGGCAGCAGAATAAAAGTTGCAAATTATAAAAAGTTATAAAATAAAAGAACTTAATTCATTTGCTTTAGGCTCACTGAAAGTATCATTAATACAACTCTTCTAGCAAATAGGGTGACAGCAATTATAAATGTACTTTATCCTATTGCCAGATGGTTTTGCTTTTTTTCTGCTGGATCTAAATATTCTTTTGTCTGTTTGTTTTGTGAGGCAATCAGGGTTAAGTGACTTACCAGGGTTTGCACAACTAGTAAATGTCAAGTATCTCAGGCCACATTTGAACTCATGTCCTCCTGACTTCAGGATTGGTACTCTATCCACTGTACCACCTAGCTGCTCCTGGTTCTCCATATTTTGAAAGTGTTTTGTTTCATGGAATAAAAAGATTGAGCATTTGAGTAAAATTTGAAATTTCTTTCAGAAATGTTCTTAGATTTTTTACTGAATGATATTACACAAGTGTGATTGTAATCTATAATAATGTCATAGAAGAATATATTGTTTAAATTCCCAAGGATATTTCCAGGTCTTTATTTGTAGTATAAGGGTTTGTTATCTGTCAGTCCAAGAAAGATGATGAGCTTGTGATTCCAAACACCAAATCAAGTCTTCATAGCTATTTAATGGGCACTAAACTAGCAGCCAGCAGTATTGTGTTACACAGTTTCTACCAATTTCTTGATTCAGTTATGTCTGGAATCAATGGTCTGATCCTGGATGACCATTATAAACCCTTCTGTATCCATGACCAAATCCACGTGACCCAGCTGTTTGCTCAACACTTCCTTAGTGAAATAATTTTGGCCGAGTTCGTGCAGATGTCACCCACGGAGGACCTTGTGATACTTCTCTTGGCTACTGTTTCCTAGGCTCCATCTGGAGGAAAACTGCTTTCAGTTACATTTGACAAATCCAATGCTGTGTACCTTATGTCAGCCTTTATTCAGATAAGTGATGCCCCTTGTTCTGAAATTATTTCACTAGTTTTTTTTTTAACCTGATGATTATATGCTCTGCAAAGGGAAAAAATAGAAAACAAGCATTTATTAACTACTTACTATGTTCAAATTATCATGCTAAACATTTTTCAATCTTTCATTTGACCTTCACAACAATTCTATGAGGTGGGTGTTTATTATTATTCCTATTTTACAAATGAGGAAAATGAGGCAAACAGCTTTAAGTAATTTGATTAAGGTCAAGCTGTTAGAAAGAAAGTGAGGTTAGATTTGAACTCTGGTCTTTCTGAATTCAGACTGAGAACTCTATCCATCTTAGAGAGAATCAACTGACTCTCTTAACATAGTGAATGAATGAATCAAAGAATCAGTGAATTTATGAATGAATGATTGAATGAAAAATGTTAAGTGCTCACTATGTCCAAAGCACTGAACAAGGCAAGAAAAAAGTCACAGTCCCTACTCTAAAGGAACTCATATTCTAAATTAGAAAATATCATATATAAAAAATATTATTATATTATTATATGTAATATATAATCTATTAATTGATATATAATATATAATTAATACAATATATTATATTAAATATTATACATTTGTATTTTATATATATAATATGTGTATACATACATATATAATGAGCTATATATATATAATGTGTATACACAAACCCATACACACACTACATATATATATATATATATATATATATATATATGTAGTGTGTATATGTATTACATATATCCAAAAATACATACATATATATTTGAGTTTTCAGTTCCAAAGCAGATGGAAAGACCTCATGGGTCTTATGATGTAAAGGAAAAACAAATATGATTTATTTTTATAATAAGACCTTATCAGTTTCTGATGTGTAAACATTTATTTGATAGCACTAAGGACTTTGTACATGAGCACTTTCTTTTCTGAGTCTTCAGTAGTTGTGGCTGCCCATTGTGACTATAATAGCTATAGAGATAGTCGTCAGGTCATTTCTCCAAAAAGGTTACTTCCTTGGATTATAGTTGTGGAAGCCTGGCAGGAAGGATGGCAGGTGGTCTGAGGATGCTATTATTCCCAGTAATCTTAGACTTATCAGACATCCCCAGCCATTAGTCAGTGATTGTTGGTGGTGATTGTGGAGGTGGTAGGCTCCTTCTCCACGAGAATTGCTCTTCTCAATGATTACTGTAAGGGCTGACCTAGAAGCAGTACCAGTGGCTTTGAGGACATTACTATTGCCTAGGCTCTTGGGCACATGGCCTTGCAACTTAGTCGTTCACATTGCAAGAACCCAATTCACCAGTATTTCAGGTTCCTACCAAGCATTTACAATTACCCTCATAGTATGAGGAAAATTAAAGTCTTCGTAGTATATCACTTTGAATGAAATGGTTGATATATTAGACGTTGAGATGGTGATTACTATTGTTATTACTGTTGTTGTTGATAACACTGACTGGGATTTCTACATATTGTTTAATACAAAACTCAGATGCAATTAACCTTTTTCACAATCCCCACCCATAGTAATAGACCTTTCCCCAATTATTACTTACAAAATGCTTTGTCTATACTTCTGTAACACACCTATCATATCTTATTTTTATGAGAGTTTTGTGTGTGTCATATGATCCCACCAGATTGTCAAGCCTGTGAAATCTCTATCTTAGCTGAACTTGTGGCAGATGAAAGAAGAAATTCCCTCAGTATTTTCCAGCACCTAACAAAATATGTGATCTACACAAAATAGTCATTTAATATGCTGTCACATCAATAAGCATTTATATACATATTCATTATACATGGTGGTTGAATTTATTTGAATTGAATTTATGACAAAGAATAGCAAAGCTGTTGAAAATAAAATTCCATCTGCCTACAAATCCTGGGAGATGAGAATTTCAGATATTGGTTATTTCCTTCCTGTGCACTTTAGCCTAACAACCACCCTACCTTCTAGCCCTGTTTCTCATAAAATGGAAATAACCATATGGAACATCATGTACAAACACACTTTTGGTACTACTATTCAGAAATACACAGCTATGATATTCTATGGGACTCCTTGAGTATCAAAACCCTCATAACTTTTTGGAACCTTCTTGAGATGTGGTACATTTCTCTCACACATACCCCTTCCCACAATGCTCTTAGGAAGAATGAAATAAAATATTGAACTAATGCTTTAAAAGTGTTTTCTCATGTTTCTGCGATATACATCTGTGATCTAACATGTCAATCACTCAATCAACAAGCATTTATTAAGCTATTACTATAACCAAGCACCTTTTTAACACTGAAATACAAAGAGGGAGCAAAAATAGGTCCTATCCTCAATAACCTCATTCTAGTATATGTAAATCAGAACATATTCTGTAAATATAGAGTATGTAACTTTAAGGGTCTAGAACTAGCTAACCTGGGGAAAAGGTTTTCTAGAGGAGATAATAGTTAGACTGACTCTTAAAAGTCAGATCCAGAGATTCTAAGATTTAGGGTTTGCAAGGAGAGCATTTCAGGCACAGGAAACAGAAGGTACAAATACACAGAAATGAAAGAGAGCATGTTCATGCAAGGAACAGTCAATAAGTCAATATAAGTAGCTCATATGCAGTAGAATGCCAGAAGATTGTAAAGATGGAAAGGAACTAAGTTATAAGAGCTTTAAGTGACAAAGGATTTTATATTTGATCCTAAAAGTAATATGAAACCACTGGATTATTCATGGCATATAGTAGGCTCTTAATAAATACTTGTTCTCTCTTTACTGAGCAACAGAAATAAAAACAATATATCACACTGTGGTCAAAAGTACCTACAAAATAGATTTATGTGTTTAAAAACTGAAGAGGTCACTCACACTTCAGATTAAATATAATTTGGTACGTGAAAATTAGTAGCTTGTGGCTATTTGAGTTGCTGTTATTCCATCATTTTTTTAGGCATGTCTAACTCTGTGTCCCCAAAAGGAGTTTTTGTAGTAGAGATACTGGAGTGACTTGCTCATTTTACAGATGAAGAAACTGAGGCAGGGCTGTTAATAGGTTGGGCACTCAGCTACATATGTGTGTGTGTGTGTCTGTGTGTGTATAGGTTAAACATGTACAATCCTTTTAAACATATTTCCATATTTGTCATATTATACATTAAAGATCAGAACAAAAGGGAACATGTTAAACATGTTCAATCCTTTTAAACATGTACAATCCTTTCAAATATATTTATGTATTTGTCATGGTGTACATTAAAAATCAGAACAAAAGAGAAAAAAACATGATAAAGAAAAGGCAAACAAAAATAGCCAACAATTGTATGCTTCAATCCACACTCAGTCTCCATAGTTCTCTCTGAATGCATATGGCATTTGCCCTCCCAAATCTATTGGAATTGTTTTGAATCATGACATTGCTAAGAAAAGCCACAGTTTCTCATAATTGATCATCACATAATTTTGCTGTCACTGTACATAGTATTCTCCTGATTCAGCTCTCTTCACTCATCATCAGTTCATGTAAGTCTTTCCAGGCAGCAATATAATTTTGATGGATCCTACATATACCAACATGTGGCAATTTGTCATAGGCATAAACCTCTCTGAAGATACTGAAATGCCCAACAGGGTAATTACAGTCAGTTTGGAAACAAACCCCCTTTTATGGAGCTAAACAATTTTCCTTTCCATTGAGGGATCAATAAAGATATCTTCATAACAGTAATCAATTAATCAACTCGTATCTTTTAAGTGCTTACTATGTGGTAAGCACTATGCTGGGAATACAAAGAAAAGCAATAAGAAATTAAAAAATATAAAGACCCCGTTTTAAAGAAGCAGTCTCTGCTCATGGTCTAATGGAGATAGTACGGTATAAGGAGAATTAAGCGGGACTTAAAGTATAAAGAATATGAGTTCAAATCTAGCTTCTGATATTTATTAATTGGGTGGTCATGTTCAACTTCACCAGACCCATATGGACCTCTATTTTTCCTCTTTAAATTGAGTAAATACTACCTGCTTCATGGGCCATCAAGGGGATCAAATGGGATAATCCAAAGGTTTGTAAACATTAAAGGTGCTCAAAGCTTAATGATATACACAGATATATATATATATATATATATATATATATATATATATATATGTGTGTAAAATTTTACATTTATAATGGTTAGGATCCCCAGCATCAAACACAAGTCCTAGCACACAGTGTTGTTATTATTCAGTCATTTCAGTCATGCCTGACTTAGTGATCTCATTTAGGCAGACACTGGACTGGTATGCCATTTCCTTCTCCAGCTCATTTTACAGGAAACTGAGGCAAACAGGATGAAGGACTTACATAGGATTACACAGCTAGGAAGTATCAGATTTGAACTTATGAAGATGAGACTTCCTGACTCCAGCCCAATGCTCTATCCAGTGCACCACCTAGCTGCCCTGAAAAGCACGCAGTAGATACTTAATAAATACTTGGTCACAGGTATAACTGAATTTGATCCTGCCAGCAATCTTCTAAGGTAGAAAAGTATTTCCTTTCCTTAAGATGTTACTGAAGGCAAAGAAAGCAAATATTCATATATATATATATATATATACATATTGTACATATTCACATACACACACACACACACACACACAGCCCAAATGGCAAGCAGGTAAGAAGATCTTATATTATATGTATATGTGACCTTATTATGGAAATAGTAGGCAACTGGGTGGTGCAGCGGATGGAGTGCTGGCCCTGGAGTTAAGAAGACTCATCTTCATGAGTTCAAATCTGGTCTCAGTCAAGAAGCCAGTGTTGAAGGACATATATATAACCTCAAAAATTCCCTACCTTTCATCAACCCAAGACATTTTGGTTTTGAAAAAAGCCCAAATGCCTTCAAAGAAGTGTCCCTGAAGGAATCAAGCTTGATCACTATGCCACTGCCAAGTTTTCCTTTCCCAATAAGCTTCCTATTGAACATTTCAAAAAATATGTCTCATAGCTCAAATTATTTATGTCCAAAACTGAGCTTTTTTTTTTTTTTCTCTATCAAATTCACCTGTCTTCTAAACTGAATGCTTGACCTGGAGTCAGGAAAACCTGAATTCAAATTCAGCCACAGATACTTACCAGCAATGTGGCCCTGGGCAAGTCACTTAACCTTGTTTGCCTCCATTTTCTTGATTGTAACATGAGATAATATTAGTATCTACAACCTAAAGTTGTTGTGAGGACAAAATAAGATATTTGCAAAATGTTTATCATAGTGTATTGTACATGGGATATGCTATATAAGTGCTTTTTTCCTTTATTGTTTCTAAAGAAATTTAATAAAGCTACGATAGCTTTCTAATGTATATTTGTTTACTAGACCTTTATAAGGTTCCCAATTCTTGGAGTACTTTAGTGTTTGAAGTACTTGGTTTTTAAAACTTCTTTTAAGGTAAGAATCTTATAAAAATTTATTCTACCTATAATTATGAAAATATTAAATATAAAATTATAAAACTCTAATTAAAAGTAATTATAAATATTTTATGTGAGACATTCTTTGTGAGACAATATTTTATGTGAGCTTTACAATAATCCAGCAAGAGCTCATATTCTTACTAGTATCTGTATGACTTCATATAAAAATTCTTTATTTTATACATTTAGATGACTATAAGTAACATTTTAATGAAATAAATTATAACTTGAAAGATTTTAACTAAAAATCACACATAAACTCAATTTAGATATTGGGCTTTTAGATCTGAACAAAGGTTTACTATATATGGCTCTGTTACCAATGGCATACAAACCACACTTTCACAGAAACTCTACTGAATGACTAATCAGTATTGCCAACCAGTTCATTTGAAAACACTCCAGATAGAATAAGTGGAGGATAAATTTAAATTGGAAAGCAGCCTTAATATTGCCATCAGAAGCAATATAAGGTTTATTTTTCAAGAACATTTTTGATGATCCATAATGGTTTCAAGATGGCAGCTTGTAATATGAATGCCCAGCAATCATGGTTTTCAGTCTGACATTTATGTTGCAAGAATGAAAATGTTAACATCTTGCTCACATGATCACACAGCTGATAAAGTATGATTACAAAGTAACAAAAGGAACTACTCTGTTTCAGGGTACAGAATACAAATGAGAATATGTGCCAGGGTCTGATGATCTAGTGGGAATAGGTTTGCACTTGAATGTTAACCCCTTGTGGCAGTTTGGAAACAATTTGATGACAGATTGAGTAACTGCAAAACTGTTTTGTTTCTTAGTCAGAAGTATTCAGAATTTTATGAAATCTCTGTACAAACACCAAAATAATTATGTCCATGATTGTGTTTCAGATAACTGCATATATAAATCTATAATGTTTCAAACATGCATTTGCTGTTTATCACAAAGGAAAGATACATTTATAACATAATTAACAATTGTTTATTATTTAAAGTATCATTCATTTTTTATCATAAAACCCTTAGATTATTACTATGAACCCTTAAAAGGTCTACAAATCACTAAACTTCAACCTAAACAGCTAGGCAGCGAGACAACAATGAATAGATTTTCAAGGTCAGAGTCAGGAAACTCTGAGTTCAAAACCAACCTCAGACACTTACTAACTCTGTGACTCTAGGCAAGTCATTTAACTCTACCTTAGTTTCCCCATCTGTCAAATGAGTCAGAGAAGGAAATGACAAACCACTACAGTACCTTTGCCAAGAAAACCCCAAATGGGGTCACAAAGATTTGGACATGGGTGAAAGCAACTAAACAACAACAACAAATAGAAGCTACTAAAGTAGAGGATGAATGAATCATTTGTTGAAAGTGTTATGGGTTGAATGAGATGGCTGCCGTAATCTCTTCCTAATCTAAATTTTGTTTCCCCAATATGATATAATACAAAATGTTAGAGCTGTAAGAGCCTTTAGAGGTATTAAAATTTATTTTCCAAAGATCCCATAGCTCATTAATGGCAAAGCCTGGACAAAAAGTGAAGTCTTTATACTTGCCCAATATTGTTTCTTTTTATAGCTCCTCACAACTTCTTTAATAGATATTTCTTCCAATCCATGTATTAATTTCCTGGTCCTGTACCAAGGAGATACTATAACATTAAAGATAAAAAGATCTAGATTTCACCCACTTAACTGACCCATGCCTTTCATTACAGACATACTCTGTTGAAAGTTGCTAATTGCTTTCCCTAAAATACTTATACAATTAGAGTGAGGGAATAGCACTAGTTCAAACACATAGGAAGCCTGGGTGTGACGGCACAGGGAGTAGTACCCAACAAGTGAGACAGGTGCAAAAGAATCTGTTCTGTAAAATAAGGCATACCAATACTTACTAACAATTTATCATAGAAATGTAATGAAGATTCACAGGCTTTCTTTAATGCAGCTTTTGTTTAATGGAAAACAACTAATATGATGAAGCCCTTAAGACACTCCATATGAAGATCAGCTGAGGTATTTGAAAATGTTTGGCCTAGAAAAAAGAGGATGGGAAAATTATAATTATCTTTATTCAAAAAAACTTTCAGGTAGGCCAAGGATTAGATTTATACTGTTGTATGCCATAGGGATAGAAAAAAGGGATAAAAAAGAATCTTAAAAGGAGGAATATTTTTCAAAAAGGATAAAAGAATGATTGATGTTAAGGAGGCAGCTTGGGTTTGGTATAAAGGAAATATTTCTTAATAACTAGAGCTGTCTAATAGTAGAATGGCCTGCCACAGAAAATATTGGGTTTCCCCTTCACTAAAGTTCTTCAAACAAGTCAGCTGACAAATTGTCAGGTAAATATAAAGGGAATTTTATATCAGTGATGGGTTAAACTAGTTACTTTAAAGTCTCTTCCAATTCCAAGATTCTTCGATTGTATAAAATGTTTGGGCAGCTCCCTGCTCTCACAGAACTTACAATCAGTCTTATAGGAGTTAAGGTGGAAAGAGACAGAGACAGAGAGACAGAGATAGAGAGAGGCAGAGATGGTGATAGAGAGACAAAGATGGAAAGAGACAGAGAGAAGCAAAGATGGAGAAAGAACCAGAAAGGCAGACAGAGACAGGGAGACAGAGATGTACCCAAAATTAGGGGATGATGAGTGCATGAAAAGATGCCAAATTTCTTTAATAATAAGTGTAGGGAAGATATATAAAGACAAATATTTACAAATAGATCAGACTGGTTCCCTTGTGTGTTGAAGATACTACTAGGTTTTAGGCCAAGTTGTGCCAGATTGTGGCAGATCACTTAACCCTTTGGTCTCAGTTTCATTGTTTTGTAAATGAGGTCACTAATACCTGTTTTTCTTGATTTCATAGAAATGTGGAATCAAGTAAGTTTTAGAAAAACTCTCTGAAATGAATTAAGTGCTATATAAAGAAGTTAGCTGTATGACTACTTTTTAAAGATTCTTCTTTCTCCCAATGTGCTTTACTACACACACAAACACATACACACTATGACTACTTTTTAAAGATTCTTCTTTCTGCCAATCTGCTTTACTACACACACATACACATACACACACACACACACACACACACACACACACACTCTGACAAGGGAAGGAGGGGTTGTTTTTCTCACTAGTGGGCTCAGGGGTTAGACATACATTTAACAAAGTCAATGTTCTGTTAGCCCATGAGTGTTTCTCAGAATGAGTCATTATTTTTTTTTTCAAAAATAACAAATGCTATCGACATCACTCTATTTCAGCATTCTTGCTCAGATCTTGTAACGTCTTTTGCAATTGCATTCCAAACAAACCTAACTACTTTCTCAGGCCTGAATGCAAGTTTCTCTTCTATTACAAAAAGAGTATGAAGGAAAGGAATTTAACCACTTTGTAAAGTTCACTTTCAAAGGATACCCCAGAAATGGCTAGGATACAGGAATTAATGGTGGGAGACACTCTCAATTAGACATGGGCAAAAATTCTAACCTAGTTTTTATTTCTTCATCTATCATTCAATCATTCAACTAATTTATTGAGTACCTCCTATTTTGTGCTGGCAATGAAGCAGATATTGTGTAATTAACAAAAAAATGAACTCTGCACCAGGAGATGTGAGTTCAAGATCTGATTCTATCATCAACTCACTGTGACACTGAGTGAGTCACTTCTCTATATTTTGTTATCTATCATATAAATAGAATAGAGCAGATGTTCTCTAAGGTACCTTCCTGTGACATTGCTCTAATAATTTTGCGAAGGAATCAGGGTCCCTGAACTCAAGAAACTTAGTAGAGTAATAAGGGTAACCACACTCTTTCTTGACTCTTGTTTCCCTCATATCCCAAATCCAAGTAATTGACAAGTCATACTTTCTCTTGCATCCATCCTCTTCTTTTTACTCATCCAGTCACTGCCCTAGTTCAGCCCTCATTTTATCTTTTAAAACAACCTCTCAATTGCTCTTACTGTCTCCAGTCCATCCCCTTGCCAATCTATCCTCCACACATCTGTCATTCATGTTCCTAAAGCACAGGTCAGTCCAAGTCATTACCTTGCTCAAGAAGCTCCAGTGAGTATATCTTGCCCCATAATAAAATAAAAACTCCCCTATTTAACTTGTAAAGCCCTTCCCTGTTTAGCATCAGTCTACCTATCCAGGCCTATAACATATCACTCTGTTCTAGGCAAACTGGACCACTTGTTGTCACCCATATATGACATTCCAGTTTCCATTTACAAAGGCTGAAGCCCATGCCTAAAAAGTGCTCTTATCACCTCTGCCTCATAGTATTCCTGACTTCCCTTAAGACATAGCTTAAGTGCTGTCTGCTGCTACATAAGGCTTATCCTGACTCCCTTTTGCTAATATTCTGCCTTTTTGCTATCCACCTTGTCATTATTTGGGGTTCACTTTGTATAGAACCTGTGTTTGCTTTTCTAAGTACATTTTGTTTCCTCTTCACCACCACATCTCATAAAATATGAGGTTCCTTCTTTGAGGGAAGGAACTAATTTGTATTTGTTATTCATTTATTTGTTTAACAAACATTTATTAATTATCTTCTTTGCTGAGGGTTAGAAAGACAAAAATGAAATAATCTCTGCTTCAAGGACTTTACATTATATAGAGAGAAAGGAGGGAGATAATGTATACATGGAAAGTAATTCACATGCATTTGTGAGGAGAGGGTATTAGCTACTAGGAAAATCTGTAAGGGTTTCCTATAGAGGATGGTATCTGAGATGAGCTTTAAAACAAGTTAGGAATTCTATGAAGCAGAGATGAAGAGGTAAAGCATTCCAGACCAGAGGGACAGTCTATGCAAAGGCATAGAGATGAAAGATGAAATGGTGGATTTAGGGAACAGTACTCAGGTCAGTGTGTCTAGGATGAAGAGTATGTAGGGCTATTTATTTTTAGGCACTTAATAAATGCTTGTTGACATTCTGCAGATATATTTGGAATTATGCCCAAAGGGCTATAAAGTTGCATATAACCTTTGATTTAACAATATTACTATTAGGTATGTCGCCCAAAGAAACAAAAAGGAGCGGGACGAACCTATTTCTACAAAATTATTGTAGCAGCTCGTTTTTTGTGGTGACTAAGAATTTCAAACTGAGGAAATGCCCATCAACTTGGGGATGGCTAAATAACTTGTGGCATATGATTATACTAGAATGTTATTATGCTTTAAGAAAGGACAAGCAGGAGGTAATTAGGACCTGAGTTCAAATCTGGACTCAGACACTTAA
This sequence comes from Sarcophilus harrisii, assembly GCF_902635505.1. Lineage (NCBI taxonomy): Eukaryota > Metazoa > Chordata > Mammalia > Dasyuromorphia > Dasyuridae > Sarcophilus > Sarcophilus harrisii. The sequence continues at coordinate 613,156,660 of NC_045426.1, read as the reverse complement.
CACTTTCTAGCTGTGTGATCCTGGGCAAGTCACTTAACCCCAATTGCCTCAACAAAGGGAAAAAAAATGTATTTAGAAAAAAAAAAAAGAAAAGAAATGATAGTCAGGATGACTTCAGAACACCTGGAAAGATTTACATGAACTGATGCAAAGTGAAGTGAGCAGAAGTAGGAGAATATTATACATAATAACAGCACTACTGTATAATGGAGAATTGCAAATCACTAAACTATTCTCAGCAATACAATAATCCAAGACAATCCCAAAGGAATCATGAAGCAAAATGTTATTTACCTTCAAAGAAAGAACTATGTCATCTGAATACAGATTAAAGCATACTATTTTCACTCTTGTTTTTTGTTAGCGTTTTCTTGCATAAAATGACTAATGTGGAAATGCTTTACATTGTTAAATATGTATAACCTGTATCAGATGAATTACCATCAAGGACAGGGGAGAAAAGGAAGAGAAATAGGATTTGGAATTCAAGATTAAAAAAAAACTAATGTTAAAAAATTGTCTTTATGTGTAATTGAAGGAAAATAAAATATTTTAAAAATAAAATAAGTATTTGTTGAGCAAATTCTACCTTTGCAACTTGTAGGGTAGGAAGTCACAGATTCATGATCATTCTGGAAATTCAACTTTTCAGTTGAGTTTCATGGGAATTGGCTCAGTCTGTTACATCAGGGCTTTCTAAACTTTTTCCATTCATAACCCCTTATTGCATGACAAATTTTTACAAGACTCTGGGTATTTAAGTATATAAAAAAGGTATACAAATCAAACATGTACTAACAATAAATCATAATTTCACATCCCCCCACATTCAGTTATGAGACACAATATGGGACCATGATTCAAAATTTAAGAAGATGGGTGCTACATGGTGTGTTCCAGTCCTGACTATGGGCTAAATACTAAGAAATTCTGAAGGATGTCTGAGTGCCTTTGTCATTTTTAAATGAAGGGAAGGGTATTTCTATTCTCTTCTCCCCTCTTCTCCTCTACCATGTGCCATGTCATCCTTTACCATGAATTTGACTTCTATAATTCAGGGATTCTGAAGAATCTTGAATCTGGGCCTAGGAATAAAAATGGCATGGCCAAAGTCCCAAAGAAAGAGAATTGGATTTTAAGTCAGAAGTTGGGTTAGAATCCTGATTCTGAAATTTATTTTCATTTTAATCTTGGGCAAATAATTTCCTTTCCTTTAGCCATGGTTTCCTTATCTGAAAAATTAGGATTTGGACTAGATGACTCTAAGATCTCTTCATTTCTCAATCCTACAATAAGAATAAGTCCATTCTGTATTTGTTCACCACTTTTAATTTTTTTTTAAATATTTCCACAAAATACATATAGAAGAATTGTACATGTTTAACATATATTGGATTATTGCCATCTAAAGGAGAGAGTAGGGAGAAGGGAGAGAGAAAAACATTTGGAACGCAAGGTTTTGCAAGGGTGAATGTTGAAAATTATCTATGCATATATTTTGAAAATAAAAAGCTTTAAAAATATTTCTACACTTAACAGAGAGGTAGGATAATAATAACAAGAACAAAGTACTTGACTTGATATTAGGAAGACCTGAGTTCAAATCTTGCCTCTAACACTTAATAGCTATGTGATCCCATTCAAATTACTTCATTTCTTTCAGCCTCATTTTCTTCATCTGCCAAATGGGCATGATTAAAACAACTACCTCACACTGGTGATTAGATAATGTAACTTGAGCTCTATATACATGTTATAGTATTGTGTTATAATATTTTGACATCCCATTATAAACTTATATTTTATGCCATTATAATAAACATTGACTCAAATTCAGGTGAATTGAATTTCTCATCGGTTATCAAATTTTGTCTTTTCCTAAGGAATGTAAGCAGCCATGATTTCTTCTATTTGCCAGATGAGACAATACAAATTTCAGAAAGATTAAATGATTTCCCTACAGCCACACAAATAATTAGTAGCAAAGATAACCCATTTCTGCTGATTTCTAGCCCTGTCAGAGGTCTAGAAGATAACCTTCTGTGCCAAAAGAGATTGAATCACTTACCCTTTCACAGAGGAGTTAAAAGACTTGGTTTAGTGATCAAGGTTTAAACAGTGATCTTCTGATTGCCATTCAAGTGCAACATTTCTTCTCTTTGACTTAGATGTTTATTCCAAAAATATTCATTGAACCTGGAGGGGATGAAAATACCTATTTGTTTTGGAACCTGAATGAGAGATAAAAGGAATGGGAAAGCATGAAATTGAAAGAAAACCATCCCTGCATCCTGATTTTATCTTTGTTTTGTTTTTTTTCCCATCTCATCCCACAAGCTGACTTTGGTAAGGGGCTTTGGGAGTTACTACTGCAGGTGTTCCGGTGACAGAAATGGTTCTATGGAGTTGGGCTGAGGTGACTGGAAATGTTCCAGCTTCCCTTTAGGCCCCTGAGAAAGATCTTGACCTGGGTCTTAACTTTATTCCAGCTTGGTCAGCTTCCCAAGGATTCCAGCTCCTCTTTGGACTGAGTCCAGGAGCTCTTGCCCTTAGCCCAAGGGCTGTCTCCTTTCATTATTTTCTTTTCTTTTTTTTTTTTTTTTTTTTTTTTTTTAACAATCTTTTATTTTCTCCCAATTACATGTAAAACAATTTTAACATTTTTTTTAAGTTTTGAGTTTCAAATTCTATCCCTTCCTCCCTAATTCCCCTCTCCCCAAGACAGTAAACAATCTGATATAGGCCATACATGAACCATCATGTAAAATATTTCCATATTAGTCATTTTGTACAAGAAGACTAGAATAAAAAAATAAAGTGAAAAATAGTATGCTTCACTTGGTGTTCAGATACCATCAGTTCTTTTTCTAGAGGTAGATAACATTTCTTCATGAGTCTCTTGGAATTGTCTTGGATCAGTGTATTGCTGAGAAAAGCTAAGTCTCTCATCATTGATCATCACACAATGTTGCTGTTACTATGTACAGTGTTCTGGTTCTGCTCACTTCACTTTGCACCAGTTCATGTAAATGTTTTCTTGTTGGGGAAGCACAATTCCTGGGTTTGAATCCTGATTTTGCTTCTGTTAGCAGTATAACAATTACCATGTTCCTTAACCTCTCTGAGCCTCAGTTTACTCATCTTTAAAACTCAGTTAATAATGCTTGTGATCAATGGAAAGGCAGATTGGTATAGTTAGCAGAGAATTGGCCTTGGAATTAGGAAGACTTGAATTTGAATCTTAGGGCTACATAGAATTAGATAAAGAGTTGGATCAGGAAGGCTTATCTTCCTGAATTCAAATCCAGCTTCAGATACCTACTAGCTATGTAATACTAAGCAAATCACTTAGCCCTATTTGCCTCAGTTTTCTCATCTGTAAGATGACCTGGAGAAAGAAATAGCAAATCTTTCCAGTAACTTTGCCAAGAAAATTCCATATGGGTTCATGAAGAGTTAAATATGGCTGAAAACAACTGAACAACTAAGTTTGAATCTTGATTCATATATAAACTTATTAACTATTAGACAGTGGACTAGTAACTTACTTTCTCTTGCCTCAGTTATCCCTTCTATAAAAAAAAAGGGGGGAAGGATTTACTTGATAACTTCTAAGATTTTCTCCAACTCTAAACCTTTATTTTTATGACTTGAAATTAATAGACCCGGATTTGATTACACTAGTGGAGAATACTAGCTGAACATAAATAATTCTTTTAAACTTTTGGCCTCAATTCCTTCCCATGAAAGGATTAAATTAGATGACCTTTAAGTTCCCTTCAAGTTTTTTATCTATGATTTTTTCATCCTATGAGCCTCTCCAAGTTTCAATTTCTTCATCTGTAAGATGAAAATAATTATACATTTAGTTCCTATATTTCTGTATTATTGTAAGGATCAGTGAAGATATCTGTGAAACAATTTGCAAACGTGCTAGTGCTGAGTTGTTGGTTATTATTGTTGTTGTTATTGTTGCCTACCTCACTTATGACAGGTAGGATAATATGGTGAAAAGCCCACCAGTCTCATAGTCAAATAGACCATTAACTACAGCATGCCCTTCACTGTGGGTATTACCTCAAAACTTTCTCTTTTTCTCTACATTTTCCCTCTTCAACAGCTCACATGGCTTCAGTAATCTCCATGCTGATAAGAAACAGATCTTACGTTTCCACGGTTCATCTCCCTCCTGAGCTCTAAGCCCACATTGCAAGCTGTCCACTGGACATTTTAGACTACAAGTCTCATAGCCACCTCAAACTCTGAATTCCAAAACTGAACTAATTTTCTTTCTCCAACAAACTCATCTTCTTAACTGAGCACCAGGCTTGGAATAAGGAGGACCTGAATTCAAGTCCAGCCTCAGACACTTAAGTAGCTATGTGACATTGGACAAGTCACTTCAATGAGCTTTAGTGAAACTGTCCATTCCTTTGTTTATATATAGTACTCCTCTTACCTCTGTCTCCACCCTCTACCCCCATGATGGAATAAACTGCTTCCTTATGCTCATGTCTCAGAATCCATAGTTTCCTTCAAAAGTCAGGAAGACATAGGCTCAGACACTTGCTAGCTGTGTGACCCTCTACAAGTCACTTAACCCTGTTTGCCCCCTTTTTTTTATTTGTAAAATGATGAAAAATAATAATATCTCCCTCTCGGGACTATTGTAAACATTAAATGAATAAATTAATAATTGTAAAAAGCTTAATGCAATACCTGGCACATAGTAAATGCAATATAAATATTGTTTTGTTATTATTATGATTAGTAATAATAATAATTATTATCTACATTAGAAAAGGTGATTTCTTCACAGGAAGTTCATTCTATCTACAAAATCATAGATCTAGAAGAAAAAATAGAGAAAACATTTTCTGATAAGAGTCATTACAAGAATGCAATAGTGATCAGATATGGAAAAAATTTGGAAACCATAAGATTATACCTGTCAGCTACTGTTCTTCATAAGAAAAAAGGAATATTATATCTTCAGTAATAGAGTTGCTTTAAATAATTTTTTACAAATTTAAAACAAATATACCTATAAAAATAAACTACATGGTTTCAGACTGAGAGACTAAATCTTTAAGGAAAATATTCTATTTTTCAGAGATGCTTTCAGGATCTTCAGCTGGTTAAGATGTCTGCATCATAGCTCTCCTTCTCTGCCTTCCAAACTGTTGGATTTCTAATCCACGAATTTGCAAGAATGTAATGTTTTCACAGTATAGTGTTTAGTCTTCATATTCCCAAGGTCTGTGAAACATTATCCTAAATAGAGGTTTCTCAGCCTCTAGCTAAAAGCTGTTTGAATGATGAGGAAATTCTACAAGTGACAGTACAACACCCCTTAGGTTCTAGGGTTCAAATCATTTGGTTTCTTCCTCTAGATGGCTCTCTGGAAACCCCAAGTCCCTGACAGATTCGGTGGGGGAGGTGAATGATATGTTGTTTTTACTGTCTTCTGCCCTCAGGAAATTTCCCCCAATGATTTTGATTGGCTCTCTTAGGCCTTCTGGACTAAAGCGACATAATTACTGTATAATCCCAGTCTCACTCTCATCCATTGAGGAAGTCTGATTCCTAGTGCTCTCTACCTTCTTTCCTGTCTTATTACTAAACCAGGCCCATGTGCTTCCTCTTCTCAGAGAAGATAAAAAGAACTATCACAATTAGAGCTACCTCTCCCTCACCCCATCATCCAGAAAATAGAATAACTCAGACCAACACTCATTTGCATATAACAATAAATAATTATATAATTATACAACATGATAATTAGATATGTAATTTAATAGAATAATTATATGATATAATTTCTGAAAATACATAATAATGAACATAGTCATAATATTATCTAAAGTTGAAAAGGCCCTTAAAGCACATTGAATCTAACGTCTTTATTTTTATAGATGGAGAAACCAGTAACTAGAGAAGTGATATGACTTACTCATTGCCAAAGTATCAGTAGAATGGATTTCTTCACAGAGAGTTTCCTTTACCTACAAAATCACAGCAAATGGTAGAGTCAGGATTTTAACTCAGGTCTTTGGACAATATGCTCCTAATATCATTTTCCCACAACCTTTTATGAAAAAGAAAGGAAAGGTCCCAGAAAGAGGACTGAGACAACATTTTACCTTTCTATTTTGTACATCTTCCTTTAAGTCAATCATTTTGTGGCCACCCTCCTCCCCCCAACAAATCTATTAGGGATCTGGGGTCAGAGAATCATGAAGAGAAAGAAGCTGATTGATCTGAACCCTAGAACTTAAGGAGTACAGCGATGCCATTTGCAGAATTGCCTCATCATGCAAAATACTTTCAGCTAGAGACAGAGAAACCCATAGTTAAGGCAATATCCCTGGGAATTTGGGGGTTAAGCACTGAACTGTGAGAACACTGCATTCTTACAAATTCCTGGACTAAAAATCCAGCAGTTCTCTTAAACTAACTTAGCATCTTCTCTTTGTTCTGTTAGAAAGGATAATGAAAGGGTCATTGTGTAGTGACCCAATAACCAATCACCATTCCAGAGAACACATGATGAAATAGGCTCCCCACCTCCTGATACAAGGTAATGAACTCAAAGTGCAGATTGAGACATATATATTTTTAGACATGTCCATTGTGGGAATTTATTTTGCTTGACTATGCATGTTCATAATAGGGGATTCTGTTTTTCTTATTTTCTTCATGGGAGAGAGATGGGAAGAGAGTGAGAAAGAGAGAAGACAGCTCTTCATTTGAAAATAAAAGTCAATTTAATTTTTCAAAAAAAGAGAAAGTAGTGCTCTTCTCTCTGTCTCCTGTAGGACTCTGCACCTGTAATTTAGGTTTATTACCTCAAAAGAAATGTGAAACACATACATTTAGAGCCATATCCTTTCCAAATGCTAATCTGGATTATTTGTGCCCAAACTATGGTAGAGTCTTCCATGCCACAGTCGGACACACTGTACCTTGACCCCAACATAGTGATGACATTTTGGTGCTTTTTAAGCCCAAAGAACAACAACCAACTGGCCTTATGATTTCACTGGCATAAGGAATTTCCCACAGAGAAAATTCCCTCTTTCCAAGCAGATTAATATTTTCTCTGTAATATGCAATCTTTACAGATTGCCTGGGGCACTATGAGGTTAAATGACTTATTCAGGAACATACCTAGTCTATATCAGAGACTGTATTTGGACATAGATCTTTCTCATCTTTCCGTTGTTCCTTACTTCCTCTTGTCCATTTGTTATATGGAACCTCAGATATCCCTGCTAATTTCTATATACAAGACTTGCTGAATTAACAAAGCCTGAGAAAATTTTCAGTTAGTAGAAACACTGGTTGGTATTTTATGGCATCCTAGGTCTCCTTATCTCCCAGACTAGAAATCAAATACTCAAGGTCCTGATTTTACAGTTTATTGGCATGGGTGCTTTAATCTGCTTTGTTTCCCACCAAATCTGGTTCAACCCTTTTAGACAACCTAGTGGCCCTCCGTTCTCAGAGGCTCACCTTATTGGTAAAAGATTTAGTGCAGACATCCAATATGTTTAGCCCTAACATACCTCAGAACTCTTATGTTCAAGTAATTCACCAGCCTCAGCTTTTCTCAGTAGCAGGGATAATAAACATACATCCTCATGCTTGGGGATATATATCTGCATGTCTTATACTTTAACTTTCAAAGCATTTTCTATATTTTATCTATCACCATAGACTTGATATTAAGACTTATCACAGAACCTCAGAGCTTGAGAGACCACAAATATTATCTAGTTGAACACCTTCATTTGATTAATGAGGATCCCAAGGTCCAAGAGTTAAGTGACCTTCTATTAATAATTTTTTTCAGTCTGGTCGAGAACAGTCTAATGTTATAGAAGATCTAATTATGTTCCCTATTCAGTGGAACACCAAAAATAGACGGATGAATGAAAAAGCATTTATTAGGCACTAACTTAATATTGCCAGATACTGTGAAGTGATAGAATACAAATGCAAATGGCAGGGCACTTGTTACCCTTGAAATGCTTATTTTCTAATGAAGGAAGACAACACACACAACAGAGTAGTATCAAGGAAGGGCTTTTTTAGCCAGGGAAGTTACAAGGATGGTGAGTAGAGTCATAGAACAATTGGCTAGCATCTTCTTTCCTAAAATGCTACATAGTATTGTTTTTATTATCATTCCCAATGACCCAGTTTTCTCAAAAGGCTAATAATAAGAGCTCACATTTATATAATATTAAATAGGACCAAGATTTAGAACTGAAAGGAACTGAAGGCTATCTAGGCTAATCTGATCATTTTACAAATGAGAAAACTGAACCACAAGAGGTTAAAAAGACCTTTGTCCTGTTCCATTCTAAGAATAAATAGAAATTGAGATTTGAACCCAAACCCAATGATTTTTATTCTATACCTACCTATTTATGGAATTTTGTCAGATAAGATAGTGGAAAGATGGTCAGGAGACCTATTTGAATTCCAGCTCTGCTATTGCCCAAACTTTCTATACTTTCCTGATAACAACTTTGTGAAACAAGGAATACAAGAATCATTATCCCTATTTTACAGAAGAGAATTAATAGACTAATGGACTGTGTGACATAGATTGTGATCCAGTCCCAGAGATAATAAATGTTTGAAGAATTAAACTTAAATCTCCTGATTCTTAGTCTGCCTCTCTCTTTGTGACATACCAGAAGACCAGATCCTTGATCAGCTTTTCTGACACTCCATTCAGATATTCATTAGTGTTGAATAGGGGAAATGGTGTTTTAAAGGAAACCTAAAGGAAAAGTTCACAGAACTTCAATCAGGAGACTTGGGTTAGGAGACTAAGAGTCTGCCACTAACTGATTGTGCGACCTTTGGGCAAGTCACTTCATGTCTCAAATGAGGTTACTTAACTCAGATTTCTCATCTTTTAAATTAAAGACTTGGACTAAATGATCTTGAAGGTCTTTTTCAGCTCTTAAATATTCTATGATCCCAGGATGTGACTGCAGGATCAGCTTGAGGCACAATAGTAAGAATTCCTATTTATGTATTGATTAACAATTTACAAAGTACATTCAATTCAACTAACATAGATTGAGTGCTTGATATGTGCAATTTGGGATACTATGTGTAATGCACTTGTGCTCACTCCCATCCCATGACATGCAGGTATAAGTAAAGTTGGTATTTGACACCAATCATCCCCCCCCACATCTCCCTCCTCTCAGACTACCCCTGAGCACAATGAGATGTTCAATGTGCCATTAGGGTTTGCTCTTCCTGTACAGTGTGTTCCATGGCAGTTTACTTATTCTTATACATAGTCATTTTTCATATTCTCTTCCCCATAGAGTACTAGCTTCTTGAGAGTGGGAACCAAGTTGTTTTTCTTTCTGGTTTGGGGGGGGGGAACCTGTGTATTTTCAGTGCTTAGTGCAGCAGCTAGAATGTAGTAGCTTCTTGATAAATGCTTGTTGTTTTGACTTTGACTTGACCTAATCCTTATCAATATTTTCCTAAGATTACTTTTTCCCATTAGTCACATGTCTTCTGAAAACCATGCTTTAATGTCAAATACATCTTTTTCTCCCTTGAATTTCTTATCTTTAATCTTTCTGTAACATTAGCATCATTGACTTCTCAGTCCTCCAAAGTGCATTTTACTCTCTTAATTTCAGAGACTCCACAACCTTCTGGTTCTCCTACCTCTCATCCTTCCCATATTTGTTTCTATAATTGGTTCTTCTTCTTCTTGACCCCTGACTGTTAGTGTTCCCTAGGTTTCTGTCCATGACCCTCTTCTTTTTTTATTTCCTCTCCTTCGTCTATTCCATCTATTTTTGTGGCTTCAACTGTCATCTCTGTGCAAATGACTTTCAAATCTATATCTACAGTCTTGACTTCCAGTTTCTGTTTGTTCACTGAGCTTTCCACCATTTACTCAGATGGCACCTCAACATATCTCCTACCCATGTCTTCTAATTTAGTCCTCAAGAGCCAAATAAAACTTATATATGATTATTTCTTCACATACACACACACACACACACACACACACACACACACACACACAGAGAGAGAGAGAGAGAGAGAGAGAGAGAGAGAGAGAGAGAGAGAACTTTTCAAATATTTGAAAATAGACATTCTTCCCCAACCCTAATCTTTACTTCTCTAGGCTAAACCTGCCCAATGTCTTCAATTGATTCTCATATTGCACAAACTCAAAGCTCTTTATCTTCCTAGTTGTCCTTCTTGGACACCTTTTCAACTTATGAATGTCCTTTTTAAACTGCAGTACCTTGAAATTAACACCAATCATACAAATGTGAAATGACCAGGACAGGACAAAGTCTAATCCATTTTTAATTCCTGTCCAAGTCTCCATAACACTATTTGGGGTTTTCTTGACAAAGATACTAGAGTGGTTTGCCATTTCCTTCTCCAGCTCATCTTTCAGCAAATTGGGTTAAGTGTCTTGTCCAGGATCACAAAGCTAGTAAGTATCTGAAGTCAGATTTGAACTCACAAAGAAGAGTCTTCCTGACTCTGGGCCCAGCACTCTATCCACTGCACCACTGAGCTGTCCCACGTGGCGGAGTGCAGGGACACTATCACCTCCTCAGTTCTGGAAAATTTGCCTGTCTTAATGGAACCTAAGATACATTTATTTCATTATTTTTTTGGCTCCCACATAACACTACTAACTCCTGGGGATCTTTTAGACTACTAAACCCTCTGGGTTTCAAACCATGTTTCCTTCAACTCATACTTTTGAAATTAATTTTTGTGCCCATGAGTAAGATTTTACATTAATTCTTATTCCCATCTTACCTATTTCATCCCCTGCTCTAGCCTTTCAAGATCCTTATAAATCCTACACTTTATCATCTAGTATGTCAATTATTCCTCCCAATTTTGTGTTACCCATGAATTTAATGAGCATGACATCAGTGCCTTTACGTAATTTAGATAACAGATATTAAGCAACATAGTGTCAGGCAAAGAATCCTGGAGTACTCCCCTGGAAACCTCTTGGCACTTATACATTGAACCATTAACAAATATTCTTTGAGTCTCTAGCTATCTAGTCATTTCTGATGGTTAAATCCATCTAATTATATTGTTATTATTATAATCTAATAGAAATCTGTAAGCCAAATCCACTCTGAGGTCTGTGGGGGTCTTTTGCAATCCCAGACTAAAAAGGATTTTGCTTTTTAAAAAATTACTATTTATTTGTTTTTAACATTCTTTTTCTTGAGTTCCAAATCTTTTCTTTCCCCTAAGCCCTATTGGGAAGGCAAGCTATATATCAATTTTACATGTTAAATCATATAAAACATTTCTATATTAATTAAAAGAATAAGGAAAAATAAAAATATGAAAAATTATACTTTAATTTCTATTCAGAGTTCATCAATTCTTTCTCTAGAGGTGGGTGTTTTTACTTTTTTAAAATTAAACTTTAATCATGTTTAAAAATGCAAAAGCCTTTCTTAGTCCATTGGCCCAGAATGGGATTTGTCCCTCAAGCCATAGTTTGCCAACTTCTAATCTAATCTATGTATTTCAAGAACAGCATAATATACTATATCCAACACTTTACTAAAATCTGAGTAAACAATATCCACAGCATTCTTGCCTATTACTAGATTAGTAATCCCCTGGGGGGGAAATAATGAGATTAATCTGACATGACCTCCAATTCATGCTGAAGTCATGCTGGTTCTTTATAGTCACTGCTTCTCTTTTGAAATGTTTACCAACTGTCCCTTTAAAGATGCTGGTCACTGCTGAAATTTTACTAGGAATTGAAGTTATGTCACTACACTGTGGTTTTCTATCTCTGTTCTCTTCCCTTTTTCAAAAATGGAAGCATGGATAAAGCACAGGCTCTGAAGTCAGGAGGACCTGAGTTTAAATTGGGCCTCAAACAATTAGTTATGTGATCCTGGGGAAATCACTTAACTTAGAGAGAGGAGAGGAAAAAGGGGAAGGGACAGAAGGGGAGGGGAAGGAGGGAGGGAGGAAAAGAGAGGGGAGGAAGGGAGGGGAGGGAGGGAGGGAGGAGGAGGAGGAGGAGGAGGAGAAAAAGAGGGAGGGATGGAAGGAGGGAGGAAGGAAAGAGAAAGAAAGAAAGGAAGGAAGGAAGGAAGGAAGGAAGGAAGGAAGGAAGAAGGAAGGAAGGAAGGAAGGAAGGAAGGAAGGAAGGAAGGAAGGAAGGAAGGAAGGAAGGAAGAAAGAAAGAAAGAAAGAAAGAAAGAAAGAAAGAAAGAAAGAAAGAAAGAAAGAAAGAAAGAAAGAAAGAAAGAAAGAAAGAAAGAAAAGAGGGAGGGAAGGAGGGAAGGAGGGACGAAGGAAGGAAAGAGGGAGGGAGAAAGTGAGGGATGGATTGATGAGGGAAGGAAGGAAGGAGGGAAGGAAGGAAAATCAAAGCAAAATTTGCACTTCTTCAATATTGAATTTACTCTCCCATTTAATATGATTTTTCAAATATCACTGATAATAGCTCAGCAATCATCTTTTCCTAGAATGTCCCTACCCTTTTCCCCCTCCATTTCAACCTTTGCCAATTGACATTTTTCATCATCTAATTCAAATGGCATCTCCTTCATGAATGTGCCCAGACTGTATTGATCGCCTTGATCCAACGAAAACAGATTGGATATTTTTGTTTGTTTGTTTTTTAATTCTGTTCCTAGCTCCAATAGTTTTCACTGGTCATTTCCTACACTAAAACTCTTTCCTTGTCTGGCTTCCCTGGCTTGCATCAAGTACCACCTTCTCTTTCCCTCAGCTAAAATCGCACATTCTGCAAGAAGGTTTTCTACTCCTTTTTTTTTCTCAGTAGCATTTCATTTTTCCAAATACATATAAAGATAGTTTTCAACATTCATTTTTATAAGGTTTTGTTCCATTTTTTCTTCTTTCTCTACTTATCTTGCCCCCTTTCCAAGACATCAAGCAATCTGATACATGTTAAACATGTGCCATTCTTTTAAACATATTTCCATATTTGTTATGTGCAAGAAAAATCAGACCAAGAGAGAAAAAAATCTTGAGAAAGAAAAATCAAACAAACAAACAAGCAAAGGTAAAAATATTATGCTTCCATCCACATTTAGTCTCCATAATTCTCTCTCTGGATAGAGATGGTATTTTCTGTCATGTCTGTTGGGAGTTATCTTGAATTACTACATTGATAAGAAGAGCTATGTACAATGTTCAGGTTTTGCTCACTTCACAGCATCCGTTCATGTAAGTCTTCCCAGGTTTGACTGAAATCAGTCTGCTCTTTACTTATAGAACAATAATATTCCTTTCCATTCATATGCCATAACTTATTCAGTCATTCCCCAACTTATGGGCAACCATTCTGTTTCCAATTATTTGCCGTTACAAAAAGAGCTGCTGAAAACATTGCGCATATGGGTCCTTTCCCCTCTTTTATGATTTCTTTGGGATACGAATCTTAGTCCCCTTCCTATGAAATGATCTCCAATTTATCCTGCTTTTTTCTTGTTTGTCCATAGTTGTGTGTACATCATTCCCCCAAACCCAAATCCTTTAAATTAATAGTTCCCTGAAAGCAGAAACTATTTTTTGCTCCTTTCTGTATCTTAACCACCTAGCCCACTTACTGGTATGTAATAGGTGCTTAATAAATACTTTTTGACTTGATTTGACTTGTCAGTTTTTCAAGACCTCAAATGTAGTTCCTCTGGAACAGATGACTTGAATTCAAGTGTGGTAAGGCACTCTAATTTATCTGGGGCATCACGTTTTCCTTATTTATCTTAGTCATTTTATTTCCAATGGAAAAATCATTTCCTTGTCACACAAAAGCAAGAGTTTAACAGGATTTTGGATTGTCTTCTCCCTTTAGCAGTTATTGTTGTTTCATCCATCCTAAGAAATGGTCCTGTCCCTTCTTTTATCCTCCTTTCTCTCTCAGTATAGACAAAAAGAAGCAAACGTCTTTTTTGCCCTCAGCTTCCCTCACCAGTCTCATTTCATTATGGTTTTAGCATTATATTCCTCTCACCTGTCACGTTAGTGTTTTAGTTTGGCTAGTGTTGCTAGTTTAGTAATAATGCTGCTAAGTCAAAATGTTAACTCACGTTGAGGTTGCAATCCATTAAAGCTCCAAGTCATCTCTGCAGTAACTTTTGTCTATACATGACTTCCCAATCCTTGCATTTGTACAACTGAGTCCTTGATCCCAACATAGAACTTTGTGTTATCCCTATTACATTTCATCATATTAGATTAGGCCCACATTTCTAACTTGTTTTAAAAAAAATGGATCTTATCTGGTCATTCAATGTCAGCTTTCCTTCCCAGGTTTATGTCATCTTTAAATGTGATGAATACTAATTCTATGCCTTCATCTAATTCACCAATAAAAATACTGAGTCGCATAAGACTACTGATAAATACTTGAGAAACTTCATTAGAGACCTCCCTTCATAAGCTCTTTAATGACTATGTTTTGAGTTCAATCATTCAACCAATTCCCAATCCCCTTGACAATATCATTATCTAGCTCATATACTTTTTATTTTGTCTACAGAGTTTTAGAGACTAACAGATATTTTATAGAAATCTAAGTCTACCATTTTAACAGCATTTCCCTGATCTACCAGTCTAGTTACCCTGTGAAAAAGGAAAATGAAGTTATTCTTGCACAGCCTGTTCTTGATGAAGTCATGCTGGCATTTACTAATACCTGTTCCCCTTTTTAAATGCTTACAAACTATTGCCCTAATAACACTTCTTAGAAGGTCAAGGTTCAAAGTCAATCTCACCAATGAAAACTCAAAAGACCTTAATTTCTTCCCACACACAACCTAATTTTGTTTTTTAATGAAAATGTTTGCCCCTCTCCAATTCTGTGTCATTTCACCTGTTCTCTATGACTTTTAAAAGGTCAATGACAATGGTTTAGAATTTATATCCACTAATTCTTTCAGTATCTTAGGTTTCATAGTATGCTAAAGTCAACTTGAGAGCAATTATTAATTTTTAGCATGAGTATTTACACTTCTGAAATAAACAAATCTCAGAAATTACAGCTAGATTTTAGAAAGTGACAGAGAAAATATTAATAATGCAAATTAAATTTTAAAATTTGCCAGAGCCTTTTCAGAGTCATGTTAAACATATACCAGTATACTCCTGCTTGGGATGTGGTTCATTTGAGTCTGATGATATGAACTCAAAGAAGGAAACATTATAGGGTTATTCTTATCATCTTGCTTATTTAGGGTTGACATTAACCCTATTCTTTTCACTCTAAATAGGTGGCAAGCTGGCTCAATGGATAGGTGCCAGCCATGGAGTCAGATCTGAATTCAAATTCAGCCTCAGCTGTGTGAGTCTGAGCAAGTCACTTAATCCTGTTTGCCGCAGATTCCTCATCTGTAAAATGATCAGGAGAAGGAAATAGCAAATCATTCCAGAATCTTTGCCAAGAAAATCCTAAATGAGTTCACAGAGTCATACATGACTGAAAAATAATTGGACAATAAATTCTATTTCAAATATTATCTTCTATGATAGAAAAAATAGATAAAACAAGGTTTTAAGTTCTTTTTTTCTTCCTTTTACATTATTATAGCATATTTCTTTGCTCAAGAAGCTCCAATAACCCTCCATTACCACTAGGTTAAAATACACACTCTTGTAGATTTTAAAAAAGCTTTCCCAATATCTCTTCAATCTACCTTTTTAAGATTATTGTATATTATTATTCTTCATGATTTTTATAATTCAAACCAAGTTATCTGTTTGTTGTTCCCTGTGCAAGACAGAAATTCTAAGTGCTTACATTTATACCAATTAATTTCATCTTATTCTATTTAAAGCACTGTGGAAATCATAAAGTCTGTCAAGATTTGGAGTGAGTCAGGGGCATTCTGACTTCATCATATAATATGTTAGCTATCCCTCCTAGTTTTGTGTCATATATGTCTTTCCCACTTCAGAGATTTTGCCCAGACTATGTCACATGCTTAGAGTGTACTCCATCCTCATAGAATTCCAGACTTCCTTCAGAACTCAGCTCATGAACACTATTCTCATTCCCTTCTCCCACTTGCCAGTGCCCTCTACCCAGAAATTGCTTTAAATCTACTTTGAATATGTTTTATATTTAATTTTCCATGTGTAGCTAATTTCCTCCTTTCCTTTCCCATTCCCATAGATATAAACTTCTTACAATACTTTTTTGTTTCTATACCCCTAAGATCTATATGATAAGACCTTTAAGTACCCCAAGACCTAGTACTTATTTAGATACCCTATTAAAATTTCACCTCTCTCCAACTTCTTCAATTTCTTGGACATCCACTCCAAGGAATAGAACTCATGGACTTGCCACATATTACCTGTACTTCTTACCTCATGACAACAATTCTCTTTGTTTTTCATTCATTCTCAATTCATTCCTTAATGACATCTTTTACTCCAGTTTGCCATAATTCTTTTGTGGGAATTCATTGATTGTACCCCTTCTGCTAATCATCAGGCACATTTCCATCACCCTGTAGTTAATAACTTGTTTTCTGCAACTCAAGGCCACATTACACCACTAATACTTTGTTCTTGTTGGTCAGTCATTTAAGACGTGTCTATCTCTTCATGATTTTATTTGGGGTTTTCTTGGCAGAGATACTGGACTGCTTTGTCATTTCCTTTTCCACCTTATTTAATAGATGAGCAAACTGAGGCAAACAGGGTTAAGTGAGTTGCCCAGTAAGTATCTAAATCTGAATTTGACTCAGGTCTTCCTGATTCTAATTCCAGCACTCTATTCACTGCACTACTTAGCTATACTACCAGTGATACAGAGAGAGTTTTCAGATTAGCTCAGCTTTTCTCTCTTTATTCATCTTGCAATGTCTGGTGGAGTGGACCTTCATCTCCATTCCAACAACTCCTTTGTTTTCCAGCTCCTTTGTATTATCAGAATCAACTACCAGAATTAACTGTAGTTTCCCTCATCACTAACAAAACAACAAAAGTTTGCATAGCATATGTCGCTGATTTTGGCTTCCCTTACTGGTGAAATTATAGAACAAATTCATAAAGGGTTTATTTTTAATCATTAAGACAGAGAAGCAATGATCCTTAAAAGATGACATGGTTTCATCAGCAGTGTGTCAAGCTAGACTAACCTCATTTCATTTTTTTTACAGGGTTGCTTGATAGGCAGGTCAGGATCATTTACCTTGATTACAGCAATGGGTTTCAGAAGTTTCTCATACTATTCCTGTGGATAAGAAGGAGACATATGGCCTTAGGATGCAGAAAAGGATATGAAATTATTTGAAGGGCTGAATCCAGAAAAGTCACTAATAAATTGATGCCAACTTGGAGGGAGATCTCTAGTAAAGTATCCCAGGATTAGTTCTTTTCTCTGTACCATTCAACATTTTTATTAGTGACTTGACTTGACTGATGGTGTTTTTGTCAAATCCAGATGACAGAAAGCAAGAATGGACAGCTAATATGTTGGATGACAGAGTCAGAATCCAAAAAAATCTCTAAGCTAAAATGATGGATGGAATCTAGCATGATAAGATATAATAGATAAAAATGCAAAGTCTAACACTTGTGTTTAAAGAATATGAAGTAAGGGGTGATAAGATAGTTCTCATGAAAAACATTTGATAGCTTTGATGAACTAGAAGATGGGCCTATTCAGAATAACCCCAAAGTCTTTGTTCAGATTTAAATTACTAAAGTTTAAAACTAAGTAAGAATAATTTAAAAGAGCACTAATGAGTTAAATTTTCATGAAGAAGAGAAACTTATAAAATCTTAGGCTCCTTAAATATCCTAAAAGCTTAGAATTTAAATTTTTCCATGGACCTCAAGAGTCATCTACCTGAATAAGTAGCCCTTCTACAGCCTAACCGGAAACCTATCATATAGCTACGCCTTATATACTTCAAATAAGGGCAAATCCATTCTAATTGCTAGGAAACTTTTCCTTAATGGAAAACTTATGCCTGTCTCTTTATAGCTACCATACACTGCTCCAGGTTCTGCCCAATGAGACTATGTAGAAAAACAAAATGGCTTTTTTATATGATAGTCCTTTAAGTACTTGAAAACAGATTATTATAGTCATCCCCCATTTCTTCAGCCATTCCTCCTTTATCATAAGCTGCTGACATTTCAAACCTATGACTATTCTGGTTGTCTCCTCTGGACATATTCCATTTAGCAATGTCCGTCCTTAAATGTGGTATGCCCTGAGGTGAAAACAATTCCCCAGGGATAATCTGAACAGGGCTAAGTGTTGAAGAACTATCTGCTCCTTACTTTTAGACACTATCTCTGTTAATTTATAGAGCCCCAAATCACATTAATTTTCTAGTTTGCCATATCACATAATTGTCTCATAGCACTCTTATGCCTCATTAAAAAATCTCAGATCATTTTCAGAAAGGAAAAAGAAACAACTTCTGGGTAGGTATATTCCTTTTATCTTGTACCCCTAAAATGGATTTATTTGAATTTTTACATTTATTCCTGTTAAATTCCAGTAGAGATTCAATTCAAATCCATATCCTAATCTACTGAAATATTTTAAATCCTAAATCTTTACTCTATGTGTTACCTATCCCTCCCAACTTTTTGCAGATATGATAAATGTTATCTATATCACCAATAAAAATACTTATATGCCAAACACAGACCCTTGGGTAATCCCATGGAGACTTCTCTTTCAAATTGACATTTAACTATTAATAGCGTCTTTAGGGACTTGGATATTCAACTGGTTTTAATCTAACAGTACTCTCATCTCTACCAGAAAAGTATTAGAGAATTCATTAAATGCTTTGCTAAAACCTAATTAAACTTAACTACAACATTCTCTTGTCAGCAACTCTGTCAAAAAAAAAAAAAAAGAAGAAGAAAGAAGGTTAGATTGACATGCCCTTCTTTAAGTAAAGTAATATTGGCTTTTTTGAAATCTCTTAGTATAATTGATGGATGGTTTGAATTCCAGGATTCTGAGGCTCAGTATAGAAAAAACCAAGTAAGTGTCTAAACCAAGCAACAGAGTAATAAACTCCCAAGAGTAGGAAGCCATCAGTTACCCTAAGAAGGTACAGACAAACCCAAGTCAGAAACAGGTCTTGTCAGAACTTGGGATTGGGCCTGTACAAGGCTACTGTCCTTATGAGCTAGACAAGAATTTTTAAAATTCCTTTTTTGCTTGTTAATTAGATAACTCTTTAATATTACATTCTAGAATTTTGTAAAAATTGAAGTAAAAATCACTAGGCTACAGTTTTCTAAATTCCAGTCTCTTCTCTTTATTGAAGATCGAGACCCCATTTGTACTTCACCAGTCTTGTACCACATTTCTCTTTCTCCCCATTTTAGTACAAAAGGACATTCCTCATCTGCCAGAGATAATTCCTTTTAGGATATACACATTACGGAGGAGTTAAAGACAATGAATTTATCATTAACCTATCATTCAGTTTCAAGAACTAAGTCTTGCAATTTCAACAAAAGTCTCAATGAATACATGATTTCCCCAGAGTAAATGCTCCTACCCGCATTGCAGATTACAGCATGCTCATGACTCTTCGGTCCATGTGTCTTCCCATCTGTTCTCCACAGGTGGTCCACTCTACATGCTGAGAGTCCCCTCCTTTGTCACCTGACAGCTTCAGCATACAGGCCATCCATCTGTCATCACTCATTGCCACTAATTACCAGCCCATTTCCTTTTCCAGTGATGAATCTCTTTGATGACATCTTTATGCCATTTCTCACACATAATTTATCATTCATAATGTACTGTGGCCTATTTTCACCCATCATGTGGTGCTAAATAATAAATTTGAATGGCTCTCAGTTTTGATTCCTTGGAGATTATGATTTTCTTTAATATATAACTATATAACTAAAAGAATATTGTTGTAAAAGATAGAATTAGCCCATCATTAAATGCACTTTTTAAAAGACTATAAGGCACTTTAAAACAATTAGGCAAATCAAGGGAATGATCAGATTTCACAGACTATAAAACTAATCCAAAGATCTTATCTAAGAGTGAGCATAATGGTTCACACCTTTTCCATGTGATAATCCTCCAACTACTTGAGGACAGGTTATTATGGTCATCCTCCATCCTTTTAGCCATTCCTCTTTTGACACAAACTACTAGAGTTCTGGTTCCCTCACCATTCTGGTTTTCTCCTCTGGATATTCTCCAATTTAGCAATTGGAGATATAGAACCTAAGACTGAGGTTAATGGATGTACTGAGCTTGAGGGTCCCCACTGCAGTAGGAATAAAATAAATTGGGTATCTTCACTAAAGTCTGGAACCAATATGATGGGTCTCCTGGGAATGAAGGGCCACCAGACCATCTAAACAAGACATCAAAGCTACCATGCTAATTAATAGTGGGATAGGGCCCTTGAGAGGCTGCTGCCTCTATAACCTGAGTAAGATAGAAAGACCAAGTCTTCAGCAACAACAAAAAGATCTGAACGATCCTTTCAAGGAAACTGATCTATGAAAACACTAAGAAGAGTGAGTGAGCAGGTGAGCATAATCCAAGAAATACTCCTCTCCCTACCCTTCACACAAAAATGTAAAACATTAGTTTCTTGGATTGCTTTATGAGGTCATTAAAGTTTTGTAAGAAAATAAGAAATATTCAAAATCATGCATCTGCCCCAGACATCAAGAGCTATTTTTCAGGGGATAAGAATATCACTGCCATTTTCCAATTTGCCCCCCTGCTTAAATTCTCTGCTTATTGTGCCCCTGAGCTGACAAAAAGCCAGATCTCCAGTTTATCTCTCACCCACGTATCCATTACCTTGAGTTAACATTCACAATCTCTCTGCCGTAACGTGGCTCCAAATTTAGCAAAACTGAGACAAGATAAAATATCCAATCACCAGCAAGTGTCTCTGACTTTGGCTTTTTTGGATTATTGTTAATTGTTTTCCATAGAGGTAGAAGGTCAAGGAAAACTGTGTTCATTAAGTGACTAAATCTCATGTCTTCAATTCATTCTTTCCATATTTGACAACTTCTCTCTGCTACTTACCAATTATGTGATGGGCATAGCTTCTCTGCCAAATCCA
The DNA here is from genome assembly GCF_902635505.1 of Sarcophilus harrisii. Taxonomy (NCBI): domain Eukaryota; kingdom Metazoa; phylum Chordata; class Mammalia; order Dasyuromorphia; family Dasyuridae; genus Sarcophilus; species Sarcophilus harrisii. The sequence goes on along the minus strand of NC_045426.1, from coordinate 613,135,526 downwards.
CCTGGCTTTGCTAGAATGCAATCTAGCATTTTATGTCCTGGCTATATGAAAGTTAAGCCATTAACATTAGTAAATCTCCAAAACATTTTCTTCTAATAACCCTTGATTTATTGCTAAATCTATCTATATCCTTTTTGAAACTATACTACCAAAAATATGATACTAAAAGTACCACAGTGTACTGTGGTAAAAAAGAACACTAGATATAAAATCTGTACTTTGCCACTTCTGGAATCTTGCACAAATCAAATCATTGATGTCTGTCTCCTCTTCTATAGAATGGATTTTGTGATGAAGGCTCTTTAAACCTACTTCTCTGAAGGAATTTTGTAGAACTAACTCCCTTTAGAGAATGAATATAAAATTATCTATAAAGATGAGCTATAATTATTATTATCCTCAGCTTGTACCATCTCTCTTGTTTTTGGATCATATTTAAGTTTTCATTGGAATGAAGACTACCTACTTGCTCTACAACTTATACTCTTAGAGAATTACCTGAGATACTAGAAGATGTAAAATGATGTGGCTGGATTGTCACAGTATATGACGGCATCAGGACTTAAACTTTTCCTGGCTCCAAAGGTCAACTTTATCTCCTATGTCACCTGCCTCTGATGTCTGAGGCAGTGAGGTAGTACAGTGATGGGTAGAGCACCATATTTGGAATCAAAAAGACCTGCATTCACAAATGGTCGCAGACACTTATTAAACAAATCATTTAAACCCTCTTTTTGCCTCAATTTCCCTCAAATGTGATGAATAATAGTATCTCTCTCCCAGGATTATTGTGAGGTTCAGAGACTTAGTATTTGTAAAGCTCTTAGCACAATGCCTGACAAAGAGAAGGTGTTTGATAATGTCTTTTTCTTTCCTGTATTTTAGAGTAACAGATTTCATATATATTCCCCTTACTTTATAAAGTGGTATTTCTTTTCATACAAAGGATCTCAGATTTCCTTAGTATGGGGAACTCCTTTCTTAGTGGATACTCCCTCCACCATCATAAATCACAACCCTTTAAGACTGACCTTGGAGAATTGACTAAGGAACATAAAAGTAAAATTACTACCCAGGGTCATAGAACTAGATGTGTGAGAAGTAGGGATTTTAACATAGGACTGAGTTTGATATCCTATTCACTATGGCAGCATAACTGGGCTTTCTCCCTAGGCTGAAGAATTTTACCTGCATGCATAAGTAGAAAATCCATAAGAAAATCCATGGTGAAGAAAATGCTGAGACCAAGATGACTCTGGGTGAAAAGTTGGCACAAAAGCTTCAGAAGGAAAATAGACATAAGTGGTTCCAGGCACTTTGGGGGTGAGACACGGAAAAACTTTGGAGGATGTAGACATGTAAAAGAAGCTGATAGCTCAAAATGTCCTTCATTTTCAACTTGACTCCAACGGAGATATTAGGACCTTTCTCTTAATTGAACTGAGATTTTATTTCATTCACAGCAAAATTTTAATTCACTCTGGTGTGTTTTTTGGTAAAATCTAATCAAATGCCAATTTCAATTATTTGTGTTATTTGAATAAATGGGTTTATGCTGTATTAATGCTTCTGAGAGTCTTTTGCATCATCAGTTTGGTAGGAAGGAGTTAAGCTGATAATTGAAGGCTAAGAGTTGAAAAACAGAGAAGAAGCTTTTCTTCTGAACCTAATATACCTCTAAAACAGGATTATTTAAGGGGAGCAAATAGATATAATTCTAGTCTTATATCACTTCTGGAGATACAAGAAAGAAAGAGCAGACACTCAATATGGCTTTTTTCCTGTTCCTCTCTAAATGGAAAAAAGTTTTCCCTTAGAAAAAAGATAGTCAAAATAATTCCAAAAGATTAATGATGTAAAATCCAGAGAAAGATCGAGTCCAAATGCAGATCAAAAAGCATATTATTTTTATTTTTATTTTCATGGGTTTTTTTTTAGTTTTTTTCCTTTTGTTATATTTCTTCTTTCCAAACATTATTAATATGGAAATATGTTTTGCATTATTGCACATGTATAACCTGTGTATCAGTAAGGGAGGAAGAAAGAATATTTGGAACTCAAAATCTTATTTTAAAAAATGAATGTTGAAAATTAAGAAAAATAAATCATTTTTTAAAAAGAAAGAGGTTTTTCAGATTCTAAAGATACCTCCTTATGCCACCAAAAAGCCTTATTTGGACAACCTGTATAGACATACTTATCTGATACAGATATGCACATCTTATAAGAGAATGCCTCAATTTCCTATTTGGCCTAAAACTGTCTTTCCAAAGCTTTAGACAATGGCCCAGAAAGGATATGATGACTGTCTTTGTATATTCAAGTTATGTATTCTTTATGCTTTTCTCATTTTACAGTTACCTTCTTATCCTCATTCAGGAATTTTAAACACGAGAACAATAAAATAATTTCACTAAAATTTAATTCTGTAGATATTCCACTTTTGGTTCCTGTGATTTTTTTTTTTCTGTTTGTTTTTTGCTTGGGTATCTGAATAGAGAGAAAAGTCTTAATCTTTCTAGTTTGACTAAAAATAGTCAGGCCATCTCTGTGTATTGTGTCTGCTCAGCAAGTTACATAAAGGAACTGGAGGATTGTGAAAGGTGATCCTTATTCGAAATAGAGGCCAGATGTCCTTTTGTACTCTGTGGAGATTTGCAGAAGATGCAGAGGAGGCCTGAGTGCATAATGGGTCATCTTGGGAACTTCCTGCCTGGGCCCAGAGGTTGAAATATAGGAGAACACAGTTGACACGTGGTTTTTTTTTCACAATGCTTTACATTTGATCAATTCAAAAGTGTTTATTCAGTACTTAGGATGTGTCAGGAACTTTGCTAAGTGCTGAGAATACAGAGAAAAAGCAGGGAGAAAAAGGTATCTTCCCTCAGAGAGCTTACATTCTATTGATGAAGACCACATTTATATAAAGTTGCATAGAAGATACAAAGAGAGTAGACAGAAGATAAATGCAAAGAAAAAGTTCTAGCAGCGGGAGAAAGTCGGAAAAAAACTCCTGAAGAAGGCTTTACTTGATATGAGTCTCAAAGGACATGAGGAAGAGAGCATTCCAGGCAAAGAGACTAGGAGGAAACCCCTGCAAAGATACAGAGAATGGAGATAGAAAATAGTAAACACTAAAGTATAAAAGAATAAAGAATAAAAGTACATATAAAATGATGAAGTATAAAAATATTGGGAAAATAGGAAAGGCCCAGACTATAAAGAATTTAAAGTTCAAACATAAGTCTTTATATATGGAAGTAATGAGAATCTATAGGAGTTTGCAGAGTTTGCCTCAATTTTCCTCAGTTTCCCTCAATTGTCAAATACACTTAATAATAGCATCTCTCTCCAAGAGTCATATCAAAACAATATATGTGTAAAGCTCTTAACACAACACCTGATACATAGTATGTGCTTAATAAATGCCTCTATTCTAGGGGAATCACTTTGGCAGCATACTTATGAAAGATGGATTTCAATAGAGAGAGACTTGAAGCAGGGGAACCAATTATAAGAATATTGAAAAAATCCAGGCAAGAGATAATGAAGACCCAAATTAAGTGGTAGCTTAATAGAGAGAAAAGGATATATACAAGGAACAAATTGAAGGAAATTCCATTTACTTATCATTTCTTACTGTGCTATGATATTCTATTACATATTTTTTTTACTGGCTCTGTAATTGAAGAAATGTACCATAGTTTTTTCAATCATTACTCAATTGAAAGGTATACTTTCTTGATAGTTCTTTATTACCACAGTAAAAAAAAAAAGTGATACTATAAATATTTTTGGCATCTATTAGACCTTTGTTCTTTTCTTTGACCTTGTTAGAATGGGCAACTCATGATGGGATCACCAGGTCAAAGAGTATGAACACTTTAGTCATTTTTCTTGCATAATTCTAAATTGATATTCAGAAACTGTTGGACCAATTCACAGTTCTAACTAATAGAGTCTGAATGTGCCTGTCCTCTCCTTCAATAATGATCTTTTTTTTTCCCCATCTGTACCAGTTTTCAGGGTATGAAGTAAAAACAAAAACAAAAACAAAAACAAAAACAAAAAAAAACTAAGAACTATTTGAATTTGCATTTCTGTTTCTCTTCGTGATTCAGAGCAGATTTTCATGTAGTTATATATAATTGGAAATTCTTTTGAAAACTGTTTATATCCTTTAAGAAATCATCTCCTCAGGTATGACTTTATATATTCTCTATATATCTTAGATATCAGATTTTTATCAGTGATATTTGATGCGAATAAACATTTGCATCAACAGTTTTTCTTGCTAACTCATTGTTTTCAGGTTAAATTTTTTTCATTTTATGTCATCAAAATTGTCTAGTTTGTTCTTTATATTAGACCTCTCTTAATACAGCCTAATAATACCTAAGTTGGCATTAGCTTTTGGGGTTTCCATATCGCATGGTTGCAACTCACTGAAATCTCCAAATCTTTTTCAACAAAACTTTAAACAGCCATATCACTCCTATTATATACTTACAGAGTACAACTTTATGTTCATCTCCACTAGATTGTATCTTATTAAAATTTGGCCCAATGTTCTCATCTCTCATGATCTTTTTGGATCTTGACTCTTATCATCCATTGTGGGAGCTAGCCTTTCCAGCCTTAGGTCATCTGCAAATGTGACGAATATGTTACCTATGCCTTTATACTTGGATAAAGGCATAGGAGACATATAAAATGTGAAATAACATAACTCTGTCAAGTGCTTGTCTAAAAACTAGGCAAACTATATCTACAGGATTTCTCTTGTCTACCACTATTTTAAAAATGTGGTTCAGTTAGTTTTTTCTCCCCATTTCCCAAAAATTTCACTGCTGTTAGACCTTCTCTGGAACTCTCCAACATGTTTCCAAACTGAGTGCCTTGCCCATTAGATAATAAGCTCTTGGAGAACAAGGACTATCTTTTAAAAAAAAAATTATAACCCTAATGCTTAATACAGTGTCTGGCACATAGTAGGTACTTAACAATTGTTTATTGACTGACTGGCAGTCTAATAACACTTTCAAGAAAAGGAAATGAGATTATTGTCACATGACTGTTTTCTGGCTCTTTGTGATCACTGCTTCCTTTTCCAATTGTATTCTCTAACTATTCCCCAAATAATGGATTCTATTAAACGACTCTGGAGCATTTAAGAGAGGATTCATGCATCAAATAGAAAGCTGAAGAAAATCTCTTCATTCTATTCCAACTCTAGATTTCATGAATTTATGCTCTGAGTTCTACTTCTGACCCAATGAAAAGTCTACCCTGTAGAGTCTTATCCTCAATTGGTACACCAATGGAGGTACAAAAGCAAGTGAAAAGATAAAAGGCTAAAAAGTCCAAGTAAGCCAGAGATAGAATGAATGTGGATGACTCAGAAACTTTAGAAAAATCATAAAGCCCCACAGAGACTCAAAAGGGACTAATGAATATCTGAAAAGTCTTTCCCTCTACAATATCCATGTATAAATTCATCTTTGATGACCTCCGCGATTGAAGATCACACTACTTCTGAGGCATTCCATTACAGTTTTTTTCAATAATAAACTTTATTTGATTTTAATAACAATTCTTTATGAATCATGTTGGGAGAAAAGCATCAGGACAATAGGAAAAGACCAAGGAAGAGAAAAAAACATTCAATTTTCATAGTTCTTTTTCTGGATGCAGATGTTATTTTCTATTCAAAATTTGCTATGATCGTCTTGGATCACAGACCACTGAGAAGAACCCAGTCTTTCATAGCTGATCATCACACATTCTTGCTCTTACTGTGTACAGTGTATTCTTTGATTCTGCTTGTTTCATTCATCAGTTCATGTAAATCTTGTAAATCTTTATAATCATGTAAGTCTTAATAAAATCAGCATGTCCATCTTTATAGAACAATAAATATTCCATTACATTATTATACAACAACTTATTCAGCTATTCCCTCATTGATGGGCATATACTCATTTTCCAATTCTTTGTTACCACAAAAAAAAAGTTGCTGCAAACATTTTTGCACATATGGGTCCTTTTCCCTCCTTTATAATTTCCTTGAGATACAGACCTAATAATGGCACTGCTGGGTCAAAGGATATGCAATAGTTCTTTGGGCATCATTCCAAATTGCTCTGCAGAATGGTCGAATCATTTCAAAATTCCACCAACAATGCACTGGTGTCCCACTTTTCCCACATCCCTTCCAACATTTATCATTATTATTTCCTGTCATCTTAGTCAATCTGAGAGGTATGAGACGGTACCTCAGAGTTGTTTTAATTTGCATTTCTCTAATCAATAATGATTTAGAAAATGTTTTTCATATGACTATAGATGCTTTAATTTAATCATTGGAAAAGTGTTTGTTCATATCCTTTGATCCATTCTAATTTTGAACAACTTGAATTGTTAGAATCCTTATTTTTAATACCAAACCTAAATCTCCCTCTCTGAAAGCACAGCTCCTAGTTCTGTTTACTGGGACATTAAGAATAGTTCACATTTCAAGTCTCTTCTCTACATGGCAGGCCTTCAAATAACTGATGACTTGCTGTCTCATCCCTAATTCTTCTCTAAGCTACTCATTCTTTGTTCCTTTCTTTCCATTTTAAGATGTTATGAAGGCAAACTAGACCATCTTTTGCCTCAGTTCTTACTGTCTTGAACTATTAAATGGGTATTGCCTCAAACTGAGACTTGGGAACGATCTTATCTTTAAAAGGTCAAGGTCTCTCACTGCATCCAAAATCACAGCCAGTCATCTTTCCCTTGGATCCTGATGACTCTGGAGGAAAGAGTGAAGTTGATAATTTTGCACAGCTGTTTCATTTAAATCCAATTCACTTGCAAGCCAAGCTATCACTCTCCTGATGTTAATGGTCCTTTTCATCTTTTGATGAACAACATTAATGTGCTCCTTTTGGGGGAGGAAGAATGGAATAGTGGACAGAGGATTTAATTCATAATCAGAGGACTTGAGTATGAATTTGGGCTCTGTCACTATAATTTGTGTGAAGTTAGATAAGTCAATAATTCCCCTCTCTGAACCTCAATTTCTTTACTTATAAAATGAATGATTTGGACTAGAAGACCTCTAAGGTACCTTTCAGTTTTAAACTATGAATTAAGAAATGGGCAAAATTGTTCCTACATGAAGGTTTGGGGCAAAACATGAAATGAGAGAGAGAGAGAGAGAGAGAAAGAGAGAGAGAGAGAAAGAGAGAGAGAGAGTGATTGGGGGGTGAGAAATAGGAGGGGAAGGGGATGGGGAGGGGAAGGGAGAGAGGGAGGAAGAAAGAAAAGAAGGGAGGGGTAAGGGACAATGAAAGAGAGAAGGAGGGGGAGGGAGGCATGGATGGGGGGAAAGGATAGGGAGAAGGAGGAGAAGAGGGAGAGTGAAAGGGAGAGGGGGAGAGGGAGAGAAACTTTCCAGGAAGGAGGGTGAAAGCTAATAGGCTAGGGAATCTCCTTGCCACCAAGAGCAGCCATGCCCTTCCAAGATTTTTCTTTAAACTCAAAGCCTAGTAAACTAAACAACTCTTCTGAGATGAGCTGTTGGTTTCCCCGATTGCCACACAGAGGAGACAGATAAGAAACAGAAGTAGCAATGTTATTTTTGAGGAACCACTCAGAAAATATACTTTAATACATCTCCTGCTTTCTCCTGACACTCCCAGTGAGTCTATGAATATTCAAAGAAGTTTAGGATAACCTCACTTAAAGTGAGGTTCAAATCAAACTTGATTATGAACATCTGGATTTACAGAGGAGAGGGATTTAGGTTTGGATATTGCTTGGCAATTTTTAACTTTACAAAGGGATTCACAGAAGAAACCTTTTCAACAACTGACTCCCCTAATTTATGAATTTAATGTGGAATTTCATTTTCAAAACTGCAGTGACTACTTCAATGGGGGACTCCAGAGCATAAGGAGCAGCTGAAGCAGGAAGTAATTGATTGTACTAATATATCTTCCAGTCCTAGGGAGTGAGAAACTAGTTTGGTATAGGTATAGGTATAGGTAGTTTGTTATTAACCCATGTGAACAATCTGTATTTAATAGTGAGTGAGTGTGAAAAGGTTACTTGATAAGGGTCAACAGAGTGTTAGAGGGCAAAGTAGCAGGACCTAGGACATACATGAATCACACTATCCTTAGTGTTTGACCCTGGGTTTTTTCATAGCCTGTCATCTATGCAGTGAGATAGATGGGATATTTACAGATCCATGACTAGTATTGAGCTAATACACATATCAAGCATGTATTATTGGGGAAGTAGTGATAAGGAGAGTTATTGTCATATCCAACTTAGCACTGTCCAACTGAAGCTTGCACCCAGTTTCTTTTCCCTAAACAAGAGTGATTTAGGGCTTCTAATAAAACATGACGTCAATTATTCAGGAACACATTTACAGTATGTGGATATGAGGTATAATAGAATATAAGGTATATAGATATATAATAGTGAAGGAATGGGTAGAAAGAAAATGGGGAAATAGGTTGGAAGAGATATTGAAAACTAATCAAAAGATATGAGTCTGTCCAGCACTCTTTCTTACCATGGATAATTCAAGATGACAAGATTTATAGAGATCATCAATTATCTTATATTTTTATTATTATTATTATAGCTTTTTATTTACAAAACATATACATGGGTAATTTTTCAACACTGACTCTTGCAAAACTTTCTATTCCAATTTTTCCCTGCCTTCCTCCCTCCCTCTCCCCTAGATAGCAGGTAATCCAATACATGTTAAATATGTTAAAGTATATGTTAAATCCAATTTATATATACATATTTATACAGTTATTTTGCTTCACAAGACAAATGGAATCTAGAAAGAAAAACACCTGAGAAGGAAAACAAAAATGTAAGCAGACAATAACAGAAAGAGTGAAAATGCTATGTTATGGTTCACACTCAGTTCCCATAGTCCTCTCTCTGAGTGTAGCTGACTCTCTTCATTACTGAACAATTAATTGGAACTGGCTTGAATCATCTCCATGTTGAAGAGAGCCATGTCCATCAGAATTGATCATCATATAATCTTGTTATTGCCATGTATAATGATCTCATTGTTCTGCTCATTTCATTCAGCATCAGTTCATAAGTCTCTCCAGGTCTTTCTGAAATCCTCCTGTTGGTCATTTCTTACAGAATAATAATATTCCATGATATTCATCCGCAATATATTTAGCCATTCTCCAATTGATGGGCATCACTTGGTTTCCAGTTTCTGGCCACTACAAAGAGGGCTGCCACAAACATTCTTGCACATACAGGTCCCTTTCCCTCCTTTAAGATCTCTTTGGGATATAAGCCCAGTAGAAACACTGCTGGATCAAAGGACGCACAGTTTGATAACTTTTTGAGCATAGTTCCAAATTGCTCTCCAGAATGGTTGGATGTGTTCACAGTTCCACCATCTGTGACCATCAGTGACCAAGTTTTCCCACATCCCCTCCAACATTCATCATTATCTTTTCCTGTCATTTTAGCCAATCTGAGAGATGTGTAGTGTTATCTTAGAGTTGTCTTACTGTGCATTTCTCTGATCAATAGTGATTTGGAGCACCTTTTCATGTGGCTACCAATAGGTTCAATTTCTTCATCTGAAAATTGTCTGTTCAAATCCTTTGACCATTTATCAAATGAAGAATGGCTTGCTTTCTTATGAATTTCAATCAATTCTCTATATATTTTGGAAATTAGGCCTTTGTCAGAATCTTTGTAAAAATATTTTTCCATTTTATTGCTTCCCTTCTAATCTTGTTTGCATTAGTTTTGTTTGTATAAAAACTTTTTTTTCACTTAATATAATCAAAATTATCTATTTTGTGGTCACTAATGATCTCTAGTTCTTCTTTGGTCACAAATTCCTTCCTCTTCCACAGGTTTGAGAGATAAACTATCCTATGTTTTTCTAATTTAATTATAATATCAGTCTTTATATCTGGACCATCAACCCATTTTGACCTTATCTTGGTATGCGGTGTTAAGTATGAGTCAATGCCTAGTTTCTGCCATACTAGTTTCCAATTTTCCCAGTAGTTTTTGTCAAGAAGTGAATTCTTATCCCAAAAGCTGGGGTCTTTGGGTTTGTCAAACACTAGATTGCTCTAGTCATTAACTATTTTGTCCTGTGAACCTAACCTATTCCTCTCTTTAACTAGTCTATTTCTTAGCCAATACCAAATGGTTGGTGACCACTGCTTTATAATATAGTTTTAGATCTGGTACAGCTAGGCCACCTTAATTTGATTTTTTTTCAGAGATCATCAATTATCAAAGAAACATCAACATCACAATATTATTTTTGTTCAACCTTAATATGAAAACACTACCACTGAATTAATTTGAATTATCAGAACAAGAACATCATGGCCATCCTCCTCTAATATGAATAAGAGTGCTGGGCCTGTAACAAAAAGACCTGAGTTCAAATCCAGTCTCAGACTCTTACTAGCAATCTGACCACAGACAAGTCACTTCACATGTGTCTGGTTCAATTCCCCTGACTGAAGAATAGAGATTATAGCACCTGTTTCCCATGGTTGTTGTAAAGATCAGATGAGATTATATTTGCAAAGGGCTTAGCATACAGTAGACACTTTATAAATATCAATTATTAATAGCATTTTGATCAAAACCAAAAGAAATAATGAGTTATGGGAAGAATATTGAAATTAGAAAAAAAATTATGAATCTAAATCCTGGAATTCTGTTAGAAGTCACTTCCCATGCCTGAATCTTAGTTTCTTCAACTATAAAATGAGGATATTAAAACTTGCAATAAAAACAGGGCTATTGTGAGAATCAAATAAAATGAGCATTTCATAAATCTTCAAAGTGTTATGAAAATGTAAACTATTAATATTACTCAACTCTAATTTGACATCACCTAGAATTAATACTTTTTGAGCAAAGACACAATCTATCCTGAATTAGACCTGCCTGCTCCTCTCTCCTAGAAAAATAATAATCATTTTCAGATCATGTGAGCAACAAGAGGGAGAATTAAGATATTTTTTCTGATCTCTACAACCTCTCAAACCTCTCCAAAACAGGATTTATGTGTTAAAGATAAAGCTGTCTCTATAGCTTAGGGCATTTAGAATCTAAAGTAAGATTTCTTTTTAAAATACCACCAAACTAACACTCACCAAACTTGAGTCCACTTAGCCCCCTTCCCCTATCTTATATACTTCTAGAAACAGTCTTCACTAGTACACCTCCTAATATCTATAACAAAACCCAACCACACTTCCCCATCATCCCTCAAATGTTGTAGGGATCTTAGCTTCAAGCTACAAAAGTTTGCAAGGCAGCAAAAGACAGACAACATGGCAAATGGCAGATCTTCAGGGGCAAAAGCCTGCTGGGAGCCACAATCCTGTAGCACTAGCATTGCAAAGTTCTGAACTGATGTTGCCAGTAAATATAACTCTATAGCACAAATTCAACATTTCTCTGAACCGTTGATCCTGGGCCAGAAAACTGGGAAATAGAAAGATCAGAATAGAATGCCATGGCAGTGAGAGGGAAAATACAATCCTCCACCAAGCCTGAGGGAAAGAGTGCCGAATGTAGTTCTGATCATCCAAAAGTTACTTGGGACAGAAGCTTAGACTGGTGAACTATGAATTGCCTAGTGTGGGAGGAGACTGAGATGCTTTGAAAGCCAGATCCCAAGAAAACCACCATTAGAAGGGACAGGGTTAGAAAATTAATAGGGAGAAATTGAGGCAGATAGAAATTCCAATGACCAAAGATCTCAAAAAGAAGAAAACTGAAAAAACTTGAACATAGATAGACCACTGGGGAAAACATTAATAACTGAAAGAAATATGCTTCTAGATATAGCAAATGAGTTCAGGCATCTATTAATAAGTACAGTAAAATAAAGGAAAATGATACAATTCTTGATGAGAAAGAGGACTTTGTGGGATGTGAGGAGAACATGGAACCACAAAATGCTGTTCCTGGTTGGTTCAAAAATGAAATGAGAATTGTGAAAGATGAATTTATGGTTTTCACAGTAAATATCATAGACAAAATAGAAACTGGAATCTGCCATAGCAAGTAACAATAGAAACAAAAAGAGAGGATAATAGATTGAAAATTAAAACATATAGAAATGAAAGACAATGAGGCAGTGGATGAAGCATCAGTTCTGGAGTCAGCAGGGATTGAGTTCAACATCAGTTTAAGATATTTGATACGTACTGTATGATCCTGTCGTTTAATCCCAATTGCCTCATAGGTATGTGTGTATATGTGTGTGTATGTATACATATAAATATATGAAAATGAAATGCCAATCAAAAGAATTCACAAATCATTTCAAGGAAAACAAAACCCAAGGCTACAAATTCCAAAACACATAATGATTAGATTTAATAATTCAAATTAGAAACAAGAAGTTCTACAAGAGATAGAAGAAAAACATTCAAATCCAAAGGAAAAGAAATTCAGATAATACAAGACTATTATGAATCACCTGAAAATATAGGAAGGAATGGAAAGTGTTTCAAAGAGCAATGAAATAGAAGATACAGATCAGAGTGATCTATCCTGCAAATCTGAGTTTAACTATAAATGAAAAAAAAAATGTAGATAATAATAAAGAGGTATTTGAAAATATTTTAGAAAGAAAAGCAAAATTGAAAAGATTATTTGATTCTCAAATAGCCCAAATAACAGAAATATAGGAGTGAATAAAATACAGCAGTAAAGGACAGAATAGTGACAATAGAAAGTCTAGTAAGAGACACAAGGAAATGTGGTGAAGGTAGAAATCTGGTAGAGGTAACAGTATGAGTGCATTATGGCCAGAACTTAGTGACAACCTACCTACAAGTGAATTTGTGGAACTATATTACAACATGGGAGAGTATAGGAAAGGTAGTGAGGACAGGATGTAATGTGTCATGCTCAAATCAAGGACTAGCAATAATGGGACTATGAAGAACTTTCAGAGCAATCAATGATGATTGTAAAGGGGAGAGTGGAAGCCTTCTTGCTTTGGTGGTGGGAAAGAATAAAAAGAAATGGTCTGAAGAGGCATTTCGGGACTGGGTATCCCTGGACTATGGCCTGGAGAATTTGGTGCTTGAAAGTCTATTTATTCTACATTGGTATTTGGAGCTGAAACTCCTGGGATTGACTGACACCTAGGAGAGCTGGATAGCATGAATCCTGGAAAGAGATTTTGAGACAAATGGGCAAAAAAGATAACTAGAAGAGTATATAGTTCAGACGTGGGGTGCATAATTAGAGATACGGTGGGAAAAGGGCCCTACCATGGGACAGTGTCCCCTCTGACCCCTACAAATATTAGCATTGTTTTGGGAGTGAGGCACTATGAAAAGGAGGAATCAATTGGGCGAGTCCTACAAGGCCATGGCAGAAACTACCTAGAGGGAAGAAGCTAGAATGGATACTTTGAAAGTTATGATTGCACAAGGAATACATAGAAACAAGAGAGACCAGATAATTATAGGGGTCATGAATCAGAGAGTGAGAATCTAGAGTAAATGGAAAAGATGGATAGTAAAGAGAGTGAGAGCATTCATTTTGGAAAAGGTCACAAAAATGACATTTTTAAAGCTAACAAACTGGACAAATTGAAGAAGAGAAGAAGGGGGTAATCTATTTAAGAGGAACAAAGTGGGGAAGAATTCTACAAACAGATAAAAGCAGGAGAGAAAAAGGAACTATTAAGCAAAACCCCAAGGGGAAAGGGGAAGATTGCAATCTTTTGTCTTCAAAGAAGATTTAACCAGTCTTATGGTCACACCCTCGTGTTCTATTCCTCTGTGCTTTATATAAGAGTACCCGTAGCATCACAGAATCTCAGAGGTAAATGAGACCTGATCTGAGAGTCTGCTTTCTTGTCCTGTTTTCTCTATAAAATTTTTGCTGTTGTTTAGTCATTTTTCACTCATGTCTGACTCTCTAGAACCCCATTTACAGTTATCTTGGCAAAGATTCTGGAGTAGTTTGCCATTTCCTTCTTCAGCTCATTTTACAGATGAGGAAACTGAGGCAAACAGGGTTGTTACTTGCCCAGGGTCAAACAACTACTAAGTATCTGAGGCCAGATTTGAACTCTAAGCTTGTCACTCTATCTGTTGTATCACCTAGTTGCATCTATATAAAAAAGAAATCATAATCGTATTTCCTTCAACTTCACACACATAATTTCCCCACACATACCTTATTTTGAGGAAAGCATTTTGCACACACTGAAGCCTATAGAAATATGGCTGATTACTATTAAAATATCCTTCTGGTGATCAAAAGTACAAAGCTTCAGCCAGACAGACACTATTTGAATCCTTTCTAGTCCTTGCCCTATTAGGTATCTTTAAAAATGTGACAGTAACCATGCTTTTGATTCTGACTTGGGGTCTGTGCCCTAGAGAAGGTACTGACTGAGTGCATTGTTTCTGCTCATTGGTTGGGAGCCGGGTAGGATGCACTAGCTTTACCCACTTGGCAAAGGTGGGTAGCCTTTTTCCTAACTACTTCATCATAGCAAGCCACTGGAAGATACAAATATTCTTTCCAGTAAGGTTTTGAAAAGGGCAAAAAGTGGAGGTGTAGATTGCAAAAATATGACTATGGGAGAAGGTAATCCCTTCCCTCTGGGCGAAATGAAGAAAATTGAAATTAAGTTTACCAGAGACTAGGGCAAAGTAAAACTTCTAGTTGTCAATATTTGGAAATCATACATAGTCAGAAAAGCAGGGAAATTTACCAATGTTCACACAGCTAATATGTATCAGGGGCAGGACCTGAACCCAATCCTTCCTAACAACATGTTCTCCATCCACCACATCTCACTGCCTCTTTAGAGCCCTTATATTTGTAAATAATAATGATAAAAAAAACTATATAAAATTTAAAAGCTTGCAAAGCACTTACCTAACCAGTGACCTTGGAGCTATGTCGGAGTTATTCTCACAATTTTACAAAGATCAAGCCATTTGTCCAAAGCCAAAGTATAATAGGATTTAAAATTAGAAGAGATCTTACAGATCATATAATCCAAATACCTCATTCTTCAAATGAGGACACTGAGACCTAGAAAAGAGGTTTACCAGAAGTTCCAGAAGCAAGAAGTCTCAGAGCTGGGATTTGAACTAAGGTTTTCTTAGTCAAAATCCAAATGCCTTTCCCCACACACACACACACATACATATTGCCATGCTGTCTCTCAATTATCTAATTTTATAACCAGTTAGTTCAGTCCAAATGGTCCCAGAGGTATAGCATATAGATCATGTCATACTAGATGGTCTAGTCTTCAATTATTGCAAGGATTATCATGCAAAGTTTGATCACCAGTTGCCTTCCATATGTATCAAGGAGCCCTGCTGTTCTTATAGGATTTTCAGCTTTGCAAAACATTTTTCTCACAACAGTCCTTTGAAACAGACACCACAAGAATTATTTATTATTTCCCTCTTAGAGTAAGAATAGGAAATGAATCTGAGCTTTCATTGGTATAAAGAGCAACACTTTCTTGGCAACTGACAATATTTCAGAGCTTGCTCCAATAAGTTAAGGAATTTTTTTTTTTGGATCACAAACACAACTTGAATCTGTATCTTCCTGGAGTTAAGCCAGCCCTTCATCCACTAAGCCATTTTCCAGATGAGAAAACTGAGGCTAAGAAAAGTAAAAATAACTTGTTTATGATTGTGATCATACAGGTAAGGTTAGAGCACAAAGCAGAGCACAAAGTTTCTGGCACCAAGTCAAATACTCTTTATATGTTGCCCACCATCGCAGTCAGAATAGACAACTTCAAGACTTGCAGAGCACTTGATGTATACTATCTGATTTGATCTTCACAATACAGTTATTCCCTTCTACAATGTGAATCCCCATCACTGTTTGAATATATCACAGGTTAGCATAAGAAATCAGATAGGATTTGAGGGGGATTTTGAGAAAGCCACAGATAACACATAAAAGTCAGCAGATGATACATCTAGTTTGAGATATAAGTTTAGAAAATCAGAAATGCATAAAATATGTATATAGAATTATATAATGTTGACATATTTTATCTTTTAATGCCTTGGTAACTCAGACTTCTCTGGCTTAAAGGGAGAGCCAAAAAAATTTACACAGATTTTCCAGGTCTCAAGAGCCTTGTGTCCTTAACCTCTGTGATGGAACAGATAACTATTTCTGTGAGATAATGGCTGTTATCATGATTTTATAGATAAAAAAACTAAGGCTAAGAAAGGTTATGGCTTGGAGCACCTAGATGGCTCAGAGCAGCAGCCCTGAAATCAGGAAGACCTGAATTCAAATCCAACTTCAGACACTTAACACTTCCTAGCTATATGACCTCAGGCAAGTCACCTAACCCCAATTGCCTCCCCCCACCCCCCCCAAAAAAAGAAAAAAGATTATGGCTCATGCAGAATCACAAATCTACTCAGAGGTTTAGGTGAGATTCAGACTCAGATCTTCTTGACTCCAGGGCTGGTACTCTATCCCCTGTAACACCTACTGCTCAAGAATAAGAAGAAATGACAAACAATCAAAAGGAAGAGCATCATCATCCATCCATGTAAAATAGTATATGTTTACTCTGCCTAGAAGGAACTAAAGAGACTAATTTCAAAAGCTTCTAAGTCCCTCTTGGTCCCATGTTTCTATGATCCCATATCAATTGCTAAATGTCATCCATGACAATGGGAGCCCATTTATCAACATGGCTCCAAATCTATTTTGTTAGTACTGGTAGTTTACACTCATTTAACTGAGGCATTTGGGGGGCTGGGATTGGGGTAAGAAGAGGAAGCAGAATTCTAAGTTTCACCCTCGTGCTTTACATAACCCAATGGCAAACCATTGAAAAATGAACCCCCTTAGAACATTGCATTGATGGTGCAATGTTCATTTGCTTCCCTAACCTTCAACTTCTGCTAGGAAGCATTTTTATAGCCAGTTTAGTTTTTGTCTGTTTTGGGGTTTTTTTTTTGTTTTGTTTTGGTTTTTTTGCCTCCTCTGGCTAGTTCCTCATTATTAATTCTTCTTATTCAGCCCTCTGGGATTTAGGCTTCTTGGTATAAGATACAGAGTGACAATTTTTTTTCCCTTTCTATTCCCTTTTCCATTGAAAGTGTAAACAGTACCTCCAAATGTTTAGTCAAGATCTCTCCAGTTAGTAGAAAAAAATTATTAATCTAGGTTAAGGTCGTTGCCTCCAAAGACTGACTGTAACAATGACAATCTACCTCAATCCCATGGTGCAATAGTCTGCACAAGACTGGAACTCTTTCCTCCCCATGCAATATTTGTTATCAGCCAGGTCCCTGCCTGTATCATGCGTTATGAAGCAACCTGATAAAAATCATCCATATGGTTTGCTAAGAAAAGTATCGTAACAAGATGGGGAAATTTAAGGTGACATTTTTGAGTTGGCAACATCATTGAATGTCTCCTCAGTTCACTTCCATTTAACTATTGTCCTTTAAGAGTCTTGCCTTCTGCAGAAGGCCTTTTATAGTCTTCCCAGGTTGATGAGATAGCCAAAAAAGTTAATGCAATATGGGGTAGCATTAAGAGAAATCCACCCTTCAGGGAACAGGGAGGTGATAGTTTAACTGTTCCGTCCTCATCAGACTTCATTTATCTAAAGTATGATGTTCAGTTCTGAGTCCCACCATTTAAGAAAATCATCGATTAGCTGGAAATCATTCAGAGAAGGGCAACCAGGATTTGAAACATGAAAACCCCCAGAAATCAGCACCAGACTACCAACACTGTTGGGAAGCCACTGAATTTCACTCAATCTAGATCAGGCATTCCTGGCTTAGAATCTATAAACTTATTTTGTTTTCTTTTTAATGCTTTACTTGTATGTCAATATAATTGGTTTTCATTATAATCCCAAATGTTTTATTCTATAGATTTAAAAATATTATTCTGAGAAGAGGATTTATTCATAGAATACAGCAATTTATGGGGTTCCCAGCGCAAAAAAAGGTTAGGCTTCTTTAATGTAGATCAGCTAATTGATTCAAAACAAAATTTTAAATGTCTACTCACTGAGACAAGAGTACATGCTTATAATCAGTGTTGTTGAGATATTTCAGTCATGTCCAACTCTTCATGATCCCATTTTGGGGGTTTCTTGGCAAAGAAAGGGTGATTTATCATTTCTTTCTCCAGTTCATTTTCTAGATAAGGAATTGAGGCAAACAAGGTGAAGTGACTTAATCAGGATTACATAGCTAGTAAGTGTCTGAAGCCAGATTTGAACTCAGGAAGATGAATCTTCCAAACCTAGTGCCACCTGGCTTAAAATCAGCATTAAACATGATTACAGGAAAATGAAGAAAAGACAAGGACAAGTACAAAAAATGGGGTTTTTTGTTGAAAACATATACAAATCGATTAAGGCAAGATTTCTAGTGCCATTAGTCTTAAGATTATAACGCTAAAGGTGGCATCTCCATGGAGAAGTGACTGAAACCAAATGTGACAGGATGTGAAACATGTACAAAAAGTTCCAAATGATATGTCTCCCCCTGGGAAAGCTGAAAGACATGATGAAAAAAAATGGAAATGTCTTGGAGAGACTATGGAGAATAGAGTTATATTTTCTAACTGGCTCCAATCTGCTCACCATATGGTTAGATAAGCCTTTTTTGATAAGCTATGTAACCAAAACCAGGAATGCCTTCAAAAAGTTTTAAATCATCCTTGGCTTACTATCATTTGCCACTTTTTCTCCAGCTTTACTTTTGGTGGATCTTTTGGACTTCATTAATGCTATACAGTGAAAGATCATGTTATAATCAATCAATAGATACTAAGGTTCTATAAGGGAAGAGGCCTGAAATTCTTCCCAATGAAGCCACTAAATTCCCTTATGAATAAAGGTCTAACTTCTGTTCCAGTCTTGATTTTTTTTCCTTTCCATTTTAGATAAAGAGAGAGACATCCCCAGGTTCCATCATCTGGATTTTGCAGCCAGCTCAGCATCAATGCCCAAAGGAGCAAGGAGTGACCCTCAGAAGAATCTAAAACCCCAGATATTATCATTCAAAATGTTGCCTGGTTATCATCAAGCAAATGATATTTTAAACCCAAGTAAGACTTCATATTTATACCTATACATCTTTTTATACATTTTTAAAATTAAATTACCCCTATCATTTTTGCCTATAAAGGTAATTTTTTGGTCTTAGATTTGGGATATAATATATTAGTTATCCCTATCTCCACATCCCCTATTATTCATCTACAAATTAGCTAAGCATGGCATATAGTGCTTTCTGATAATAAAAGGTTAAAATGGACAAGAAGGAAAAAATCAAAGTGGGGGAAGGGTAGTGTAGCAGATGGGCCTCTATGGTTAAAGAACAGTTTTATTAGTTTACTTGTTATCACGTAAGAATGCTGAGACTCATTATTTTTCATAAGGATTTTATCTACAGGAATACAAGGAAAGATAGGAAGGAAGAGACTGACCCAAGAGGGGGCCCCAGGAGGCCACAAGAATGCCAAAATATTAGGTACCAGGTCAGCATAACCCAGCAAAGAGCTGAAGAAATTTGTAAGAGTGTTATCAGGATGAGAGAGGCGTCTGTTACCCCAAGTTTGGACTGAGCATGTGCAAGACTTTGCCAATAAATGCCAGTGGTAGTAATATGTTGGTAAATAGCTTAAGTCCCATTTGTGGAGATGAGAAGGGGAAATAGTGCCTCAAATAGATGGAAGGAAGGAGGGATGTGCCTTGGGGAAGGGGGAAAGTATATGTGACATCCTATAGCCTCCCACAGCTGCTAACCAGAAGTATGAAATTCTACAAGAAATTTAAATAAATCTAAGTTTCCCCTTATATATCCATTGGAAATTAAGGCAGATGGAGGTCCAGAAACAACAGCCTAAATGCATGCCATTTGTGAAAATTAATGTAGATAAGAACAAGGAGAAATCCCTGAACCAAGCTACTAAATACCTCCCTCCAAATTAATTACTACTCTTTTTTCTTTTTCTTTTACATTTTTAAATTGTATTTAATTTTGAGTTCCAAATTCCCTCCTGCCCTCCTGCCTCTTCTCCACTCATTACAAAGGCAAGCAATACATCAATTATATATGTAAAGTCATGCAAGATAAATTTCCACATCTCTTTGCATTGCAAAATGAAAAGCAAGAAACATAAAGTGAAAATGATATGCTTCAATCTGTACTCAGAGTTCCTTTGATCTCCTTCTGGAAGCAGACAGCATTCTTTTTATCATGGATGCTTTGGAATTTCATTGATAACTCTCTGAATCCAATCATTCAGTCTGCCCAATAAAACTACCTAATTATGCTATCATCCAATCCACACAATTCCATCATTCTATAAGGATAACATGGAAGAATTTTCTAAAACATGTCCTGAAAGCTAAATTTTCTGTGTTTATAATATTCTATATTCATAGTATTCAATGTATAACAGTGACTACCCCACTCCCACTATGTGAAGGCCAATTATATTACATTTCATCCCTCCTACAGGGTTCTCTGGTACCCTTTAAGAGATATGGGGGTATCTAGTCTCTCTGCCATTAGTTTAAGATCTTCTTGATTACGTTCTCCAAATTTTGGGGGACCTCTAAAAAGTAGATTAATTTAAACACTTAACTGTCAGAGTAGCTTTTACAAAGATTTACTTCAAAAGTATGGCCAGAAAAATTATACAAACACTGCTTCAACACCTGGGATGACATAACCCCCTCCTTCTGCTACCTAGATCTCTGCTAAGGGGAAAAGAATTAGGTTCACAGCTTAATTCTGTTCCTATATAATATAGTTCCACCAGTTTCCAAATCCAAAGCCCTACTGGGTTCAAACCCTGGCACTTGTGATCCTTAGACCTTTTCTGTTGGGCAGCCAGTAAAATCCCACCTAGAGATCTGCCTCCAAGCCTGCCTAAGGCTCTCAGGTCTAGAAACTCCACTGTCTGTGCTTAAAAGAACAAACAAAACCCCAAACCCATTTTGGAGACCACAGGGACTAAAAAGTGGAGGGAGAAGAGATAATCTCCCCCTCACCCAGCTTAGTTCAAGGAGCCCATGCAATGAGCAAATAGGAGCTTCACCTCTTAGATGAAGTAAAGAGAGACTGTTCCTCTCTGGTAGTTTAATTTAAAGGCAATGTGTTTTGTCTATGCAGCCAATGAAAAGAAGCTAATACCATTCACAAGAAAGCTTCTCCCAAAGTAGGTCCCTGGCATCTTCCCTATGAGTGCCTTTATCTCAGACGATCTTAGAATGTGCAAAGCTGGTTTACATATGTTTATAGCAGTTCAGTAACTCTGTCAATAAAGGAAATGAGGTTAGTCTGTCATGATCTGCTCTTGATGTAGCCCTACTGAGTATTCACCTTTCTGAATGCTCACAAATTCTCCTTTAAAATCATGATTTAGAATTTTTCCAGGTATTAAAATAAAATGAAGCAGGCTATAGAGAATGTTTTACTCTCTTCTCTATTTTGAATTATCAGAACTCTTGTCCTTTTTCCAATTCTATGGCACTTTCATTTTCCATATCTTTTCAAAGAATACTGAGAGCGACTCAGCACAATTACATCGGCCAAGTGTTTCAGCACTTTATGAGAATTTGCATTGTAACAAAGGTCAAGTATTAAACTAAGAAAAAGAACTTACATTTATATGATGCTTTAAGATTCGCTACATACAAAAGTTCCCTGACAAAGTATACCAGAACCAGCCCAAACTAATTTGCAAAGACAGATTATTAGTTTTCAGTTAATGTCAGTCTGAGCATTTATATCTCAGAAATTGTCAAATCAAGGCTCAATTTATTGTTTTGTTGAATTATAGACTAAAGAAAGAGATAGATGAGATGTCAATATTGTGTATCAAACAAAATGATATGAATTTTTTCTGAGTGCTTTTTGTTGAAGATTTACCAGCATACCACTGCTTGTGTGGATAATTAGGCTAGATTTGTTTGAATGATTATGGATATCATTTAAGAGGTCTTGCAGTGTTCTAAGACTTGATGCAATGAGTAACTATATCTGTAAATAAGTACAGCTGCAAAGATACTATCCTTAATGATGGCAAATAACTTTATTAAGTATGTTTCCTTATTTTACATTTTGATTGATACTATAATCTTAGTAATAGATGGAATCTGGTTTCTGAGAACCACCTTAGCTAAATACAGAGAGACTAGTCACCAGTAGGCTCACCATTTGGTGATAAAATATTTAACCATGGCAACCCATGAAACCAAAAATAATGTACTATGACCTTCAATCCCATATAGTGGATTTCAACCTTTGGAGGGAGTATTGGGAAAGAAGTAGACCAACTATAAAAAATTAACCATTCATCCTCTATATGCAAAATCCTTGTCCAAAGACCAATAAGTGTACAATACTATTAACTTTTTATTATGTCATGGACCATTTTAGCAATCTGATAAAGCCATTCTCAGGATAATGTTTTTAAATTCATGAAATCAAATGTGTGCTATTATAAAAGAAACCAAAAATAATTAATTTAAGATGTAATTTTTTCCCATGCAAGTTCCTGGATCTCCAGAAATCTATCCATGAACCCCTCAGTAATAGGTATTCCCTAAGTTAAAAACCCATGTAATAGAGGAACTAAATCACAATAAGGACATTCTTGCTGAAAATGAAACCAGAAGACAAAGGAAGTTGCCACTACATGGAAGGATGACTCATAATCTTCATTTGAGAAGCAAATAGATTTGACAGAGTTGGTTTTATAGTGAGTACAAAGACAATTAGAAATATAATCTCATGGGTCATTTGGTCATGTCCTTTTGTAAGTAACATTTTCAAAAAAGACTACCATGAAAAGATATGTGTTTTCAAAACCCACTGCAGAGGATAGAGAGATAGAGCAGTGTTTTCTACAAAGACATACATAAAAACCTCCAGATTAAATCAATATATACATTATTACTCAATTCCTGTGAAATAGGCAAGAATATTTAGAAAAAAATACATGTTGAAAAAAATGCATCTGTAATGAGGATTGAGAAAGGCCAATGGCTTATAGAACATAGAGAAGCCTTACACTATTTTATCATGAATATTTTCTTCAAGAAAAGAAATAATAAAGATACTGAAGATAATTAATTATATTTAATAGAAATTATCTTTATTGATGAGAGTCATTCTCCAATCAGCTGCCTGTGAACAGACAAAACAACAACTTTTTATAGAAAAGATCAGAATTCATAAACAGAAGAAAAACTCAAATAAAATAATATAGTATTCAATTAAACAATTTCAAAGTGACCTATTTAAACAATTTATTTATGAAAAAAGGAGATATGAATGGAAGAAAGGATAGCTACAAAAATTAGAGCAATTTCTTTCAGAAATGTAATTCATGAACATTGATCATTAACATATCAAAGTGACTAAATGAGCCTTAAAACCTTATAGTCAGCAAATGTCTCACCTACTGACCAAGCAAAGATATATGGCAGTCAAAGGCAACAATAGTTTGAAACATTTATTAAATACTGTGGATAAGGATAATGTAAGATTGTGAGTAACAGCATCTCATTAAACAGGAAGAAAAAGTGGTGGGTAAAATTACTTTAAAGAAAGCCTGTCCACAAAACCAATTGATTAAAAGTATTCTGAGAGTATTTAAAGATGAACCTAGTAAAAGGAACATGTAGAGGGACTGGACCTGTGATTTCAATGATATAGAGATCCCCCAGATGCTGAAATTCCTTCTATTAATTTAAGTTCCACCTTCTCTGTAAATTATGATCTTAGCTGCCAAGATCACAGATTGTGACTTGCCCATGATCTCAGAACTACTAATATGTGTTAGAAATCCAAGGTGAAAAAAGTAAGTCTTCCTGTCTATGAAGCTAGTGCTCTTTTTGCTATGTCATGCTTCCTCATAAACCTAGAAGTAAGATTTTTTTTAAAGATGGAAAAGATCTGTGGTTTTAAGGGATTTTTAAAAAATTTAATAACAAATTCATTCTATTGCCTTCTCAGCATTTAAAACTCTCTATAGGCTGTCCTAACTGTATTTACCAGGCTGACTATATCGTATTACCCCTTCCCACATTCTACAATCCAGACATATCAGCCTTTTTTTTTTTTGTTACTAACAACAATTTATTGACATACTATCATCTATCTTGATGCCTTTGCTTGCCTAAAATGCACTCATACATTCTGCCCCAAACCACCTTAAAACCCTTATTTCTTTTGTTATTCAACTCAGGAGCCACTTCTCACATAAGACCATTCCTTACTTCCCTCCTCAAATTACCTTGATTTGTTTGCTACATATTCTGTATATATCCATTTATATGCATGTTGTCTCCTCTACTAGAATATAAGCTCCTGGAGAGCAATTTGGGTTGTGCATCCCAAGGAAGGAACACAGTTACTGGCACATAGTAGGTACTTAATAAATGCTTGTTGATTAATTGATTGACTGATTCATAATCAAGGACATCAAAATCACTGAGCTTGTACTCTAATATGTCCTATATATGCTACATGATTTTTAAAAAAAATAGAAATTACACTAAGAGCAAAGAAACAAAAACAACTGAACTAGGTCAAATATATGCAGAGATATTACAAAATGCAATTAACACAAATTTGAAGACATTAGATATCTAGGTAAAATACATCTTAATGCCTATAGAGCTATGCACCATGCCAAGTACTGGGAATTTAAGGAAAGGAAAAAAAAAAAAAAACAAGGAAGCAAAATGGTCCCTGGGAAAAACAAAAACAAATAAACAAACAAAAAACCTCAATCAAATGTAGAAAGACCATATATAAAGATAAATTGGCTTCAGGGTGGAGCCATTCTCAGCCAGGTAAGATAAAAGGGTGTGAAGGTTAAATAGACCAGAGAATGAGATGGGAGGAAGGATCCATTCTCCAAGGCATGGGGGAGAAAGGGAGGGAAAGAAGGAGGGAAAAAGAGAAATACTATGCTTTTCTTTGCATCCTTGATACAAGATCAATTCTTTCTCTGGAGGCAAATAGTATGTTTGATCATGAGTCCTTTAGGATTATCTTGGATCATTGTATTGCTGAGAATAGCTGTCATTCACACTTTATCATGAAACAATATTGTTATTACTGTATACAGTGCTCTCCTGGGTCTGTTCACTTCATGTAAGTCTTCCCAGGTTTTTCTGAAAACATCCTGTTCATTATTTCTCACAGCACAATAGTATTCCATTACAACATACCACCCTTTTTTCAGCCATTCCCCAATTGAAGGCTGAAGTTCTTACAAAAGTACTAGGAAGTAAGTGCTATAATTATCCTTATTCTATAAATAAGGAAAACAGAAGTTAAGTGCCTTGCTCAGTATCACATAATTAGTACATGTTTGAGACTACAGATTTGAACTATAGTCTTTCTGATACTACATTCAATATTCTGTACACTGTCCCACCTAAGTAACTCTATAAATATACGGTCACTCTCCTTCATGCATTGGTGGGATAGTGTAAACCAAGATTAATGAGTATATTATGCAGTTTTGATCATCTTTGTATTTACCTTCTATTGAATTGATATTTATTTTTATCATTTAGTGTTTTATGTTTAAAAGTCAATGTTGTATTCTGGAGAGTGATTTGGAATTATGCTCAAAAAGTTTTCAAACTGTGTATACCCTTTGATCCGGCAGTGTTACTACTGGGCTTATATCCCAAAGAGATCTTAAAGAAGGGAAAGGGACCTGTATGTGCCAAAATGTTTGTGGCAGCCCTCTTTGTGGTGGCCAAAAACTGGAAACTGAATGGATGCTCATCAATTGGAGAATGGCTGAATGAATTGTGGTATATGAATGTTATGGAATATTATTGTTCTGTAAGAAATGACCAGCAGGATGATTTCAAAAAGGCCTAGAGAGACTTACACAAACTGATGCTGAGTGAAATGAGCAGGACCAGGAGATCATTATATATTTCAACAACAATACTATATGATGATCAGTTCTGATGGACTTGGCCATCTCCAGCAATGACATGAACCAAATCAGTTCCAGTTGTTCAATAATGAATAAAACCAGCTACACCCAGCAAAAGAACTCTGGGAAATGAGTGTGAACCACTACATAGAATTCCCAATCCCTCTATTTTTGTCCCCCTGCATTTTTTATTTCCTTCACAGGTTAATTGTACACTATTTCAAAGGCCGATTCTTTTTGTGCAGCAAAATAACTGTATGGACATGTATACATATATTGTATTTAACTTATACTTTAACATATTTAATATGTATTGGTCTACCTGCCATCTGGGGAAGGGGGGGAAGAAGGGGAAAAATTGTAATAAAAGGTTTTGCAATTATCAATGCTGAAAAATTACCCATTCATATATCTTGTAAATAAAAAGCTATAATCAAAAAAAGTCAATGGTGTCACCATTGACAAGTCAAGTGGCAAGTGACAAGTCATGTTTCCATACATACATACATATACACACATGCATACCAGGGTTCCCTCTCCCTGAACCCTAAAAAGTATTTTGCGTGGTATCCATCTAGTCATGATCATGGTCACTCCCTTACTAACATTAAAAAATAAACAAAACAAACCTACTATAATGATGATAGATAGAGACACATGCACCAGTACTATAAAAAGGGATTGGGTTCCATTTCAGGCACCTTATTCATGAAATACACTGAGTCACACCTAGAATCACATACACTTGTGTGTGTGAATACTATATATATATATATATATATATATATATATATATATATATATATAGTTATAGTTATAGTTATAGTTATATAGTTATATACACATATATACCGATTGATATATATTCTCTGTCTCTGTTTCTTCTCTTTTATCTTTGTCTCTCTGTCTCTGTTTCTCTGTTTCTGTCTATCTCTTTCTTTTGCCCTCTATTGTCTCTGTCTCTCTCCATCTCTGTCTTTATCTCTTTGTCTCTGTCTCTCTCTTTGTCTCTTAGATGATCTCTCTGTATGTGTGTCTCTGTCTCTGTATCTCTGTCTCTGTTTTCTTTCTGTCTCTGTGTGTCTTTCTCCGAATCTGTTTCTAGATTCTGTGTGTGTCTCTGTCTTTGTCACTGTTTCTCTTTTTGTCTTCCTGTCTCTGTCTGTCTTTCCCTCCCCCGCGTCTCTGTCTTCCCCCCCATCTCTGTCTCTGTCTCTGTCTCTCTCTGTCTCTCTCTCTCTCTCTCTCTCTGTCTCTCTCTGTCTCTCTGTCTCTCTCTGTCTCTCTCTCTCTCTCTCCCCTCCCCCCCGTCCCTTCTCTCCCTTTTTCCCAAAGTGGAACTACCTATTATGGCTTTTTAAATAGACTTCTGCCTGACACAGGAAAACTCTAGAAACCACAGCATCATTTTCAGTTCAGGTAAGTTGAGGTATCTGAAGATCCAGTCACTTTAATATGACAGTGAGTTTTTATTTGGTTTCTGATTTTAAAAATATCATCTTCCCTTACTAAATTCTTATATCATATATATTATATATAAAATAAATTCATATATATCAAATATAATTATTTCTGAAGCTGTCATCCATAGTTTTGAACCAAAGAGCTTCAATATCTATCGCTCGTCATCCTTGACTAAAAGAGCTTCATAGTGCATACCCTTTGATCCAGCAGTGTTACTACTGGGCTTATATCCCAAAGAGATCATAAAGAAGGGAAAGGGACCTGTATGTGCACGAATGTTTGTGGCAGCCCTTTTTGTAGTGGCTAGAAACTGGAAACTGAGTGGATGCCCATCAGTTGGAGAATGGCTGAATAAATTGTGGTATATGAATATTATGGAATATTATTGTTCTGTAAGAAATGACCAACAGGATGATTTCAGAAAGGCCTGGAGAGACTTACACGAACTGATGCTGAGTGAAACGAGCAGGACCAGGAGATCATTATATACTTCAACAACAATACTATATGATGACCAGTTCTGATGGACCTGGCCATCCTCAGCAATGAGATCAACCAAATCATTTCCAATGGAGCAGTAATGAACTGAACCAGCTACGCCCAGAGAAAGAACTCTGGGAGATGACTAAAAACCATTACATTGAATTCCCAATCCCTATATTTTTGCCCACTTGCATTTTTTATTTCCTTCACAAGCTAATTGTACAATATTTCAGAGTCTGATTCTTTTTGTACAGCAAAATAACAGTTTGGTCACGTATACTTATTGTGTATCTAATTTATATTTTAATATATTTAACATCTACTGGTCATCCTGCCATCTGGGGGAGGGCGTGGGGGGTAAGAGGTGAAAAATTGGAACAAGAGGTTTGGCAATTGTTAATGCTGTAAAGTTACTCATACATATAACCTGTAAATAAAAGGCTATTAAATAAAAAAAAAAGAAAAAGAAAAAAAAGAGCTTCATAAATAGTGTTCAAGAGGATCTATAAATTCATCCCATTATACCATTGGGAATTTAGGAAATTATCAAATATGAAAGATGGAAGAGATCTTAAGGCTCATGAAATCATAGTTTTAGAGCTGGAAGTCTAGTCCAATTCACTCATTTTGTAGAGAAATAGATAATTAAAAATCACTTTTTTCATAGTCTCGTACCCCAATTTATCTAGCTATTCCCCAATTTATGGGTATATGTTTTGTGTCTAATCTTTGCTATCACAAAAAGTACCACTATAAATATTTTAATATAAAAAGAGATTTTCTGCTCATCAATAATTTCCTTGGGGCATATCTCTGTCAAAGAATATAGATATTTTAGTAAATTAATTGGCATAATTCCAAAGTATTTTCAAAATGATTATGCTAATTCACAGCTCCACTAATAATGCACTAGTGTGTCTATCTTCGCACAACCCCTCAAACATTATTTCCATCTCTTGTCATCTGTGCCAGT
This sequence comes from Sarcophilus harrisii, assembly GCF_902635505.1. Classification (NCBI taxonomy): domain Eukaryota; kingdom Metazoa; phylum Chordata; class Mammalia; order Dasyuromorphia; family Dasyuridae; genus Sarcophilus; species Sarcophilus harrisii. The sequence continues at coordinate 613,106,590 of NC_045426.1, read as the reverse complement.
TTATAGAGTATAAGACAAAACCTCAGGTTTGTTTTGATTTGCACTTCTCTATTCATGATTTAGAGCATTCTTTATATTATTAATTTCTTAAAATAATTTTTCCTAACCTTATTGAACAATTTCTGTTTTCTCTTTCCTGTTTAGCATTTTATGTCTTGTATCTGAAAATTGAATTTTTTGTTTAGCTCTGATCTTTTGACTAGGAATATTTGAAAGTCCTCTATTAAGTTGACTATCAATTTTTTCCCTGAAGAATTTTGCTCCATTTTGCTGGGTAGTTCATTCTTGGTTGTAATCCAAGTTCCTTTGCCTTGTATAATATTATATCTCAAGCTATCCAATCTTAATGTAGAAGTTGCTAAGTACTATGTAATTCTGACTCTAGCTCCTCACTATTAAAATTCTGGCTATTTACTATATTTTCTCCTTGACTTGATAGTTCCAGATTTTGGTTATAACATCTCATGGAGATTTTATTTTGGGATCTTTTTCAGGAGCTGATGGTGAATTCTTTCAATTTCTATTTTATCTTCTTGTTCTAGGATATCAGATCAATTTTCCTTGGTAATTTCTTGAAAGATAATGTACAGGTTCTTCATTCGATAATGGCTTTCAAGTAGTTCAACAATCTTTGAATTATCTCTCCTTTTCAGGTCTGTTGTTTTTCCAATGAGGTATTTTATATTTTCTTCTGTTTTTCATTCTTTTGATTTTATTTGGTTGGTTCCTGATATCTCATAGACTCATTAGCTTTCACTTTCCCAAATATAATTTTTAAGGATTTATTTTCTTCAGTTAGTTTGTACCTCTTTTTTCCATTTGCCCAATTCTACTTTTTTTTTTCCAGTTGAGGCAATTGGGGTAAGTGACTTGCCCCAGGTCACAAGCTAGGAAGTGTTAAGTGTCTGAGATCATATTTGAACTCAGGTCCTCCTGACTTCAGGGATGGTTCTCTATCTACTGAGGCCACCTAGCTGCTCCCCAATTCTGCTTTTTAAGGAGTTGTTTTCTTCAGTGAATATTTTACATCTTTTTCCATTTTTTTTTGTGCTTCCTTTACCAAGTTGTTGACTCTTTTTTCATAATTCTATTGCATACCTCTCATTTTTTTCCCCAATTTTTCTTCTATCTCTCTTCTTTTAGATCTCTTCTAAAAGTTCATTTGAGTCCTGAGACCAATTGATATTTCTCTTTAAGGTTTCACAGGTAGATATTTTGACATTGTTATCCTCTTCTGAGTTTATGTTTTGATCTTCCCTGTCTCTATAGTAGTTTTCTGTAGTCAGAGATTTTTTGTTTTTGTTTTTTAGCTCATTTTCCAGTCTATTTCATGACTTTTAAAGTTGAACTTTGCTCCTGGGATTCAGGGGGCACTATTCCAAACTTTTTGCATCTAAAGACTAGAGGCCTGGCCACTGGCTTACTGTACGAGGTTTCTAGGCCAGTATCTTCACGTGCTTTTGTGGAGCTTCCAGGCCTGGCAGCTTGCCTGCTTTTCTGGGGTCAATAGTCCTGGTCACATCATCTGTCCCAGGACCTCTTAGCCTGGTAGCTCACCTGGTGCACCAAAGTCACCTGGCCTGGTCATGCCTCCTATCTTGGAAAGTACTGGCCAGGCCACTTGCCTGCTGTACCAAGGACTGGAGGTTTCACAGAGGCATAGTGCCTCAGTTCTTCATTTATGTTGGAGCTAGGGACCTATAGTTAACATTCCTAGACACCACCTGTTTATGCTCCTCTGTTTACCAAATAAAGCAGATCTTTCCCAAAATTCTTCTTAGTTTTTCTGAACTAGAAAATTGTTTCCCTCTGTCCTTTTGTGGGTTCTATTTCCCAAATTCATTTTGAGGTAAAATTTAAAGTTATTCAGAGAGGAATTTGGGAAAACTCAAACAAGTTCCACTTTTTTCTCCATCATCTCTGCACTCTCATATTGTTAACTTTAATTAATCATCCATTGTTAACATGGCTTGTGATGTTTTTTGAAAACTATCCCACTCCCTTTTCTATAGGATAGAGACATGAAATACCCCATTCTTTCTTTTATGTAGCATCATTATTTTATCATTTTGATAAAGTCTAATCATGAACAATTACTATTTCTCCAATAATCTCTCCCCCTTTATTTCTGTAAAAACTAAAGTTGATTTTTAAAAAATATCATGTCCAGCCTACTCATTTCACAAGCTTTTGATGTCAGACAACAATAACAACCCCAGGCTCTCAGTATAAATGCCCTTTTCACTATACATTGGACTATCATCATAATCACCATTATTTTATAATAGTCAGACTATTGCGCCCATACCCTTGCTTCTTCCCACCTCAACACTGCTATACTATTACTAATAATAACATATATATTATACAGTGTTTCCCTCATGTATATCATAAATAGCTTTCCTTACAACAACCTGTGAAGTACATAGTGCAAATATTTTTATCTTCATTTTATAAGTGATGAAACTATGACTAAGAGAGGCCACAATTAATCAAGTTTAGAATTTCACCCAGGTTACTCAATTCCAAACTTAGTGCTTTTTTTATTATTATATTATACTAGACTGAACGTCTTTAATAAATGATTCTAGGACCTAATGACAAATAAGTAAAAGGTCAATTTTAGCCCAAAAAAGAGAAAAGGGCATAATAATTAGAGCTCTCCAAAAATAGAATGAACTGCCTCAGAATAGGGAGAGTTCCCCCTTATTAGAGGTCATGGAATCACAAATTTAGCTACAGATCTTAATGCAATGATTAAATGTCATTTTTTGGGAAACTTTGTAGAATTCTGTCTTTAAGCTAAAGCCTGAGAACTTGTGCTTTTGTATTTTAAGAACTTTACTTCAATATATTTGGTTTTCTTTGTAGGTCCCTTCTGGTCCTAAATTCTATGACCTGTGACTACTTAGAGAAGAGCCCAGGGTACTCTTCAATGAGTCACTGACCATGAAAGAGCTAAAATTAGGACAAGTAGATGAAAGCTTTACTCTAATGTCCCAAAATTTAGAGAACACTTCTTCAGTATCACAAAAGCTATACAAGAACATTAATATACAAGAAAACCTGGCAGAGGTCAAACTCCCTCCACTCACCTGTAGCCACTCAAGAAATTTATCCCTCCTCCTCCATATTGCACATAACAGAGTGGTTTGAATGTCTCAGAGTTTCTGTTATCATCTCATTGTTCCCACCTACCCACCCACCCAAAGAAGTCCCTGAATTTCTCTTTAAAAGATATTTGAAGATTTTATGAGATTTCCCCTAGATGTTTTCGAGATGCTTGACCTAAGTGAAAAATTGCTGTGTTTTGATCCTGGAAAAAGTGGCCATTCACTTGACCAGTACCTTTTGATGTCTCAAGCACCTTGTTTGTGCCTTCATAATCTATTTGAAATCATTCCTTTTGCTAGTAAATCATTTGCAACCATGACCTCATAGAATAGTAAAATTAAGAAGTTGGCACAGGCTTTAGAGGTCACCTATTCTAATGTGCTTGATGTGGAAATCTCTTCTACAATCCTTATAGCAATCATTCTGTACCTGGCTTGTGCACTTGTAAAGATGAGAAACACCCTGTTTCTCAAGGCAACCTATTATCTCTATTTCCCCCTGATCTGACTCTCATTTTACTAGTGTATCACAGTATCATTGGCCACACAGTCCAACCTATCGATGAAACAAATTCCTACTACAACATACCTGACAGGTAATTGGTTCTCTAGCCTCTACTTATAAGGCATTCCCTCTACTTGATTCAAGCAAGCAAGTTATCTATAATTTATAAGCTTGGAGAGTTAGCTGGGGTAAAAGGTTAAATGACTCAATTTATCTAGAATCATACCAATGAGTGTCAGAAATGTGGCTTAAACTTAGGTCATCCTGACTCAAGGTAGAACTTATTCACTTCCCAGTCCTGCCTCCTTTCCATAATCAGATTGTCCTAATTGTCCTTCCTATAAAACTAAAGTTCTCCATACCTTTAACTTTTATTTATTAGTTTTGGTTCTACCCTCAGAAACCCCAGAGAGTAACTGTAACCCCTCTCTCATTTGCCAGTCATGATATCATGGAATTTAGAGTCAATCAATCAACAGATAAATATTTATTAAGTGCCTGCCATGTGCCAGGCATTATGCTAGGCACTGGGATACAAATGAAATAAATGGCGCAATTCCTACTTGTCAAGATCTTACATTCTAAAGGCAGACATGAGGATATTTTATATATATATATATATATATATATATATATATATATATATATCCAGAACAAATATGTAACATTAGACACCCTGGTACCTATTGTCTTAAGGCCAAGTATGCTACATTTTCCCCTTCTCTCTGATTCTTAAGTTGAACTGGGAAAGGTCTAGGCTCCAGCTCCCAACTCTAAATCTAATCCTAACCCACTGGCATTTTCTCAAATGTAGGGGGTGTTCCTTTATCCCCAAGACCCATTTAACCACTAATAGTTGGATTAGCTTTCATAATAAAAATTCACTTCAAAAGTACAAAATAAATATAGAAACAGTAGCTGAGTTACTAAAGAGCACAGTACCAGCTCCACAACCAAAACCCTCCTTGGTTTCAAATCCCAAGTATCCTGGCTTCTAAGGACTTTCCTGATTGGTTACTGGATATAGCATCCCTCCTGGAATCCTAGCTTGAATTCTCAAATCCAATGAGTTTCACTGTTGACTCTTCAAAATAAAATGACAAAATGAAACAAAGGAAGGCAAAAACCCCTGATTCTGGGGTCTAACATGAGAGAAGAAAGAGTACTCTTCTCCAAATTTAGTTCATGGCATCAGCTCTGTGGATGAACTGTGATGTTCACATTCTGAACAGTGGGAGAGATAGCACAGGAAAGAGAGAATGCCATAGTGTGTCTGAGTTTTTTAAGTGCCTCCATGTATAAAATCTGGCCATACCCCAAAGGCCCCCCTACATATTTCCCTATGTTTTAAATTTGATGCCTGCCAAATAGGGATGGGTAGATTTTTTTCTTGTTCCAAATTCAGAATAATTCTCTGTGGTCATTGGGAAGGCATAAACAATTTCTATTCACTTGCTTCCCCAGTGTCATACAATAATGTCTCAAAAACAACCATTGTGATATGGTCACATATAATCTCTTTTTTTAGAAAATTTTTTTTAAATTATAAATTTTTACTTACAAGATATATGCATAGGTAATTTTTTTGCATTGACATTGCAAATCCTTTTGTTCCAACTTTTTCCCTCCTTCCCCCCACCCCTTCCCCAAGATGGCAGGTTGACCAATATATGTTAAATATGTTAAAGTATAAGTTAAATACAATATATGTATACAGTCATATATAATCTCACAAATATATTGTCTATTTCTAAATTTTGGCATGAACACTAGACATGAACACAAGCACCCTAAGATATTATAGGGTCTTCTGAGTTTACAAAAATCAAATCACATAATTCTGTTTAGATGCAAAGAATTATAAGAACATTCACTGAGACAGTAGCAATCAAGTGACTACAGATCGCTCACATTACACTTAATATCAATTCTTAAACAGGACTCAGTAATGCAAAATGTATCTACTAATACTTATAAAGAATTCAGTAACATAAAACTATCAATGTTTAATAGTCAACCAATCAAAAATGGAAAATTTGCAAAATTAAACCAGAACTGACTTACTGAGGGAACAAACATTGGGGGGAGGGGATGGTGTAAAAAAATGACCATTTATAAGTTAAAAGTTATTTTTTGCCAAATTCTCTAGAATCTTACAATTTAGAGTATCTCAAAAATCAAAAGTTACAAAAAGAGAATCTCTCCAACCATCTCCACAAAAGCAAAGGGCCTGAATTTATCCCAGACAAGACCTCACATATAACATTGATTACCTTGGCTCCCACTGCCTGAAAGCCAAACATGTTTCATCTCACCTCTCCTCTAGAATTCTCTGGAATTAGGGTGGACAAATATCTCTGTTCTCTGCAAATAACATCAGCCATCAGTTATGACCCCTTAATTGTAAAGAATGGTCCACTATACCCCAGTTCCAATTATCCACTAACAGTCAAATTAGCTTTAGCAAAGGAATATTTATTTAAAAAGGTATATAATCACAAATATGAAAATTTATTCCTCCAACACAGAGGAGGCATAATCCTGCTCCATTCCCCTTATACCACTTTATTCTACAGGGAGGATTCATAGTTTAACTCAGTTCCCAAAAAAACACGGTTACAAATCCAAATCCAAAACCCCCTTGAACTCAATAAGGAGAGAGTACAAGGGTGGGTTTGGGAGAGGGTAGAGATAGACACAGAGAGTAAGGGGAAGAATGTCAAGGGTGAGAAACAGAGAAAAGAACTACTTGGCTGGAATGAGAGAGGGAGAGTAATTGGTTCTTATTTTTCATTCTTGAAGAGGACTAAAATGACATCACTATGTTAGAGTTAAGTTAGGGTGACTGACTGTAGCTGATCATCCCAAAACAAGCTCAAAATATTCTGCCACAAGTCAGACACAGATAGTCCTTATGAATATTTGAAGTGGATTCTCTGACTTTGCTCATTTCATGTATCTTTTGGCTAATTCAATTCTGCTATGCTCATAGAGAACAGCACTTTCTCTAATGAGAGCACACCATGCTGGGAGGTCCTGTGATGGTGTCTCCCATGTCATATAATAGTTCTAAAATTCTTAAGACAGACTTTGAGAGAGTTCTTGTATTGCTTTTTCTGAACACCTTGTGAGCACTTGCTCTGTGTGAGTTCTCCATAAAATAATCTTTTTGGCAAGCATATATTTGGCATTTGGAAAATGTGGTTAGTCCAAAAGAGCTGTGCTATCTGCAGTAGAATTTGAATGCTTGGCAGTTTAGTTCAAGAAAGGACCTTAGTTGAAATACCACTACACACCTGTCAGATTGGCTAAGATGACAGGAAAAAATAATGATGATTGTTGGAGGACATGCGGGAAAACTGGGACACTGATACATTGTTGGTGGAGTTGTGAAGGAATCCAACCATTCTGGAGAGCAATCTGCAATTATGCCCAAAAAGTTATCAAACTGTGCATACCCTTTGACCCAGCAATGCTACTACTGGGCTTATACCCCAAGGAGATACTAAAGAAGGTAAAGGGACCAGTATGTGCCAAAATGTTTGTGGCAGCCCTGTTTGTAGTGGCTAGAAGCTGGAAACTAAGTGGATGCCCATCAATTGGAGAATGGTTGGGTAAATTGTGGTATGTGAATGTTATGGAATATTATTGTTCTGTAAGAAATGACCAGCAGGATGAATACAGAGAGGCTTGGAGAGAATTACATGAACTGATGCTGAGTGAAATGAGCAGAACCAAGAGATCATTATATATGTCAACAACGATACTGTGTGAAGATGTAATCTGATGGAAGTGGATTTCTTTGACAAAGAGACCTAATTCAGTTTCAATTGATCAATGATGGACAGAAGCAACTACACCCAAAGAAAAAAACACTGGGAAATGAATGTAAACTGTTTGCATTTTTTGTTTTTCTTCCCGGATTATTTTTACCTTCTGAATCCAATTCTCCCTGTACAACAAGAAAACTGTTTGGATCTGCACACATACATTGTATCTAGGATATACTAGGACATATTCAACATATATAGGACTGCTTGCCATCTAGGGGAGGGGGTGGAGGGTGGGAGAGAAAAATTGGAACAGAAGTGAGTGCAAGGGATAATGTTGTAAAAAAAAAAAATTACCCTGGCATGGATTCTGTCAATAAAAAGTTACTACAATAAAAAAAAAAAAAAGAAAGGACCTTAGTGACATATCTTATCCTGCCAGGTAATCTTCAAACTCTTCCAAAGACAATTCACATGGAAGCAATTCAATTTCCTGATGTATAATGCTGATTACCAGGGTAGGCAGGGATCCACTCTGTCTCAAAAACACATAATAAAGGACAAAAACATATGTCCTCTCATCATCAGTACATGAAATGTGTGCACACTTATGGACAACACAAAATCCAGTAGAACCAAAAGACAAACAGCTCTTGTGAGAAAATTTAACATGTATCATATCCAAATAGTCTTGAGTGAAACAAGTTAGCAAATGAAGATCAGCTTACTGAAGTCAGAGCTAGGTGCGTTAAGATAAATTAGAGTCAAAATACCTGGGTTCAAATTATGCACTTGTTGTTTACTACTTTGTCACCACAGGAAAATAAATTCATTTCTCTGAAATTCTTATCAATGAAATGAGAAGACTCATACTAGCAATATCTATCTTACAGAATTGTTGGGAGGGAGCACTTTGGAGACCTGAAAGTCCTCTATAATGTGAGGAAGAGGTATGTGAGAATGGAAGGGGATGGGAATGGTACCCAAAGAAATGCTGGAGAGGTGGCATTGCAAGGATGAAGGACTATAAATGTTCTTAGAATTCACTAAAGTTCCAAATCTTCATCTGGTCCCTTTCATATGTATCTGCATTGGTGTCCCTCCTAACTACTCTGAATTTAAGTACTTTGCATTTATTTTTGTTTGATTTCTTTATTCTTCAGCAGAACTGAATTACTGAAAAGAACTATCCCAGAAATTGGGAACAGTAGTAAGACATAAGGAATCTCCAATCACCTTGGACAGAGAGATTTTATTAAAACAATAGTTGCTAACTTCAGATCTAGATTCTGCCTTTAACTTGTATAATCATGAGTAAGTAAACTAAACTCCATGAGTTTATGAACAATCTCTTTGTATAAATACCTTCTTTCATCCCTTAACTAGGGATTCTTAAGCTAAGGTCTGTAAACTTATTTTTTAATTTTGATAACTGTATTTTGATATAATTTTTCTTTTATAATTCTACATAGTTTGTGCATTTTAGAATCTTTTTTTTTTGAGGAGTCCATAGGTTTCATCTGTCTGCCAAAGAGGTCCATTACATATACAGAAAGGCTAAGAATTGGTGCCTTAGAGTGAGGATAATATTTAGCCTTAGCTCCCTATACTATAAAACCTGATCAAGTTGATAAAAAGCATGGGATGGTAAGTGGCGATGATGGTCCAAGTGGTGGTGATGGTGGTAGTGATTGGAAGAGAAGCACTTTGAAAATCTTGAAATGTTACATAGTATAAAACTTAAGGATATGGGATTTCATCAGTGTCTACTCCCGCCACTGCTGTAGATTATTATTCCTCTTACTAGATAGAGCTGCAGCTGCAAACTTACTCATTTTATAGCCAACTATTTAGAGATGAACCTTTGCACAATTTATGGGACATAGTCCTCAAATGATAAACATGTCATGTGGTCCCTTATTGGGACCATACTGGCAAGTCTTACTATCTCAGTAAGAACTGACAAATCTCACATACTAAAAGTTTAACTTGAAAAAACTTAGGCTCACAGATAGATAGATAGACAGATATATCTATTTATATAGAAAGAGACATTCAGACAGAGACAGAGAAAAACGGCAATAGGATTCAAGTGAAGGAAGATCCTAAATAAATACAATTATTGATGAGTACTATTTGGTTTGGTGCTCCCATATTTCAAACCTGAATTGTCTCTGGAAATGCCATGTTTCCCATGTTCCAGACTGCCTCATTCCTGTCTGGAGCAACTTTGGAGAAAGTCATGGGAGCATAGAGGACTTAGAACAAGAAGATATCTCAGAGATCATGTAACCCATCCTACCAACAGATGAGAGAACAAAGACCCATAAAAGAAGGTGTCTGGCCCAGAGTCACATAGCTGGGGTTCATAACTCCAAATCCAGTGATCTTTTTTTTTATTTATTTTTTGTTATTTTGAACTTACCAACTACCAAATAAAACGAGTATTATCATATACAAAGTAGTGATAGAAAAAGATTATGTATGAAACCATGAATCTCTATTACTTGCAGGTTTTTTAAACTATATAATAAATTCAGCTTGTAATGATCAAAACTGACCAGACTGTCTAATTGTTTCTTCTTCTGTTTTTTCTTTTTTTTCTTGTTTTTTCAACTTTTTAATTTTTAAATATCTTTATCTTTAAACATTTAAATATTAAAAGATTTTCCCTCTTCCCTCTTCCTCCCTCTCTTCCTCACTCTTCTTCTCATATCTGTTTCTTATTAATATTCATCCTCTCTCTTCCTCCACTCTACATAGGAAGAAAAAAAAAGAAAACAAATGCTTGAAAATGTAGTCAAACAAAGGAAATCCTCACTTTGGCCATATCTAAAACTGTATGTCTCATTCTACACCTTAATTCTATCACCTCTCTGCCAAGTAATGGGTAATGTGTTTCATTACATATGTACCTGTTAGTACTCTGTACCTGTTAGTACTCTGTACCTGTTAGTCATTGAATTGAACAAAATTTTAAAATCTTTCAAGGCTATTGTTTTTTCTTTATAATATCGTTGTTACAGTATAAATTCTTCATCAGCTTCTAAACTCTTTCTTTCTTATCAGTTCATTCGTTCAACTCTTCCCAGGTTAGTTGATAACCACCTCTTTCATCATATTTTATTACATTCACATACCACAACTTGTTCAGCCATTCCCTGATTAATGGACACCTTCCAGTTCTCAGATATAACAGAAAGAAATGCTTTTGGTTATCTTGAATATATAGGTCCTTTGCCTCCCTCTTTGACCTCCTTAAGATATACACCTCCTATGTAAGGGGGCCAGTTTTTTTTTTTTTCCAATTACACCAGATGGTTAAGTAGCACAGAAGATAGAATAGTGGGACTAGAATTAGAAGAACCTGAGTTCAAATTCAGCTTCAGGCAATTAATAATCTGTAATAAATAATAATCTCTCTGTATGCCTTAGTTTCTTCAGCCTTAAAAAAGAGGTAATGGTATCTACTTCGAAGGATATTGTGAGTGTAATCTCCCAGATGTTAGTGCTTGACACTCCTCCAAATTACCCATGATTTACTCTGTATTCAAGAACAGTAACATGGTATTGTAGATAGAGAAATATCCTTGGAATCAGGAAGTCCTGAGTTAACTTCCCACCTCTGACAACATACTGGTTCTGTGACCTTGGGCAAATTAAAGTTAAATACTTTTACCTAATCTTTCAGGCCCAAAGTAACTCTCTAAAATTAAGTTGCAGAGCAGGTATTAATTTGCTTTGGTAGAGGGAGTTTCCTTAAGAGAAACTCCCTATACTAATTAAATCATAGGTTTCTTACAAAAAATATACTTGTTTTATATTTACTTCTGTGTGTGTGTGTGTGTGTGTGTGTGTGTGTGTGTGTGTGTATGTATTGTATCTCCCAGAGGATTTTAAACTCTGAGGGCAGAGGCTATCTTATTTTTGTATTTGTACCCTCCTCCCAACACTTAGCACAGTGCCTGGCATACAGTTAGTGCCTACTAAATGCTTGTCATATTAAATTGAATTAAATGATTGGAGTCGAGTCCTTTATTAACATAGCTCTCCTAGATATCAGTCTAAGTTTTCCCACAGAGCAATATCCCCACACCCATAGCCTGGGCTCACCCATAGTAATCTGCTGGGAGTCTCATTTTTTTGCCTCTAATGTTTACTAAGCCTGCACTTTCCCATTATCTATTGTCCCGGTCAAGGCTAAGGGTGGTTTCACTTATAAGATAAAGTCTGACACATCCAGGTAGCATGCAGGCTATTTGGGGCCTCCAAGTTGATCCAGGAGACAAGATAACTATAGGCTGTTTCTCCTTGACTGCCCAGAGGTTCTTCCTAACTATCCCTGAGGCCAGCTGTTTTGTCTTGGTTAGAATATGCCATTGTTCCCTTGGAGCCAGCAGTCGACATCCTTACCACTCTGGGTGGATCAAATAAAGCTTCTGAATCTGATTGCACCATCCATGCAATGGAATCCTGCCTCAGGAACTAAGAGCTGCCACCTCTTAAGCCTAGTGGGGCCCCACACTCACCCAGTGAATCCAAGGGATGGATTTGGCTCTATTTCTGGGATAGAAGCCAATTCTTAGCAAAATTGCAAAAGTAAAAAAGATGAAGTTTTTCTTTAGATTCAGTTCTTCCCCAATGAGTCATTAGACTCAGCCTGGTGCAAGAGACAGAATACTGTACAAACAGGCAAAAGCTTTCCTGTTTCTCATTTTGGGTCTGGTTCTAATGCATTGTGCAACTTCTGGCAAGTTTTGGGGGACAACACAGAGAAAGAGGAGTAGCACTGGGTTGGGAAACTGAAGAGCTGAATTCAAATTCCGGTTCTGTGGCTTAATCCTTGAGTGACATTGGGCCCCTCTTGGGACCTCAGTTCTGTTTTCTACAAAATAAATTGGAGGGAGTAGGTAAATTCTGAAGTACTTTCAAGATATAGAATTACTCTCCCAATCCTTCTCAGATTCCTCATTGATTCCCATGTCTGACCCATCATTGTCATCAATGAACATTTATTAGGGAACAACTAGATGGCACAGTAAGTACATAGAGCATAGGCCTTGTAGTCAGGATAATCTGAAGTTCAAATCTGGCTTGGAGTCAGGACAACCTGAAGTTCAAATGTGGCCTCAGATACTTAACACTGCCTAGTTATATGACCTTGGGTAAGTAACTTCACCCCAATTGCCTCAAAAAAAAAAAAAAAAGAAAGAAAAATGAACGTTCATTAAAGACCTATTGTATATGAAAAACAAAAGGGATCCCTGCCTTTGAGATCATAATGCTCTATCCTTTCCTTTTTATCTTTCTTTTAAAATTTAGAATAGGTAGGTTGCATAGTGAATAGAGTGCTGGTCCTGGGGTCAGAAAAATTTATCTTCATGAGTTTAACCCTGTTTGCCTCAGTTTCCTCATCTGAAAAAATGATCTATAAAAGAAAATGGCAAACCATTCCAGTATCTCTGCCAAGAAACCCCCAGATGAAGTTATGAAGAGTCTAAAACAAATGAGCAACAAATTAAAATTTGGAATCACAGAAAAATATTGTCTGAAGGGACCTTAGAAACTTTCAGATCCAATGAACTGGTTTTGCTGAAGAGATATTTTGCCCAGAAAAAAACAAAGTGATTTGTTATTTACTCCTAGTATGATCTTGATAAGTCTCAGTATTCCCCTGGACTTTTGTTCTTCTATATAATAAGGCCTTGAACCAGACAATCTTTCAAATCTTTTCCTTCTCCTGATCCTATAATTCCATGAAGCTGGATGGAGTGGACAGAGCATTGCATAATAGCTAATATTTAATCATGTCTACTAAGTGCTGGGCACTGTGCTAAAGCACTTCATAATTATTAATTCATTTGATTCTCACAACAATCCGGGGAAGAAGGAGGTGCCATTATTATTCTCATTTTACAGACGAAGAAACTGAGACAAATAACAATGAAGGTACTTGCACAGGTTTACAAAACTAGTAAGTATCTGAGGTAGTATTTGAAACTCAAGCTCCAGGTCCAGTGCTCCATCCACTGAGCCACAAGCTCAGAGAATGAAAAACCTAAGTTTGAATTCCAGCTCTGCTATTATTACAGAATTTCTAGCAAATAATTTCCCTGGTCTGAAACTCAATTTTCTCATCAATAAATGACAAAGATGGACTAAACCAGGGTTTCTTAATCTTTTTTGTGTCATGGACCCCATTGGCAATCTAATTAGTAGTGGGGAAACTGGTGGTGTGCTAAAAGCTGGAGAAAGGCAGTTCATGCCTTCAGAGTGTGTATTCTGGGGGCAGCTAGATAAGAGTACCTGTCCTGAAATCAGGAGAACCTGAGTTCAAATACACTTAACACTTATTAACTGTGGGATGAGCAAAACACTTAATCCCAATTGCCTTGCAAAAAAATAAACGACAAAGAGTGCATATTCCAATGGAGGAAGAGAACATCAAAAAATATGGGGAGAGGAGGAGAGTTGGAGGGAGATACTGAAGGGAGATGGATGAAGCAATAAAGAGATCAGAAGCAGTCAATAATGGAACAAAACTTGGATTATGCTCCCCCTGGACCTATCCCCAAACTGGAGGCCTCTAAAAGGGATTTGCCATTGGAAGAAGGGATCTGACATGGCAAAAGGATGTTTCAAAGTGAAAAGGCCTCAGACGCTGTTAAAGTTCACAGACCCTTCTCCAAATGATGCATCAGATAAAATACATAAGATTATAAAGGACACTAATTCTCTTAAAATACACATTTTTTTAAAGTTCATAGGTTAAGAATTGTTGAGTTCTAAAGTATCTTCTACCTCATATCCTATGATTCTATCATTCACATTGAGATTGTCAACCATACCAAATTGGCCTCTAACTTGTGAATGGCTGGAGCTGAACAAAGCAGGCTAAACACAGGAGTCGGGAATCAAACAGAAGTTTAATTTCAAGGTGAGGGAAATAACTTGCAAGCAAGGAGGGGATCTAGACACATATTGCAGGGCCCCATCCTTAGTGAGGGGACCTGAAGCAATATAGGGATATCACAATACTTATACCAATAGCTATGTAGTGAGTTTTAGTCCTGATAATCAGGAGTAACAGTGAGCAATAAAACAAGTTTGATTCTTAGCGGGGCTTCATGAACACAACATAGGTATTGGTCTAGTGCTTCTCTGAGCTCAGACAACTGGTGCTAGTCAAAGTAATACAATAATCATTAGATTTTTCCAGAGGGTGAGAGCATCCAGAGGGTAAGTGCAAAGGATTAGCTAAGCTTGGGGTACAGTTTGCTTGATGAACCTTAGCTCTGGAAAACAGGCTATCTCTTAATATGCTGATGATGACCTACTGGCAGAAGGCTGGAGAGCTAGTTCTCAGACGACAAACACTCCAAAGGTGGTTTCCTGGAGCCAGTGCCCCCCACTTTCTGGTGCAGTCAGTAAAAAACATTTTTCTAGATGTTAAGGGTGCAAAGGAGATAAAATAATATGTTTTCTATGTTTTTCAAGATATGTTATATTGCCAATTGCCAAAACTGTTACTGTATAATAAGGCATAATCTTGTCTATGTCTCACTTAGTAGATCTATAAAACAGGCAAAAGAACTCAAGTTAAATTTCTTTTGTGCCATTCATGAAGCATTTGGAAACTGTCAGAACTGCTGGAGGAGAGGAGAGCAGGGAGAGGGAACAGGAAAGATGACGTACTCTGCTTAATCCTGTATCCCCTTGTTTCCTGCTGAGGCAAAGCTTGGGCAAGAGGAGTAAGATGGGCCATGACAATGTTTTGACAAGCTGTGGATAATCTTTCTGATTCAAAACCAGCAGGCTGTACTTGTACCCATACCTCTGAGCTAACTAGAAGAACCTTGGAATTAGGCTGCCTTCCCAGCTGTTCCTTGGAAGATGACTCATCCTCCTTCTTGGCTAAGGGCTTTTTTAATGATACAGGTCCCAGTGCCCACAGAAAAGGACTTTACTTTTCTTGTTTTATTGGGGCTGAGCACACAGCCAAGTTACGAAATGCTGCCCTTTGAATCTGGCTTGGTGATATCCAGCCCTGGAAACCTGTTGGGATCAACCACGGCTGTGTTCATCTCTTGATTATCTCTAATAACAATTACCTATTCATTTCCCTTACATCAGGCTATATCACTCCTCTCCTCCCCAGAATCCGGGCCAGCTCCAGGGCCTGACAGATCACACAGCGACTACCTGTCTGCAACAACATGAAGATACTCAGAGGCTTTGAAAGCCAACCTATTCCCAGGAGGGGGAAGGAGAAGGTTTTGGCCCATGAAGTCATATAGATATAGAGAAGTTTGAGTATACAGAACTGAAGATGTTACTCACTCCCACTTCATTCTGAGAATTAAGGGAATTGTAGAATTTAAAATTCAAAGGAACAGTAGAGATTCCAACCCCTCACTCTACAGATGAGGAAGCTGAAAGTCATGAAAAAGGAAATTGACTTGTTCAATACAAGAGCCAGGATTTAAACTTAGGTCTTTAGATTCAAAAGTCAGTACTGTTCTCCTGCACTATGCCATTCTTGCAACAACTCTTTGAGGGAAGTAAGCAAAATATTGTTATTGCAATTTTACAGATAAGGAAACTAAGACTCAGCAATAGTAAGTGCCTGTTCCCACATGTGCTAACTAGTTAGTGGTCCCTTTAAGGTTATCACCTTCCATCTATCTCCAGTTTGTCCTATATACATTTTGTTTCAACATTTATGTTGCCACTCATTAAATTGTCTTGACAACAAGGATTATTTTTGCCTTTTTGTATACTCAGGACTTAACACAGTGGCTGGTACATGGCACTGGTGCTTAATAAATGCTTGATAATTGACTCAAAACTGGTTGACTCCATAATCTTCTGATTCTTCTCATTCTTGGGTCATGATTAGGACTAACTGATAGTGTGATAATGACAGCTCTTTCTCTTTCTTTCTTTAGTTTCAAGATCCTTGCTCTTCTCACAACCTTATCTCCATTCAGTCTTTGCCAGATTGATTCCCCCAGGAATGGCTTTGTCTCCATGGAACTATTGGGTTCCATATCCCAGCTCTCATTCCTGTTAAAAAAAAAAAAAACTTCATTATCTCATAGAATCATAGAAGATTAGGATCAAAAAGAAATGTCCCAACCTTCTTGCTTTACAAATTCAGAAACTGAAGCATAGAGTATAGGAATACCCACAATGATAATGGCAAACTTGGGCTAGAACCTCTTGACCCCAATCTAAATTTTTCCTAGCACATTTCCTGGCTTTCCTTTGCTGAGTCCATATGAGATCACAGCCTTAGTGGACAGAAGGAATACATATGGAAGTGGTTCTCGAAATAGGTTTAGTCTTTGCACCATGGTATGGTGGGAAAAACAATAGATTTTAAATTAAAGGATTAATTACATAAATTTTATTAATTTATAATGAGTGATAATATTTTATAATTAATTTATAATATAATAAATTATGATAATTATTCATCAAATTAAAGGATTTGGGTTCAAATCCTTACTCTGATATGCATGTATGATCTTGTAGTTAATTTCTCCACAATTCTGGTTTTTCATATTCAAAATGAGGGAGTTTTGACAAGATAATTTCTAAGGCACTTTCAAATTCCACAGCTTATGAATACTCCTTTTATAACCACAACTATGTACTCCCAAATGATGTGCTGGCTATTCTACTGGAGACCAAATGTTTATAACATGAAAGTCTTTTCTCATTCTATTTCTGGCATACATTAGTAATTAACTTTTGATTTTAAAAACCAGATATCACCTTATTTGTGTTTCATACAAAGCAATACTATTCTACTGTGGTGGGTAGCATAATTTTTTAATAGTTAGAAATGGTAATGACAAGACTGTCTAAGGTACAGTAGATAGAGCACTGGGAATGGAATCAGGAAAACAAATTCTAATTAGTCTTCTGACACTGTGACTCTCAACAAGTCACTTAACCTCTGTCTGCCTTGGTTTCCTCAATTGTAAAATGGAGATAATAATAGCAGCTACCTCCTAGGGTTGTAATGAGGATCAAATGAGATAATATTTGCAAATCACTTAGCACACTATCTGACATATAGTAGTTACTTAATTAATACCTCCTTCCTTTCTTTTAAGGGATCATTTTCCCAACCAAAGTGTTCTATAGAATAAATATCTCATACAATTTTACTGTTTGAAAGGACCTCAGAAGTTATATATTACAACTAGAATGTGAGCACCTTCTAAAACATAATCAGCAAATATGTATACAATCTTTCCTTGAAGCTCTTGCTTCCCCAGAGGCAGCCTATTCTGTTCCAATTTTTAGAAAGTTGTTCCTTAGATCAAACCTAAATCTTCTTCTCTCAACTTGCACTCACTATTCTTTGCTCTGCTTTCTGGGACCAAGTCTAAACTTTCTTACCTATGACAATCCTCTATACATTGGAGACCAACTATCATTGTCTTCCTTCAGCTATCTCTCCTTCAGGACCTTCCCTATAGTTTTCATACGGCATAATATCAAGACCCTTCACACTCCTTGATGCCCTTCTTAGGAAACTCTATGACTTGTCAATGTCATTCCTTCAAGATGGCACCCAGGATTAAACATAACAGTCCCAGACATAGTCTTGCCATAGCAGGTTACAATAGAATTATTACCTCCCCCATCCTGCATCCTTACTAAGTCTCTCAATAAAATCTAAGATTGCATTAGCTTTCTTGTCTACTAACTAATGTTACTGACTTATTTGAAGTTTTCACTTCACTAAAATGCCCAGATACTTTTTTTCAGCTGGATTTCTATAACCACAAACCTCCTTAGTCTTATAAAGTTGAACCTTTGAATCCAAGTGTGAGACCTTATATTTTTCTCCATTAGATTCTATCTCCTTAAATTCAGGCCAACATTGTAATTTGTCAAAATCTTTTTGGATCCTGACTATTATTCATTGTGTTAGCTATCCTTCTCAGATAGAAATTCGATTAGTATGTCTTCTACTCCTGAACTAAATAATTTATAAAAGTGTTAAAAGCTTTTTGACTGGGACTTAGCACTAGAGTAAGGAGGACACAGAGGTATAGAGACTGTACTTAGAACATTAATCCAAATGAAGTGGTTGAAGGAAAGAAAACTAAAGACACTATTAGAGTAAGAAGCCAGAGCAGGCAATTTCAGGGACTGACAGAAATGGGTCTCAATCCCAATTATGACTTTTTCTTTTCTCCCTTTAAGAAGTACTCACGACAGAACCTAGATTAGGCTATCCTATACAATAAAGCTGAGATAGCCTTACAGTGTAGTGGGCTAATAAATAGCAAAGTAGAAAGACTGGAAAATGAGCAATGGAAAAATCTTTTTAAAAAGCTGAGATACCAAAAATTTCAATATAAAGTCCTCAAAAGCCCAAGATAGAATGAGGTAAATCAGTGGAGAATATGGTCTAATCAATGGTTTAAGTCCATGAAGATATCATAAATATCTCATCAAGTATTAAAATATCAAGAAAAAGGAATCAATATTTGATGAAATGCAAAATCCTTTAGTCTCCCAAGAAAATATGACATAGAAACTATAAACTTCAAAATGGTTCAAAAGAGAAATAAAACTCATAATAGAAAACATTAGGAATGAATAGGATAAAATTTATAATTTCCAATGCAGAATTAGAAAATTAATTAACAGATGAGAAAAAATTAAATTCATGGTGGAGGATCTCTTTTAAGAAGTAAAAGAGAAATTAGCAGATTTACAATTCAAAAATATGGAAGTATTTTTGATATAACAAAATCTCAATGAAAATGGACCAAAATTAAACCTGCATACTCTAATCCAAGAGATCAAGAAAACTGCTAAGAATACCCTAATATGAACAACAACATGTCATTTGAGAAATCAATAATACTCTATCACACTAAAAAAGAAATTGTGTTCAAACTCCATGACTACTTGTGAACAATAAATTTTACAAGTGACCAGCTGAAAGACCTTCAAATATGAAGGGAAAATAATATAAGATTTATTCTGCAGTCTCTAGGAATCACAGGAGGAAATGGAATATCATATTACCAAAAAACAAAGCAATGAAATGTATTAACCCATGTTTAGAAGTTATTTGGAATACGGAGAATAGGAAAGAGAGAAAGTAAGTGATAGATAGATAGACCTACAAAGACACAAAGAAAAAGACAGACAAAAACAGAAGCAGAAATAAGGACAGAGATTTTCCTCAGAGGCAAAAAACAAAATAAAAGCCTGTTAAATAGCACACTACCAAGCACTCTACTAGAGATTTCCGTCAGGGGTGACATAAATCATTAACAACTACATTTTGAGTTCAACTATTCAATATACCTATTACCATCTATCCCACATTTTTCCATATTTTCCAAAGAATAGCATGGAAAACTTATTCTAATGATGGAGTAAATATATGTATAACCTCTATACATAGAATTCTTCTGATTTATCAACTTAATAAGCCTGTCAAATAAAAAAGTATTTATATTTTAGACAGTATTGATCTATTCTTGATGAAAATATATTAACTCTTCGTGATCACTATTACCTTCATTTAATATTTTTAAATAATCAGTTCTAGACTTTTGCCAAGAATTAAAATTATACTCAGAGACTATTTAGAGAATGAGAAAGAAAGACAGATAGAGACACAAAGAAAAAGATAGAGATTTTCCTTTGAGCAAAAAAAAAAAAAAGAAAAAAATGGTGATCAGCACAAAACCAAGAACAGATCTCAGAGGCAATCTACTAAAGACTTCCCTCAGTTTTGACTTAGACATCACTAATGACTACAATCTGGGTTCAACATTCAAAGAATTCAGAATGCAACCATTATCATCTAGCTCATTTCTCTTCATCTTTTCCCAGTGAATAGCATAGGAGACTTATTCAAATGATTGACTAAATCTACATAAACTCTATAAAATTCCTCTGATTTACCAATCTAGTAACCCTGTCCAAAAAAAAAAAAAAAAAAAAAAAAAAAAAAAGGAAATATATTTTGACTTTTGCGATCTATTCTTGATGAAACCATATCAGGGCTTGATGATTATTGTTTCCTTCACTTAATCTTCCCTTTAATCATCAGTTTGACTCTTACTAGGAATTAAAGTCAAGCTCACTGATCAAAGCTTCATAGTCTCTGTTCTCTTCCCTTCTTTGAAATGGGACTTTGTCCTTCTTTGATTCTGGGGTCCTTCTTCCCTTCTCTGGGACTCTCTGAAAATCACTGACAATGATTCAGAAATCTTCCACCTTTTTCTGTGCCCAAGAATATAGTTCATTTTTTTTTAGCAATTGGAATTCATAGTTCAGCAGGCAAAACAATGTCTCTGGAGTTAGGGGGCACAGGTTAAAATCCCTTCTCTGCCACTATTTCAGTATCTGTGCAATCCTTAACCAGTCATGAATCTTGTTAGGTTTTAAATTTCTCATCTGTAAAATGAAGCTGTTTTATTTGTTGATGCATGAAGCTCCTTCCAAAGTCTATATTTATGATCCAATGATCATGGACAGCTAAACATAAAAGGTCATGAACAATAGAGTTGAACGATTTTAGAGGCCAACTAATCAATCCAATCACTTCATTTTGTGATTGAAGAAAATGGGCTCCAAGTGCTCTCTTACTGATCCCTACTGATCTGGGCATCCCTTTGCCTTATACATCCAAATAATCTCAGGTAAAGGCATTTGTAATATCTTTATAAAAGCAATCTCTAAGAATAGAAGTTTTATTGAAACTTTACATCCCACAGTTTTGTGGATTTAGCACAATACTTGGTTCCAGATCTATCACCTAATTCTATCACTAGAGACAGAGAAGTGGTGCAGTATATAGAATATGGGCTTAGAGTCAGACAGATTTAAATCCTACCCTGCCTCAGACTGTGACTTTATGCAAGTTATTTAATCACTCTCAGCCTGTTTCCTCATCTGAAAATAAGGAGTCAACTAACATGAAGTGGAAAAGACTGACTTGGGATAATTAGGCAAAAAAGATGGCATTCCAAGGTAAATGAGATTTTTTAAACATCACTCAGTGACATATAAGGTTCCCTATAGTTCTAAATATAAGATCCAATGATGTCACATCATGTCTCTGCAATTTCTATTTAATATTATTTAATACATTTAATATAATATTTCTATAAAATATTATCTATAAAATGAAAATGGTAACCTGACTTATTGCCTACCTCACAACATTGTTATGAGAATCCAGTGAGAGTAGATATGCAAAGTGCTTTGTGGCTATATATTTCTATTGCAAGATCAGCCTCAAGATTGTCTAGACTCTAGAGAAAATTGTGCCTTTTTGGAAATAGCATTTTGTACTTTCTTGGATGATCTTCCTATACCATATTAACTACTCATATTAAATCACTCCTAGTGTTGAATTCTGTGAGATCATTTTAGTGGCTTCTCCATGAAGCACAGTTCTATTGGTCCAAACTCATGATTTAAGTTCTTACCTTGGAATGCTATATTACTTACCCAATGATCCATATTCACCAATGCAGTTTTTAATTCCTTTCTTTCTAAAGTCAGCCAGCTCTGTCTAAAGCTCCCCTGGAGAGGCATACCTCAAGTCTGGGATTATTCAGCCCAGAAGGAGCAACTAAACTGTCACTCACCTCTCTGCTGAAAAGAGTTCTCACTCCTCTTCTCCCCTCCCTTCCCTCTCCTTTTCTCTTTCCCTCTCCCTCTTTCTCTCTTTTTTCCTTCAGAACCACAAAAACATGATACGGGTTCACACAATTTTACCATTGGAAGAGACTTTATCAGTTATAAATCCCAAAGCTTATCCAAATGGAATCTTTTCCATAAGAGATGTCTCTAGTTGAAGACCTCCAAGGAAGGGGAACCCCCTACTCTTTGCCCAAATTACTTTGGAATAGCTTTAAGTATTAGTTAGCTTTTCCTTCCATCAAATATATGATGATTTCTTTACAACTTATACTGGGGTAAGAGTATTTCCTATAGGCAAGGCTCATTTTTCCTAAAAGGCAATGAAACTGTTATGGAAACAATTAAAATTGGAGATTGAACAAATCAACAAGCATTTATTAAACCCTTACTATGTTCCAAGTAGTGGGGAGAGGTTCAGGAAAAACTAGAACCTCTGGCTTTTGTTGAGCCCTTCTCAGAGCTACTTATTCACCTTTGGAAATCTACCTTCACTCGATTCTCTCTTATGACTCTAAGAAGCTATGTAAGGCGTGGCCCAATAAGCTACTTCAGCAGATGAGTTAAACCAGGTTGAGGGTAACCAATGGGCTTCAAACCTCTAGCAATTTAGATGAAGATATCTCCCATGAAATGGGTTGAGAACAATTTGTTCCAATGGACATGAAGGTGGATGGTGCAGGTGCTCTGATGCACTTAGAGCTTGATCAGACATTGAAAATACCAAGATCAATCAATCACTGCATTCCAGTTCAATTGTCAATCATCCTGACTTTTGTCCTGTTACTAGACTTTGATGAATCTGGAAGATAGATATTGACAACTTTGTGCAACTCTGCTTCACTTAAATCCAATTCACACAAGAGTCAAAACATCACCCATGATTTCACTTGTCCTTTTCAAAAAATGAAGGATAAACAACAATTATGTTCTAGATATTGTGCTAAAGTCAAAATTCAAATAAAGGCAAAAAAAATCACTGTCCTCGAGTATAAAGGGCTGAAACTCTAAATATGTGCACTGGAATCAGACAACCGAGCACTTAAGGCTAATTACCTATTGGACAATATTCTATTACTGCCTTTCCCACTATTCTGTGCTGGCTCCATCTTTTGGTGTATACAGATAATTGTAGAAGGGATTGGGGGTGGAGTAAGAGAAGCCAGAGTCACTTGAACGGTGGACGAAGAGAAGGGAGGGTGTGGAGATCCTGTGTCCATTCCCTTCACTTCTACCCCTAAAGACCAAGAATAAAGACCAAGGACTTTTGATTATCCTCACTCTGGCTGATTCTAAGGCATCCAGAGTGCTAACCCAGATATCACACTCAAGTAGCACATATTTTAATGAGGAAGAAAGGATGCAAACTAGGTACATAGAAGATACATCCAAAGTAGTTGGAGGAAATCTCAAAAAAAAAAGGCTTTAGCAGCTCAGACAGAAGGGACAAAAAGATTGCAAAGGCTAGAATTGTTTATTGTTAGTGTAACTTCCTATTCACCTAAATATAATAGCCCAGTGTATGAAGAATCAATGGCATCTCATATTTGATATATGCCTTACAGTTGGCATTTCCCCCCAAGCCTTGTTCCCAACTCACTCTGCATTTCAAAACTATGCTCTCCTCTACTACTGGTTCATTCTGGAACTTTTCTCAGCTCTTAGAGCCTCCTTACTGTGGAACGGCTCACCATCCCTGTGGCCTGATCACTATGGATATCTCTTTGTAAAACTCACTTCTCTTCTCCTCCTAATGAGTTCCTCTAAATACATTTTGTAGAAGGGCCAAGACCAGCATTCCTCCATTCTATTCCCAATCCTATTCCTGACTTTCTCTGAATTTCAAAGCCATCCCATTTTATTCAATTATCTTATACTTCAACAACCACCACATACCCCAAACCTGCTCAACTCCCTTGTATTATTTCTCCCATTAGAAATTAACCTAAGATAATTGTACAAATATGTTTATATATATATGTTGGATTTAACATATATTTTAACATATATAACATATATTGGATTACTTGCCATCTAGGGGACGGGGTGGGAGAAGGAGAGGAAATTTTGGAACACAAGGTAATGCAAGGATCAATGTTGAAAAATTATCTATGCATATGTTTTGAAAATAAAAAGCTTTAATGACAATTTAAAAAGTAAAAATAATTTTTTAAAAAAAGAAATTAAGCTGCTTAAGGCAGGAACCATCTTATCTTTTGCTTTTATTTGCATCTTGAGCACTTAGCACAGTACCTGATATGCAGTGAGCACTTAATTGATCCTTCTTTCTCTCATCCAATACACGCATCTCACTCTGGCAATATCTAGCTGAACCAAAAATAAGACTCAGGTTTCCATTACTTCTAGATTCATTTCTACATGTCCTGATCTGTATCTGGCCACTGGAACCAGACGTTTCTGGAAGGAAAATCAAGGCAAGTGACCTTGTCCAGGCCTCCAATTCACTTGCAAGTCATGACATCATATCTCTGATATCATGGCCCTCTTCGAGAATGAAGGACAAACAATAATAACAATCTAACTGAACCATTGTTATGCTATTGTTGAATATTTTTTCCATAGTCATACTATTGTTATGTTTGTTTTTAAATGTTATGTGGTAAATAAATCTTATTTCATTCCAATTAAGAGATTGAAGGATCAGATCACACATCAAGCCTGGCTTAGTACATTTACCCATTATTTTGATTCTGCCTACTGAGACCAAATAGAATATGCTTAATCCTTTTCTAAATGACAATACCCACATCTTGACTGAATTGAAGATAAAGGAAAAATCATGTGTCCTATCTCACCCAGTCAGGTAGTCTAATCTTTTATCACAGAGATTATGGAAGATTCAGGGGATGATATTTGAACTGGACTTCAAAGGAAAGGTAAGAGTATGTTTGCCCAAGTGTTGTGGGGAAATAGGGGAAATGTTTTCATTTTTGTTCCTAACAATATCATCAAGTAAAATAGATCTTAAGCAAAGTCAATTGATATTAACTAGTTAAATAATACTGGAGCACTGGGAAGGAAGGTAGGTGATGCAGTGGATAGAGAAATATCAGGAAAACTTGAATTCAAAGCCAGCCTCAGATGCTAACTGTGTTGTAAAGTACAGACTAGCTCCCTGGAGGGCCTCAAAGTCAGCCAGAGTCAGGATAAATCAAAGTCCTTGGTCTTTAGGGGGAGAAGTGAAGGAGGCAGGCAAGCTGCCATGCAGCTTGCTAAAGATGTATACTAGATTCTGGAGTCTGGAGTCTCCTCCTCGTCCTGTTGCCCAGTGACTCTCCCCCCACCCTCCAATCCTTGCTTATGATTATCTTACTACCAAACATTAAATAAGCACCAATGGTGAGGAGAACCATCATCCAAATATATGCTAATAGAGCCATTATCTTACATTGAATAGGTAGTCTTAAGTGCTCTCCTGCCTGATTCAGAGTTTCAGCCCTCTATACTGTGTGATCCTGGGCAAAATCACTTAACTCTATTTGCCTCAGTTTCCTCATCTGTAAAATGAATTGGAGAAGGAAATGGCAAACCACTCCAGTATATTTGCCAAGAAAACCCAAAATGAGGTCATGGAGAGTTAGACACTAAGGAAAATCACTAAATAATAAAACAACAACAATAGAGACACTAATTTCTAACAGATAATTTTAGGGGACACACTAGACTAAGTTTGAGCCAAAAGCATTAGAAATTAGACAACTCAGTACCTCAGAGGTACCACCTAGAACCCTAAGAGAGAGATGTGACCAATCTCACTCAGGGAGTAAGGCCATAGCACTCAGTACATACAAGACTTCCTCTAGGATAAGATCAGGTCCTTCACAATTGATGGGATCCCTACAGAGATTCTGTGAACACAGTTTTCTTCAAATATAGGGATAACATCAGAAGTACAACTGTCATGAGAAGAATAATGTCCTGACTTTCATGGGGCACTTTTCCTCCCTTGAAGAATACTGTTTCTCTCTTTCTTGCAACAACCACTATCAACATCTCTCCTTGAACTCTTTCGGAGGTACAAGGTACATCTGTTACTGTGTGACAACTAAACTCACAGCACTACTGTCCTCCACACTGGCACACCCTGTTGCCCTCTGTGCCCACCTCCAGATGGATCTGGCCCAGGTGCAATTTTAGCGAGTTATGACTCTGAATAATATTGCCCTGCTTACCTCACAGGCTAAGTGCTCTGTAAACTATAAAGCTCTATATCAATCTATTGTTATTAAACATTTACTGAGTTCCTACCCTGTGCATGGCACTGAGGGGAGTACAAAATGAGTAAGTCACAGTTCCTGTATCTAGGAGCTTATAACAGCTCAAGGAACACACTAATATATTAAAATAATCTGAAGTGGGTAGGAAACGCAAAAAAAAAGTTGATACTCAGAGACCATTTCTGATATTTCTCTGAACCTCCCACATTCTCACTCCTCCTCTTCTCTATCCATCTAAACAGCCACTTCCCCTTTTGTTTGGAAACTTGCAATGATTCCCAAGAAATAATTTTAACTAGCTCTTATTTTTATATGAGATTGGCTTGGAGTGGGGGATGAGAGAATGGGAAGAGAGAGGACATAGGGAAAGCAAAGACAGATGTTCCATAGGTACATTGAGTAATCCTGGAGTCCTTTTTAATAAACCAACTCTGCTTGGTAGTCCAGGAAATGTGACTGACAGGTTAGACTCTCTAGAGTTAGAGACGTCTGTGTGAACAGCTTCCAAGTCAGGATACACATATGTAAGTGTGCATACACACATGTGCATATGTGCCACACACCTGCACATGTGCCCACACATATATACACAAGTCTACACTTAGAGACACATTCAACATATCTTTGTGAGTGAAGGACCCTTCTTTTACATCTGTAAAATGGGGATAATGACACTTGCCCTTGACCACTTCACAAGAAAGTTAGGGAGATGAGATCGCAAGCAAAAGTACTTTGAGCTTCCAAGAAGAAAGAAGCTATAAAAATCCAAGGTATTATTACTATCATTATTACGTAGTCCTAAATTACTAAAAGAATTCATGCCTTAGTACCTGAGAAATCATTAACTTATCCTGCAAAATAGCAACCCACTCATCTTTTTTTTTAAATTATTCATTTCTCTTATGACAGATAAGCTATATTTTCATCCTGTGAAACTCTACTAGTCAATCCTGCCTATCAGTTTTCCCCTCACTATGGGCGTTTCTCTTATTCTCCCACATTCCCACACTCTTACTCCTACATCATTAGGAAAGACTTTTGCCCAAGATAAACTCATGGCTGCTATTCAAATGACTATACCATTCCTTGATTTTCTATTCCCTCCCACTATGGAATCCTCTTAGCATCTAACTACTTTTAACATCTGACTTATACATGATGTGGTGAGGCAGGATGGGAAACCCTTTTTAGTTTTTTTAACTCTTCCTACCTTTCAGTCAATACTTTGTCCTCAAAACACTCCCAGGTGCCATTGATACTTCCTTCTTCAACTCAAAGTATACTTCCTCCAAAAGGCAAAAGGACATTTAATACCACAGGATTTGAGCCTAGAAAAGGCTTTATTTAACCCTAATCTCAAATTTTACAAATAAAGACCCAGAGAACTCAAGTGATTTTCTCAATGGTCTACAGTCAGATTCATAAGTTGGAGAAACTGAATCATAGCATTATAACCATAGAACTGCTAAAGAGACTAAGTGACTCCACAGGTAGTAAATCTCAAAAGTGGGACTCAATCTCAGAATCTCTGCCTCCAAAGTCAGTGTTCTTTTCAGTGTACTATGCTGTGTCCTTCAAGATTTTCATCCATATGCTTTATGTTCTTAGATACATTTTCTACTATACAATTTAACAATATAGATTAAGGCACTTCTTACATGCAAAGCTCTATACTAGATACTCAGGTCAATTTGGAATTTAAGTAAGGCATAATCTTCTGCCTCATAAAGTTTGCTATCTAGTACAGGAATGTGAGACAATATATTATGTTGTAAGCACAATATTTGATGATAAATGCATTTAAAAAAACTTTAAAATGAAGGATCCCATGAAATGTTTGGGGAGAAGTCATTATAATCTGGGAGATCTTGAAAGATTTCATGCAGGAGATAATATCTGAATTGGATGTTAAAAGAAATGGGAGGGGCAGCTAGGTGATGCAGTGGATAGAGCACCAGCTCTGAAGTCAGGAGGACCTGAGTTCAAATCTGGCCTCAGACACTTAACACTTTCTGGCTGTGTGACCCTGGGCAAGTCACTTAACCCCAATTGCCTCAGCAGGAAAGAAAGAAGGAAGGAAGGAAGGAAGGAAGGAAGGAAGGAAGGAAGGGAGACATCAATTTGAGAGTGACTGTATAAATAGTGATATGTGATTATAATGTTTCAAAAAAACCAATAAAGTCCTCCATGGACTCCTGCAAAGTGAAATATATTATGTACAAAGTAATAGCAATGATGTAGGATGCTCAGCTGTGAATGACTTTGCTATTCTCAGTAATACCATGACCCAAAACTACTCTGAAGGACTTATGATGAAAACTGTTATCCATACCCAGAGAAAAAACTAATCATGTCTAAAGATAGATTAAAGCATATTTTTCTTTTTACTTTATTTTTCTTAAGAGCTTTTGGGGCAGAGTGAAATCTATGTTTTCTTTCACAACATGGTTTTTATGGGAATGTTTTTCATAACTTCACATTAAGTCTTCTTAATGGGGAGGAGAAGAGAAGGAGGAAGGAAGAGAATATGGAACTCAAAGTTTTAAAAACATATTAAAATTGTTTTACATGTAACTGGGGAAAATAAAATATTAAATAAATAAGAAAAAAGGAGAAGAAAAGAAAAGAAAGTAGAGAGTATGCTCTATGGGATAGAAACATATTTATAACTCTGTTCTTGCTATATCTTCAAATAAAAATAAAAGCCAGGCAATATTAATTAGTTAAATTGTAGTGGGGCACTAGTTTTTAGCAGAGAAGTGAAAAGGGAGTAAGACACACTAGAATGAGAGCTTGAACCAAAAGTATTAGGAAACAGTTACCCCAATCTCTCAATACCTAACACCTTAAGAGAAAGATGAAGCCAATCGAGATAGCCCAATCCCTCTGGTCAGAGTACTCATTACATGTAGGATTTCATCTAGGATGATACTTTATATTCACATTTTCAGGGACCTCTACACAGATTCTCCACTTAAAAATTTCATTTTTTAATACTCTAATTTGTGGGATCTTAGAAAATAAGGATTTTTTTCCCTGTTTTCATTTTGTAACTGTACATGGTATTTTTTTCCTGGGATGTTTCCCTTATAAGTCAATTCATTTTAAAATAAATTCCACAAATTTTTGTATTTGTTGAATGTTTAAGGACTGATAGTTGCTGTATTCCTGAGTCCTGTACAAGTATCACTATTGAGACTACTATAGGAAGGATAGACTTTGCATCACTAAAATGCTGATGCCTAGATGATAAATGGTAAAATTTTTCTTTTTATTCACATTAAATAGTAAGTCTGCCTTATTGTGAATTTTTCATATACAACAAACCCATAGTGTAGGGTTTGTCTGCTTAGCCTATAATTCCCAAGGAATAAATTTACTATTTCATTTTTTTTCTTCAGAACCTGACCTTTATAATATTAGAAATGTGACACATCACCATTAAGGGGACCTCTAGAGCTCTGAATGGATCATAGTCAGCCTTGCTCTGAGAAAGTAAGGCAAGTATAATTGATATATGTATATATAAGATCATTTTGTGATCTTAAAAGAATGTCAACTACTATTACTAAAAAGAATTAAGGAAAAGACACAAAAACTTTACCTCCTTTAGAGTATTGCCCAAGGACTCCAATATCTAGAATTATAGAATTTTAGGATTTTAAAAGACCTTTCCAATCATCCATTCTAACCCTTTAATTTTACAAAAATGTTAGGTGACTTGCCCAAAGTTACAGAGCAAGTTTATGATAGACGCAGACCTAGTGTCCTCATCTCTGGATTCCCAAGGTGGCACTTTTGATACAGTTTCAGGCTTATGCTCAATAATGTTACTCTCTGAAAAATATCTTTAAAATATGACCTTCAATATAAGCCCAGGATGTTCTCCCAACTGAGGGGCTTTTATTCTTGAGTATAGGAAAGATAATGGTGGTGATGCTGCTGCTGATGATGCTAGTGATAATGCTGATATTGATGATGATGATGATGATGATGATGATGATGATGATGAAGATAGAGTATCTATTTTAGCATTCACTATGGGCCAAGCACTGTGCTAAGCCCTGGGGATAAAAATACAAGGAAAGAAGACAGACATACTATGTGTTGAGTGTGTGTGTGTGTGTGTGTTTTTTGGAATATAGTTATCCCTTCTGTGATTTTCCCCATCATGGTTTCAATATGGCAAGAAATCTCTATGTTCAAGGAGCTTATAATCTAATGGAGGGAATATAATATGTAAAAGGGAGTTGAAAAGCTGAAAAAGAGGAGAGAGTTATACCAGAGGGGCATAATTGAAGATGTCCTGGAAGCATGTTTTGATAGCCTGGAGGTTGAGTAAAATAAAGCTGAAACTGACTTATCAGAGTCTAGGGTGTCTCCAAAGACAGAGTCCAATTTCTGGAGGAGATCCAGTCAAGTACGAATGGATGGCTATGGATGGCCAGGAAGATAGTAACAATAGCTAACTTTTTCCTATAGTGATTTTATAATGCAAAGACTAAAAGTCTTCACTTTTTAATGAGATAATGTAATTTCAGATAAAATAAGTGAATGTTTTGTCCAGGATCTCTCATAGCCAGGCAAGGTTAGAGTTGGGGTTCCAACTCTGATCTCCTGTCCAAAAAAACAGTGATACAAAACCACAAACTGACAAAATTCCAACTCTGGTCAGAGTTAATGGGACTTTTCTCAGTGTCAAATGCTATCAAGTTCTATAAAGAATCATAGATTAGTCCTCCCTGAGCTTTCTTTCAAATCCACCCCACCACCAGGATTTCTTCATTGATAGATATTGACAAGAACAGAATCCCACCATATGGAGTCAGCAAAGAGGACACAAGGATTCCATTCATATCAAGGAGAGATACAGCCATCACTGTGCCAAAGACTGCATTGCAAAACTAAATTCAATACCTGTCCTTCACTCCTTTTAAAGCAATGATTCCCAGTCATTTGGGAATTCTAAATTGTTGGTTTGATTCTGCGATATCATATACCATTATGCATTGACAAGCATTTTTAAACACTATTGTGAGCAAGAAGCCACTTAAAAGACTAAGCACCAAGGATTTGGAGAGGACCAAGGAGAGGAGAGGACCAAAACTGTGATGTAGTTAATTTAGAGAGCTTCTAGTGAAGAAACTTCTTCTGCCAATGCAAGAAGGCAAGTGCTCTCTAGGAGAGATATTTGGGACAGTAAGAGGTAAAGAGACCTGTGCAATGTCACATAGCTAGTAGGGTTAGAGGTAAGATTTGAGATCTTTTCCTGAATCTGGCTCTTCTCTTACTAGGTCATAATGATCCTCAGGTACTAGAGGTACAGGAACAAAGATGACACAGTCATTTCTACCATGAAGCTTACATCCTATTAAGGTGATACACCTTGTACACAAATCAGGAAATATAAGATAGTTAGAAGAGAGAGTTTCTTCATTAACTCTTAGAAGTCAAGGAGTCAGGGAAGTCTTGAGGATATAGGTGACACCCGAATTGGACTTTTAAGGAAGATTGCATGAGTTGGATATAAGAGGATGCTGACAAATGTTTACCAGGCTACTCCCTAAAGAAGATCCATGGCATACCTTTTTTAAAATTTCTTTATATTTTTATTAAACATATTTTTAAAACATATGCATGGATAATTTTTTAGCATTGACCCTTGCAAAACCTTGTGTTCCAATTTTCCCTCCCCTTCCCTCATCCCCTCCTATAGATGGCAAGTAATCCAATATGTGTTAAACATGGTAGAAATATATGCTAAATCCAATATACACATACATATTTTTATATTATTATCTTGCTGCACAAGAAAAACTCAAATCGAATAGAAAAAAATGAGAAAGAAAATAAAATGCAAGCAAACCATAACAAAAAGAGTGAATATGCTATGTTGTGAATCACACAGTTCCCACACTCCTCTCTCTGGGTATAGATGGCTCTTTTCATCACAAGATCATTGGAACTGGCCTGAATCATCTCATTGTGTGACATATCTTTTTTAAAAGTTTAATCTAAATGATTGACACTCTCCATCATTTTCTCAAGTCTAGACAATCAACAACACAACAAATCAAGCATTGATTTTGTTGATTTCAAACACTTTAGGCTCACTGTGAGTGAAGGTAAGGATGTAGTTTTTTTTCAAGGCATGGGGATAGCCTGAAAAAAGTCATGGAAGTGGGAAAAAGTTGGGGGAATATCTAGGAGGCTAATTTGACTAGAAGATAGGGTTCATGAAAAAAGAAATAATATGAAATCTTTGGAAAGGTAGATAAAAGTTAATTTACGGCAAGCTTTATGTGCCAAGATGAAGACTTGTATTATATTCCAAAGGTAAAGATGAAGTCATGAAGATTTCAGAGTAAGAAAGTGACATGATCAAATTTGTATTTTAGAAATATTAATTTAGCAGCTGAGTGGAAGTTAATTTATAGAGACATGACACAGTAAAGAAGACCTAGAGTTGAGAAGATCTAAATTAAAATTGACTTCAGATAGTAACTATGTGATAGTGGACAAGTCACTTAGCTGCTATTTACTTCTATTTCTTCTACTGTAAAATGGAAATAGCACCTGTTCCTCAGGATTGTGAAGATCACATAAGAGAACATTTATAAAAATGTTTAACTCAG
The DNA here is from genome assembly GCF_902635505.1 of Sarcophilus harrisii. Classification (NCBI taxonomy): domain Eukaryota; kingdom Metazoa; phylum Chordata; class Mammalia; order Dasyuromorphia; family Dasyuridae; genus Sarcophilus; species Sarcophilus harrisii. The sequence goes on along the minus strand of NC_045426.1, from coordinate 613,073,632 downwards.
TATCTGATTATATAATCAGTAACATAAATGCTAATATTATTGTTGTTATTATTAAACTCAGCAGGGACTAAAAGCAGAGAGACTAATTCATAGCCATTGAAATTAGGAAAGAAGAGATTAGGATTGGAACTTGAAGGAAAGATGACCAGAATTTAACAAGATGACCAGAAGGCTCTAGTTTCCTTCTCTGTAAAATAAGTGAATATCCTATACTAAATGAGTTTTTAAACCCAAAATTCTATGACCTATGACTCCTTTCCCCTAAAAGATTATGAGACAATTTTTATAATTAATGCCAATTAAAGTTGGTTCATTTGTTGGAGAATTTCTCAACCCAATCCTGAGATAACTAGAAATGGGGAGTGACTGTGGTTCCAGCAATGGAAAGATTGCCTTAAAAGAGCTTAATCCATAGGATTAGGCTTAAAGTATTAAAGCCAAACTTGTCAGATTGCTGCTTGAGAAAGTTCATGACCTTCTTTGTTTTGTTTTGTCTTGTTTTCTGCAGACAGACCAGAAACAGTCAGATCTATAGACATCTCCGCTCTTCCAGGAACCCCATCCAAATAGCTGTCTTCATAGGTCTTGAAATCATCTCAGGTTTGTTTTCTCATGCCCCCAATTTGACAGAGCATGTCTTATTGAGCAGACACTGTATAAATCTGCACTGATCAGTCTGGGCTTTTTCAATATACCAGCACAATGCTGTATTTCTGGAGAATCACCTGCTCTCAAAGGACTCCAGGAATAGCATCCATAAACCCATAGACAGTGAGGGCTTTTGCAATAAAGATCCAGGTATTGGGAGTGGGCAGAAAGATTAACTAACATTTTCCCAAGAAATATTCTCCCCGCCACACATTGCATACTTCCCACTCTTTTTAAGGGTGCAACTTCAGGTGTGTGAACTGGTTTCAATATTTCAAGGACTTAAGATTTCATCATTACAAGCATTCCAGCTACCACACACATCTTGAGTGTTCCCATGCTTCTGAGTTGGTAGGATTGAAAAAATAATCACAATAATTCATCAACTGTTTTAAATATAACTGGTGATAAACATTAAGTAAATATTTTTTAAAACAAAGAGAGACTTGTTCTAGATCACATTGTTAGTATCAGAGGCAAGATTTGAACACAAGTCTTCCTGATTCCAACTTTAGCTCTCTATTTACTATTCCTCCAAATCCCTACATGAACCAGCTCTCAAACCCTTTCTAGTTAAGCAGGGCTTATCAAGGTTTGTACATCATCAGCATAGATATCAAGACTACAAGAGTGTTTTCCATATTAAGATGAACATTCAGAGGAGGGGAGCTGGTATGTAGAAGATAGACTGCTCTGATCCTAGGGACTCCAAGATGGAAGGCATCTGCTGGAATGGAAAGAAAAAAATTTTGATGACTATTTTATTCTTGCCTACTGCCATTAAGACATAGAAACACAGAAGTATTTGTAAATTGCCTTTTTTTTTTTTTTTTTTGAAAAAAGCAAATAGATGCTAAAGGAATCTCAGGTGGATAGTATGTATAATTAATAGGGCACTAGACTTGGAATTAGGGAAACTTGGATTCAAATGCAGATTGAGAGACTTATTAATTAATCATTTAACAACTCTAAACCTCAGTGCCTTCATCTGTAAAATGAAAGGGATGGACACAATGTGTGGTCCCTTCCAGTTCCAAATCTATCAATCAATGATCATTATGATTTGTCCCAAAAAAGCCAATTACTAAGGTAGAAACCTACTTGAAATAGATTAAAAAAAAAAAGACTTATTTGCCAACAGGTACACCCAGTGTTAAGGAAAGCCAATGTATGAAAATCAAAACCTAGTGATGCATAGACTATTGAAAGAAAGGACTTTTGAGAGATAATAATAACCCATATTTATGGAACCATTTGAGATATACAAATCATTTCCCTCACCTTGAGCCTATGAAGTAGGAGATACAAATATTGTTATCCCCACTTTATGGAAACAGAAATGCAAATTCTAGGAAATTAACTGATTTTCCCAGCATTAGACAAATCAACAAGCATTTATTAAATGTCTATGAGCCAGTGACATATACAGTAAGAATTATTGAAGTCAGTATTCAAACTAGGTGACTCCTGACCCCAGAGTCAATCCTCCTTCTACTATCATTATGGCCTCCCAAAAAACTAGTCTCCTCCTTTTACAAATGAGAAAACATGAGGTCCCAGGGAAGGAATAAAAGAGGGAATAAAAAGCTTATGAGATGCTTAACATTGTACTAAGTGGTAGCGGAAAGGGAGGGAGAATACAAACACAAAAGTGCCTTCCAAAAGTTTACATTAAGAAGATAGCACATAAAGATGAGAAATGTTTATAGCAGTTTTTTTTGTGGTAGCAAAGAACTGGAAAATGAGTAGATGTTCATCAATTGGGGAATGGCTGAACAAGTTGTGGTATATGAAAATAATGGAATATTATTATTCTATAAAAAACAATGAATAAGCTGATTTTAGAAAGGCCTGGAAAGATTTACATGAACTGATGCTGAGCAAAACAAGCAGAACCAGGAATATATTTTGCACAACAACAGCAAATCTGGTTCTTCTCAGTGGTTCAGTGATCCAAAGCAATCCCAATAGATTTTGGACAGAAATGCCATCTGCATCCAGAAAAAGAACAAGGAGACTGAATGTAAATCAACACATGCTGTATTCATTTCTTTTTTCTGCTTTTCAAAAATCACTCCCATGGTTATTCCCTTTTTGTCTGATTTTTCTCTCCCAATATGATTCATAAAGCAATGTGTGTTAAAATAATTAAATAACTAAATAATAGAATGAAATAAAATAAAGATGAGTGGTGTCCTGGGAAGAGAAGTTACAGTGTGGGAAGTGACAAACATCATGAATAGAACAATAAGAGAATTCCATTAATAAATTTTTCTCCTCTTAAGCAATGAGGGTTAAGTGGCTTACCCAGGGTCACACAGCTGGATTTGAACTCCCAGTCTCCTTATTCCAGGACCAATACTCTATACACTGTGCTGCCTCACTGCTCTAACAAAATTTTTTAGAGGAAAAAAGAGTATAGCTTTGAGTATAGCTTTCGGAGCAAGAAGCAGAAAGTCATTAACATTGTTTGTCCTTCATTCTCAAAAAGGACCAATGACATTTTCAGAATGATGTCTTGACTTGCTTGGTTTTTAATTGGATTTAAGGCAGAATTGCACAAAGTCATCAGCCTCAATCTCCTCTCCAAAGTCATCAAAGTCCAGTGACAATACAAGAATCAAGATGACCAGGTGTGGTTAAGGATGCAATGAAGGACTTTGGTCTTTTTGAATTAAGAAAGTGGTATGGAGGAAGGATGAATCTCTAGCAGATTAAAAATGGCCTGGAAGATGTTGACTCCCAAGAAATGCCAAGTGAAAGAGGGAAGATAATTGTCAAAGATCACACAGCTAGGGTGTTGTAGACCAGGTCTTTAAATATGGAATCTAACTCTAATTTCATTATCATCATCATTATTATTATTAAATATTATAAAACAATTTGCCATATAATTTCCTATCAATAGCAGCTCCTTAGTAGTTTTAAAATATAATTCAATTTTCAATGAATGAAAAATCATTAAGGATTTACTATGCACCAGACATTGCTAAATGCTGTGTGCTAAATTTAAAAATGATAAAATATTTGGCCTAAAGTCCTTATGTTCCACTATTGGGGGACAGCACCTTTAGAGAATGATGACTAGGTAAGGGAATTTTATTCTGGAGCTCTCCAAGGGCAATGCATTGATCCACAAAACAATTACTTGATACTCCTTTTCTAAATTCATTGGGTTTTTATTACTGAGCCCAGAGAAAGAGGTGGAAAGTGATTGGAGAGGATCACAGAATCACAGAAATAAAGTTAGAAGGAACCTTATCGGTCACTGAATTCATCCCTTCATTTTTACAGATGAAGAAACTGAGGATCCCAAAAGTAAAAAGGACTTGCCCAAAGTCACACAGGTAACAAGTCGCACATCCAAGATTTGAACCCAGGTCCTCTGATTCCAGAAGTATTAATTACTATGCCACAGTACTTAGGAAGAAAAGTACCTATATACATGAAAGATATCCTGAGTCTTAGTAAATGACTAGATAGGTTATGAAACATGATATCTGATCTAGTCCAGGCCCAGCTAGATATATGTTTTCAATCAGTCACTCAGTCATTGATTAAAATGGCTTAGCTCCATTAAAAAGAGTTACAGAGTTGAAGGGATTAATTTACCCAGAAATGAGTACTTGGGAAATCAACTATGAAAGGTGCTGGTTCAGGTGAGGAAAACCAGGAAAACAGTCACAGGGAAGATGGTAAAGGTATCCAGAGTGGATGTCTGGAAAGGACATAAAACGTCTAATAAAATCTGCCTAAACAACAACAACAACAAAAGTCAAGGACTGTGGTAATGAAATGTACCATCCCTCAGGTGTTGGTTTTGTTTAAATTTTTTTCTTGGCAACAAGATAGGGCTCAATTGTTATGGAAGGTTGTGTAAAACCAAAAGACATCACTAAAACTTTTTTTTTAAATCAGGATTTTCTCCCCACATAGCTAAATAGCCAAGAACAAATTATTTCCCTTCTTTTGCTTTATCAACTGTGAAATGAGATTAGATTTGGTACCACTTAACTCTAACATACTATAATGCTATGATCTATGAATTCACAAACATCCCTTCTAATCCTCAATCTTCCTCTGCTTGTACTAACCAGTCAGCAGTCTGATTCTTATTACTATAGCCTGATGAATACGGGTTTATAGTGAGTCTTTCTGCCACAGAATCAAGAATTTTGAGCTTATATGTAACCTGCTTTTATTTCCTTATTTTATAAATAAAACTGAAGTTTAGAGAAAAGATATGACTTTCAAGATCACATAGCTAAGCAGGAGCAGAATCTGGGATTTTAACAATTTTTATTATTATTAATTATTTTAACATTAACTTGATTATTTAATTAAATATTATTTAATATTAAATATTAGTTATTAATTAATTTGTTATTAAGCCATTTACTATATATCACTACATAGACACTATGTAACTTTATTTGCATAAACTCCACATAAAAGTTTACTATTGTGTCTCTAACATTTCGCAACCCAGTTAGAATCTGGGATTTGTTTGCATACCTCTAATAGTGTTAGAAACAGTGGGTTTTAGCTATAGGCATATGAATAAGTGCTCTAAATCACTTTTGATTAGAGAAATGCAAATTAAAACAACTCTTAAATACCACCTCACACGTATCAAAGTGACTAATTTGACAAAAAAGAAAATTGATAAATGTTGGAAAAGATGTAGGAAAATTAGGATATGATTGCACTATTGGTAGAGTTGTGAATGGACCCAAACATTTAGGAGAGCAGTAGTAGCAAAAGAGTGGAAATTGAAGGGATGTCCATTAATTGGTGAATGACTGGAGAAGCCGTGGCATGTGAATGTGTATTGTTGTGCAATAAGAAATATTGAATATATTTTAGGGAAAAAACCTGGAGAGATTTATACAAACTGATGCAAAGTGAAATGAGCAGAATCAGGAAAACATTGTACAAAGTATCAGCAACACTGAATGATGATGAACTATGTATGACTCAGCTCTTCTCAACCACACAATGATTCAAATAAATGCAAAGGACTCACAAAGGAAAATGTTATCCACATCCAGATAAAGAACTGATAGACTCTGAATGCAGATCAAAGCATATTTTTTCACTTACTTTGTTCTTTTCCATGCCTTGTTTTCCTTTTATCTGTTTCTTCTTTCACAACAGTGACTAATATGGAAAAATGTTTTCCATGATAGCACATGTATGACCTATATCAAATTACCTACCATTTTCTGAAGAGGGGAGGGAACAGAGGAAAAGAGAAAGATTTTGGAACTCAAAATCTTGTGAAAATGAATGCTATAACTTCAGAAGTGATTTCTTAATTGTGGGATAAGGGAGAGAACCTAGGACTTAAAAATTTTAAAAACAAAGGTAATTTTTTTTTGCTTTGAATGTAACTATTAAATTAAATTGAATATAACTATTAAATAAATAAAACAAAATAAAATAAAATTTTAAAAAAGAAAATGAATACTATAAATTGTCTTGACATGTAAACTACTATTTAAAAAAAAAGAAACAATGGATTTATAGAATTTGAGCTGAAAGAGATGTCAGGAATACTACTACTACTATCACTACTACCATTACCACCACTAATATCACTACTACTACCAGCACTACTATTATTATTACCACCATTACTACTATTATTACTACAATTACCCCTATTACCTCTACTACATCACCACTACCACCGCCCCCTACTACTACTACTACTGCTATCAACACCACCACTGGTAGTAGTACTACTACTACTAGTAGTACTATTAATAATAATCTTAATAATGATAACTATAATAATAGTATTTACAAAATGTTTCAAGGTTTGGAAAGTTCTTTATAAATATTATTTCATTTTCTCTTCACGACAATCCTGCAAAGTAGGTGCTATTTTTACCCTCAATCTTAAAATGAGAAAACTAAGACAGCAGAGGTAAAGTATCCAGAGTTACATAACTAGTGTTGGGGACCAGATTAGAACTCAGATCTTCCTGACTCCAAGCTTGGAACTCTATTTACTTCAAGAGATTGTAATAGAGTGCCAACACACCACTGATAATTTCAAGTCACCAGAACTGAACTACATCATCCATTACTGAAAAAAATTGGCAGACATGATAAGTGAGTCATTATTAGTGATCTCTGAGACTGTGGAAAACAGGAAAGGTACTATAAGGTTGAGGAAGAATAAGCCTTGTTCTAGTTTTGAAAGAGACCAACACAGACACAGAAGCAAAGACACAGAGAGAGAGGGGGGGGGAGGGAGAAGGGAGGAAGGAGAGAAAGGGAGAAAAACAGAAATAGAGAGATAGAGAGAAATGGGAAGGGAAAGAGAGAGAAGGAGGGAGGGAGAAAGAGAAAAAGATGAATACAATTGTCATAACATTGGCCTCTCAGCTTGATTTAAATACTTGATAAAACTTAGAACATGAGGTAATAGGATCATACATATTTTTAAAGAGATGGTTGAAAAACATACAAGAAAAGGAACTCATGATCACAAAAGGTCAACTTGGCTTCATTAAGGACAGGGCATAAGAAATTCATCTAATTTTCATTTTTGAAAAAATTTCTAAATGAGAAAATTAGGGAAGTGCTGTGTATATAAATTGTCTAGATTTTCCCAAAACATCTGACAGCTCAGGTTCCAGAGAAACTATATAACAATTCAATTAACTTTATTCTGAACTTTTTGAATTCCCAGATACAAGGAGTGCGTATTCATTATTTTACGTAAAATAGTGCAGTGGATAGAACACAAGACCTGGAATCAGGGAGACATGAATTCAAATTTGACCACTGACTCTTACTAGCTATGTGACCCTGACCAAGTCACTTAACTTGTTTTCCTCAATGTTATTATCTATTAAATGGGGACAATAATAATAGCACCAGCACCTCAGGGTTTTTATGAAGTTCAAATTAGACAATATTTGTAAAGTACTTAGCATAGTACTTGACACATAGTAAGCTCTATATAAATTAGCAATGATGATGATGTCAGCTAGGAAGGAGGTCTCTAGTAGCATGTCCCAAGAATCAGTAGTTTGTCCTGTGCTATTGAACATCTTAACTAATAACTTAAATAAAGGCACACCTGGCATATTCATAAAACTTGAAGATGATACAAAGCCATCCAGGATCACTAAAATTTTGAGTGACAGGGTCTAGATCCAAAAAGATATTATAGAACACTGAATCAAATAAGATAAAATTTAATAGAGATAAATGCAAAGTCCTAAACTCAAGATGAGTGATTTGGAATCACAGGTTAGACCACTGTGATGGGAATAGCTCCATGACTCAAACCAGGTGCTATAAAAGACAGGGTTCTCCAAGTCCTACCAGACCATAGTGAGACCACAAAACAATCCTGGCCACATCAAGACCACAAGCTAAGCCAAACACACCAATCTTATAAGGTGGGTGCTCCATTCTGGGACTGGAATGTCATTCATTTTGCCATCATCAAATGAAGAATTGTTATCAGTCTCATTCTCCCAATTCCAGCTGTGTAAGAACAAATTATTTCCCAACTACTGCTGCTCATACATCCCTATCCATTTCACCCCTACCCCTTCAATGTTCCTCTCCAAATCTACCTATTCCTTCCACTGTGCCCTCTAGAATTCTGATTCCATAATTAACAAACTTCCTTTCATACTAGATCCTTTCTTCTTAGGCACTTTCCATCTTTTTGTCACCCAGAAAATTGGCTTCCCCCAAATGACAGAAAACCCTTGGGCAATTCTTTTGGGTACTTAAATGAATTTCTAATCATACCTCCCATCTCACTAGTTGTAGAGCAGAAATCAGAATTCTTAGTTTCTACTACCATTTGTAGACTATCCTTCCATTGACATAACTCAACAATATTTTCTATAAGGTTCACTTGATCCAAATTTTTCACCCAATCCAGATACTGAGTGTTGCTATCTATTCAATGCCCAGGAATTCTCCTCCTTGCCTAGCAGTTAAAGATGAACTTTAAATACTTCTTTTTATACCTTTCACTACATACACACATAAGTGTGTATGTGCATGTTTGTATATTGGATATTACAGACTGTCCCCCAGTAAGGCAATCATTTTAGGACTTACTGTAGCCTAGGTACTGTATAAAGTGCTGGAGATAAAAAAAAAAAAAGAAAAAGAAAAGAAAAGAAAGTCTGTGACCATGAATTGACATTTCAGTGGAGGAGCCACATGCAAACAAACTGTGTCCATCTAGAGTAAATCATGATAACCTCAGAGAGAAAGCTCTACTATTAGTATTTGAGATCTGAGAAAGGCTTCTTGCAGAAGATAGAATATGAGCTGAAATATAAAGCAAGGGCCCCATTTGGCCCAGGCTATAACAAGGATCTGTGAAGGCAGCCCCAACTTTCCCAGTTTTCAGCCTTCTCTTACCCACTTTCTTCTGACAGGGTATTTTAGCAAATGTCATCAGATATTTCCCCACCTAGGCCCTTAATTTTCTTTTTCAGGATAAGGATAAGCAGGTGTTTTGAAGAGAAAGGAACAAGAACATACAATTTTTAAAGTATTTTTCTGGCAATCTTGCCTCTGATGGTACAGCTAGAGCTTTCTCTCTCTGCTTTGTCTATCCCTTAGATTTTTTTTCGAGAACCCACTTGGCATCTGATGTTAGGTAACCTGGCACTGAGAGAGAATTCAAAGACCTGGGAGGTCACCTTGTGAAAATGACCTAGTCTGATGGAACTTGTGGTTTGTATCAAGGTTTCATTGCTTCCGTGCAGGGTATAGAACAACCTACTTTGGAATCTATGAGACAGCAGAAGATATGCTCCTAGATCTGAAGAACACTCATTGTGGTAAGTTGGATGATTGCACAATGACTGCTGTAGTAGGTGTGGTCTCCTATGCCTTTGATAAAGTAAGGTGGCGAATGATGATGCAGTCTAGGCATAAAGGAGCTGATATCATGTTCCAGTACTGAAATAATTGACTGCAGGAGGAAGATTTCTCAAGATGAGGGTGATAAAGCTTCTTTAAGAGTACCTGGTCTAATGTTCTTAGAAGCATAGATGGAGCATCCTACATGATGAATTGAAGAAAAATTGAACCAGTGAATATAAATCATGTAAAATACTTAACCATACTTAGCATTTTGGACCACTGACCCTCAAGAAATTCCTATTGTCATTTTATCCAGAACAGATCATGTTTGTAGAAGAGTCAGGAAAAGATCTTAAAAAAAGGGAAAATGTTCTCTCAGTTCTATTCACTTCACTCAGCATCAGTTCATGTAAGTCTCTCTCTAAAATCATCCTGTTGATTGTTTCTTATAGAACAATAATATTCCATAACATTCAAATACCATAACTTATTTAGCCATTCTCCAAATGATGGGCCTCTATTCAGTTTCCAGTTCCTTACCACTATAAAAAGGGTCAAACTTTTTTGCACATGTGACTCTTTTTCCCATTTTTATAATCTCTTTAGGATACAGGTCCCATAATGGCGCTGCTGGATCAAAGGATAAACACAATTTAACAGTCCTTTGGGCATAGTTCCAAATTGCACTCCAGAATGGTTGGATCAGTTCACAACTCCACTGACAATGTCTTAATGTCCCAGTTTTCCCAGATCCCCTCCAACATTCATCATCATCTTTTCCTGTCATCTTAGCCAATCTGAGAGATGTGTAGTGATACCTCAGAGTAGATAAAGCCACATTTTAAGTTTATAAAGGACTTTTGAAGCCAAATAGGGGGTTTTCTATTTCATCCTGAGGCCAGTAAGGAGCCAAAGGAGTTCATTCAATGAAAGGCAGTCAGAACTGTGCTTTAGGAAAGACTTAAAACAAGGAGACCAACCATGTGACTATTGTAATTGACTGAGAGAGAAGTGATGAGAACCCAAACCCCAGTGGTGGCAGTGGCAAAGGAGACATGGGATGTATCTAAGAGATTCTGCAAAGGTAAAATCAACAGAATTTTATATGGGGAGGATGGAAAGAGAGGGAGAGGAGAGATAGCAAGGAGTCTCATGGAAACATAGCTAAGATGGCCGAGGTTCAAATGCCTAATACTTGTGGAACTTTGGGCACTTGCCTGCTTCATTTTCTTCACTTATAAAATGAGAAGAATCACACAAGTTAGCCTCTAAGATTCCTCCTGATTCTAAATTTCTGATTCTCTAATCATTTTCCATCATTCCTCTGTTTACATTGTAGAAGGAGTTAACTGGTAGAGTAAATAGTTGTTATCAGAAAGACCTGCATTCAAATTCTTCTTCAGATCTACACTTAGTTGTGTGAATCTGCAAAAGTCACCTAACTTTTGTTTTCCTCAGTAATCTCATCTGCAAAATGTGACTAATAATATAAAGTTATTCATAGGAAAGAAATGATTCCTGAATCTCTGAATACTATTTTAAAATAAGATCATGGATTTCAGGTTGGTAATGACTATGGAGATCACCTAGCTCTATCCCCTCATTTTATAGATGAGGACATAGAATCCCTGAGTGACTTGCTTAAGATCCCACAGAGTAGTTTTATGGTTTCTTGCACACCCATGTCCTGTTGTTGTTCAGTCATTTTAGTCACATCTGACTCTTTATGATCCTATTTGAGGTTTTCTTGGCAAAGATAATGGAGTGATAGCTGTATAACAATAAATAATGTTACCCAACCTTTCTTTGGTGAAATAAAACAAAACCTAATATAAGAGTTGTTATTCAGTCATTTTAGTGTATCCCACTTTTCTTGACCCCATTTAAGTTTTGTGTGCTTTTTTGGTAAAGATACTAGGATAGTCAGTCATTTCCTTCTTCAGCTCATTTTACAGATGAGAAAGCTGAGGCAAACAGAGTGAAGTGACTTGCTCAGGACCACATAGCTAGCTAGTAAGTGTATAAGGCCAGATTTAAATTCTGGAAGATGTCTTCCTGACATTAGTTCTAGCACTTTATCGACTTAGTTGCTTATGACCTTTTACAAACTGGTAAACTGTGAACTCCTGGAGGACAAGGGCAACTTTGCTTTTATTCTTTGTATTCACCAGTAATTGTTTACTGAACAAGGAGGCATTTAATTAGTGTTTGCTGAATTTGAATATGAACTCCTAGAACTAAGCATCAAGCCCCAAGTACCAAGCTGATCAGTTGGATCAAAACTTTTGACATGTTTATGAAAATTTGTGAGCACTCATTGCAGAGGATCCAGGTTTAAAAAAAGATAAAGTTTTCTTATTTCTTCCAAGTAAAATGTAAGTTTCTTGTCTATAAAGTCATTTATACATTCATTTCTACTTTTGTATCCCTACTGCCTAAAACAAAGTCCATGTCATGGGTATTAAATAAGGGCATAGTAAATTGAATTCTCACATAAAAAGACAGGAGAAATAGTATCTTGGGAGTTGGTACTCCACTCTCATTCTCCAGACTTTGTAAAATCAGAACTGCCTTGAGGTATCCCAAGTGCCTGACTTATTATTTGAACTTGCCCACTGATAAGATGTCTCAGAGACAGCTTTGAGCCAAATAAAAATACACAAAACAAACTATTAAAGATTGGCAATGTGAGTTTAGCAGTTTGGACTCATTTAGAAAAACTGAACCTTCCCATCAAGGGCACACTCCTAGTCTCCTTCACAGTCACCAGTGTTAAGGCAGGTTACCTCAAGAATTTATTGGCAGGTGAAACTGCCCTGGTGGGAGGCAAGATGTTGCAACATAGAAAGAAGCATCCCCACCCTGAGGCATTATGCAACATTTGGACAGACAGGCCACAGACAATGTACATTCCTACTCAAAAAATAGAGATCCAGGGAACTGGGCACAGCTGCCAGGTCACTGATTCCAACTCTAGTATGCTTTTGTGTTATTAGCCAAAGAGAAATGGCATCTCCTGTGAATTCTTAAAGTTACAGGGGACAGACACATGACTTAGGTAAGTCTGCCCCATACTGTTAGTCCTCAAGGATATCCAAGAGAATGATGAGTCTTATAAGGTGATCTGTAGCAAGTAGGGGTCAATCCCTAACCACAATGAATTCTGGCTCAACAACAGTGGGACTAGCTGGGTGATAGTCAGAGACGGAGACTCTGTGTGTGTGTGTGTGTGTGTGTGTGTGTGTGTGTGTGTGTATGTGTGTGTGTGTGTGTGTGTGTGTGTGGGCGCATGCATAGGCACACCCTGGTGTATCTATGACTCAGGTTGGGTCTACCCAATATTAGCCAGCTCAGAGGGGGGCGGGGGGGACTCAGGCAATCGACCAAGGAGAACAAATTTTTCCTTGAATAATCAGATGTTTTTCTTCTACTGAACTGAATATTAAGCAGTCATGTACACAGCCTGTTCATTCACACATTCTAGTATATAACTGTATATGTATATCTGACTGCATTCCAAGACTAATTACAAAGTCTTGGCTGCCTTTTCATCAAAGGGCGTTATTTTTGCCTCTTCTATTCTCCTTACCCACCTTCAAGAGTTGGCTAAAGAGTATTCACAGGATATCCCCTAGACTGATTTCTAACAAGTTTTCTCACCTCTGAAACTTAGCATTCCTCCATTCATGGCACAATTCAAGTGCCACCTCCTACATAAGCCCTTCCTGATTTCATATTTCTTAGTCTTGCCCCACTGCCACTCCACCCTCCCTGAAATTACTTTGTACTGAAGCTCACAGAATAATAAGTCTAGTGATAAAAAGGACCTCAGAGACCATCTGATCTAACTCCCTCATTTTACAAATGTGGAAACTGAAGCTCAGTGACACATTTGACTTGTCCAAAGTCATCTAGATAGTAGGTATCGGAGATGGGTTTTGAACCCAGGTCCTCTGGTTCCATTTACTTTGTATTTTACATTTATTTATCTGTATAGATGTTGTTTTCTCTTGGTAGAATATAAATTCTTGGAGGGTACAGACAACTTCATCTTTGTCTTTTTATTCTCAGTGCTTAGAATAGTGCCAGGCACATAATGAGAACTCAATTAATGCTCACTTAACTGAATTGAATTGAATTTCTTTGAAATAAAACTACATGGTAAAATGGTGATCTCATGCATGCACTCTTAGGAATTCTCCATTGAAAATTCTGCTGCCAGGTTAAAACTTAGACAATTTTGGTTTGACTAGGTTGATATAATTGACCCCATCCCAAAGTTCTGAACTCTCAGATAACTTAACATGAACCATGTGCTTCAGTTAATTATGAGTAGAGGGAGCTGGTAGAAACTGGCAAGAGAAAAACTGGTCAGGTGGGACTGGAACAGTGCCTCAGAGATATTTCACAAACACCCTTGTGTCGCAACCCTTGCCACCTGAAGCTGCCGAGTTTGCTGTTTTTTGAGGGCAAACTATGGATGATGAATCTAAGGCTGACACAGTTTGGCCTCCTCAGCCAGCTGCCATTTTAGGATTGTGCAACTCCCCAGTGTTGGAAGTGTCTTCTGAAAACTCCACAGGCTCCTTGGCCAGAGCCTGATGGCTCCCTCTACTTTTTGTTATGTAAAAGAGCAAGCCCTGGCAAAATCCTTCATAAAGTAACAGAAGAAAGTCCCTTGGCTTTCAGCCTGGAATTCTGGTTAATGATAGGTAACCTACCTTCCTGATTTTGTCTTCCACTGTTCCTCTATACTAACAATCTAATTGAACCAGAGGCACTTTCCTCTCTTAACCCTACCTCCCTATCTTTGTTTAATGACATCTCCCATAAAAAGTGCCCTTCCCCTTCTGACTAACCCAATTATATCCATCCTTCAATAACTGGCTCCTCCTCAAAGTCCTCCCAACCTACTACAAGCCAAAATAATCTCCCATCCACTTCTGAAATTACAGTACTCCAAGTCTGTATCACCTGAATATGCACTGGCTTGAGATGTCTCCTGTATTGATATCCTATGTTGCGATTTCATACTTCACCTAAATTTGTTGTCTTTTCTAAGTATTCTGACACACCTTGACCTCCATCTCCTGGGAATCCCAATTTCCTTCAAAACATAGCTAAACCATGAGTATTTCCTGGCTCCCAGCAACCACTAGTGCCCTCCCCTTCAAGATTTCTATATAATTGACTTCTATGTCCTTATTATAAATACATACGTATTTATATATACACATATAAATAATATAGCTTGAATACATAAAAGTACATGTTATCTCCTCCATTAGATTGTAAGCTAACTGAGGGCACTCAGTTGTTTCACTTTGTCTATGTATTCCCACCCTGTCTTAGCACATTTATTAGATATTTAATAAATTCTTGTTGGTGGATGGATAGGCTATAAATTTCTTGAGGTCAGGAGTCCTGAATTGAGGGCACAGTTTCCAAGACTAAGAAGCTGAGAGGCTTGTTGCTCTGTGGCCAAGTCTATCCACATCTGGAGCATTGAATTCAATTTTGGACACTACCTTATAAAAAGAACATTTAGAAAGTCAAAAGCATTCAGAGGAAGACTATCAGCACTATGTGGGTACTTAATAAATTATATTGCATAAGGATCCATTGAAAGATGTGGGAAATATTTAACCTGGGGAAGTCTGGGAGGGGGGAGGTCATGACAGCTACCTTGGAATTCAGGGTGTCCCAAATATCTTAGTGCATTTTTCAAGTCATTAATGCTGCAAGGACTGTTATGTTCAAAAAGGATTAATTCTGCTTGTCTTACAAGGCAGAACTGGTATCTATGTGTCAAGGTTGCAGAGAAATAGATTTGACTTGATGTCAGGATAAACTTTCTAGTAATTAGAACTCTTTAAAAGTCTTGTGGGCTTCCTTGAGATGTCAATTGGTCAACAAGCATTTATTAAGCACTTATTATGTCCAGGCAGTTTTGCACTTGAGCAAATCATTTCCCCTTAATGGTCTTTAGTTTCCTCAAATGAGGAACCTGGGTTTTCTGGACTATTTCAAATGGTCTCCCTGCTTCCAGTGTCTCTAAAGCCTTTGCAAAACTGTCAGATTAACAAAAACCAGCAACCCATCCCATCTCTGTATGAAAATGGGACGAATGTCCTTAAGGGGAAAGAAAACAAAGAAGAACTTCTAAAGTCAACATCAATGATGTCCAAGATATTTATATCAGCAAGTTGGAGCATGTGCAAAAATGACCAAAAGTGTTAAGGCCACAAATCATTGAAGAACTGGATGAGGCAGAAGGAATGCCCACGAGAAGGGAAGGAAAAGCCATGATCATATCTTTAAAGTGTTTGAAGTTAAAGATAGGTTGGCCCCAACAGGTAGAACTTGAACTAGTATTGGAAATTGTAGACAAGCGCTCTTCAGCTTGACTCAAATAAAAATTTCTGAATAATTAGAGCTGTTCAAAAATAAAATGGACTGCCTCCAGATAGTGTGCCTTCTCCTTTAAAAGCCACATTGATTTCCATTTATCAGGGATGTTGGCAAGGAGATTCCTATACAGATATAAATTGGACTAGATGATCTCTTGGAATTTTGAGATTCTGTGATTCTATAATAAATAGATTTAATAAAATTACTCCCTTGCTCATAAACTTTCAATAACTCTCAACTACATATTGAGTAAAACAAAAATTTCTTAGCCTAGCATTTAAATTTTCCCACCATAGCTATCATTTAACTCAACCTACTTCCCTTCATACATTTCAACTAAACTGGATTACTCATCATTTTCCAATATCATCACACCTCTTTGCTTTTATGTTTTCTGAGGTTGAAATTATCTATCAATATACTCACCTTCCTTCAAAATCCAGCTAAATGCCACTTTCTCTGTGAAATGTCTCTTGACTTCCCAAACAAGATATTATCTTTTTTTAAATTGCTTATTGTAAACTGGAAAGGCCCCTAAATATCATATAATCTTTACAGATAAGGAAACTGAGGTGAACAAGGGATAGCAGAACTTGTCCACTGCACTAGGCAAGTGTTTTCATTCCTCCTTGTTTGACCCTAAGCATGTATTCCAAAGCCCCTTGGATCAGCACTGTGACTTCCCACCTGTGTGCACACTGAATAGCCAAGCAAAGCAAAATTATTGCTAGACACTCTCCTTCCAAAACTAAGTGCTGCCTGTTAAAGTATCATTTATCTGCTACTCTGTCTGTGAGGAAGAAACAAGCAAAGTATTTGGGATACAATATAGCTATTATAGCAGGGTGAACCTCAGACATAACTGAGAAGTAAATAAAGTCTGTTCTCAGCACCTCCAATTCTTCCAGATACCAGAGTCCTCTTGATACCCACTGTCTGTCTCATTTCTCTAAATAAACTGTCCTGATTTGACTAGTGGAAGACCTTCCTTTCCCATGCAGATTTATCAATTTTGTTTGGCTTCCACTTAGTAGATATGGCACCTTGAGAACTTAGATAGCCTGGGAGCTAGGAAGCATGGACTCAAAACTCAACTAGCATTCTAACTGTATAACCTTGGATAAGTCCTTCCAGGCATGAGAGACAGCAAGGGAAAAGTCTTGGAGCCATGTTGAAGAAGTGGATCAACACCACTGGATTAATTTCAGAAAGATGCTAGTTTTCTTTCCTTCAGGCCTGGTTCAGCCCCCTCTGTATGCTAGTACCCCACCCCAGTGTTTTCTGTTCTTTAGTTTTATAGTGAATAGATTCATCCTTCCTTTAGCTTTTCCTCTGCAAGTGCGTAGGTAGAGTGGAAGTTTGTTCTTTATTTCATATTTCATTTAAGCCAATCTCCTTCATTTTACCAAAAAGAAAAATAGTGAATGACCCACCTGAGTCCAAATACGTAGTGAGCCACAGAGCCAAAGTCCTCTACCTACATGGTCAGTGCTTTAACCACTAAATTGCTCAGTCTTACTTAGACTTTGTTTCCTCATCTGTAAAATGGTGACAATAATATTTTTCCTATCTGCCTTCAGAGAAGTAATTCATAAACTTAAAGCCTGTATAAATATTAGGTATTCCCTAAGGGCCCAGTGATTGTTAATTAAATCTAGTAAATTGATCACTAATAATGGGTGTTAATGGCTGAAAGGATTATTCTTCCCACCTAACATATTCCACTTTGATGAGAAATAATTCATAGAAATATATTCATCATCATAAGAAAATAAAAATAGCTCACATTTGTTTGGGATTTTTACTTTTATAAAATGATTTCTTCACAATAATCTTTATAAGAAAGATGAGTAATATACACTCATCAACATTATTTAATAAATCAGAAAACTAAATCCCAAAGAGATAAAGTCATTTTACTTAGAGTCATGATTTGAACCCAAGATAATCTAACTTCACACTGATTATTCTTTATATGGTACCACACTTCTTAGGATCTAAGTTAGAAAGTACTTTAGAGCAATAATATCAAACTCAAATAGAAATGGGGGGGTGGCTAAACTAGATTGGCACAGTGACTCAGATATTTATCAATTCTGTGACTGTTGGGTGAGTCACTTAACTTTTGCCTCAGTTTCCTCATCTGTAAAATGGGGGTAACAATACCACTTTCTTCTCAAAGTTGTTGTGAGGTTCAAATGACATAATATTTGAAAAGGTCCTAGTACAATGCCTGGCACATAGTAGATGTTATAATAAATTGATTATTGATTATTATGATGACATAAAATCCCTGCAGGTACATGTTGACTTAGAAAACCCCATATTAACATTGTGTTTTATTGAATTTTTATTTACTTTGCTAAACATTTCCCATTTACATTTTACCACATTCAGGATTATAGCAGCTGATCTGTATTTGAGCCCCTGCTTTGGGAATGTCTAGTTGAATCTGCCACATCATGAAGGACTCCCTTCTCTGACATCCCTGAGGAATATCATGAAGCCTCTAGTCAGATGCTCAGGCACTCAGAAGTGGGCAGCTCATTACCTCATAGGACAATCCCTTCTATTTTTAGCAGCTCTGTTAAAAACTTCTTGTTTAGATTGCTCAGATCCCAAGCAGTGATTCTAAAGCTAATTTCAACCACCATGACAAACTGTTGGGGAAAATATTTGGGAACAGACAGAATTTTCAAAGGGCCAAAAAAGTGATACATGTGGGCTATTGCCTTCTTTACCTTCATGTAGACCCTTCCTGGTTTTACTTACTTTTTCCTGCCCAGCATTAACTATAAGACAATTATCCACTTGAATTATAGATGGATACTCAACCTAATCATATAATTTCACGTGGAAACCTACTTAGTAAGTCAGTAATTGCCAGCCACTAAGTGTGAACCAATGTCAAGGTATCCAATGAGTCTAAATTCTAAAGGCCAAGAACTTAAGAGGTCACTGGACTTGGTATGAGAACAACTGACTCTGACCCTTAAGAGACAGGTGACTTTGGAAAAGTCATCTATATTTTTCCCTGTCTCAGTGATAAATTCTGATATGGCTGAGACCTGAGAGAGCATCTAATCCAATTTCTTTGATTTACAAATGAAAAAATTAGAGGTTGTAATTTTCCAGTTGTCACCAAAAAAAAAAAAAGTCAAGATTCAAACTGGATTATAAAGCCAATGCTCTTATTACTGTTCATTTCTTGTGATTTTACCTCCCAAGCTAGATAATGATCTCTCTGACCTGAAAGATGGTCTTCAAGAGAAATAGTGCCTGAAAAGTCATAACCCTGAAGCCAGTGTAATGACAAGTTTCTCCAAGTTTAAGACAGAAAACAAAAAGCTCATCAGACATACTCAAACTTGGTGGGATCTTTGGAGGATGGTACATTTTATAGAGGACCAGCCCTGGAATTAGGAGGATGGAGTTTGAACTTGACCTCAGATACTTAAGACTTAGCTGTGTGATCTTGGGCAAATCCCTTAAAACCCAATTGCCTGGCAACAATAACAAAAACAAACAAACAAACAAATTCACTCCAACTTGGTGGAATCTAGTTTGTGCTCCACTGATAGAATATTCAAAAACTCCCATGTGTGTCTTTATTCAGTGAAATGCTACATATTGATTCTTGTGGTTCTTTTTCAATCTCCTTTGCATGATTAATTGTGTCTCCTAAATCTCTGTCTTCTTTCTGTATCACATTTAATGATCTCACCATCTCCCATGAGCTTACTCATCACCTCTATTCTGATGATTCCCAGATCTACATATCCAGCCTTCATCTGTCTTCTGAACTCCAGTTATGAATCAGCAACTACCTAATTGACACTTCAAACAAAATTCATTTGCATCCCCTCAAAAATCCACCTTTCTTCTTCCAAACTTCTCTATTATTTCCAAAGGCACAACCATCTTCTTAATAATCACCTCAGGATCATTTATACACACACATACATACACACAACCATTTATATATAACCACACACACACACACATACATATATTGTATATACATGTATACACATATGCATATATGTGAATATATATGTAGATATATCCAACTCTTTGTAATCCCCATTTGGGGTCTTCTTGGCAAAGATCTGGAGTGATTTAACATTTCCTTCTCTAATTCATTTTACAGATGAGGAAACTGAGTCCAGGGTAGCACAGTTAATGTGTCTGAAATGAGATTAGACTCAGAAAGATGAATCTTCCTGACTTCAGGCCTGGCATTCTATCCATTGCACTACCTAGCTACATACATACATATACATATACATATACATATACATATACATATACATATACATATACATATGTATATTGTGTGTATCCAATTTATGTGTGTATCCAATAATTTATTTAATAATTCATTAAACAATTACATATAAAAATATTAACAATCATTAGGAGTATTCAAATCCCCCCCCTTGAGCAGAAAAACAATTTTATATCAATTATATACACAGTTATGCAAAACATATTTGTATATTAGTCATGTTGCAAAAGAAAATACACACATAAAGAATTAAAGAAAGTAAAAAATATATGCTTCCTTGAGCAGTGTTTGGAACATAGAAGGTGCTTAATAAATGTTTGCTGATTGATTGACAGTCTAATTAACCACTGTTGAAAATGTTTTAGACAAAATTCCTTTGTAGGTAGAGGTCAGAAGAGATGACCTTTGGGACCCCTTTCAACTCTAACATTCCATTATTATTTAAGAATCAGTTTTCACAATGAGATCCTAATAGATTTTAGTAGGAATAATAGTCATACCACTTTCCTTTCTGAGTTTCAGTTTCCTCAATTGTTAAAAAAAAAAAAATTATAATATTAACATTAGTGCAGGGAAAGTACTTTGTAGACTTTGAAGAGCCACAGAAATGCAAAAGATTGTTCTTATTATCATCTGCTTACCAAGGGGAGAGGGGTAGCTAAGATGGCTCATGGATAGAGCACTATGCTTCTAGTCCAGAAGGTCTGAGTTCAAGTCTATGTTTATTAGTTATATGACTCTACTTAACTTGCCTTAATCTACTGGAGAAAGAAATGACAAATTGCTCCAGTATCTCATGAATAATATGATCCGTGGGATCACAAAGAGTCAGAGTCAGACATCCAGGAGGAAAGTGTAGACTTCCATCATGGAGTTTGCTCTTCTTCCTGATTGATCCAAGGGTAATATTTAGAATATTTCCTTTAAAGCCCTTCTTTTTCCGGGCCTATTATATCTTATTCTCTTTCATGAACTCTACAATCCAGACAAAAATGACCTATTTTCTGTGTCTCACATTTAACATCTCATTTCTTGTCTCCATGCCTTTGACCAGGCTGTTCCCTATACCTGTAACAAATAAATTTCTTCCTCACCCATGTTTTGTAACTTGCCAACCACCTTCAAGGCTCAACTCAGGTACCACCCCCTTCAAAAGGCTTTTATTGATCCTGCTTATATCTCCTTTCCCAGAAATCACCTTAGATTTCCTTTATTTACTCCCAACATCTATCTATCTATCTATCGTCTATATACCTATAAATCATCTTATCTATGTGTTGCTTCCCTATAGAATGTGAACTTCTTGAAGTAAGAAACTGTTTTGTCTCTATCTTTGTAAATACTTATTAGTTTACTAATTGACTGATTTAGAAGTCATGCTGTGAGAATTTGGAAAAATTTTAACAATCCCAACTTCATAAATTTTACAAACACACACACACACACACACACACACACACACACAACTTATCCATAGGTACTATATTTATTTGCAGAATGATGATGATGATAACTACAATTTATAAATAGTATTACTTTTGAACCTTATAGCAACCCCGAGTTTGATGCTATAAATGTAATGTCAGAGAAACTGAGGCAAAATAGAGATTAGAGAGTATTTAATAATTTATTTGAAAGAGAGAGATTTACTGGGACCAAATGTTTAGTCCCAGGACTGAATGAGACTATCATCTCCAAGAATCCAACAAATAATGTAAGTTCTCAATGACATATATTGACATATACACACATGGCTCAGACACAGGGGGTAGATTGAGGTAGGGGTGGAGTCAGAGTGCTGAGAGAGGGAACAGGACTCTGACAGGGTGGGGTGAGCCACTGGAGACAGGGATGACATAATGGGGGGAGGCATCTTGATAAGACAGTATCTGATATTCTAATAGCTTGGGGTGGGTAGAAGCATTCTGATATTCTAAAATATAAGATCTTTTATCCTTATCAAATATTCTGATTAAGAAGGAGGGGCAGTTTTGCAGGATTGAGCAGAACAATTATAAACTGAGGCAGAACAATTAGGGAAACCGAGAAAGGACAATTTAGGGAAACTGTCAGGATAATCAGGGAAACTGAGTCAGGACAATAAAAGAGAACAGTGGCATAACATTATTATTTTCATTTCATAATTGAGGAAATGGAGGCAGACAAAGTTTAAATGACTTTCTCAGGATCACACAGCTAGTAAATGTCTGAGGTTTTACTTGAACTCCAAGACTAGGGTTTTATCTCCTGGGGACACTGCAATCTCCCTCCTCTTATTATTGTTTCCCAACTATTGGGTTTTGGTTTATTCAATAAATTCCATTCAATTCAACAAACATTTATTAAACACTTACTGTATGCAAAGGGATTGTGTTTCACCGTGGAAAAGAAAAAAGAAAAAGAAAAGAAATCTGCACTCCGTTATCACATGTATACAGGTACAGAAATGCAAAATAATTCCAAAAGAGGGAAATCAGGAAAAACCTCATTAAGGATGTGCCAGCACAGCTGGGTTTTGAAGGAAATCACAGAGTCTGAGAGGAAGAATTAGAAGAGATTAATAACCAAGATATGGAGGACCACCAGCACAATGGCCCCGAATGAGGAAATGGAAGGTGATGTGTGGGAAACAACTTGGTAGACCAGTTTGACTAAAATAGAGAGAGTGGGTGAAGGGGAGTAATTGTTAGGGCTAGTTGGTAAAGGAATAAAGGTTACTATTTTAGAAGTGTGAAAATCCCCTCGACTTAGCTACAGGTGCCACAACCCATCTGAGAAGGGGACTTCCTCAAGGGAGTGGGTGTTGGGTAGGGAAGAGGTTGTGTGGTCTGGAACAAATCATACTGAGCACTTCCTTTCCTCCTAAACGTATATATCGAAGTGAAATCTGAGTCAGAGAGAACACCATTTTTATTGACACAAGCACCAAACATGGAATTAGAGGTCTTGGGGTTTACCTTCTACTGACTTTGTGATTTATCAAAGGTTATTTCTCTTTTCTGGGTCTCAGTTTCGTTAATAAGAAAATTTAAAGTGTGAAATTCTGGAAAAAATGCTGAGATGACCTGGGTTCAAATCTCTCACTTTATACCTGTGTGATTTTAGTCAAATCAGGTTAACTTTCTAAGCCTGTTTCATCTGTAAAATGAGCAAGGTTCAACTAGATAATCTCAAAGATCCCCTAAAATAAACAATAGGGGTATCTTTGAGGGGATGAAAGTCACTAAAGGAAAGAACAGGGGTTATTTTCAGGGGGGAGGTATTTTTTGTCTTAATGATGAAGATGGAGTGCCACTCTGAGTTGATCACTGTACATGAGGCTACCAATAATCCATAGCACTAACTAAAGTCCTAAAATTACATTAATAGTTTAATTTTTCCATAGCAGGTATTCAGTTAAGGTTTGTGGATCATCATGATGAATTCTTGGATATTGAATGAATTCTCATTTCCAAACCCTCTTAATCCTGGTGCCTTTCCACTTTTAATTACACCTATTTTCTTGTATTTAGCTTGTTTACACATATTTGTTTGTTGTGTCCCTCATTAGATTATGAATCTCTTGAAGATAGGGACTACCTTTTGCCTTTTTTGTATACCCAACAGTTATGGTACCTGGTAATTAATTGAAATTTATTGACTGACTAATTGACTGACTGACTAGCTTCCATCTCTTTTCCCTCCCAAAGATCCGCATGTAACCTTTATATGCAAAACCCTAGAAAAAAACACTTAGAGTTTCTTGGATAAAATAAACATACCTTAGATTCTAAGGCTTGGAGCACTAAATCTCTAACCATGATAATATATTTCTAGTGAAAGGGGGCTGATGGGATTTCAAAGGTTTACTGGACTGTAGATCCCTAGCAGAGAATTGTTAAGGGACCTAAAAGATTAATACAAAAATTATATAGGAGTAAAGTAGTCCAGTATGTCAAAAAGGGAGGGCAAGGAATAGTGGCCTGCAGGGAAACCATGGTATAAGCTGGCCCCAGCTATTCATTTGCATAGCAATAATTACGAATTCCCTGCCCAGTTGTCAAACCCATACACCCCCTTTTCTCACCACTTAAAAGATCCCCTCTAAAGCTGGCAAGTGTCACTGATACTTTCTAAGTACACTAGGCCTTGAAGTGTGATTATGAATAGACTTGTAACTCCAGTGAAGTTTCCTAACAATTTAACGTGCCAAGGGGCCAATAAAAACTAAACTGAGTCACAATGTGAGACCAGGCCAGCAGGTCAGGGCAAGAGATGAGAAGGATTCAGACTCTTGCCCTCCAGCATGGACTCGTGGATATTAGAGTGAATCTGATGGCTATAGCAGAAGGGGAGGGACAGTTATCCCCACCAAGAGCACTCCTCCAGAAAAATATAGGTTGGAATTGCTTCTCCTCCATGGGCCTGAATATCCTCCTCTGTCAAATGATTAGATTAGCTGAAATCTAAGTTTCCTTCTCTCTTTAATTTTTTTTAATGTTTAATTTATGGAATAAAACAAACATTTCCATAATATAGTATAATAAAAAAGATGATTGCAAAAGAAAATGCAAATCTATTATATACAACTTGCCATTCCTTTTAAATATATAACAAAATTATGTACATTTTTTTTCTTTTCTCCCCCCCCCCACCCTGGAAATGGCTATCATCAAACACAAATAGGCATATACATACACATACATATGTATGTATATATACATATATATGTAAACTTATTCTAGACATATTTCTATGTATTTATCACCTCTTCCACTTAATGTCCTTAGCATCTTTCTTCAAATGTCCTTATAGTTAATTTGGGTAATTATAATAGTCAAAATGACATATTAACTCAAAGTCATTCTTTATTTTCCTCAATAACATTTTATTTTTCCAAATACATGTAAAGATAATTTTCAATATTCATTTTTGTAAGATTTTGTATTCCAAATTTTTCTGTCCCTGCCTAACCTACTCTCTCCCCAAGATAGCAAGCAATCTGATATAGGTTAAATATGTGTAATCCTCTCAAAGTCATTCTTAAAACAATATTGCTAGATCTCATGACTGAGTCTCTTGGCTATCTGTGTTTGAGGATAGTGAAAACACCAACCCTAACTCAGAAAATCCTCTTAGTTTTAGGTAATTTCCTACTACAAAGCAATTGAACTAAAGGATACATTTCCCCAGAATCAGAGCTATTTAGGTAAAGATAAAATCAAGACTTCAAAGAAACCTAAATGACTGCTAATATGAAAAATGAAACAATGGGATTAGATTATCACATAGGATATCCAGCACCATATCCTATGCTAATACTATTTTCACTTTTTCTAATAGCCATTTGTGATCTACAATGGAGCTGTCTTCCAATAATCCTGGGAAGTAAACAATGAAAGTTATCTCCATTTTACAGATAAGAAAACTGAGGCTTGAGCAAGTAATTCATTCACTATTACATGGAATAATAAGAGAACTAAAATTATATAACTAGTCTTACAAGTTCAGGTCCTTTTCTCTTTCAATTCTGCCGCATTGTCCTCTACAAGTTAGATAAGCACCCTCATCAGGTTAGGTTAGATATATAGGGAACAAAGACAACACTCCATTACATGCAGGCTCCCATTAGTCAGGAAACCAGAGCTTGAGGCTTTCAGCAATCCACTGAATTAACTCTTGTGATCTTAAGCACAGTTTTCAATTCTCTGGGACTCAGTTTCTTCATCCACAAAACGAGAGAATTGAACTAGATTGTTCCTAATGTCCCTTCCAGCTCTGATACTATATGTGTGGTCTCACCAAGAAAATTCTTTATCTAGTTTTCCAACTGTGAGCCATGGCAAATTGCTTCACATCTCCAATAAAATAATAAAAGCAACTGACATTTCTCTATCACTTTGAGGTTTTCAAAGCACCTCCCAAACATTATCTCATTTGATCTTCCCAACTATCCTATGAGATGGATACCACATACATTATTATCCCCATTTTAAAGATGATGAAACTGAGATTTAGAGAAATTAAGCAATTTGCTTATGGTCACACAGCCAGTAGTGTCAGATGCAAGATTTAAACCAGGTTTTTTTTTTACCCCAAATCTAGCATTCTAGCTACTATACTAGGTCACCTTGTCTCCGTAGTCAGTCAGTAATAACAATAACTCAAATTTGTATAATAAGAACAGACATTAATATATCACTGTTAGGTTTACCCAGTGCCTCCCATGCATAATCCTGTGGGGTTCAAAATCTTTCATAATTTAGTCCCCGATAATTTATTTTTTAAGTTTTCTTACATCCTTCCATACACTCTTCCTTCCACTCACTGACACTGGCCTCCTTTGCTGTTCCTCAAACAAGACACTCCATCACCCAATTCTAACCATTTTCTCTATCTTTTCTTCCATACTTGGAATGCTCTATCTCCTCATCTCTGTGTCTCCTGGCCTTCTTCAAGTCACAGCTAAAATCTCACTTTCTACAGGAAACCTTTCCTAATCCCTCTTCATCCTAGAATCTTCTCTCTCTTCATTATTTTCTATTTATTCTGCATATTGTTATTTTGCACATATTTTATGGCATGTTATCTCCCCCTCCATTAGATTGTCAGCTGTCTTTTCCCTTTGTTTGTAACCCCAGCATTTAATACCTAATAGGGGCTTAATAAATGCTCATTGATTGACCAAATGATTGACTGATTCTCATTACCTTCTGAAGGATGTTATGAAAATGTTACTATTTTCACTTTAAAAAAGGAGGAAACTGAGACTCAGAGAGATTAAGTGATTTGTCTAAGGAGACATAATATCAGAGTCAGTATTTCTGTGACTATTTTTAATAAATGAGAACCCATGGGCAAACCCTGGATTTAACTGTGAACAGTTGGGATTTCAACAACTTTTTAAAGCAGGCATACATCACAGAGGGTGCCTCCAGGTAGTACCCTGGAAACCTGTACTTGCTAGATTGGCTTCTCCCTCGTCCCTTGCCAACCATAAGCCATCCTAACTTTCTTTACTACACAGGTGGCACAGTGCCCAGACACTGAACCACTGAGTGAGGGAGACTTTCTCTACAAGCAAACTCCTTCCCACTGTCTCCTACTGACTGCCTGTTCTCCTTCACACCCACGAG
The DNA here is from genome assembly GCF_902635505.1 of Sarcophilus harrisii. Classification (NCBI taxonomy): domain Eukaryota; kingdom Metazoa; phylum Chordata; class Mammalia; order Dasyuromorphia; family Dasyuridae; genus Sarcophilus; species Sarcophilus harrisii. The sequence continues at coordinate 613,046,311 of NC_045426.1, read as the reverse complement.
TAAGAACAAAATCTTCTGAAGTCCAACCCCATGATATACCTTCAAGACAGATGTGGCAGATAGGTAACCTGGAACTTTGGAAAAGACATTGCCCTGGGAGATTGGAGATTTCAGTCCCAGTCTCGGTTCTGCAACTAGTTCAGTGATCAACCTCAAGCAAATCAAGTCTCCTTTCCCAGGTTCAGTTTTCTCATCTGTACAATAAGAGAGTAGAATGTAGAATCAACAAAGCCCCTTCTGATTCTGAACTCAATGCACCTGGCAGCTAGGTGACATATTGGCTAGACTGTAGTCTGAGTTGGAATCCTGCCTAAAATACTTCTTAGCCAAGTGTCCTTGCTTGGGCAAGCCACTCAATCTCTCTGAGTCTCAGTTTCTTCATCTGTAAAATGGGAGTAATCATCTATTATATCTATCTTACAAAATGGTTATGAGGATAAAATAAAATAATATAGGTAATGACTTTTAAAATTTAAAGTACTATATAAGTGCTTGTTGTTGTAGTTGTTGTTTCAATTCTATAAATGGCAGGAGAAGCCTCAAGGCACATATACAGAAATTGAATAAGCAGAGGTAAAGATCTGCCAGAGACAGGATTAAGATTAGGGAGCAGAGTGAGGGCCTCTGAGCATATGCTTGGGGTGACTAAGTATGTTGTCTCCCAGTCACCCAGACTCAGTCCTTTCTCTGAGGGTTGCCATAACCTCTATCTCTAAGGTTAGCATAACCCCATTGATGTTATTTATACTTTTTAAAAAATACATAGTTCTGTAGCAAAAAGCATCTGCTAAGAGCATGCTGTGTACAAGGCACTCTGTTAGTTTCTGGTGACACAGAGATAGAAACCACACAGCCCCTGCCCACAAAGAATTTACAGCCTTATAAAGGAATACAACACATTTATTAAAAATACAATACAGTGGGATATGCTCTGAGGGCAAAGGAAAGGTACAATGAGCTCTGAAAAACAAGAGAAGGGGGAGAGGAAAAGATGCATTGTACTTTGCATCAGTTTCTCCAGAATTTAGAGGGTATAAAATTTCAAAGGCTTCCACTAAACTCTTCCTCCTTCAGGTCATAGCATCATGATTTTAGACCTTAGAAATCATCAACCTCATTTCTTAGTGGATCTTAATTTCACAGATGAGGAAACCATGATGACTTGCCAATGATCACATAGCTAGTAAGTGTTTGAGGAGGGATTTGAATGCAGGTTTTCCTGGATTCAAGTTTATCACTCAATCAATTGACATCATAAGTTTCTAAAAATTTATACCTGGCAAGGGTGATGATGAGAGGGGTGAGAGTGGAAGTTCACCTGTACTCCTCATCCAACAAAACTCTCTACCCTTAGGCTCACACCCTTCAGCAAGAAAGGAAACTGAGTTGGCAGGAGGTGGCTACTATGATAGGATTCTTGGAGCATCTGGAACATGACTGTTACAGGGCCTAGGTTCACTGACATCATGATCTCTCACAAGTCCCAACCAGCTCTTTCTTTGGTATCTAAGTCCCCCTACAGAAGAGAGCACCCAGAATTGTATGTGGTTGAGGATCTTACCCCACCTCTTTTCAATAAATGAAGCTGAGAGATTGTAGCATAATCAAATTTGCAGGAATACTAATGTACTAAAGAGAGAAACTTCTAGTCCCCTAGTCCTTAACTCAGCCCTGTGCCCCAGGATCTGTTTCCTCCATTCCTGAGTGAGGGTACTGATGAGCACCCTTTTATTTTACTCTTTTCTCCTCTACTTGCAATGGATGCAAAAAATTTGAAGAGAACATTCTCAGGTAGAAGGGACAGCAGCTCAGAGAAAGCTGCAGATTGACTTACCAATCAGACCCTTATAAATTTCTTATGGGTAAAATCAGGGAATTAAGGCATTTTCCAGCTCTAAATTCCATAATACTATCAGCACTGTTTCAGCAAAGGAGGCAAAAGGTCTTAGTACACATTCCCTGAAGAGAGGCAAGGAGGTCCCTAGTTGATACTTACCCCATAATCTGTCACTCTCTACTTGCCCATTTCTGATAAAACCAGTGTTTTCCTGTCCCATCTTCTCTGATTTCCTCTCCCCACACACCCAAATTCCATGTAATCTGATTGTTCCCAGCTTCTCTCATGAAGTTTCCAGGCTTGGGTTTTAAAAAGTTCCAGCCAAATGTAGTCAAGTCTCTCAGACTTAGTGGGTGGCTGAGTTTCCTGGACAAATAAAATCAGGTCCAGACAAATAAAATTAAGTGTTTTGTACTTGGACAATCAACTGTTTTTTGAATCCTTGTGTAAAACTTCACATTCATCTATTAAATTTCATCTTAACTAATTTGTCTGATTTTTTCTCATCTTTTGAAATCTTATGTCCTGATTGTCATCCAAAGTGTGAGATTTCTTTTTTAGTTTTGTCATCTGTAAATCTGATAATCAAAGCATTTATGTTTTTATCTGATTCATTAATAAAAATGCTAAACTGCATGATGCACAAATCTCTGGGACTCTCTATTAAAGAATTTCTCAATTTATAATGAGTTATTAATAATTACTCTTTGGATCATTGATAATTTTTTTTCAGATAAAGAAATTGAAACTATTTCTAGTCATATAAAAAGATGCTCTAAATCACTATTGATCAGAGAAATGCAAATTAAGGCAACTCTGAGATATCACTATACACCTCTCAGATTAGCTAAAATGACAGGAAAAGATAATGACAAATGTTGAAGGGGATGTGGGAAAACTAGGACACTAATACATTGTTGGTAGAACTGTGAACGGATCCAACCATTCTGGAGAGCAACTTGGAACTATACTCAAAAAGTTATCAAACTTTTTATCCTTTAATCCAGCAGTGTTTCTACTGGGCTTATAAGAGATCTTAAAGGAGGGAAAGGTACCCACATGTGCCAAAATATTTGTGGCAGCCTTTTTTATAGTGGTAAAAAACTGGAAACTGAATGAATGCCCATCAATTGGAGAATAGCTGAATAAATTATGGTATATGAATGTTATGGAATATTATTGCCTATAAGAAATGACCATCAGGATGAATACAGAGAGGCTTGGAGAGAATTACATGAACTGATGCTAAGTGAAAAGAGCAGAACCAGGAGATAGTTATACATGTCAACAACAAGATTATACGATTATCAGTTCTGATAGATGTGGTTCTCTTCAACAATGAGATGATTCAAACCAGTTCCAATTGTTCAGTGATGAAGAGAGCCATCAACATCCTTAAAGAGGACTATGGGAACTGAGTGTGGACCACAAAATAGCATTTTCACCCTTTTTGTTGTTGTTTGCTTGCATTTTATTTTACTTCTCTTTTTTACTGGTTTGATTTGATTTTTCTTGGGCAGCATGATAATTATATAAATGTGTATTTATAGGATTTAACATATATTTCTACCATATTTAACATATATTGGACTACATGCACTCTAGGGGAAGGCGTGGGGGAAAGGGAGGTAACTTGGAACACAAGGTTTTGCAAGGACTAATGTTGAAGAATTGTCCATGCATATGTTTTGAAAAATAAAAAGCTTTATTTAAAAAATTTACTCTTTGGATCTAGCCATTCAATAGATTCTGAATCAACCTAATTGCACCATAATCTGCTATATATCTCCCATTCTTGCCCACAAGGATAACCTTAGAAATAATATTAAATACTTTGCAGAAATTTGAGTGATTCTTACAGCATTGTCTTCATGTACCAATTCTGTCTAAAAAGGCAATGAGATTAGTTTGGTATGCCATCTTTTTGATGAGTTGTAACCATCTAAATGGTTACATTTTCCTTTTCAAAAGACTCATAGACCAGCCCTTTAATCATTATGTGCTCGAATTTTGACAGAAATAGAAATCAAGCTAAGTAGTCTATAGTTTGCAGACTTGGTTCTTTTCCTTCTGAAAATGGGGATGTGTTTGCCCTTCTCTTATCCTGCACTTCTATTTTTCAAGATTTTTCAAAGTTCACTAACAGTAACACAATTGCGACCAGATCTTTCTGTTTCCTAGGATGTAGATGATCTGAGTCTGAACTTGCTGAGAATACGTAAACATTGTTACCATTATCTCACTTTTCATTCAGCATTGTGAACCCAAGGTTCAAATTCTAACCTGCACCTTTCTGCCTTCAGTAACTTCAGTAACTTCACCTCTCCTGTAAAATAAGGAGGTTGGACTAAAAAATGATCAGTAAGGTCTATTTTAGCTTTGCGTCTTCAATCCCTGCTACAGATTTTTATTCTCCACAATCCAAAGATTATTTTTTTTGGTAGAGAAAACAAAATAAAAATGAAGTAGTTTATCCTTTTCCCCTTTTTCTAATATTATTGTTTTCTCTACTCTAAGAAGTCATTTTGATCTTTTTTGGATCTTTCTTAAGTTTCTCCAATTTGAGGGGCAAAGGAAACCAACCTCAGCTCTTTCTGGCCTTTTGAATTCTTTGTCACTCCTGAATGCTTTATTATGTCTGTCTGAATATGCATTTGTCTATCTACCTGTCTAACTGTCTGCTTACTAGTCTTTCCCTCTGCTTTCAGGTGTGTCTATTTGTCTGGCTGTCTGGCTGTCTATTTATTATTATTCAGATAGAACTGGACTAGTTAACTTCTGAGATTCTTTGTAACTCTGAATCTGTGATTCTCCTTCTGTAATATTATCTAATATCCTCATAGACCTAATGGAGAAATTGACAACAGCAAACATCCTTATTTCTTCCAATAATAGCCAGGAAGGTCATCACAGTTTCTCCCTATTCTCTTTGTTAGACAGTGGTTTCCTCTGATATCCTTTCTTTCTCATCTTCACAGGAGATGAAGCTTCAAGGACTATTTAAAAAAATTAAAAGAGAAATAGCAGAAACAGGAGGTCTGGTGAGAAACAGAGGATAATTAAGGGAAAAGACACAATGACAATGATTTGTCCATTGCCCTATATAATTGCCCTATAACCTTAGCTTATATACCAACAAGTGAATAACTGCTTATGCTTAGAAAACTCCACCTTCCGCAATATGCTTTCTTTGTGTCTCTGTGCATCTCTCTGTTGCTCCTGTTTTTCACTCTCTGTCTCTATCTCTTTGTCACACTCAAATATACACATGCTCACATATACACTCTGTTCCTCACTTCTCTCACATCCACATCATATATCTCTCTATCACACACACATATACACAAATACACACACACACAAAGTAGAATTTCTACCATTATTATTTTCTCTTAGCTAAATTACTAACATCTGTTATCAAAGCAAAAATGTAGAATTCTAAAAGCTCAAAGCTAGGTTATTCTGAACAGGAGTTCTCAGGCTTTGCCAGAATGCCAAAGGGGCCCTTAACCCAAAACCTTTCATTATACCATGTTTCTTTCCAGATAGGCAGCTATTTTGCTGTTTCTCAAAGATTTCAAAATGGTAATTTCACCATTACTCTTTTTTGGGAGTGAAAGTGGCTAAAGGAGTGAAATGATTTGCCCAAGTTAACTCAGTTAATAAGTGTCTGAGGCCAAATTTGAACTAAGGCCCTCCTAATTCAAGGACAGGTACATTATCCACCATGCCATCTAGCAGCCCCTTTTCCTCTTAGTAATTGTTTTAATTCCTTAATCACTCTCTTAGCATTTATAAGACCATAGTAAGTCAACAAGCATTTATTAAAATGTGTACCAGGCATTGTGCTAACTTGTGAGGAGATAAAGAAAGGTAAAAAAGACAGATCTTATGCCCAAAGAGATCATACTTTAATGAGAATGACCACATGCAAACAACTATTCACAAACATTGTTCATACAAAGGCAAGATACCGTCTTTAATGAGAATGTGGAAAGATTTCTTATAGAATATGAGATTTTGGTTGTTTTCCTTCGTACTCAAGGAAAACCAAAATGATACCACTGTAGTACAGTCCAGTTATACAGTGAGTCTGACTATGGTTGATCAGAGCAATATGAGTTCAGAATACTCTGCTACAGATTAGACACAAATAGTCCCTATGAACATTTGGAGTGGCTTCTCTAATTTTCCATGTCTCACACTGCTGAGCTAACTCAATTCTACTTTGTTCATAAAGTACAACACCTTTTCTGATGAGGGCATGCCATGCTAGGTAATCCTGTGCCAGTGTCTCCCATGCCATGCAATTAATTCCAAAGAGAAACCTCTCAAGTGTCCTGGTATCCCTTTTTCTGACCACTCTGTGAATGCTTGTTCTGTGTGAATTCTTCACAAAATAGTCTTTCTGGCAAACATACATTTGGCATTTGAACAATGTGGCCAGCCCAACAGAGTTGTATTTTCTGCAATAGAGTTGGAATGCTTGGCAGTTTAATTCAAGAAAGGAGCTCAGTGTCTGGTATCTTATCCTGCCAGGTCATCTTCAGAATTTTCCTAAGTCAATTCAAATGAAAGTGACTTGATTTTCTGGCATGGTGCTGATATATTGTCCAGGTTTCATGGATATACAACAATGAGTTCAGTAAAACGGCTCTGTAGAGCTTTAATTTGTTAGTCAATCTAAAATCTCACCTCTCCCACACTTTCCTTCAGGACCTCTGAAACACTAAGCTAGTTCTGGTAATGCATGCATCAACCTCATTATCCATGTGGACATTGCTGGAAAGTATACTGTCAAGGTAAGTGAACTTATCCATCAGTATTCAGAACTTCTCCTTTTGTTGTAACTGATGGTTCCACATATGGATGGTGTGATATTGGCTGATGAAACACCTGTGTTAATTGTTAAGCCAAAATTAGCACAAGCAACAGAAAATCAATCCCTACTTTGTTGCATCTTCAGCTTCAGTGGCTGCATCAAGTATACAGTCATCTGCAAACAGAAAATCATGCACCAATACTCTCCCCACTTTAGTCTTGGCTTATAGCCTTTTCAAGTTGGAGAATTTACCATTGGTGAGGTAGCTAACCTTGATTTCATGTTCATCCTCACTGAAGGTGTTTTAACAATATGACTGAAAACATCATGCTGCAAAGCATAGAAGCAAACACATAGCTTTGTTTCACTCCACTGGTGACTGTGAAAGCTCAAGAGCATCATCCATTATCAAGATCACAAATAAGTATGCTTTCATGAAATTGATGTACAATACTGAATTTCTTTTTGTTTACCAAACTTTGACATAATTTTCCATAATCCCTTATGATTGGCTGTATCAAAGACTATAGTTAGATCAGCTAGCATTATGTACAGGCCCCTATTCTGCTCCTGGCATTACTCCTGAAATTTGCAGGCAACAAATATCACAGTGACTATTTCTCAGCCTTTTCTGAAGCCATGCAGGCTCTCAGATAGATGACCATCTTTCAAGTGAAGGATCAGTTTATTAAGGAGGACTCTAGCAAGAATCTTTCTAGCAGTGACTGAGAGACACCCCTCCCCTCAGTTGTCATAGTACAGTCTATTTACTTATCTTTTATAAACAAGGTCAGTGGAAGCATTCCTGAACTCCTGAACCTCTTCTTGCCAAATAATCCAAAAAATTTCAGTTAGTTTTTGTATGACCAGTGAACCTCTCACCTTGTAAATCTTAGCTGGAATAGAATAACCAGATACTTTGCCTCATGAGAGAAACCTAATGGCATTCAAAACCTCTTCTTCATTTGGAATTTCAACTAGAAAGGAACTGACTTCAACTTGAGGTAAATAGTCAATGGCTTCAGTATTTGATGATGGACCATTGAAAACCCTATGGTAGAGTTCAGCCCATCTCTCTAAGATCATGTCCTTATCACTAATAATTGTGACTCCATCAGCACTAAGTAGTCGAGGTGCATTACAACTCCTTGATCCATAAATAGCCTTCAGGATATCATAAAAAACACTTTGGATTGTTACTATCAGCATAAAACTGTATTTCATCTGCTTTCTTACTGAGCCAAGAATTTTGCATGAATTTCTGTAAGTTCATTGTACTTGACTTTTGATGGAATTATATGCTACTTTCTTAGAGATGAATGAACTATCCCCCTGCTAAATCCTGTGAAGTTCTCATTTTTCATTTAGCAGATTCTGAATTTCCCCATCATTTTTGTCAAGCCAGTCTTGATGTTTGTGAGTGTTCTAAGCCAGATGAGCAAATGTAGTGCTGTACACCAAATATCTGAAAGCTGCCCACTCTTTTTCTTCTTCACTGTTGCCAATTGTGTGTTGGCTCAACTTTCAGTCCAAGTTGGCAAGAAACTAACTGTTCCCATTCAAGTAAGTACTCTAATCTGTTGACATTAATTCTCTGGGTTGCCATTTTGCCTTGAGGCTACCATTTTTTTGAAGGAGAGTATTTTGTCTGAAGAGAATAAGTCCATGATCAGTCCAGCACTCTGTGCCACACATTGCCTTCTTCACTCTCACATCCTGTCTGTCTCTTCTTACAATCACATAGTTTATTATATGCCAATGTTTGGTGTGAAGATACATCCACAAAGTTTTATTGTATTTAAGTAAATAAAAGACAGTATCGGTGATCAGAAGGTCATGAGATGCACAAGTCTTCAGTAAGTGACTATTGCTATTGCTGTTTCTGACTCCATTCCTCCCAAGGACCCCTGCCATTCTTGGTAGTCTGAATCTATTCTACTAGTATTAAAGCCACCCAGAATTCAGACTGAATTCAGGGCTGATGCTCTATCCACTGCACTACTTAGCTGCCCTGATTGCTTTGTTTTGTTTTGCTTTTATAGGACTAGAAAGGTAAAAGGAAGCCAGGTTATAAAGAATTTTAAATAACAAACAGAAGGTTTTATATTTGACATGATAGAGTCCTAGAGTTTACTGAATAGGGGACAACATGACCAGACTTTATAGGAAGAACAGTTTGACAATTAAGTGGGAGAGCAACTCCCTAGAGAGCTACTTATGGCAGAAAAATTAACCAATAGGTGATTACAATTGTTCAATTGAGACTTAATTATGGTGCTGGAGATGACTTTTGAAAGCCCCTTGTCAATTAATACTTAAAGAAATTAATTCACTGGAAGATTAAATAATGAAAAAAAAAGCTTAAATACTTTGGTAACAAAATGAGAAGATGGGATTAATTGAAACAGATTCTGATGCTGAGAAAGATTGAAGACAAAACAAAAAGGAGACATCAGAAAATGCTATGTATTTATAGTGTCATGCAAACAATAAACAGGAACTTGAACAGACTTGAGGGATAGTGTAGAATAGAAAAACTTAGTGCGCAATGGTCCATGGGATCATGAAGAGATGGACATAACTATGGACATAAATCATGAAGAGATGAACAATCAAAGAGAGCTGAAGAAGATCTGGATCTCAGTAGTGACAGTGACAATGGCACAAGAGAGAAGGTGACATATATAAGAGACTTTGTAAAGGTAAAATTGACAAGATTTTATAATATATTGGATATGGTAAGAAGGAGGAGAAGAGAATGAGGGGTTGAGAATTATACCTACTTTTCAAGTTTGGGTGACTAGGAAAATGATGATACCCTCAACAGTAATAGGAGAGTTCAAAAAGGGAGAGTTTTAGAGAGAGGATGGGTTCAGTTTTGAAAAAATATGGAATGCTTCTTAGTTTTATCTGTCTTAAGATCATAGACTTGAAGAAAATACCTTTGAGGTCATCTGCATTTTAAAACTGAGGAAGCTGAGATCCAGAAAAATGAAATGGTTTGTTCAGGACCACATAAAAATCAGTAACAGAACCAAAATTGAACCCAGTTCCTCTAATTCCAAATCCAGTCTTCTCCTTTTCATATCAAACCTAAATCCCTTTTGCTACAGTTGAAGTGCAATTTCTGTTACTGTATTCTCAGTGGAGATATACCTATATCTTCTATGCAATAACAAAGAGACTAATTGCAGAAGAGAAAAATAAAAAGAGAATCTTGGAATCTCAGAAATAGAAAATACCTCAGAACTAATAGTTAAGCAAGAATCTCCTTTATTCCATATCTAACTAATGGTCATCCAGCTTTTGATTAAGGCCTTCCAGTAAGGAGAAATTTGCTAGAAACTGACATTTATGGCGTGATTTACAGTTTGCAAAATGCTTGATGCATTGTCTCATTTAAACCTATAATGATCTTGAGAGACAGGTGTTATTACTCCATTTTAAAAATAGAGAAACTAAGGCCCAGAGAGGTTAAGTGAAGTTATTCTGAACTAGAAGTATTTGTCCATGGTCAGACAGCTAGAAAATATGGAGAAGTAAATCCAAGTCTTCTTGACTTCAAATCTAGTTCTTCTATACACTGTCTTATAATTTCATGAATATAGGGGATGAGCAGCATAGAAACTCCTATCATGCACAGAACAACAACTCATCTGCAACCTACAATCTTAGAGGTTTGCTTGGGACACCAAGACTGTCATGTCACCTAACCTATGTTTGCCTCAGTTTCCTTAATTGCAAAATGGAGATAATAGCATTCCTACCCTGCAGGATCGTTGCGAAGATTAAATGAAATAATATTTGTAAAGTACTTAGCCTAATATCTGGTACACAATAAATACTACATAAGATCTTATTTCTTATTCATTCCCCTGTTCTACAGCTCTCAGTGCATATTAGATACTTAATAGATTCTTGTTGATTAATTCATTAATGCTGTGCTACCATCTGGACATACAAAACTAAAATGCATTACCCTAAAGAATATGAGGCAACATGAGATAACAATCTTTTAGAATTTCAGGTCCAGAAAGTACTTCATAGAACATCTAATCTAGTTTTGCCTTGCCATCAGCCCTATTTGAAAGATAAGAGAACTAATAATACCCATAATGAGCAAATAATTCACCCAAAATCAAGCAGTCCAAGTGAGTAATAAAATTGATACTAGAACTCACTTCTCCTGACTTTCAACATAGCACAGGTTTGTTTCATTTTTTCTTCCTGTGATTAAAAAATACCTGCTAAGTATGAGCACAACTGTCCATTGATGTCCCAAAGTTTAACTTTTAGAATCCTTTTTTGATGAAATCCAATCTATTTCCTCAGGATTCTAAGATTTCCAGCTAGCTGTTTCCTTCTTTATGGTTTGGGAAAAGAGGAAATGATTTAAGAGGTGTGAGGGGAGGGGTGTATGTCTGTGTGTGTGTGTGTGTGTAAGAAATAGAGACAGAAACAGAGAGACAGAGACAAAGAAAGAGATACAGAGAGCACTTTGGAATCAAAAATTCCTTTAGAAATTATTTTCTGCTTTGGTTGCACACATTAAACAATAGATGTGCCTTATGTAATTTTCATCTAACCAAAGAACTGGAAAGATAGATCTGATCTCTCAATCAACCAGGATTCCAGCCAATCATAATATGGCTGCTCAGAACTCTCTAAGAGCAACTGCAAAATCTTCCCGTTGCTGCAAATGAAATAATCAGTAGCTATCTGAAGAGAACACTCATCTCACTGATGCAATTTCAGATCCTCGGAAAGAAAAATCCCCAAAGGAAATAGAAAAGATGGAAAGATTTGGAGGAAAGAAAGTGGAAGAGAAGGTGGAAAGATACAAACAGAAGAAAGAGATATAATGAGAGGCAAGGCAAATCAATAAGCATTTATTAAATTCCTACTATGTAACAGGAACTGAGGATTAGACTGAGGATACACGTTCAAGCAAAAAAATAAATAAATAAAGTTGTCCCTGCCCCCAAGAAGCTTACATTCTAGTAAGGAGAAGACAACGCACAAAAAAAGAATTGAAAAGAAAGATGAGGGAGGGGTGAGCTATATCTAGTAACAGGGCATGTTGTTGAAGTCGGTCAAAAGCACAAATGAGAGGGAAATGAAGGTTCACCAGCCTGAGCCTCTCCTCAGAATGGCTGCCCCAGGAAAAACTCATCAATGGAATAAAGGAGCCAGCATAGTAACTAAAGGTACCATAATGCAACTAAACTAAATTATAATGTAATTGGGAATTATTTAACAGAATATATAAAAATATGATAAAATACAGATAACATTTCATTTAAAAAAACTTTTATTATGTAGCTCCAGGAATCCTTATAGATGGATTAGTGGCTCCCTATTTTTATTTGATTTTGATAATGCAATCTTTTGAGAATGATAGTTGTTTCATGGTGAGAAGACCTCAGGCACTAAGGGAAATCCCAGGATGAGAAAACTGATAACCATGATGCTGAAATCTAGGAAGTACATCCAGGAAATGAATGATCAAAAAAATATGGAAAGAAAGAAGGAAAAAATATACAAGCAAAATCCTGAGGTGAAGAATGAAGAACCAAACAGGGAAAAATTAGGATCCAAAACTGATGAAAATGTTGAATGGAATCAGATTAATAACAGATTCCCAAATCTTCACAAAAGACTTTCAATTCAAGTTGATATCAAATCATTAGTAATCACTCTTCAGGTCTAGTAGTTAACAAGTTCTTCATTTGCTGCCATGTCTCTGCATTGACCCCAAAAATATCATGAGACTTTCCCCAATGCCTTACTGAAATCATGAATGAACATTCCTGACTCCTGGTAGCTGATATATTAAAATGAAACTAAATCCCTTCTCCTGCAGGGAAGAGAGGGAACAAATGGACAGAAACAGGATAAGATGTACATTCATGAAACTGAATATCTTTGTGCCATAAGACATGATGAGTATGAAGACTTCAGAGAATCATAGTAAGATTTGTATGGATGAATTCAGAGTGAAGTATGCACTGGAGAAATAATATACACAATGTAACAGAAAGAACAACAAAAAACTATATCGTGTGCAGTTTTAATTGCTAAGACATTTGGACTTGGAAAAAAATTGACACCCTTATAGAAGCAGGGGACTATGGATATGGAATGTTGAATATAGTATTGAACTCAAATGATATCTTGATGAATGAGTGTACTCCTTTACTGACCTCTGACACATGTTGGCTGTGTGATCCTAGGAAACAAAACATCTCAGTTCTCTAAAACTAAGTTGTAAAAAATATAGCATGTGCATTGCAAAAAGGGAACTTTTTCAAGTTCCATGTATCAGTGAAATCAAAGGTCTAGTCCATATTAAAGTCAATCAAAATGAATGTATTAAGCGCTTACTATGTGTCAGGCATTATACCAAGAGCTAGGAACACAAAAAAGGCATGACAATACCTGCTTTCAAAGGACTCTAATGGAGAAGATGGTTTAGTTAGCATTTATATAGCAATTTAAGATTTTCAAAATGCTTTAAAATTATCGTTTTTTTATCCTGACAACAATACTGGGGAAAAGGTGCTATTTATTATTCCCATTTTACAGATGCACCACCAAGCTAGTGGATAAACTGAAGATAATTAAAATGGAAGGAATAGTATTAAAGGAGATCAGGAAAGTTAAAATGTTAGCTGAGGCTTGACAAAAGCCAGAAGGCAATGTATGTAGGACTGCCGGTGAAAATGGATGGAATCAGGAGATGGAATGCTTTCTGTGAACAGCAAGGGGATCAGGGTTATTGGATAGAAAAGAATGGTGGGGGAGGAGGAGAGGGAGCAGTGTTGGAAACTGAACAGGTCAAAGTTTCAATACCAATCAGTGGTGGGACCAGGCTCTTGAATGACTATTGTACTAACAGTCTGCGGAGGAAAAGAGATTCAATATTACAAAAAAAAAAAAAAAAAAAAAAAAACTTCTCAGATCTCTCCTGATCTCAAGTCTGTTACTCTTTCTACTCTAACATGCTGTTTCTGAAGTAAGAAATTGTCCTAGGAAACATCTTACATACCTTCAGTAACACCTAAAAGCATCTCAATATTTTTTTTAGCAGAATTGTCTCCTAAATGGGCAAGGCAATTATGCTTCTCCTCCCACCCTAGCAAATGAAACAATAAGTCATTCGTCCCACTTTCATGTTTTACTCTGGCTTCTGGTATTGTAGGGGTTCAAAGCATCTCTCCTCCAGTGCAGAATTCCCTCCTTTCCTCCAACCCCATCTGTACCTAGATCCAAAAAAGCACCATCCTTTACAATAAGCATTTTGGCACAGTATTTGCTGCTGGCACCTACAACAAAATTGTAAAGAGTATTCATGTATGAGTTGCATTCTTTTAATTTGAAAGCAACTGTTATTCTGGACACCAGCTCTCCAAACACAGTATGTGTTGTTTCCAATTCATAATGAAGAAGTATTACTACTAACAGTAAATGCTATTACTACTTGTAGTTGATACTACTACTACAACTACTACTAACAGCATTACTAATACTATTACTACAAGTAGTACTCAAACCAACTACTGCTGCTGTCGCTACAACTGCTTGTTGTTACAACTGCTATTATTATTGCTATTATTACTACTTCTACTATAATTGCAATTACTAGTACTACCAATAACTTCTGTTCCTCATCCTCTTCCTACCACTACTATTCTAAGAACTACTACTACTACAACTACCATTATTATTGTAACTACTAGATGCTAGTAGTAGTAGTAGTAGTAATAGTTATACTACTACTACTACTACTATGACTACTACACAATAACTACTATAATTACCATTTCTACCACTACTGGTAACTTCTACTACTACTATAGATAGGACTATTCTCTACAATAACCCCAATAGTACCTCCTTCAAGGAGAAACTCATTACCTGTCAAGCAACACATATCACTTTTGGATGTTTATACTCAGTCTCAAAGACAGATTTATCAGAAGGTGCCAAGTATGTGTTTTGGGAGAGCATAGAGTCTAAGCACTTTCCCAGGAACTAACAGGAAAGAAATAAAAGAAACTCATTCTGTCCTAATTTAGGATTAAGAATTTCCTTTGAGAGAGGAAAGTCAGAATTCTGTTTTCTGAGTAGCCCTTTTGTGTATTAATAAGGTGGGACTATAGAACTGTTTGAAGACAGAGTTGAAGGTGTATTGAGTCACCCTAAGGCATGTTGTCTGGGCAGTCTCATTCTAAAAAGAAATAACAATGACCCACAGCCACTGAACAGTGCAGAAGAGTGGAAAATAGCAGTAGATGATAAAACACTTAGCAGATGACAACTTAGAAGAGAGAAGAGCATCACAGCATAGCAGTAGAGGGCAAAACTTCAGTGGTTGGCAAGAAAAGTAGTAGGGCAGCAAAAATTTCCCTGCCTCAATAGAGAAGGTTCAGGTAGATCCAAAAAGTAATAAACTACATGTAATACATTAAGGAGCTTAGAAACAGGAAGGCCAGAACTCAAATCCAGTCTCAGACTCTTATTAGCTTTGTGAACCTAGGCAAGTTATCTAACTTTTATCAATGGGCCTCAATTTCCTTATCTACAAAATGAAAATAATAATATCATCTACCTCCCAGGGTTATTGTAAGGATCAAATGAGATATTATTTGTAAAGCTCTTAACACAGTGTGTGGAACATAACAGGCATTTAATAAATGCTCATACTCGCCAAGATTTATCATTTTCGTTTTCTGATGGGTGTGACAAATTGGTATCTGTGATGATTGCATGCATTCTAAAAAGTAATTTATAATTATACACAAAAGTTCTCAACAGTGGATATACTTTAACCCAGTGATACCATAGCTAAGTTTATATCCAAAAGAGACCACAGAAATAGGAAGACGTATTATATGTACAAAATATTTATAACAGCTTTTTTTTTGCAGTTGCAAAAAACTGAAAACTAGAAAGATATCATTACTCAAGGAATGGTTGAATATGAATGTGGTGGAGGTGCTTTAAGAACTGAGAAAAAGGGCAGTTAGACAGAATAATAGATAGAACACCAGCCTTGGAATTAGGAGAGTGTGAGTTCAAATATGACCTCAGATACTTTGTATTAGTTTTGATGAATACTTTTACTTTGCTAAAAGAAAGCTTTCACAGGATAAGAATAATCTGCAACTCTTTATAATATAAAAATAAAACACATCAGTAAAGCTTATTTTAAAAAAGAACCAAGTGGACTCAAGAAGGAATTTCTTAGTATAAAGTCAAATTTCCTCTTTGAAAAATAGGTAACAGTATTTATTATGTTCTAAGACCTATGTTAAGTACTTTACAATTATTATCTCTTTTGATCTTCAAAACAGCCCTAAGAGGTAGGTATTATTGTTTGATCCATATTTTTAGATGAGGAAACTGAGATAAACAAGATAAAGGCAAGATGACTTGCCTAGGATAACACAGTTAAAAAATAGCTGAGACTGGATCAGTATATGGTTATATAGGAAATTGTATTCTTTTCTGTATAGGTAAAGGTCAAGATAAGTGGAAGGATTGGGTATGAGAGAATGATGTCTCATTGTTTGAATTTCCCATTATTGTATTTTTATCCTACCCCAATTAAATACTTTGTAATTTGATTTATGGTGTGTGCCTCCATAGTCTATAAGAAGATAATTCAGTGGATCTGAGCATAAGTTCCCACACTAAACTCTGATTGCAATGTTTTCCAGGGCTTTATGTCTGAGACAACACAACAAAACCTTTGGCCCCACCTCATTGAAAGGTGATATCCAAGCCCTTCCCTTCCTGAGGAGGGCTAATGATCTATTTCCCCAATGATAAGCAATCATTTAACATACTGTTCATGGATATGTGTAGGTAGATTGAGTTAAGAAATGGATCTCTGGGGAGGTTTCAATGAGAGCTGCTCAGGGAGTACCTAAAATAAGGAAAAAGAATCAAAGCTGGAACTATAATTAGGGAGAAGCAAAATAGAAGGGAGCTGAGTCAATGAGGAGGGACAGGGGTTAGAAAAAGTGAGTGGGAATGACAAGTCAGAGGGTTCCTTTCAAACCTCAGGAATGATGGATGACCTGACCTAACCGATGCTGACTCCAAGCAGCTATGAGCTCACCTCCAGGACCTGAAGCAAATTCAAGCTAGTTTGATTTGAGTGAGTCAGAGGGTGTATTCAAGTCAGTTCTTCATTCAGCCAAATAAGGGACTCTTCTCAGCTCTGTTTGGCCTTTCAGACCATTGAAGTCCAAAGGCTGTGTCTCCTCTACATGACACTAATCCACAAGGAAGAAAGCTGAAAATATTCAACCAGTTCTGTAGTTACTTCCAAATTCCCAAGAACTAGTGCCATGCACATCAAATATCCAATAAATTTGAGGGGTTTTGGTTTTTTTCCTGTGTTCATCTGGAGGCTTGAATTTATGCAGACACAGCTTAGTGTGACTCAAAGTAGGTAAACTTGGGTGAAAATAAAACAATCCCCCCCCCAAAAAAAATGAACATCTTGCTCATTTAAGGCTTTGGATATTTAATAGTCTGACTAGTCAAGAACAAATAAGGTAAATGAATTACAGTAGACGAATGAAAGGGTAGTTCACACTTAAACAGCCTTCTCAATTTAACAAAGCACTTTTCCTTGACAACTCTTGAAGGTAGGTAATGAAAATATTACCTTTCTCATTTTGCAGGAGTTCTGAGAAGAGTGAAAGACTTTATCCAAGGTCACACAGCTAGTGAGGTCAGAGCTAATGAGCTTTGGACTTCTGACTCTGATACTAGTGTTATTTCAGGTATAAAATACTTCTTCCTGGCACTCTTGGTTTGAGTCAGATTCATTCATTTAACTGAATATTCAAATAAGTTCTGAATCTCCTCACTTTGGATGTTACCTCCAGTGACTCAAATCAAAACTCACTTGTGCCTGTCCATCTCTGCACCTACAGGGCCTTCCATAAGTTCACCCCAGAAGGTCTTTTTTATCTCTTTTTCTACACCAATATGAACCACTCAAATGATGTCTCCCAGTGATGTCTCACCTCAGTCTGCAGTTGAAGGGCCACAATGTTCTCAGTTTAGCAAAGCTGAACTTAGTATTGCATTGGTTTGCATGTTATTTGTAAGTGTTGGTGATGTCTGACTTCTCCTTCCAATGTTTTCCCCAGAAAATTAGGTTGGTATTCTGCAGACAATCCATTTGCCATAAATACTACCCATTAACAGCAGCTTGGAGCTAACTGAGTCAGCAGATTGATAGACAATTGATTCTCACAGCTATAGAGAATCAGAGAGTTGCAAGGTACATCAGCCAAGGTGCCCAAACGTATGGATACAAAAAATATCTCCAAAGACTTTTTCAATAGGGAGTCAACCAGTCTCAGACATGCAGGGATGGAGGGCTCACTGCCTCAGAGGCAATATGTTGAATTCTTAAATAGGTCTAATTGTTTAGAAGGTTTTTTTTTTGTTTTGTTTTGTTTTTGTTTTGTTTTGTTTTGTTTTTACATTTTTGCAGCTTTTACCCATTACTCCTAGATCTGCCTTCTGGAACGGAGAAGAACAAATTTAATCCCATTTATGTGGAATAACCTTCACATACTTAAGGAGAGCTGTCATATCCACACAGTCTTCTTATCTCAGGCTGCACATCAAGTACCTTTCAGGCTTAGTGCTTAGCATAGCATCTGACACAGAGTAGGTATTTTGTTGTTGTTGTTTAGCCCTTTCAGCTATAACTGATTCTTCATGACCCCATTTTTGGAGTTTTCTTGGCAAATATACTGAAGTTGTGTGCCATTTCTTTCTCCTGGTCATTTTATACGTGAGGAAATTGAAGTAATCAAGGTTAAGTAACTTGATCAAGATCTCACAGATAGTAAGTGACTGAGGCTGGATTTGAACACAGGAACAGGAGTCTTCCTGATTCTAAGTACAGTATCCTATCCATTGCTTCACCTAGCTGCCCCAGTAGGTGTTTCAAAAATGCTTATTGACTTTAATAATTTAATAAATTGAAAAAAAGGAAGGGGGGAGGAAGAGAAGGAGGGAGAGAGGAAGGAAGGAAGGAAGGAAGAAAGGAAGGAAGGAAGGAAGGAAGGAAGGAAGGAAGGAAGGAAGAGAGGGGGAAGAAGGGATGAAGGAAGAAAGGAAGGAAGGAAGGAAGAAAGGAAGGAAGGAAGGAAGGAAGGAAGGAAGGGAGGGAAGAAGGAAGGAAGGAAGGAAGGAAGGGAGGGAATGAGGGAGGGAGGGAAGAAGGAAGGAAGGAAGGAAGGGAGGGAGGAAGGAAGGAAGGAAGGAAGGAAGGAAGGAAGGAAGGAAGGAAGGGAGGAAAAGAGGGAGGGAGGGAGGGAGGAAGGAAAGAAGGAAAGAAAGGAGGGAAGGAGGGAGGGAAGGAGGACAGAAAGAAAAAGATTGTCATTGTTTTGCTCAGAATTAGTTGTTTTGAAGTAGAATTAAAGTAGTATTGGTTTCACCAAAAAAGTTAAATTTCTTTATAATCAAGCAAACCAAAAGGCCTAAAGTAATTTTATTACTCAACTCAAAGTGTCAAGTGGGACTTCAAGAATGCATCGAAATTCCAGAGGAGACAGAGGTTGGAAAATAGTCATAGGGCTGGATTTTACCCACTAAAGGATAGCCAACACACAGTCACCATGGCATTTCTGTCATCATTTTTGTTTCAATTGGGTGGGAAAACAGGGACAAGAACCTCTGAATTCCCAGTTCTGATTTTTATCCTACGGTGTATGAATTTTTCTACTGTGTATGGAGGGAACACTTCTTATCAATGGGATGACTCTCATAGGACAGAAGTGTAGTGTACTAGTAAGACCACACTATAACTTCATGACTACCAGCAAGTTCTTTTCCCTTTCTGAGGCTGTTTCTTCATCCATCAAATGAAGATTTTAAACAAGAAAGTTATTATGGTTCCTTCCTATCCTAACATTCAGTGATTTAAGGGCCTTTTCAATTCTGACTTAAACATTATTTATCCTACAATCTCTATCAGCTCCAGCACGCTATGTTTTAGCATCCTTTGTTCTAGGGTCTCTTCCAGCTCCAACATGCTATGTTCTAGCACTCTTTGTCCTAAGGTTTCTTTCCATTCTTCCAGCTATACTGCTGTAACATCAAGATGCAAAAGAGCTTTTTCTCCCTCCTATCTGCATCCCAGCAAGAATAGAATTTATTATGTCTATTCTCCATATCTATTGTGACAAGAGGTAATAAATATTTTTAAAGAACAGATTAAGCTGCAGAAATTAAATTACATCCATTGCAATTCACTCTACAAAACCACTTTCTATGGTGTTTTTGCCAGCCTTTTCCACACACAAGACCTCACTACTTCTAGTTTTGCTTCACTCCTCCCATTTACGGATTACTAACCTCCCAGGATCTACAATATGAGTTCTATTCTTAGAAAATCTGAGTTCAAGTTTCAGTTCCACTGAGGTATGACTTTCAGCAAGGCACCCTCAGAGCCTCCATGAGACTTTATTACTTATTATCTCAAGTTTTTGTTTTTTAAAAAGTCAAAATGAAATGATAAATATAAATGTCTTACAATACATTGTGAATTGTTACTATTATTCAGACTTATTTTGATTCTTCCTCACCTTCCTTAATAATTTATCAAATCTTGTTGATGCACATCTCCCATATCAGTCTTCCCACTTATATAACCACTACCCTGCTTCAGGCCTCATTAACCTTTGCCACCAACCCTCCTAGTTTGTTCTATGACACGAGTTCACCACTTCCCTCTCTAATCCATCCTCCACAAATCTGTCAATTCTCTATTCTTAAAGCATAGTTCTGACCCTGTCATTCCATTCTTTAAATGGCTCTGGTAGCTCTCTATTGATTCTAGGATAAAATATAAGCCCTTTGCTCAAGCCCTTTTACAATATGACTCTAGTCCATCTTTCCAGAATGATTCCACATTACTCTTCTTCACAGAATCTATGTGACCTCATTGACCTACTTGCTGCTTTAAAAAAAAAAAGAAGAAGAAGAAGAATAGGCCATTTCCTCTCAGTTGGAGGGCTTTGATCAAAGATTAGATAGTCACTTGTCAGAGGGATTCCTGGGAATTCTCATTAAGGTATCAGTTAGACTAAATGGCCCCATACAACTCTGAGATTTCCTGGCTTCCTTTAAATCTCATCCCATGTCTCTGCTCTTATGGGAAGCCCTTCCAGATCCTCCTCAATTTATCATATATAACATGATTATATTGTTGCTCATCCTTTATTATCAAAAAGGACCGATGACACCACAGGTGATGTCTTGGCTCATTTCTAATTTAAGTGAGGCAGAGTTGCACAAAGCCTTATTCTCTCTTTCAGAGTTATTGAAGCCCAGTAGGTGGACAAAGACAATGGTAATGACCCAGGAAGGCTCCTCAATCTCTGTTTTAGCTTGCTTCATGACCATTGGAATAAATTGCCCATTCCCCCCCAAGTACTCTTCACACATCTTCCTTACTCACTAACAGGTCTGAAGCCCATTGGTTAATCTGATCCTGTTAGTCCCATGCTACAATTTCTAGGAGCCATAGGGAAGAGTTGGATGAATCAAGTGGACATCAAAGATGGATGGGTAGCTCTGGGCTCAGGAATTCCTCCCACCTGAGATTCTATCAAGATTATAGTCTGTCTGAAGATCCTATAAACCCCTATGGTAACACTGATTGTAAATATTGAGGAACAGTTGCTGATCTACATTGATGGAAGGAATTTCCATACCAGAATATCCTTATACCAATAACACCCCAAATACAGCCCTCCTTGCATCCACTAAAATTACAGGTTTACCACAGAGATATCATGGGTTTGTTTTCAGACCAGTAGAATACAGTGAATATCACAATAAAATGAGTCACATAAATTCTTTGGTTTCCTTCATGCGTTTGTTATGTTTACTCTCTATTACAGCCTATTAAGTATTTTGTCTTTTAAAAATGAACATACTTTAATTTAAAAAAAATATTTTATTGCTAAATAAAACAGCTAGCTATCATCTGAGTCTTCAGAGTCATAAATCATTTTACAGGTGGAGGGTCTTATCTTGATGTTAATAACTGCTGACTAATCAGAGTGGTAGTTGCTGAAGGATGGTGGAAGGTGTTTTTTAAAAAAATACAATGATGTTTATCATATCAATTGACTCTTCATTTGATCGCTTAGAATTCATGGTAAGGTTACTAATTTCAATATTGTTTTGTCTCAATGTATAGCAAGGCCCAAGGATAGGGAGTTTTAGTCAGAACAAACACAACATTTATCAATTAACTTCACATCTTATGAGGGTGCAATTTGTGAAGCCACAAAACAATTACAATAGCAACAGGAAAAATTCCTGACAAGAGGTCATAATAATAGATATAATAATGAAAAGTGTGAAATATTAAAAGAATTAGAAAAAATGTGACACAGAGACATGGGGTGAACACATACGGTGGGGGGGAAATGGCACTAATAGATTTATTCAATGCAGAGCAGCCACAAACCTTCAGTTTGTAAATATAAGTGTGTGTGTATGTATTGTATATATACATATGTAATACATATATATATATTACACATGCTATATTTGAGAATTGCAATAAATAGAAGCACAATAACACAAGGTATTCACATGTTACTTATTCACATGTTGAGTCCCCCTTAGTAGGATGTAATAATATTTGAGGAAAAGAACTATATTTTTTGTTTCATTTTGGTTTTGTAGCCTCCATTCCTAGGACAATGGGTTTTTAATAAATACTTGTTAAATTGGATTAATTTGAGAATTCTGTAAAAATGAATCTTGAAGAAAGAAAGAGATTTCAACCCATGTTCATATACAAATGCAGAAAGATAGGTTATGGAAGGACAAGATCAGGTAAAAACCAGTACTCTCAGATTGGCTATAACATTAAGTGAGCTAAGAAAGTAATATTAAATAAGGGTAGAAAGGAAGGTTGCAGTAATATTTTTTAGAGTTCCTTAACTACCCATCTAAAGGAACATATTTAGACAATGAACATCAGTGGAATGAAATTGCTAGGCCTATGAAATAAGAAAATTAATTTGACTATTCTGTGAAAAACTGATTGAAGAAGTTTAGACACACAGAATCGAGTTTAAAGAACATTTGATATGTAGGGGGAAAACTCTATTTAATAAAAACTGTTGTGAAAACTAGAAAGAGTCCTTGCAGATACCAACATATAACACCATACACAATAATTCAAAATAAATAAATATGCAAACTTAATATGAAAGATCATAAAAAAATTTGAAGAGAAACAGCTCATATATCATTAAAATCATTCCCCAATAAATAAGTGATCAAATGATAAGAATAAAGAACTCTCAAAAAAAATTGCAGGAACGTTTCAAATCACTAGTAATAAGAGAAATGCAAATAAAAACCAACTCTCAGTTTTTTCCTCACAGCCAGAAAACTAACAAAGATGACAAATATAGGAAGAATTTTAAAACTGTGGAAGATGAGCACTCCTATGCATTGTTGGTGGGAGTGTGAATTAGCATAACTATTTTAAAATGCATTTGGAAATTATGGAAATAAAGTGGTTAAAATGTCTATACTCTCTGATCCAAACATTCCATCACCACCATAAAATGAATTTCCCAAAGAAGTCACTGATTTTTTTTAATTTCCATATACATAAAATTATTTATAGCAACTACTTTGCAGAGGGGAGGAAGGAGGAAGGGGGAATAGCAAAGAACTGGAAACAATATAGATACTCATTTATTATTGTTGTTGTTCAGTCATTTCAGTTGTATATAACTATCTGTGACCGCATTTTGGGGGGAGCAGTTCTTGGCAAGGATATAGGAGTGGCTTGCCATTTCCTTCTCTGGCTCATTTTACAGATGAATAATGGAGGCAAACAGGACTAACTGACTTGCCCAAGTCCACACAGCTAGTAAGTGTCTGAGACCAGATTTGAACTCAGGAAGATGATATTCCTAATTCCAAGCCTACCCTATCCACTGAGTCACTTAGCTGCCCACCAATCTATTGGGAAATGGGGGTAAAAAACTGTGGTAAGTGAATATAATGGAATATTGTTGAATGCTAAGAAATGATGTATATAATCAATACAGAGAAGCAAGGAAATACAATTATAATGGCAGCATGGAGAAATTATAATATGCAGTAACCCAAGCCTTTGAGTTATTAACACTGCACTAGAAACATGTATGTATGATGTAGATATGTATGTGTATATACACATATATATATATACACATATTTGTATAGATATTTACAAATGTCTACAACAATGTAAGTTGAGAGAGCAATCACAAAATAATCTAAAATGAATGTTTTAAAATTGCAAAGAACAAAGTTGGCTCCAAAGAAGAAATATAATAAAACATCTCCCATCCTTTGGTGAATGCTAAAAAATATAAAAATCCTGTACTTATGTGTGTGTATGTATTTTAGGTTTCTTTTAATGTACTAATCAGTTTTGCTCACTTTTCTCTTTTGCTTTTTGCTTTTTTTCTTATAAAAATCTCTTTGTTATAAAAGATGACTCCCTAGGAGAAGTAAAAGAGATACAGAAAGAAATTTAAACAATATAAAAACAAAAGATATCACTTAAAATTCATTTCTAAAAAAAACAAAACCTGTGGGCTATAATCAGGACTAAACTTGGGAAAATTAATTTTTTACTGAAGATATGCTTAATATCAATGTGATAAATGTATATTTCATGAAGAATTAAGGACTGTCTCAAAATCTTGTGACAACAGTGAGACATCATGTAAAAAAAGTAAATGCATCAAAAGAATACTATTACATAATAAAAGTGTTTTTAAAGATGCAAAAAAGGTTATTACAATAATCTAGGTGTGTTATTTATTAAGATAATAGAACTTTCATTCCCTGTATTCTGGACACTAAATTTATTTTAATGAAAACTGAGATCCCATTTGCTTTGAAGGCTGCCATGTTAATTCATATATTTGCATTTCTTGGATATCTGGCTTTTAGGCCTTGAGGCTCTGGGCCTGACTCAATTTGACCAAATGAGAAACATACTAAGATAAGGAGATTGGCAAGAAAACAGCAAACCTATTTAGTTGTGTCTTTGCAAATAATGCTATATATCCCATCAATATTGTGCAAAACTAGATGATCTATTTTGGATCAAGGATTCATTATCTTGGCTGAGGTGTTGTCCAAAGCCCTTGGAAATGAAATTTCTTCATGAATCCCATGTGTACACACTTGGGCAATAACTGCATTTGCTGCCACCCAAGGCATTCAATGTCCATGTGTCTCTTCTCTAAGCTTGGGAACTTACAAGACTTGATCCCAAGTCACATGCTGTATTACTTAATACTAGTTGCATATCTGTCAATCCTGTCTAGAGACAGACTGTCTTCTTGCCTCAGAGGTCCTGTCCTTTCATAAGCAAGCTGAATTCTACTCTGGGCCTCACTTGAATACTACCAGGCTGGGAGAAGGCAAGCCTAAGTTCTACTCCTGGCCTTTCCATTTATAATTCAAGTCTTGATCAGATGACTGCACCCATAAGGACCCTCAGTTTCTGAATTTGTATGTAGCCCCATACACATAACTGGTTACCCCAAATCACAGATCTTGATTTACCCAGACTAGGTTCAACATTAGATGCTTTTCTGATCATCTGGGCCCCAATTCTGCATCTCCTCGAGAATATCAGAACATCACTACAGAAAAGGTAGAGTGCCTTCAGCTTTCAAGGAAACACTCAGGATAATATTGTATCAAATATACTATAGGCCTTATTTAATTTTTAAAAATACAGAATCTTAATGGAGGCATAATCATAGACTTGGAAAGGATGTCAAGCAAGTAATTCTCCAATTGATAAATGGCCAAAGGATATGAAAGGACAATTTTTAGGTGAAGAAATTAAAGCCTCCTATGATTATATGAAAAAATGCTCTAAATCACTATATTAAAGCATTATTAAGAAAAATGTGAATTAAAACAACCACCTTATACCTTTAGATAGGCTAAAATTACAGGGAAAAGATAATGAGAAATATTGGGGTGTATGTGAGAAAACTGGGACATTGGTTGGTTGTTTTCTTTCATTCTCGAAGAGGATCAAACAACATCATTAGGTTAGTGTTATATAGTGTGTCTAACAATGGCTGATCAGAACAATATGAGCTCAGAATTGTTTGCCACAGGTCAGACACAAATAATCCCTAAGAACATTTGGGGTGGCTTCTCTAACTTTGCACATCTCATGCTGTTTCTGAGCTAATTCATTTCTGCTTTGCTCAGAGAGCTCAGCACTTTCTCTGATGGGAGCATGCTAAATAGTCTTGTGACAGTTATCTCCCATGTCATATAACTTCAGCAAACAATGTGCCCAGCCCCACAGAGTTGTGCTCTCTGCAATAGAACTGGAATGCTTGGCAATTTGGTTCAGAAAAGAACTTCAGTGTCTGGAAGCTTATTCTATCAGGTGATCTTCAGAATCTTCCTAACAAGTGAGTGATTCCTGGCATGGTGCTGATATTTTTTTACAGGAATACAACAGGTTTTACAGGGATATAACAATGAGGTCAGCACAATGGCTGTGTAGACCTCAGTTTGGTAGTCAGTTTAATACCTCCCCTCTTCCACACTTCAGAACCTCCCAAACTAACCAGCTAGCCCTGAAAATGAGTGTGTCAATTTCATTATCAATGTGGACATCCCTGTCTAGGTAAGAGAACTTATCCATAGCATTCAAAACTTCACCATTTGTTGTAACTGATTATTCCACATATGAATGGTGTGGTGCTGGCTAATAGAGGACCTGTGTTTTCTTGGTTTTAATTGTTAGGCCAAAATTAGCCCAAACAGCAGAGAATCAAACCATTGCATCTCAGCTTAGGAGGCTGCATTGAGTGCAGTCACCTCCAAACAAACAAAAAAAAATATGAACCAACACTCCCTCTATCTTAGTTTTGGCTTGTAGCCTTCCATTCTGGAGAGCAATTTGGAACTATGCCCCAAGGGCTATAAAACTACATATGCTTTGATCCAGCAGTGCCTCTACTAGGTCTGTATCCCAAAGAAATCATAAGAGAGGGTAAAGTACCCACTTGTGCAAAAATGTTTGTAGCAGCTCTTTTTGTTCTGGTAAAGAATTAGAAAATAAGTAGATGCCCATCAATTGGGGAATGGCAGAATAAATGAAAGTAATGGAATATTATCATTCTATAAAAAATGATGAACATGCTGATTTTAGAAAGGCCTGGAAAGATTTCCATGAACCTACACTGAGCAAAAAAAAAAAAAAAAAAAAAAAAAAAAAAAAGCAGAACCAGAAAATCATTATACACAGCAACAGCAAGTTTGTGCAATCCCAATAAACTTTGGATGGAAAATACCATCCACATCAAGAGAGATAATTATGAAGACTGAATGTAAATCAACACATGCTATGTTCACTTTTTTTCTGTTTTTTTTCTCTCATGTTTTTTCCCTTCTATTCTGATTTGTCTCTCCCAACATGATTTATAAGGAAATATGTAAAAAAAATAAAATAAAATAAAAGCATGTACTTGTTTAATCCAAAAGATATTGTTTTTTACTACAGAAAAAAAATTTTTAAAAAAAGAAAGGATATCAAAGGCTGTTTTGTCCCACCCTCTCATTTTACAGGTAATAAACTCAGGACAAGAGATGTGTCTGGTATCTCACTACCAATAATTTTTGAAGGATTTGAACTCATGTCTTTGTAACCCCATGTCTAACATTATATCCACTGTCACTATGACTCTTGAAAGTTTTTCTTCTGTTTGGTTCTGCACACATATATTGTATGTAAGATATACTGTGACATATTTAACATATATAGGACTGCTTGCCATCTAGGGGAGGGGGTGGAGGGAGACAGGGAAAAATCAGAACAGAAGTGAGTGCAAGGGATAATGTTGTAAAAAATTACCCTGGCATGGGTTCTGTATTAAAAAGTTATTATAATAAATAAAATAAATTTTAAAAAAGCAAAAATAAAGTCTTTCTTCACTCTTTGGAGATCCTCATCCGATCTATAAAGTCCTTAAGACCCATAGTACTACCCTGGGTTTGAACTCTACAAGAGG
This sequence comes from Sarcophilus harrisii, assembly GCF_902635505.1. Taxonomy (NCBI): domain Eukaryota; kingdom Metazoa; phylum Chordata; class Mammalia; order Dasyuromorphia; family Dasyuridae; genus Sarcophilus; species Sarcophilus harrisii. The sequence goes on along the minus strand of NC_045426.1, from coordinate 613,018,524 downwards.
AAATCGATCCAAGTATTTAGAGAATTGACTTCTTCCCTCATGCCACAGAAATCACAATACTCATGAAATCCAATGTCCAATTTGTTCCTCCACATCCCACATTATGTGGAGAAAAAGGGAAGGGAAGAAAAAATTATTAAGTGTCTACTATATGCCAGGCACTATTTTAAGGTTGAGTTCTTTAGTTGAAATTGCCTCTTGGTCTAGGAATTTTTCAGTTTATACAGCAACCCCCTTTGCTACACCAGTTTTGCTAGCTTATGTTCCTGTGATATCCAGATTAGCCAATGAATTCTGTTGCACTATTGTTACCTTCCTCTATCTTTTTCACATAGTCCCCTAAAAGGACTTCTGAAGCTTTTCCAAGTCTAGGGCTAGAGATAGCCTTTTCCTTCTTTTAATTTCTCTCCACATCATTGTGTTTTTGTTCTCCCATTTAAGATCAAGTTTATGTACAAGCAACCCCACAATGTGCTCTCAGGCAAAAGAATGCTCAAAACAGCCTGAATACAGGTCTTTTCAGGAAGACATATCAATAGCAGAACAAAGGAATTCTGACATGATGTTAACCTTGATAAGTAGTTAATTTTATTAATAGAATACTGCACTTTCTTAAGGAAACACAAAAGGGCTTCAGGAGAACTTCTTCAAGGTCCTTCTAGTTATAGTTTCTACATGTAAAAGAAGATAGTTGAATTTCTACAATTTCTAAGATCCTTTCTGGTTTAAAGGGTCAATATTCAATGAGTGATTGTTACAAGAATTTATTGAATTCTCAGGGTTCTTCCTGTAAAGAGTACAGTCTTCATTCATGCCCCTTTATCCTCACTGATTTTTGTCTATATTTTTCCATAGTTCCCCAATAAAAGACTTACCCAAGAATCCTGATGCAGTCCTCTTATGCTTTTAATATGCCCTCAGTATCTGTACAGCATGAAGATTATCTGCTTTTCCTCACTCTCATTACATTGTATAGTGAATAGAGCACTAGGCTTGGTTTCAAGATCAAGGTAAAAATCCTATCTTGGCTATTCAATATTATGTAATGGTGGACAAATAATCATCTGTACCTCAGTTTTCTCATCTCTAAAATGAGTTGCATTTAATAACCTGCAATGACATTTCAATTCTGAATCTTTTAGCCTTTATGCCTTTTCTTCAGAAATACACATCTTCAATGATATTTTTATACAACTGTTCATGTATCACTGGTAGTAAGCTATAGGCTACTTATCCTCATGATATAACTTCCTATGGTCCTTTAGATAACCTGCAATTGCGATGCTTCCGATATTTTGGTATTCTATAACTTATAGTCATACAATAACACCGGGAGAATATTAATAACAAACTGTGTTGGGTAAAAGTTCCTTCCTTCTCAAGGCAACAAAATGAATGCTTTCAATAGATTTAGGCAGTTAATTCAACCAATCAATCAGCTGGCTCAAAGCAACTACCTCCTTAGGCAACATCTGGATGAGCTGTCCATGGTAACAATATAACCTGGATATCTTTATTTTTTGGTCAAATAGTTGTTTCATTTATACTAAAGTCATCTAATGCCTCCTTGGATTATGGAGGTGATCATGACCTCTTGTATATTATGCCAATGGAACACAAACTCTGGCAGATTCTGCCAAGATAGAAAAAGCTTTCAATACACTCCTACAGATAGACTATATATTGTTGCCAAACTTACTTCACAGAAAGTCACTGACCACAGGGTGATGAATTTTTGTTTGGCCACAGCAACTGATAAAGACAAATGTGCGGATCTATGTCACTGATAAAAATTACAGTTCTTTGGAAACATTTTAAACTTATAGATTTATAGAATGTTATAATTGAATGGAACTTTAGAGACCACCATGCACAATACCCTAATTGAACAGATAGAGAAATTGAGGTCCAAAAGGTGATGTAATTTGCCCAAAGTTATATAGCTAAGAAGTTGAATTCAAACAATCAGATTGATTCTCCCATACTCTCTTCTGACCCACACTTCATTTGTTTTTATTTCATGTTTTTCTTATTTTCTCATGGAGCCATTAAGTTCTTTTTCAATGGTTCTAATTTTCAGGAAAGATATTTCTTAGGTAAAATTTCATATCTCATATGCTAATCTATTCATTCTTATTCCAAGTCTTTCCTCCAAACTTCTCATTTCTTTTATTTTCATCTATCAGTCCTATTTCATTTGTAATATTATTTTCCACTATTTTTAGTCCTTATTTCATTTCTTCCAGAAACTGTAATTTGCTTTACAATCAAGCTATTTTTTGAGGTTTTGTTTGTAAGTTTTTTGGAGTTATTCTCCTCTTCTAAGTTTTTGTCTTGGGCATTCTTGTTATCATAATAACCCTTTATTTTATTTTACATTTTCTTCTACCCTTCTCAGATTGGGAATTTGTTAGAGTGAGGCTCTGTGCTCTTCTTGTTGGACTGTTTTGGCCTTGTATGACCCACCCTGACAAATCTGAAGTCTTGACACTATCTTCTTTGGGTAGTGAATGTTATATAATTGAAGGATAACAGGGGTTGGTTGAGTCAGAGAACTGTAAATTTTCAACAGCCTCAATGTGGTGAGATCAAAAGCATCATATGATTCCTATACTTCTGGACTTTCTAAATTTTAGACCCTAGTTTGGCTCTAAGTGACATTGTTGCAGACTTTCCCAGAGTGGTACTCCAATAAATTGTAGTTAGCTCCACTCTCTATCAAATAGGTGGAAGGCTAAGCAATTTCAAAGGAACCGTGATGTCTATTTAACTATATTGTGGGCCAGGTCTCAGCCCTTGATTCTCTCTGGAGGACCTACTCTACTGCTCAATCTTTTAGAGATCCCTTGGGACTGAGCCTGTGATCTCAATCCCACTGAACATGTCTTTAAGCAGTCATGTACTACTCGTTTAGCTCTGTTCTGGGCTGGGAACTAAATCTCTGATTCAATCTAGGTGACCTTTTCCTGTTGACCCAGCCCTAAGGTCTAACTGAGTCTAACATCTTAGCCCCTCTAACCTATATTTCTTTTGAACCAAGGGCTGAGTTCAGAGTCAAAGACCACTTCTACTCTATAGTTCCTACCATTTTCATTTGCCTATGGATTAAAGTTCTCCTGATTTCCCTCACAAATAGAACAAATTTGCACCTCAGGGTGAACATAGACTGGTGAAAAACCAAGAAGACTGTGCAAAACAGGGATCCTGTAGATACAATCCGATAAGATCTGAAGAAAGACCGGGGCTGGGAATTAATCTGTCTGGAGTGCAAACACTTCTGGGCTATCTTTGCAGAAACTTCAAGTGGGGAGCCCTTGGGCTAGTTAGATGTGGCTGGATTCTCAGCAAGAACCACAGAGACTTTCACCTTCTGGACTGTGGAATCCGGGTTTGAATCCAAGAAGATGAAGTGAACTTCTGCTGATTGGGAATCCTGGGCCCAGCTGTGCTGCTGAGATGCAGCCCTGGGTGAGAAGGAACCAGCACCCACTGGGTGTAGAAGCAGCAGGGCAGGGGCACTGCTGGCTGTGGGCACTTGGATGGTGGAGCTCTTGATTTGAGGTTTCTGGTTAGAGTGGAGAGCTGAAGGGAAGCTTGAGGCACCATTCCCCCCACCCCATGATTAGAGGTACATACATTAATAGCTCTTATTATTTAAATAAAAAAAAAGGATTGGGGAAGAAGAAAGAATGCCATAATATATTATGGCACCAGGGAAGACCAGGGTTCATCTTCAGAGGAAGGCACTTTAGTAAAAAAAAAAAAAAAAAAAAAAAAAAAAATTTCTACCTCAAAGAGTAATGTGAAATGGCTCCCGGCCCAAACAGAATGTGTAGAACTCAAAAATACCAATTTAAGAAAGTATATATACATATACATATATTAGTAGAAGAAATTATATTCATGAGTGTCTGTCTTTTCTTTATTTCCTTGTAAATTGTTCTTTTGTTCTCTGCTGCACATTTTTTTACTTTATTCTTTCTTTCCCCCTTTCATTCCTCCCTACCTCCAAACAGGCTAAAGTTAAGAAAGGATATATTTATATATACCTATGTAGGTATGTATATACACATACACACACACACACACACACACACAGCTCCTTTTCATCCCCCCCACCATCCCTAAGCAAGCTATAGTTAAGAAAAGATATATTTATGTATACATAAGTAGACATATACATACACACACACACATACCCCACATATACACACTTGTCTTTCCTATCCCTGCTGACTCTTTACCTAAATTCTACTACATAATATAGCTTACAATAGCTTAATCTCCCCCCACTTAGGGATCCCTCCCTTGTCTTCTTCCCTCACCCTTTGCTTCCCCATCCACTTGATGAAGGGAAAAAGGGAGGAAGGGAAGAAGAAAAGTTTCAACCATCTGTCTTAAATGCCAGAAAAGTGTTATTTTCATTTATTGACTTAGTCTTAAAGAGAACTTTTAAAGTTTAGCTCCAAGAAAAAATTGCTAAACCCAATTCTATGTTTCTGTGTGTATGCAAACTATTGATATAATGAATAACCTCTGTGTGATGCCAACCAGTCAACATTAGCCAAAGTCAAAGTATTATAGCCTGTGTTGAGGCAATGATGATTCAGTGGAAAGAAAACAAGATTTGGAATCAAAAGATTTAAGTTTGAATATTTTCTCTGCTATGTGGAAAGCCAAAATTTTGCAGTAGGCAAATTTAAGAATTCATTTGAGCTGGGGATAGGGAGCACTATAGAAATGAGTGCAGTCATTCTAGAAGAAAGAATGCTCCATCCACCAAAGAATACTATACACAGCCCAATGCAAGAGTGGAGGAAGGTAACCAAAGATAACAGTATCATAGTGATGGGACATTGAGGGTAGTAATCTGAGGCAGTCACCCTACATAGAGGCATTCCAAAGGAGAAGAGTAAAATGGAGCATGAAGAAAACAATGGCCCTACCTCACCCCAATGCTGACACTCTAGACAAAGTCTTCATGGTTTCACTCTAGCTATGGTTCCAGTCACCCAAATTTGAGAAAAGGCAATGGGAAAATAATACAAAGAACATTGACCTTGGAGCTCTGGGACCTGAGTTTGAATGCTGGCCCTCTCACTTACTATCTACATGACTCTGAATTAGTCCCCTGTCCTTTGTAGATCATCTTTAAAGTAAGGAGGTAGAACTAAATGTCCAAGGTTCCTTCCTGCTCAATCTTGAGCAAATAATACCATCTTTGTACACCTTATTTTCCTCATCTATAAAAATGAAGGTTTCTGACTAGTTGACTTCTGAGTCCCCTAATAGTATTAGATCTATGGTTCTATGAACTCTATGATATCTTTAAGCCCTAAATCTAATGATCTTTCATTTTGTGAAATCAATTATGCCTTTGGATTTAAATGATCATACCAATGGAACATTGATTTTCAGATAAGGTCACAGCAATAATAATTTGGAGATGGTTCATCAGCAATACGTATCACCCACCAGCAGTTAAATGTGTATGTCATAATTTTTAGCTCACTTGACTTCTGTGAATTTTTAATAGCTGAATCTTTCACTTTATTCATATTGTGAGTATTTAGGAGATACTTAAAGGTTATGTTCCTTAAGTAGGATGGGGAGGAAGAGAAGAAGGGTGCAGTTAGCTATCCAATCAATTAAGTGATCCCACAATGTTCTGGGTAGATAACCACAAGCTTGACCTACTATCAGGTAGCTGTTTGATTAGCTGAGAGTAGAACTGAGAATGAAAAAATAAATGAAAAATAGTGAATTCAGTGCAGTTAGACAAATCCCTTATTTGGCTTAGGTTTGTTCAGAAGGAAAGATGTCATTTCCATATGCTCACAAGCAGCAAGAATTGAGAGTGTGTACCTTTCTCTCATACATAGAGATACATATTCAACCATTTGCTAATCATTTAACCCTTTTGTATCCCAGACCACAAGTTTTACAGTAGTTGCTGAATTACATTGGTGAAGACCATTTCCTCACCAGGTGTTTTTTACTACCAATGAAATCACAGATCTTAGATAGATAAATTTTACAGATAGAAAGATAGATATATGAGAGAAAAGAGAAAAAATCAGTAAGTTAACAAGCAGTTTAAGAAAACAGGTGATTTTCCTATATGCATATATTTTATTCCATTTTCTTGTTGCATTTTGGATATTATGCATAATGGAAAGAAGTTCAACCTTGGAGAAAGGAAGACCAAGGTTCTAATAATAATATCTGATACCTAATGATTATGTGGTCAAGTCACTCAATCTATTTTTTTTTAAATGAGGAAGTATAGCATAGTGGATAAGACACTTATTTAGGAAGACCTGGATTCAAATTCTATTTTGAACACTTGTTAGTTATATGAAACTGATCATTTATTCTTTATGCCTCAGTTTCTTCATCAGTGAAACAGGGGGACTGGACTCAAAAGCTTCTAAAGTCCTTTCAGCTTCCAATCAATGATCCTATGAATTTATGGTACAATAGAAAGCCACTCTCTCAGTCAAGATGGTGGAATGAGGCAGAAATACCAAATTTTACAAATTTCTCCCATAAACAAGATAAAATATTGCCTCAAAGTAAATTTTGAGGAGAAAAAATAATTAAATGTTGAGATAAAGCAGTTGTCCTTCCAAGGCAATTTGGGAGTTTTTCAGGAAAGATTTGATCTTTTCAAGTAGAGTTTAGTGAATTACAAACACCTCCAGACAGACTGCACAGGATCAATAAATAACAAGCCCTAGGGATAACTGGGTTGGGTGACTGTCTCACCTTCAGGAACTTTTACCTCATAGACTACTTGGGTGTCAGACAGCAGGACAGAGGAAAATTGAAGGATCTTTTGTTGTTAGAGGATACCAGACCCAATAAGGCTGACTAGATGCGGTACTAGACTATAGTTAAGGGTAAGGAGCAGCGAACACATGCCTAGTGAGTATGATAGCAGAAGGAAGGGTTTTCTGCTATGGGCACTTGCAGGAGAGCAGAATCCCTAGTTTTAGTTCCAGAGCAGAGGGTGAACTAAAGTTTACAAACATGAAAGAGATGGCAAGAACATTTTCAATAACAACCTAGCTGAGAGCTCTAATCATGACTCAGGGGCAGAGTGGAGGGCTGATGAGAAACCCCAAGAGTTCAGAAAACAACAGTACAAAAACCTAATGCCTAAGTCATCATCCCCCACAACTTGGGACTAAAACTTGATTACAAAATTAAACTGCTAAAAATAATAGTAATAATGAGTAAGCAAAGGAGAAGGAATTTGACTATAGATAATTACTGTGGAGAGAAAAAAGAACTGGGTTCATACTCAAAGAAGATACAGAAGTTTAAAAGGCCTATTCCACTTCAAAGAAAAATGACATATGGTGACAAATCCAAAAAGAGTTCTTGGAAGAGCTTTAAAAAAAAGTTTAAAAATCAAATAAGAGAGATTAGAAAAAATGAGGGGAAAAAATAAGAGCAATACAAGAAAATCAAGAAAATTTTGAAAAGAAAGTCAACCAATTGGAAAAAGAGGTACAAAAAGATGGAAGAAAAGAAGTTTTTAAAAATTAGAGCTGAACAAGGAGAAACTAATGACATTGTAAGACACCAAGAAATAATAAAACAAAAATCAAAAGAATGAAACAACAGAAGAGAATGTGAAACATCTCATTAGAAAAACTAATGATCTAGAGAAAAGAGCAAGGAAAGACAATATAAGAATTGCTGGACTACCTTAAAGTTATATTTTAAAACAGTATAGATATAATTATTACAAAAAAATTATTAAAGAAAATTGTTCTGAAAAGGGTAATATAGAAAGAAAAAAAATCCATTCATCACCACCTAAAAGAGATTCTAAGATGAAAACTCACAGGAATATCTTGACCAAGTTTCAAAGTTTCTAGATTAAGGAGAAAAATTTTAAATGCTGTGGAGTTAGATTGGTATAACACAAAATCCAGCACTCTCTACATTAATAAACTGAAGGGCTTGGAACATTATATATCAAAGAGCAAAGGAGCTAGGTTGCAACCAAAAATAATTTATCCAGCAAAGCTAAGTATAATTCTGAATGAAAAAGCAAATGGTCACTTAATGAATTGAAATACTTTCAATTATTTGTGACAAAAAGATTAAAATTCAATGGAAAATTTGACATATAAGATCCTGGAGAAACAGTAGGTAAATATTAAAGACAAATCATAAGGGTCCAATTAGACCAACTTTTTACTTATTATATGAAAAATCTTATCTGTATTATAAATACCATTATGATTATTTATGTGTTCTGAAAAAAGCATATATAGATAGAAGTCTTAGGGTTGAGTTGTGTATGATGGGATGGTGTTAAAAAACAAAATTGAGTAAAAAAGGGTTAAATAAAGCAATTATCTAATACAAATGAGGCATGAATGGAAGAACTGTTACAGTGGAAGCAAGTAGAGGTGTAGTGTTTGTACCTTGTTCTCTTCAGAACTGAGCTAAAATTGGAATAACATATATCTAAAACTAGGAGAGCCAAAAGAGAATAAGGAAAAGACTTTTGGAGAAAAGGATATATTAAGGAATAGGAGGATAAGTGGAAATTGTAAGGAAAGGAGTCTTTAAAAGGATGTAGATCAGGGAGGCAGTGGTTACAAGTTAATCAGATTCCTAATAAAAAGGAAGGGTAAGAAGGATAACAGTAAGGGGAAAAAACATGATGGAGGGAAATATACAACTATTAATTATAACTTTGAATGTGAATGGGACGAACTCAGCCATAAAATGGAAACAGATAACAGAACATATTAAGAATCAGAATCCTATTATGCCCAAAGGACTATAAAACTATATGAACAGAAAGAAAGAGAAGGAAGGAAGGAAGGAAGGAAGGAAGGAAGGAAGGAAGGAAGGAAGGAAGGAAGGAAGGAAGGAAGGAAGGAAGGAAGGAAGGAAGGAAGGAAGGAAGGAAGGAAGGAAGGAAGGAAGGAAAGAAGGAAGGAAGGAAGGAAGGAAGGAAAGAAGGAAGGAAGGAAGAAAGAAAGAAAGAAAGAAAGAAAGAAAGAAAGAAAGAAAGAAAGAAAGAAAGAAAGAGAAATAAGGAAGAAAGAAAGTCTTTCCCAATCCCCCTTAATTCAAGTGTTTTCCCTCTGTTGTTTATTTCCAACTTAATCTATATATAATTTGTTTGTACATGATTGTGCAATGACCCTCTTGTTAGACTTGAGCTCCTTGAGGACAACGATTATCTTTTGTTTTTCTTTAAATCCCTAAAACTTAGCCCCTGACACAACTTAATAAATGCTCATTGACTGACTATTCTGCCTGGAATTCAGTTTCCTCATCTATAAAATTAGGTAGATTTGATGATCTCTGATGTCCTATCTCCTATCTATTTGCAAATCTATAATAATATGATTCCTTATTAGTAACTCCTGGACAATGAACTCACAGCTTGAAGTATATAGAGATAAAAGACAGAAGTTAAAGAGGAAAGAGGATGCAAAGAAAGCACTATCAGCAGAAGAAAAGGGACAGGTAAGAGGATATGGGCTCATATGTCCCAGCTACTGACTCCTGCTTTCAGTTGGAACTTGGGAATCAGGAAAGTCTAGTGACAGATGGGGGGAGCTAGGTGTTACAGTAGATAGAGCACCGGCCCTGGAATCAGGAGCACTTGATATCAAATCCATTTAACTGGATAAGTAACAACCCCAATTGCTACACACACACACACACACACACACACAATTTTTTTTGATTATGTGGGCCAAAGCCAAGTAAGATCCCTTGACTGGTTGGCAATGAGCAGGCAGCCATCCAGAAGAATGGTAACTGTGTCATTCAGATCCCAAGACCAGAAATGAATCTTATCAAGTACTGCAGAATGGATGCCTGATTTGGAATCTGGGGACCAAGACTTACTACCTGTGTGATTTCAAGCAAATCACTTGATATTTCTGATCCTCTGTTTCTATAATAAAATTCCCTCCTCTATAAAACGGAAAAGTGGGCTTGAACTTGGATGAGAGCTTAGAGATCTTCTAGCTCTAAGATCCTGCACTTCTAAGTAGAACAAATGGTTCCTTCTATCTGGTTGTCACTGATCCAAAGACGAGCCTTCCAATTTACCACTCAATTCCAAACTTTTTAAATAGGGGGCCAGTTCACTGTCCCTCAGACTGTTCGAGGGCCGGGCTATAATAAAAACAAAATCTTTGCTATATGGGTCTTTAAATAAAGAAACTTCATAACCCTGGGTGAGGGGGATAAATGTCCTCAGCTGCTGCATCTGGCCGGCAGAGCAGTAGTTTGAGGACCCTTAGATTCTAAGGCATGCTATGTTCAAGGCCCTGTGTGAAGTGATGAAAAGGCTACTTAGATAAGGGAGATAAGGTCTTTACCCTCAGGGAGCTTAAAATTGATCTGTGCCAGTTGGACTAGGTTTGTGCTTTCCCTGAATGACCTCTGTTTGGATCCCCTTCTCTACTTAGGAAAGTCTGAGGATCAGACTCCTAATCCTTTGGGTTGAGCCCCACCCATACCAGAGTGGGAGACTGATTCAAAGACATGATAAAATGAAGCAATCCTGCCTAGGTCTGCCCCACATGGAGCACAGATTCACATTCACAGAGCCCATCAGAAAGGGAAAAAAGTAGGGTGAGGGGAAAGGAAGGGGGGTAGCTAGTAAAAGTGACAACCAAGCTTGGTATATAACAAAAAAAAAAAAAAAAAAAAAACATTTTGGAAATAAGCACTGTACCAATGAGCTTAGAGTATAAAGGAAATGAAGCAAAGAGAAATTTGTAAGTAATATCAGACAGTAAGAAATTAAATATTCTCTCTCCTTTCTGTTCTCTTTTGAATGGCAAAGTTTATAAAGCACTGGATTTGGAATCTCAAAGTGCATAGACGGCCTGCCAGAAGTCAGGAAAAGGAGGAAGAAAAAAGGAAGGAAGAAATAAATGGAGAGAAAGAACAAAAGAGGAAATGAAAAAAAAGAAAGGAAGAAAGAAAGAATAAGGGATGAAGAGAGATAGGAAAAGAGAAAGGAAAAAGGAAGGGAGGAAAAGATGTAAAGGGAAGGATAGAGAAAGAAAAAAGAAAGAAGGATGAATTTAAATGTATCCTCAGACACTTACCAGTTGTATGATCTTGGGCAAGTCACTTCACCCCATTTGCCTCAGTTTCCTCATCTTTAAAATGAACTAGAGAAGGAAATGATAAACCACTCCGGTGTCTTTGCCAAGAAAACTCCAAATGGGGTCACTAAGAATTAGGCCCAACTGAAATAATTGAACAACAAGGACCTTGTTAATTTTGCCCCATGTGTCAAAGATTTATTCAGTCCATCTACATTTGGCTGCTTTTTCCTACTCTCCTTAAAGGCTGGGTTCCAATCTCATCTAAATATCATTGACTGTGTGGCCAAAAATCAAGTCTTGCCTCCTTGGCAAGCCAATTTCTCTCTCTGTTAAGAAATCTGGACTGTTACAGAGACTCCCTGAGCTCAGTTTTCTCATCTATAAAATGGGCATGATAATAATTTCTATCTCCCAGGGTTGCTGAAAAACTCAAATGAGATATTGCAAGGCATTAGCCCTATGCAAACCTTTAGAGCTATGTAAATGTGAACAATTATTGCCATTCACATTCATAATAAATCCATATTTATACATTATATTTTATTAGTGTATATGGGATTAATAGTAGGTGGATTAACCCTGATAAGTGGGAGAAGCTATTTATAAGCACTGACTAATTTTTTTATTATAAAGTATTTTTATGACATAATTAACTAATATACTTAATAACTGACATTTATGTAGTACTATGTATACATTATCTCACTTGAGCCTCATAATGACCTTGTGTGGTAGGTGCTATAGATATTTATTATAATAATAATAATAACTAGTGCTTACAAAGCCTTTAAATCTTATTTGCTTAATATAAATTATCTCATTTGATCCATTATCATTCATATTTTGGTGGTGGAAAAACTGAGGCTCCCAAAGTGATTTGCCTCTGGTCACACAGTTAGTGACTAAGGTGGGATTAAAATGGAAGTCTAACTGATTTCAAGTCTATCATACACCCCCTGTTATACTATACTACCTGGCTCAATGGAGTCTCACAAGAGCCCCATAAAGAAGACAGTCCAAGTATTTTATAGGTCACAGGATATCATAGGACCAGAGGTAGGAAGACCTTTAAAGATCATATGATTCAACCCCTACATTTTACAAATGAGGAAACTGAGGATTGTAGAGGCGAAGTGATTAAGTGGAACAACCTGTATTTGAACAAAGGAAATTAATTCTCACAGCAAATGAGACTCCATCCCATAGTCAAGCAACTAGAAACAACAGAGCCAGATATTTGAACCTATGTCCTTTCTCCCCAACTCTGCCTTCTAAATTCAAACTCAATGATCTTCTCCCTGGGGCAATTTTGAATATTGTTTATTAACTCAACCTAGAGGTATAGTGTGCATCCAGGAACATAAGTCATTAAGCATTCATTAAGCAGTTAATATGTGCTAGCTAAGCCTTGAAACCAAATGTAGAGCTGGGAGGGACCTTAACGTACCCTGCAAAATTTAAAGCCCTATAAAAACGTTACTTGCTGTTATCACCATCATCATCATCATTAATATCACCTATTCTGACTCCTTTTAAACCAAGGCCCAAAAATGGCAGTTGGTCTTCTCAAGCTCAATTACTAGCAAGTAACCAGATCTGTGTTCAAATCCAAATACAGTGTTCCTTCCAATGGGCCACACAGGTTGACCCAGGCATCCAAGTATAGTACAGATGAGCTAAATAAATCCCTAATAAGAGGAGGAAAATTTACAAACATTGACTAATTTTTCATGAATCACTTGCTGCATAATGCAGATGTGAATAGGTATTGTGCACTCCTACATGTTGTTATATGCACACATTATGTGTGAGTACATACATGCACATTTGTGCGTGTCAAAGTCAAATCCTCTCACAGTGAAATTTTGGATAGCCCTACATTATAAATTCACTCAAGAGCAAACAGTGGGAGGATTTGATCCTGGACCCAGCTAGTACCAGCTAGAGATAAGATAAAACATTGCTAGGTGTCAGGAGCTAATCTGATAGGATAATTCAAATAATATCAGGGGATGTTAATGACTCAATCTATTACCTTTCCCAGAAAACATAATGCCTTTTTAACAGAGATTCAGACAATCTGTTAATATCTTGAGTCAAAGGTGGCTCTACTGGAGGATTTCAGGCACTGAAGCAGGTCAGAGAAAGTAATCTTTAGGCGCAATTAGTTATGCCTTCAACATCCTGCCTACATTTAGAATGGAGCACCTATAGTCCATTAAAGAGTGACAAACCTGGAGTCAGGAAGACTCATCTTAGACCAGCTGTGCAATTCTAGGCAAGTCACTTGACTGTGGTTTGCCTCAGTTTCCCCATCTGTAAAAATGAATTGAAGAAGGAAATGGTAAATCACTCCAGTATCTTTGCCAAGAAAACCCTAAATGGGGTCACAAAGAAAAGATGACTGAAATGACTGAACAATGATTACAACAATGAAACACTTAGGACTGGCCTTTGCTCTTGAGGAGCAAAAAATCATCTTCCCAATTTTATCTGAACTCTTTCTCTAATGTTTTATGTATTCTTGACAGTCACACCCCCAATAGATTTCTTTTCTTACTAAAATGTTAAATGATGTTTAAAAACACTTTTACATGTAACATTCTGTGACTGTGTTCACTAATTCATACTACATTATTAGAAGCTTAATGTGTTACTCATCCTAGAAGAAGCTGTATTTTTCAAAAGGGCCAAAGGGACTTATTGCCTAATGTGTTAATGCTTAACACAAAGGAATGAGACACTAATGGTAGAATTTCAGATATTGCACAAAAAGCAAATGAAAAATATGAGTTACTTGTAGCAAACATTTCATAAATTCTTGATTAATTTGGATTGAAATAAAAAAATACATAATAAAATTTTGAAATTAGTTTGATTTAAATTGAATGGGAAAGAAGTGTTCTATTGGCTCCTTAAATCACACCACTATGTAGGCTACCACCTACTCCAACTGTGGATAAAGCCAGGTCTGCTATACCCAGATGGTACTTCTCCTATTCTACGTGTCACACCTTTGATTGTGTCACTTCTTTCAGGAAGTCCCACCAAACAGGCCTCATATCTCTCTGGGAGTTCTCCTACACCTGGTATGCTGCCCATCAGTGATCTGAGTATATCAAGTGATAACAACAACTTCAGAAGGGCCTTCTGGGGAGGGAAGATTGAGAAAACTGAAAATTGGCAGGTGCTTCTGAAGCTATGGCTGAATTATCCCTGCCCAATCATTTCTCAGGAGTTTCCTGTGGTGGCAACTCATGGGCAGACCTGTTCCCCAACTGTTGAAAACAACACAGGTGACCCAGATTAAGGAAACAGACCTAGAGAACTACAGAGTAATTATCTCTTCCCATAGATGACTAGATAGTCCTATGAACCTGGCATCATAACAGTTACTAATTTAATAAATCGCCTGCTGGTGGAAGGGAGCTACTTAGATCATTTCTCCTGATGGACTTGACCTTCATAGGTTTGAAGTTGACAGAGACTTCATTTTATAGATGAGGAAACTAAGGCACAGAGCAGATAAGGGAAGCAGTATAGAAAAATGGAAAGAGTCGGGGCTTTATAATCAGAGAATCTGGTTTCAAATCCTGTTGTGGTACTTATTAGCTGTTTGATTTGGGGTCATGTAACTTAACCCTGGGCTTCAGCTTCTTTGTAAAATGAGGAGGTAGGATTGCTTCCGAAGTCACTTCTAGCTCTGGATAATTCTAAATCTTATAAGTAACTTGGCCAAAGTCATCCTGGTAGGAAGTGACAACACTGGTTTTTTCACTTGGATCTTCCAACTTTCTATCTAATGGTTTTTCCACTACCCCATGGAAGGCCATCTCTATTATAGCAGAACAGTTGCCTTCTTCTATTATTTGGCATCATATTTAACTTGTTGACTCAGTGATTATTTTCCATGATCAAAGCCATTTGATCCCCCTCTTCCTATCCTTATTATAGCTGGCTCAATCCAATATGTTTTTATTATTTGTTATTTATTTTTCTATATTTTTATTACTTATTACTGTGCTGGGCATTAGGAAAGGTACGAAGATAATAACTAAGGCAATCTCTACTCCCCACAAGCACCTTTTTCTTATATAGGAAATGAGTTGTTGTTCAGTCAGTTAAGACTTTTCATGTACACCAATGCTATCTTAAGGGATTTTCTTGACAAAGATACTGGAATGATTTGCCATTTCCTTCTCCATTGGATTAGGGCAAACAGAGGCTCAGTGACTTGTTCAATGTCACACAGCTAGTAAGTATCTAGAACTGATTTTTAACTCAGGTGTACTTGATTCCAGACCCACCATTCTGCCCCCTGAGCCACCTAGCTGCCCTGGAAGGAATAGGACACACCCACAAATAATAAAATGTAATAAGAAATGTATAAGAAAAGCATAAACAGCATGATATATTCTTTAGAAGAAAGAAAGATACTTTCTGATCAGGGGCACAAAAAAAGGGCTTCATAAGAAAAGCATTCTAGCTTGAAGGATACATAGGTGGCTTCTCTTATTCTATTCCCACCTATACATCACCTCACAACAAATAGGTCAGCAGATTGCTTTGTATCAGACAAAAAGCACTTCGTAACATGGCCAATCTTTTCCATCTTATATCCTACTCCCCTTTCCATGCTCTAAAGTCCAACCATAATGGCTTCTGTTGATTCATACACAAGATGGAGAACACTCCAGTGCCCATCTCCAAGCCTTTCCCCCAAGACATTTCCTCATATCTTCAATTCTCTCCTTCTCCATTTTTAACTGAGAATAAATGACTTCCTTTAAGTCTCAGCTTATATGCCAAAGACCAGCAGGTCTTTCTTCATTTCTCTTACTGCGAATGCCATCCCCTCACACTGCATTTATTTTATACATTATGATTTATACATGTTGTCTCCCCATTAGAATGAAAGCTCTTTGAAGGCAGGTATTGTTTTGTTTTTTCTTTGTATATCCAATATAAGTACAGTGTCCAGCATGTAGTAAGTACTTAATAAATGCTTGTTAACTGATTGATTAGACTAAACTTCATTGCAGATGCCAACCTGCCTAAAGAGCAGGGCTCTGATGAAAGCAGAACCACAATCTTTGGGGCAACCCCTTCTATTTTTGAACATAACTAATAATTGGGAAGATGTTCTTTGTGTTAAATAATACAAGTCTAAATACATAGACTGAATCTACCTCTTTGTAACCTCTGCATGGTGCTCTTGGTTCTCTTTAGTTGGTGTCTCAATCAAGTCAAATTTATTCTCACCCCTCTACATGCCAACCCTTCAAACTTTGGAGCCATGTCTCAGTTCATCTTCTCTTATCCTTATTAAACATTCCCAGTTTCACCAATCAATCCTCTTGTGACATGAACTTGAGACCCTTCACCAATCCCTCCCACTTATAACAATGCCCTTCCTAACATGTGACACCCAGAACTAAACACAATATCCAAATATGATCTGATCAAGATAAAGTGCAACAGGACTCCCTTCTTCCTAGTCCCAGAGACTGTGCCTCTATTCAGGTCACCACATCAATACTTCTAAAGAATTTTGAAATGGATTATGAAACATGGGAGATACTGGCACAAGACTTCCCAGTGTGGAGTGCCCACATCAAAGACGGTGCTATGTTTTATAAACAAAGAAGAATTTCAGTAGCTCAAAAGAAACATGAGATGCACACATTTAGAAACATCCCCATTTCTTATGTTCATGTGGCCTATTTATGCCTGACCTGTCGTAGAACATTGTGAGCTTGTATTGTTATGCTCAACCACAGCTGCTGGACAAACTGTATCTTGACCCCAACATAGTGATGTCATTTGGGTCCCCTTCAAACATGAAGGACAACAATTACCTGACTTATTTGTGCCACCTAAGAAAGTATTAGTTTTCTTCCTTGATTGCCATTTCACTTTTGAATATTGCCAATTTGCAAACTTTTCATTTTAGAGATAAGAAATTAAGGTCAAAGAAATAAAGTGATTATTCATCTAATTATGGCAAAATCAACAATGCAGAACTAATTTCTTGATTTCCAATCTAGTGTTTAATTCTATACTGTTCTAATGTGTACAAAGTAATAGCAAAATTGTAAGATGATCAGCTATGAATGATTTAGCAATTCTCAGCAATACAATCATTCAAGACAGCTCTGAAGGACTCCTGATAAAAAATGTTTTCTAACCCCAGAGAAAGAACTGATGGTGTCTGGAAATAGATTGAAGTATATTTTTACTTTATTTTTCTTGAGGTTTCTTTCTGGTCTATGTTTTCTTTCAAAACATGGCTATTATGGAAATGTTTTTACATGACTACACATGTATAAGCTATATCAAATTGCTTGGCTTCTCAATGAGGTAGGATGGAAAAAGAAAGGGAGAGAACTCGAAACTCAAAGTTTTAAAAACAAATGTTAAAAGTTATTTTTACAAGTAATTAGAGAAAAAAAGAAAATATTTTTTAAAAATTATATAACGTCTTGAATAGTCCTGTATTGTTTGACACAGTCATTTCTTTTTTCTAACTCCCTTGAAAAACCACAGCTTACATTTTTTATGTATTACCAACAACTTTTATTAAAGTCAAAATGTAGGTATTTAAAAAGCAATAGATTTGCAATCTCAGGACCTGAATTCAAATCTAGCCTCTATTTATTGCCTTGAGAGAACTCTTTCCAAGATAAAAAATGCTGCTTGCATAAATTGCTACGGTCTCTTATTTCTACATTCTATTACCCTATTGTAATGATAATATTAATAATATTATTTTATAATATATTGTATATTATATCTAATATAATTTAATATTAATATTAATAAGCAAAAGTTATATAGCTTTTTAACATTTGCACAGGGCTTTCCATACTTTTTCTCATTTGAACCTCAGGGGGTCTGTGGCTCATATCCAAGTGTCCCTTCCTTCCCTCCCAACCAGAGATACTGATCCAGTGACATTGGCCATTCTGCTATTCCTTGAACAAATTGTTCCATCTCCCCCTCCAGGTGTTTTCTCTGGCTGTCCCCCATCTCTTCAATGCTCTCCCTCCTCCTCTCCCACTCCTGGCTTCCCTGACTTCCTTCCAATCTCAGCTAAAATGCTACCTTTGACTTCATAGGAAGCCATTAATTCTAATGCCTTTTGTCTGCTAATGATTTCCAATTTATTGTGTGTGTATGTGTATGTACATATACACATTACATATACATAGTTTTTTTTACATAATTGTTTGCATAGTTGACTCATTAGAATACAAGCTCTTTGAGAACAGAGACTCTATTGTCTCCCCTCCCCCTTTTTTTTTCATCCCTAGCATTTAGTACAGTGCCTGGCACATGGCAGGAACTTTTATATATTATTATCATTCTTTTACAAAGGAAAAAATTGAGACTCATGGAATTTAAAATTCTCATTACTAATGTCCAAGGCAAGATTCAAGATTTTGATGCCTCCAAATCCAGTATTCTTTCCATTAAAAAGTGATTTTTTCATGGTCCAGGTCTAGAATTTGATTGCTGGATTGAACTTTCTATAAGAAAACTTGCTCCACCAATGCAGACTGGCATCTATACATCAATTTATAGTTTAGAGAGATGCCTGGGGCAGTGAAAAAATAAATGTCACTTAAGGTTAACATAGTCAGTACATTGTCAGAGGCCATACTTGAACACATGACATCCTGACTTCCATGCCAGATTTTTATCCAGATCTCTGTCTACTAAGCCATGATGCCTTTCAGGCTGGTCCTTTGAATTATGAAACATGAAGATGCTTTAAATCCCCTCTGGCAGAGAATGAACTATGTGATGTACTAGATTTAAAAAAAACTCTAGACTTCTCTTGATGCTACCTAAGATCATGTAAGCTTTCTTGGCTATTGCTGCATATTCTAATATTGACAATTTGTGGCATCCTCATTTTTGAGATGAGGAAACTGAGGTCCAGAGAAGTCATCGGCATCAAGAGTTGTTTTTGTGTCTGACTCTCCTTGACTACATTTGGAGTTTTCTTTTCAAAGATACTGGAGTGCTTTTGCATTTCCTTCTCCAGATCATTTTTACAGAAACTGAGGCAAATGGTTAAATCACTTTCCAGAGCCACACAGCTCAGGTTTTCCTGACTTAAGGGCTGATGGTCTAGTAGACTAAACCATCAGTGACTTTTAATTTTGTAGAGAAGGTGCCAGTCTGCATTAGTAGAAGTAGTTCCAACACCCAGGAGCTTCTTATAACAATATAACAACAAAATCAAGGCCCAATCTCTACCCATAAATGGAAAACATTCTAATAATTATATAATGGAAAGAATCCTAGCTGTCCTCAAAGTGAGGAATGGGCTGCCTCTGGAGTTAGTTTCCTATCACTGTCCATTCTCTAATAGATATTTTTAAGACAGGATTCTGACTCAGGCAGGGATTAGATTAGGTAATCTCTGAGATCTCACCACCACCACCACCACACAATAATAATATTAATAATAATCAGGGATAAACTAGAGAATGTCCAGAACAGAGTGATCAGGATTATGAAGGATCTTCAATCCATTAGATGAGAATCAGTTGAAGAAAATGTGCACATTTAACCTGTGGGAATGAGAAGTTGTTCAAGTATCTGAAGGACTGTCTTATGGAGGAGGGGTAAAATTGTTCTATTTGGTCCCTGAGGGCAGATACAAGAGGAGTGGGTAGAGTTGCAAAGAGATAAATTGAGGCTGGATGCCAGTATAAACTTCCTGGTGCCCCACAATGGAATGGGCTGCATGGAGAAGTAACAGAGGGTGAGGTTTGATGACCGCTGTGGGAAATGGTACCATGCAATAGAAAATTCCTTGAATTAGGCATTGAAGGGTGATTTCAGATACTACTTCTTCTGCTTCCTGACTATAATGATCTCAAGCAAATCACTTCACTTTCTGGGTCAGGTG
Source organism: Sarcophilus harrisii (assembly GCF_902635505.1). Lineage (NCBI taxonomy): Eukaryota > Metazoa > Chordata > Mammalia > Dasyuromorphia > Dasyuridae > Sarcophilus > Sarcophilus harrisii. The sequence goes on along the minus strand of NC_045426.1, from coordinate 612,998,490 downwards.
GCCAAAGGTCTTCTCCAACTTTAAGTTTATCATCCTCATGTCAAATATGGAGAAGTTAATCTAGGGCCAAGTTGCCCAATTTTATATCCAGGCTGTCTCCCCCTCTTGCCAGTTGATGAATGTTTTAATATCCAAGCAAAATAAAGTAATAGTAACAAAGTCATGATTATAATGTTATTATTATGATAGTAAGAGTAATAAAATAAAAATAATGTTATTATGACATATAGTCATAATATATTTATATAATAATATATAATATAACTTATATTATATATATATTATGTAATATATATAATAATATAAAGTAATAATTTCAGGCATGGGATGACCACTTAGGTCCTTTTCATTTTTCAATTTCTATGATCTTATATAGTGAATGATTCCTATTTGCTTGCCTATCTCCCCCCAGGGATTTCTTTCTGTTGGCCCAAGAAAACTGGATGACTTAAAAATCTATGTCTGTCCAATATTCGGTTAGTTAGTCATTTCAAAGGTTACTCGAGACTGAGACAGAAGTACAAAAAGGCTATATAAAAAGAAAGTCCTTAGAATGAGATATTTAGATGGTACAGTGGTTAGAGGCCTAGGCCTGGAATCAAATCTAGCTTCAAATTCTTACCAGCTGTGTAACCTTGAGCAAGTAAATAAAAAAAAAAAAAAAAAAAAAAAAAAAAAAAAAAAAAAAAAAAACTTTGTCTGCCTCAGTGTCCTTATCTGTAAAATGTGGATAACAATAGCATTTCCCTTTCAGGGTTTTTATAGAGCTCAAATGAGATGATATTTGTAACCTGCTTAGCATTTAAAAGAGTATATTTTTATTCTTGCATCTCCAGAGCTTCATCCAAAGTAAGCATATATAGTGTTTAAAACATTGCTGAACTGAACTGAATTTTTCCTACCTTTCATATCCTTCTCTCATCTTATATGCTTTCTTATCCACAGGGCAGACTCATGTTTTTATCATTTGGGAAATAATATAGTAGCTGTATCTCTTCATTTCTTCGGGCCTTAAAAGCTATTTCAATCATTCTCTCTAATAATAATTTACATTTATATGACACCTTTCTCAAAACAACCCTACAGAATAGGTAGGCATAAAAGCAGCAGGGTATGTAGTCTAGAATGTTATAATGAGAGTAAAAAGGGCTTAGGTTTGAACCCTGCCTCAGATACTTATTGGCTACTATGTGCCAGTCACTCTAGTAGAGCACTTTTCAAATATTACTAGATTTGATCCTCATAACACTTCTGAGATATAATTGATATTTTTATCCCTATTTTATGGATGAGGGCACTGAGACATATAGAAGTTGAGTTGTCCACAGACACACAACTAGTAAATATCTGAGAATAGATTTTAATTCAGGTCTAATTGATTCCAGCATTTTAGCTACTGCACTCTCCAGCTATATTCCAGGCATGGAAGAAAACCAGTGAAAAAGTATTTAAGTGTGAACAACAGAGATGTTGCTGTATTGTAAATTATGTAGAAGGAAATAAAGTGTAAAAAGACTGGGAAGATAAACAGGAATAAGTTTATAAAAGGCTTTATAAGTCAGAGAGGATTTTACATCTTATATCAAAAGTAGCATTCGAGTTGCTCTTTGAAGAAAAAGAGGAGAACATTTAAGAATCAGGAGGGAGTATATTTCCAGGGAGAAGATAATCCATGCAAAAGTGTGGAGGTGGGAGATGGAAAATTGAATATAGGAAATGCAAGATAGGTCAGTTTAGTTAACTTAGAATACAAGGAGTAATGTAAAATCAGCCTTGGATACACCAAATACCAATTTTGCTGATGTCACAGTTTTGTCTGAGAGCCAGGACTAGTTATTGCCATGGATATGACTCAACAACAGAGATTTCTGAGAGAGAAATAACTTTCCCCCATGAAATCAAATGAGCAGTTTATGTAACAATCACTCTGTCTTTTTTAAAGGCATTGTCAGTGATCCCTCAAGCATATTTTCTTGGGCTGTTTCCTAGATTGAGGTCAAGTTAAGTATCATCACTTAGGTCCCAAGCTTCTTCCATAGTGTTGTTATGCAGAGCAAAATACTATTAGTTACTTTTTAGTGTTTAATGGGCCAGTAGCTTTATCCATATGGGCATTGATTCCAACAGCATAGTCCATGACCCAGCCCTGGCTGGCCTCCCCTGAAGAATTCTGTGGCAGTCCTAGGCAATAGACTGAGGTCTCATCTCATATTATTTTAAGTAAGAGGTGATAATTTCACTGTATGCTGCCTTAGTATGACTTCATGTCAAGTATTGTGTTTACTCTAGGCTATCATATTTTAGGAAGAACAGTGATAAACTGGAGGATATCCAAGAGGCACAGTTTCTGGAAATAAAGAGGAAATAGTCCCATTGTATTTTTGCCATAGTCAGATCAAACCCCGGGTTACCAAGTTCTTTCTGATCAACATAGTTAAGTACATTGATAAATTAGAGAAAGACCAGACAATATCCAGAGTGGTTCACAAGTATAAGATAAGTAAAGTATGATAAGACAACAGTTTGTCTAAAATAGTCTGAGGAGTTCAACAGATTCCCAACTAGATAACAGTGTGATATGAGAGCCAAAACCTTTAACACAATGGGAGACCATTTTAAGAGAGGCATGGCTTCCAGAAATAATGAAATGACCATCCTACTGTACCCTATACTGGTCAGACTGTACCTAGAGCTCTTTGGATAGCCATAATTTAGGAAAAACACTGATAAGTTGAAGAATGTCCTTTACAGAAGTTTTGATGGCTAAGAACTAGATACTGAAAAGAGTGCCTTTCACTTGGTAAATGACTAAACAAGCTTCTGAAATTCTGTCCCTTCCAAAGTTATGGGACTACCAAAAAAAAAAAAAAAAAAAAAGGTCCTGATTACAATTAACTCATTGTCCACATCCAACAGCAATTATAAAGCTGGATAGAAAGGAGATAGTTCTTAATCAAAAATTCCAATTACCCCCTGATTTTTAGGGCCATTGCTGCTGATTCTCTGCCCTCCCAGACTCTGGACTTTACCTATCTACCTCCATTATATTGTAAGTTCCTTGAGGACATGAATTGTCCTTTGCTTCTTTTTGTAACTCCAGTGCTTAGTACAGTATTAGGTACTTAAATAAATATTTACTGATTGCCTGTCAGGTTAGGTTGGAGGCTATGGAAAAGATGCCATCCTGAAAAGTGGAAAGAGTTAAATAATGACATCCAAATCCCAACTCCCCTGCATATGTGCTTTAGTGCTATCGGCAAGTTACTTCTCTCTGGGCCTCTGTTTAATAATCTGTAAAATGAGGGGGTCAGAGTAGATGACTTCAAAGGTCTCTTCTAACTATAAATCTATCATCCTATGTATAATATCTTGGGGGCAGCAAGGTGGCACAGAGGATAGAGTAACTGAGTTGGCATCAGGAAGACCTGAGTTCAAATGTGGCCTCAGGCACTTCCTAGCTGGGTGACTTTGGGCTAGTCACTTAATCCCTGCTTGTCTCAGTTTCCTTATCTGTAAAATAAATTGAAGAAGGAAAAAGTAAATTACTCCCATTATCTTTGCCAAGAAAACCCCAAAAGGGAACATTAAGAGTCATACGCAACTGAACAACAACAAACAATAATATCTGCCTTTTCTCTGCCTCAATTGGACTCTTTGGATTCAATCTCTAGTGTCAGGATTTGCTCTAAGACCCCTCCTGCTCAGTTGGAGCCTTGATCATGATCCTTGATTCTCTTCTAAGAGACAAATACTAATATTTCTCTCCCAGAGATTCTCAGTGTATTAAGATGCTTTCCTAGAAAGCCATTGTCCAAAGTGACTGCTTTCCTGAGAGTCAAGTTGGCCAGTTCACTCTCAGTTATTTATTCTACCAGCCTCATTATAGGAATTATACCTATTGATTTCAGTGATTAAACTCCAGAAACTTCAGCAAAATAAATTGTTGAGCATCTGCTAAAATGGACTCTTAAAAAGCAGGGCCACTTTTATTTTTCTGTCTGAATCAGCAAAGGATAGGAAAACCTTTTAGTGATGGCAAGAACAGTGAACTAAGAGGCAGAAATGACTGGTTCTAATACTGACTGCCATTTCAATATCTCTTGATATGCCCCCTTCTCTCCTCTGACAGCATTATTGCTCATTACTTTAGACCTAGACAATTTTGTAGTCTGCTAGTGGGTTTGCCTGCCTCAGGGTCTCTCCTACTCCTATTCATCTTCCAATCAGCCTAAAGCACAGGTTCAATAATGTCAACCTCCTTACTAAATAAACTCCAGTGATTCTGTATTATCACAGAGCAAATATAACATGCTGTTTGACTTTCAAAGCTCTTCATGATCTAGCCCTCTGCTATCTTTCCAGATTTCTTACACCTTAATCCCCTACAAGTACTCTTCGATTCTGTGATACTGGACTCCTAGATGTTCCATGAACAAGACACTCCAAACTCTCCAAGTTTGAGCAGTATAACCAAGATTTGAACTAGAGCTTCTGACGTCAAATTAGGAGTGCATTTTCAAATCAATAAAGTAAAAGAGATCTCCAAAGAAAATGTCTCCATGGCTAACATTCTGATGGGCTCTGTAATATGACACAGAAATAAATTCATTAGCTTTCCAAAATGGCAAACTCTTAAAGGCACAGCCAAAGTATTCTTTCATGTCCAATCTATGGACATTTTCTCTGGACAGTCCCCATGCCTGAATATTGTGACTTCTTGACTCGAGACACTAACTTCCCAGCTAAAATCCCATCTTCTACAATAAACCTTCCCCTTCTTACCAGATGGTCTTTTCCAACAACAATTCATAACCCCATTTAGGGGGTTTCTTTGCAAAGATACTGGAGGAATTTGTAATTTTTTTCTCCAAGTCATTTTATAGATAAGGAAACTGAGGCAAACAGGATGAAGTGACTTGCACAGGATCACTCAGCTAGTAAGTATCTGAGGCCAGATTTGAACTCAGAAATAGTCTTTCTGACTTCAGGCCTAGCACTCTATTTGCTGTGCCCCCAAGCTATCCTTCCAGCTTTCCCCAATCTCTTTTCATTTTAGTTCCTTCCCTCAGTTAATTATTTCCAATTTATCTTATATATACTTTGTTTTGTATATATGTCTTTGCATACCATCTCCCTGATTAGATTGTAAACTCTTTGAGAAAAGTTATAGTCTTTTGCCTCCTTTTACCTGGCATATAATAAGTGCTTAATAAATGTCGATTGATTAATGAATGGATGACTTTCTCTGGACTTCTGTTTCTTCATGGTAAATTGAGATGAATGGACTAAACAGTCTCTTTCAGCTCCAATGTTCTGTTTTGATCAGTTTTTGATTCCTTTCTTGCTTCTTTAGATGATTGAGCCTCCAAATTTTACTATCAGTTTCTCTGAGCTTCTGGTCCAATCCAAAAAACAATATAAGGTCCAGTGTCCTGAATATTAAGCAGAAGTTCAATGATCACGGATTCAAAATAAGAAATCACTTGTAAAATAGACCCAATGGGTTGGTTTTTCCATTGGTTAGAGAACTATGTGAATAAGATGATGGTCATGAGTTCCATCCTCACACAACAGTGTTTTTCTTCTTTATGGCCCCTAACAGATTTTATGCTTTAACCCCAAGTCATAATATTGCAAATGTGTGCATCAAGGGTCCTCAAGTAAAATTGGTTAAAGAATATGGATGGCTCAGTGCTCATTACTGGATCAATCTTCATTACTAGGGGTGCAAAAACTACTTAAGCTTAACAGAAGCAATGCTATATGGTGGATAGAAGATTGGATATGAAGCCAGAAAGATCTCAGTTAAAGTATCACCTCTGATACATCCTGAATGACATGATTCTCTAAGACTATCAATTGTATGGGAGTTGCCAAGCTGCATTGGTAAAGTAAGTTTCCTCACATGGGAGTTTCCTACTCCAAAGAAAATATTTATGTAGTCCCTATTCCTGACCAACAGTGTTAACATTCCATAACATCATAAATTGAAATATACAATGGACCTTGGAGATTACCAAGTTTGAGCAGTATAACCAAGATTTGAACTAGAGCTTCTGACGTCAAATTAGGAGTGCATTTTCAAATCAATAAAGTAAAAGAGATCTCCAAAGAAAATGTCTCCATGGCTAACATTCTGAGGGGCTCTGTAATATGACACAGAAATAAATTCATTAGCTTTCCAAAATGGCAAACTCTTAAAGGCACAGCCAAAGTATTCTTTCAACACTACAACTTCACAGTAAAATCCTGCTCTGACTCTCCCCCTATGAGGCAGCAGGCAGCAGTCTTGCCTTCCCAGAATCAGCATTGGAAGTAGGTTCTATTGGACCTTTAGAAGCATTATTATTTTTTCCTTTCATCCACAGTACAGCCCCGGATGTGGGTCAGTGTGGAGCCCCACACCTCCCACAGGACCTGAAATGGGGCCAGGGAAAAGTGGAGTGATGCCTTTGAGGTCATGTTGGAATTCAGTGACCCTTAACCCTCCTTCCCCAGGTGATTCCTTCCAAACAATCAACATGAGAAGGTTCCACTAGCTAAGTCTGACTCTCTGTAAAGGGGGAGAAGAGTTAAACTCAGAGAGAGGCTATGTCTATTCATAGCTACTGAATCATCTGGGGCTCGGTCAAATTGACTTTTGGAGGTGGCTTAACAACTGCTTTCTGCAGTTAATGGGCTCAATCATGTCACTGACCTGGTTCAGTCATAAAAATAGCTGAAAACAACTAATTTACTTTGCACAGTAGAGAGAAAGTCAAGCCTGCCTGGATTCAAGAGGACTTGAGTTCAAATCAGCTTCTCATTTGCTGTGGGACCCTGGCAAGTCACAAGCACTGTTTGCCTTAGTTTTTTCATCTTTAAAATGGGGGTAATAAATACCTATCACAATGGGTTTTTTTGAGGGTCAGATGAAATTATGCTCGTAAAGGGCTTAGTACAGTGCCCAGCATATAGTGGATCCTTAAAAAGTACATATTACCTTCCTCTCCTTCTATAAACATATATGGAAATATTTCTAGGTGTACATATATCCATTTGCATATATATATATATACCTATATAGATAGCCAGATAGCACAGTGGAGAAAGTGCTGGACCTGGTGTCAGGGACACTCATCTTTCTGAGTTCAAACTGGGCCTCAGAGATTTATTAGTTGTGTGACTGTCAGTGTCACCTAAACCTGTTTGTTTCAGTTCCTCACCTGTAAAATAAGCTGAAGAAGGAAAATTCAAATTAAGGAGATTGAAGAAAGCAATTGGCATCAAATGATAAGATTAATGTAGATCCCAAATGATGCAGTTCAGTTCAAGTTTAGGGCCAAATGATGGATTTTGATAACAATTCACATGTGAAGAATTCACAGAGTCTTTCTCCTTGCCAAAGGTAGGGTTTTTTGTGATATGAAGTTACAGTCAAAATGAAGAGGTATAATAGGCACCTGAAGTGATAAATGTGAAATAGATTTGGGAGAGCATTAAGGAAAGAGTTTGTTTTGTTTTTGGTGAAGTAATTGAGATTAAGTGACTTTGCCCAGGTCACACAGCTTAACAAGTGTTAAATGTCTGAGGGTGGATTGACTCTAGGACTGGTGCTCTATTCATTGCACCATCTAGGAAGTCCAAGGAAAGGGGTTTTTAACAACAAAGGAAAAAATAAGTTCCCCACTGGAACTAACAATGGAATAAGAAGAAATGGAATACAACGTGAGGTGGAAATACTTCATTGACTGGCAGGTTAAATCCTAAAATGAATTTAGTGCCCTAAAAAAGTTAGTTAGCTGTAACAAAGAAAGACATGAGAGAGCGGTAGGGTTAGGAGAGAGACACAATGAGGTGTGGCAGAAGGAATGAGAAGAAAAATATCATGAGACAATACAGGGGCAAGCTAACCCAAAAGATATTCAATAAAAATGGCATAAGCCATGGACATAGAGGAAATTTAACCTCAGAGGTTTGACCTCATAACTTGGCTTTCTGATAGGATATAATAAGGTAGGGTTACCCAAAATCTTCAGAGAGGTTAGGATTGTAAGGTTGAGCTGATTCCCATCAGTGCCCTTCCCCAGCTTGTCTTGGGAAGTAATCAGTATTTCAGATTTTCTCTGAAAACCCCACTAAGTTACTTAGGACCTCATCAAAATGACTATTTTCTTTCCCAAGAAAACTTTAAATGGGGTCTCTAAGAATCAGACATAAATAACCGAAATGACTAAACAACATCAATAATAATCTAATAGGAGAGAAAATAGTTATACATGATAGATACAAAGAAACTATATTTAGAGTACAGAGATACATATGGAGTAGATAAACAGCTACATATAAGAATACATACATAGCTACATATAGAGTAGATAAACAGACATATAAGATACATTTAAAGTAGGTCAAATACCATCTTAGAAGGGAAAGCTCTAGTCAGTAAGGGGGACCCAGAAAAGGTCTCCTACAGAAGATGGGGTTTGAATTGAATCTCGAAGAAAGCCAGAGATACTAAGAAGCAAAGGTGACAAAGTAAGCATTCTGGGTATGGGAGACAATTAGTACAAAGGCACCAAGATGAAAGACAAAGGAATGAAGCACTAAATACAAGAAAAGGAAGTAAACCATTATTGCTATACCACATGGTGTGGGAAGGGAAGGGAAATATAAGTGTAAAAGTAGGGAATCAAATTTTAGAGCACATTAAATGCCAAACAAAGAGCTTTGTATTTGAATGTAGAGGTAATAGGGAGCCACAGAATTTTATTGAGTAAATGGGATAACCTTGTTACACTTGTGCTTCAGAAAAATCACTTTGGTATTTGGGTGAAGTATTTATTTCAGTGAGGAGAGACTCAGATAGGAAGCAATTAAGAGGCTATTGTAATAGAACAAGTAAGGATTGAGGACCTAGATCAGGCTAATAGCTATAAGAATGGGGAGAAAAGGATGCATAGGAGAGATATAAAAGAAGAATCATCAAGATTTGGTAATAGATTGATGAGTTTTTTCATTTATTCATTTTTTCTCTCTTCTCCAATTTATTAAAGGAGCCAAGTCTCTTATAATGTCAAGAAGGACAGGAATTGTATATCAAGGAAGACTGATGTTTAATAACTAGAAATTTGAAGAAGGGTAGGAAGAAGAAGTATAGTAATAGCAGTCTGAGGCCACATAGGCAACTTGAGAGGGTCTGGATGGCTGGCCCTGACTAGTCTTCATCATATTGACTACCAAGAATGGGGAAGAGGAATGGGCAGTGGCAGACAGCTCTAGCATGATTTATAAAATGTAGGTTCCAGGTTCTAACTGTTCATTCATTCATAAAGAAATAAATCTTGGCGGAGCAATAGGAAAGCTTTCTGAAGGTAACACGAGCTAGAACTTGAAGAATGAATAGAAGAACAGATAGGGGAGGACATTCCTGACAGAGGAACAAAGATCTGGATGGAAGAAAATGTGGGATGTATTCAAGGGATGTGTTCAATTCAGCTAGAGCAGAATATATTGGTAAATGGAACTGGATAAGTCTAGAGAAGCTTGTGGAAGAACAGTTGTGGAAGCCATATTTTTCCAAGGAGAACCTGCTTTGACCATGGAATAATATGGGTGATAGCAAAGGAATCAAGGAAAATACATGAGTATGCAGGACTTTTATTATTCTCACTTTCCAGAATGTGATTCATATAGTAGGATAGGGAAGGTTTGACCATGGAATATTTGATAATCATTCCTATTTATTCTGAATTAAGCACTGACTGTGAACTGAAGAATATCAATTGGATCTGTGACTTCATTGCTCCAAAGCAGAACTTAAACTTTTTCCACTTATGACCCCTTTTTGCCAGAGAAATTTTTATGTGACCCCAGATATATAGATATGAAATAGGTATACAAATCAAACACTCATAATAAATCATAATTTCATAACTCCCCACATTTAATTATGAGATTCCATATGAGGTCATGAAACACAGTTTAAGAAGGTCTATGTAGAGAGTACGGGAGAAAAAATTGCTATAAAAGTCAAAGGGCTTCACATACACCTAATTTTACTTAGGAATAGGACATCATTGGAATAAGATTTTCAGATCCTTTTTCACAAAGTAGTAATAATAATAATAATAGCCTGTATTTATGTAGCACTTACTATATTCCAAGCTTTGTGCTACACATTATTTTTTATAACAATCACCTTATTTAATATACCCAACAACCCTGGGAGGTAAGTACTGTCATGCATGATCCTCATTTTATAAGAAACTGCCACATAAGTTAAGTGACTTGACCAAAATCACACAGCTACAGAGTGTCAGTTTGGCTTTTAACTCACTTCTTCCTGAGTCCAGGCCCAGTGTTCTATCCATACTGCCCAGTAGCAGAGTAGTTTTCTCTAGAAGTATTTTCGTATACCATACAGAAACCTGAAATTCTTCCTTAATTTTCTTACTAATTTATGGGGAGAAGAAGGAGAAATGAGGGGGAAGACTAAAAGAGGAATATTGTGACATCTGGAAGAAGTATGCATAAATCCTGAGACTTGTGAAGGTGGCAGACTTTGCTGCCAGCTCCTCCTCTGATCAGAGAAGTCAGTAACAAGCATGCACCTAGATGGCCTATGGTGACTGATGAGAACAGATTTGTCTAACCCGTACAGAAGCCAACAGCTATATTCAATCCTTGACTTTCTGAAACTGCCTCTTCTGTCTGCAAACCATGGATAATGATTTGTAAGAGGTAGAGCTTTCTGATTTCATCTGGCTCATTATCAGTATTATACTAAATCCAAAATAACTTGGTTCTTCTAATTGGCCTGTAGGTCCTTTTTTTCATCTTTGTCTTAATGATGCAGGGTGTATCTTACAGAGAGAGAAAGGGGTGATTCGGGGTGGAGTGAAGAGGTGGGTGACTTTATTTGAGAATATTTGAACATTTTGATTCAAGGAAAGTGGGTGGCATAATACAGTGTCATACATTTGGCTTCCTGACCACATGCAGCCCATAAAACTCCCAATTACACCAGATTAATCTGAACCAGATTGAAATACAATTGGAAAATATTTAACAAAATAAATAAAAATACAATAAAATACAAACAATATTAGAAAGTGGTTTTCTAAGTCAAAATGCAACCTACAGGAGCAACTAGGTGGCACAGTGGATAAAATCACTGGACTTGGAATCAGGGAGACTGGAGGTAAAATCCAGTTTTATACACTTAATGGCTGTGTGACCCTGGCCAAATCATTTTATCCTCTTTGCCTCAGTTTCTTCACTTATAAAATGACCAGGAAAGGGAAATGGCAAACCACTTGGTACATCCCAAAATGGGTCAGAAATAGTTGTACACAAGTGAAGCAACTGAAAAACAAAACAAAACAAAAATGAAATCCACTAAGAATCTTTACATTCAGTTTAATAGCCCTCAGTTCCATTTGAGTTGACACCTCTGGCATAATTTATGGAATTATACATTTGAAGTCAGAAAGCTCTTCAATCCTGTTTCAGACATTTACTAATTTACCTACTAGGTCTCAGAGTGACTGAATCAGTATCACCAGTGGCATTTTCCAAACTTCTAGACCCACAGATGGTAAAGGAGTCAGGCAAAGTGTCTGAAGGATGTCTACAGAGGTCCCTTTGCTAACTCCAGGGAAAGGATTCTGTTGCATTGCCTATACTTGGATCTGGGTCACAGTCCTTGATTTTAGTCCCAGTGTGAGAAAGAGTACTAGCACAGCAGGGCTTGTGACCACAGGGGAGTAGGTATGTTGGTCACAGTTCCAAGAAAAGAGAGCTTGTGGTCACTCAGAAACCAGCACGCAGTACAAGAGTGCAGCAAACACACTTTTCTCTAGCTCATACCACCTATAGGTGCCGTTAATTACCTTTAAAACAGCTGCACAAAAAATCTGAAGCTTAGTTCTTTCCACTTGGGAAGCAGAGCCCTGTTTTAGCATAGAATTAAAAGTCAAGAAATAGACTGGAAAATGAGCAAACAACAGAACATAGAAAGTTACTATGGTGACAAGAAAGATCAAAACACATATTCACAAAAAAAAAAAAAAAAAAAAAAAAAACAACGAAGTCAAAATTCCTGTATCTAAAGTCTCAAAGAAAAATATGAATTCGTTCCAGGCCATGGAAGAATTTTTAAAATCAAGAAAGAAAGAAAGAAAGAGGAAAAAGTAGAAGAGAAATGAAAATGATGCAAGAAAATCATGGCGGGGGGGGGGGGGGGGGGGGGAAGGGTTTTCAGTTTGGTAAAGGAGAAACAAAAATACTAAAGAAAATAATACCTTATGCTCCAAATCACTTTGAGCAGAGAAATGCAAATTAAGACAACTCTGAAATACCACTACACACCTTTCAGATTGGCTAAGATGACAGGAAAAGATAATGATGAATGTTGGAGGGATGTGAGAAAACTGGGACACTGATGCATTGTTGGTGGAACTGTGAACAGATCCAACCATTCTGGAGAGCAATTTGGAACTATGCTCAAAAAGTTACCAAACTGTGCATACCCTTTGATCCAGCAGTGTTTCTATTGGGCTTTTATCCCAAAGTTATCTTAAAGGAGGGAAAGGGATTCACGTGCAAAAGTGTTTGTGGCAGCCCTTTTCATAGTGGCAAGCAACTGGAAATTGAAGGGATGCCCATCAATTGGAGAATGGTTGGGTAAATTGTGGTATATGAATTTTATGGAATATTATTGTTCTGTAAGAAATGACCAGCAGGATGAATACAGAGAGGCTTGGAGAGACTTACATGAACTGATACTAAGTGAAATGAGCAAAACTAGGAGATCATTATACAGAGCAACAAGACTATATAATGATCAATTCTGATGGACATGACTCTCTTCAACAATGAGATGATTCAAACCAGTTCCAATTGTACAGTAATGAGGTAGCTATTACACCCAGAGAGAGGTCTATGGAAACTGAGTGTGGACCACAACATAGTATTTTCACTCTTTCTGTTATTGTTTGCTTGCATTTTTGTTTTCCTTCTCAGGTTTTTTTTCTTTCTAAATCTGATTTTTCTTATGCAGCAAGATAATTGCTATATATGTGTGTACATAAATTGAATTTAACATATATTTTAACATACTTAACATATTGGACTACTTGCCATCTAGGGGAGAGAGTGGGGGGAAGGAGGGGAAAATTTGGAACAAAAGATTTTGCAAGGGTCAATGTTGAAAATTTACCCATGTATATGTTTTATAAATAAAAAGCTATAATTTAAAAATAAAATAACACCTTAAAAGACAAATAGCCAAATAGTAAAAGAGGCACAAAAAAATCCAATGAAAAATGCTTTGAAAAGGAAAATTGGCCAAATAGAAAATATCTAAAAATTCACTGAAGAAAAGAACTTTAAAAATAGAATTGGCCAAATGGAAAATGAGGTACAAAAGCTCATTGAAGAAAATAATTCCTCAAAACTTAGAATTGGGCAGGTGGAACCTAATAACTTTATGAGACATCAAGAAACAACCAAACAAGATCAAAAGGATTTTTAAAATTAGAAGAAAATGTAAAACATCTCATTGGAAAAACAATTGACCTGGAAAATAGATCTAGAAGAGATAACTTCAGGCTCATTGGACTGACTGAAAGTCAAAAAAGTACCTGATCAAAAAAAAAAAAAAAAAAAGACAGCCTAGACATCATCTTTCAAGAAATTATCAAGAAAAACTAACCTGATTTTCTAGAACCAGGGGGTAAAATAGAAATCGAAAGAATCTACTCCTAAAAGAAATCCCAAAATGTAAATTCTCAAGATTATACTCAAATTCCAGACCTCCCAGATCAGGGAGAAAATATTACAGGAAGTTACAAGCAGGGAAGACAAAATTTAGCAGCTTCTACATTAAAGGACTGGAGGGTTTGGAATATGATATTCCAGAGGGCAAAAGAGCTAGGATTACAACCAAGAATCACCTACCCAGAAAAATTGAGATGGGGTGAGGGTAGGGAGGGAAGGAAGAGGGGCAGCAATATCAATTCAATAAAATTCAATTAAATTTATTAAATTTAATTTTAATTTAATAAATTAAGAATTCAATAAAGTAGAGGATGTCAAATATTCCTGCTAAAAGACCAGAACTGAATAAAAAATATGACTTTCAAATACAAGATGCAAAAGAAGCATGCAAAGATAAACAGAAAATAGAAAAAATAAGAGATTCAATAAACTTAAAACTGCATATTCCTACATGGAAAATGATATTTATATTTTCTTATTATTAAGGCAGTTAGACAGAATATCTACATAGACAGAAAGCAGAAGTGCAAATGTGATGAACTATCTAAAAAAATAAAATTAGGGTATGAGAAAGAAGAATGCACTGAGAGAAGAGAAAAGAAAGACTTAGAATGGAATAAATTATCTGGCATAAAAGAGACCTGAAAGGGATTTTACAGTAGAGGGGGAAATGGGGAAACAGGGAAGGGAGCACTTAAACTTTACTATAATAAGAATTGTCTCAAAAAGGGAATATGATACATACATTCATTTGGGTTGAGAAATCTATCTTACCATATAGGAAAGTAGAAAGAGAAGGGGATAAGAGGGTCAAGGGGATTTGATGGAAAGGAGAACAGTTTGGAGAAGATAAAAATTAGAAGCAGAAGATTTTTGAGAATGAACAGGATAAACGGAGAGAGAGAATAGGATAAATAGGGGGAAAATAGGATAGAGGAAAATACATAGTTGATAGTCATTACTATGAAAAAAATTTTTAAAGAGAGTTCCTCTGTTAAAGACTTCATTTCTCAACATATAGAAAACTGTGTCAAATTTATAGAAATAAGAGTCATTCTTCAATTGATGAATTGTAAAGCGATATGAAAAGGCAGTTTCAGACAAAGTAATCTATAGCTATATTTTTTTAAAATGCTTTAAATCATTATTGGTGAAAGAAATGCAAATTAAAATAATTCTGAGCTACTCTTTCATGTCTGTCAGATTGGCTAATATGACAAAAGAGGAAAATGACAACTGTGAAGGGAATATGGAAACATTAAAACACTGATGAATTATTGGTGAAGTTGCACTGATTCAGCCATTTTGGAGAGCAATTTGGAATTATGTCCAAAGGGTTATAAAACCACACCTACCTTTTGATCAAGCAATACTACTGCTAGGTCTGAATCCCAAAGAGATTTTTTAAAAAGCAAAAGGAAAAGGATCGATGTGTACAAAAATATTTATAGCAGCTCTTTTAGTGGAGACATAGAACTTGAAATTGAAGAGATGTCCATCAATTGGGGAATGGCTAAACAAATTGTTGCAAATGATTGTGATAGAATACTATTGTGCTTTAAGAAATGATGACCAGGAAGCTCTCAGAAAAACATGGAAAGATTTATATCAATTGATGCACAGCGAACAGAGTAGAACCAGAATATTGTACACAGCAACAGTAATATTGCATGATGGTGTACTATGAATAATTTAGCTATTCTTAACAATGTAATGACCCAAGACAATTCTGTAGGGCTTATGATGAAAGATGCTATCCATCTCCAGAGAAAGAACCTAGCTGCCCACGGAAATGCTTTTTGCATCATTACCCAAATATAATCTTTATCAAATTGCCTGTATTCTTAATGAGGGCAGGTGAGAGCAAAGGGAGAACTTGGAACTCAAAAAATTTTTAAAGAATATTAAAATTGTTTTACATGTAATTTGAAAAAAAGTAAAGTATTAAATAAAGAAAAATCACAAAGGCAAAAAAGTTTATATCATGCTTTAATTCTCCTATGACAACTTTATGAAACAGATGTGTGTTCTGTATGGTATTGTACCTTGAGTTCATCATCATCCTTATTGGGATAGACAGGGGTCATACTGCCCTCATTCCAATATTCTTTACCAGATAAGTTTCCTATCCTGGGAGTTCCTATACAAGATAACTAAAAGGAATTTGTCAGCACATATGAAAATATTTACACCCATTTCCTTTGCTACAAAGTTCCAGCATTTATACTATAATCTAAAAGCCTACATTTAGGGAGCCAATGTGCCATTCAAATCTGAATAATTATCAGGAATGATACTGAGCACCAGCTAGTTGGCCCGGCTTAATACTAGAATTCTGAGAATTCTAGAATTCAGGTGATGAAATAGCTGAAAAACTACATCTATGGATGCATCATTTCTGTACACTCTCCAAACCACGTTACCAACCTGTTTCCTCTTTTCTATCCCTCCAAAGATGTTTTTGCTCTTAACATGCTAAGTTCTCTGGATATAGGGAGTGTCTTCTTGTTTTTATTTATATCCCCAGTGCCTGACACAAATTAAGGACTTAATACATTTTTATCTATTCAGAACTATGACAGGGTCAACTATCACAGATCTATTACCAGAAGGGGATTCAGTAAACAAACAATGGTAATGTTTTTGGATTTGGAAAGTAATGTTTCCTTTCTCTTGTAAATGGCCAAGTACAAAAAATCTTGGAAAAAAATTATCAGTTTTTGACTGAGTCTTTGTCAAATAATATCAACAGATCAAATAATGAACCTTTAAATTGCTTTAAATATTTATATATACAATTTTAATTGACTCCTTTATAGTCCTCAACATTGTAATATATCAGTGGTTGAATTAATTAAATAATTGTGATGTAGAAATATACAAAATTAGTATATCACATTTCAGAGAATGAGTTTGTCTATGTAAGGAACTTCTCTCTCTGAAGATATTGAAGAATAGCTGAATCCTTTTTGATGAAAGAGAACATGACAAACATCTAATATAATATAATTAGAGTTCCAAATGGGATATATAACCTAGATCAGGAGCTCTTCATCTGATGTTTGTGAAAAAAAAATCTTCTTAATAAATGTCTATGATAATGTTCAGATACTCAAAAATACAAAGGAAATTGATAACAATGTATAAAAATTCAAAAACCATTCCCAGTTGATAAACGATCATGTGTTATGAACAGGAAGTTATCAAGGAAAGAAAAATGACAATCATTAAAAGGGCAGAGGAGAGACAAGCATACTAATACATTATTGGTGGAGTTGTGAATTGGTCTACCCATTCTGGAAAGCAGTTTGGAATTATATCTCAAAAGTCATCAAATCATGCATACTCTGATTCAGCAATATCACTAGCAAGCTTATACTCTAAAGAATTCACAGAAAGAATAAGAAGACCTGTAAATAGAAAACTATTCACAGCAGCACTTTTTATCATAACAAAGAATTGAAAACAAAGTACCTATCAATTGATACATCTCTGTCCAACTTATAGTACTTGAGTTTAATAGAATATTATTGTGCCATAAGAAATTATAAAAGGGAAGGATACAGAAAAATCTGTGAAGATTTTGTAGAAACTGATAAAAAGTAAAATAAACATAAAATGACCACAACATTAAGAAGCTAAAATACTGCAACTCTGACCAATTTAAGAACTCTGACCAATCACAATTTTATGATAATGAACTGTTCCTCCTACTCGTTGATGGAGAAATAGTACAGTGTGGGTACCAAATGAGACATTCTTTGCAGAGACTATCATTTACAAGAGGAAATGAGATGGATAGAGTGCTGGGCCTAGAATCAGGAAGACCTAAATTCATATGTGGCCTCAGATACTCATCAGCTGATGAGGGTACCCTTAACTTTTGTTTGCCTCCATCTACAGGAGAAGGAAATGGCAAACCATTCCAGTATCTTTGCCAAAAAAAAAAAAAAAAAAAAAAAACCCATTGACAGTATTGACAGTACAGTCTACAGGGTCTTGAAGAGTCAGATAAGACTGAAGAATAAATATTTTTGGTAGAAGAGAATACTTTGATGGGAATAGGAGAAGAAAAGAGATTGAGGGAAAGATTGAATAAGAACAGTGATAGAAATAACACCCAAAAAAGAGGAAAACTTATGAAGTTAATTAATAGTTTCATACACAATCCCCATTTTCTTGCCTTCTCTGTATATAGAAATATTCATGTTTGTTAATATCCTCATTTAGAATTAAAATATTTTAAGTTACTGTGTGATGAAAGTTAGATTTTGTTATTTTTCTAACTGGATTCATCTTACCAATTTTTAGACCTCAAATTTATATTAATGGAAAAATAGACAAACTTTTATTAATAAGGAACATGATTTCTAGCTACACAGGGTTATTAAATATCACATTTTTCTTTGTGGTGAGTTTTCAGAGGTAACCATGAGAGACTATTCAACTGGAGTCCTGGTCAAATTAATATGTGTTATCTCCATTATTAAAATGTAAACTCATTAGTCATAAAGAATGTCTAATTTTCTATGTGTATCTCCTAAAATCTAAGGCAGTTCTTTGCACATGGGATGCACTTAAATGTTTTATTTATTCATTCATTTAGAAACTCATATCCAGAATGCAGTAAAATTCATTGAGGGAAAGACATTTTTGTCCAGCTTCAAATCGAAGTTGGCAAATGAGGGATGGGTCCATTCAGGGCCAGGTGTTGGAAACTGTCAAGAGAATGAATGAGGTAATGTGGCATTCCAGAAGGGACCTGGAATTAAGTACAGACGCTAACATTTGCTCATTGTAAACTCATGGGGAATATTTGACCTCTCTGAACTCTGGTTTTCTCATCTGAAACGAGAATAATGCAATGCTATAGTTTTTACCTCACATGAATGTTGTAAAGAGCAAATTAAGTCTACACATATATATATATATATATATATATATATACACATGTGTATGATTTTACAAACATATATATAATTGTAAATGAACAAATATATAACTGATGTACATATATTTGTATGTATAATGTATATGTGCATTGCAAATCCTTTAACATTTTCTACTTCTATACTAAATGCATGATCATTACAACTGTATAAACACCTATAATTATTTCTGGTGTGGGAATTGGGATTTCAAATAAAATTTTGAGGCAAGCACTTTTTTCATATGCCAAGTGAGCTGACAAACCACTTTTGAGGCAGTTTGGAACCAGGGTAAACTGATCACAAAACAGCATTCTTAGGTTGCGGGGTTCGGAGAGGAACCAAAAATTGATTATACATTGTGATATGCACATTGTATGCTGCATATAAGTCATATGGGGAGCTAGAAACTTAGGCAAAGAAAGGAAAGGGTTAGAAGTTTAATCAAGTTTAAGATATTGTGTCTATTGCATGCCATAGTACAAAATCACAAGCTGTTTGATATAAAGTTCAAAAAACTTAAATCAACTGTCTAATATGTATGTAGGTAATTTGACCAGTATTGATATGATTTAAATGATTGTAGATGAAACTCAATACACTGGGTGGGACTCATTAGGGCAAAAGTACAATGCCTCTTAATATTTGTATTTTATCCTATTTTTATCTTAGTTTCATAAATTGGATTGAACACTTCTATTTTAGTAGAATCACTAAAAGAGAAGCCCAAAATGGTGTTAGGGGTATCAGCAAAGCAATCCAGTAACAGGAGGATATTATTAGCAAGTTGCTTAGTGGAATGCTTATTAATGGCATTCCAAAACTGTAGTGGTGATCTTGAATGTCACATCTGGGGGAAGAATTGGAGAAGCAGCTTCACAAAGGTGGGACCAGGAGGCGTCTGAATACCATCCATTATTTTTCACACTGAGAAAAAAGTGCCATTGCTCTTCAAAATGCAGTGTACCATCTTAATCACTGATTGACGTTCCATGTAGTGACACTGTATGGATTGAAATGTCCAATTTCAAGAATCCATGGTGGCAGGAATAAAGGAGTGGAGGATGAGCTCCTTTAAAAATAACTCCCAAAATGTCCAACTTTTTTCTCTCTTGTTGATGGGACTTGCTATGAAGCCCATGGTATTCTCTGACTCAATTAACTTTTTAGGATTGCTGTTTTGGGGTCGCTCTCTCACTGTGTGTATGTGTCTTTCTATCTGTGCTTCTCTCTGTCTCTGTCTCTATTTCTGTCTCTGTCATTGTCTCTTTATCTCTTTCTGAATCTGTGTGTGTCTGTGTGTCTGTGTATGTGTCTATCTTTCTCTGTCTCTTTGTATCTCTGTCGCTTTATCTCTCTACCTCTTCTTATCCATCTCACTCTTTTTCTGCCTCTCGCTGCCTCTCTGCCTCTCTCTGTCTGTGTATGTGTGTCTCTCTGTGTGTTTCTGTCTTTCTATCTCTTTCTGGTTTTGTCTCTTTCTCTCTGTTTTTGTCTTTTTCTCTGTCTGTTTCTTTCTTTGTGTTTCTCTATCTTTCTCTGTGTCTATCTCTGTCTCTCTCTATCCCTGTCTCTTTCTCTGTCTCTCTGTGTATCTATCTCTCTTTCTCTGTCTCCCTGTCTCTCTGTTCTGTGTATCTGTCTGTATCTCTGTATGCCAGTGTCTCTATGTCTTTGTCTCTCTCTGTCTGTCTCTCTGTCCATATGTGTACCTTCGTGTGTGTATTTTTATCTCTCTTTTCCTCTCTTCTCTCATATAACAAGTTCCTGTGTAAATAAACTGCTGTGATTATACATATGTGAGTAGCCTTTCTATGAGTCACATCTGGATTTTCAATACCAACCTTCCCATGATTATTATATTATAACTAGTTCCTGGACCTTGGAACATCCAGAAACTTGGAATAGATAGGAGGAAGTTCAATTTAATTTCATGAACATTTGTTAAGCATCTACTAAGTACCTGTCATTATACTAGATACTAAGAATATAAAGACAAAACAAAAACTGGTCTCTGTCCTCAAAGAATCTGCTGACTCTTATCTTCTCTCCCAAGCCCAAACCTTTTTATAAAGCCTAGACTGTGGGTACTTGCTCCCAAGGGGTGGATTGTAAAGAGCAGCCATCTGTGCTGACTTCATGGTTCTCAGTATGGCAGACACAGCCATCTGCTTTTCAATTCAGGTATGCTTAGAGACCAGAGGCAGCTAGGTAGTACAATGGTTAGAGTGTCAGGCCTGAAGTGAGGAAAACTCATCTCATGAGTTCAAATCCAACTTCAGACATTCACTAGCTATGTGATCCTGGGCAAGTCATTTAACTCTGTTCACCTTAGTTTCCCCATCTGTAAAATGAGACAGAAGACAGAAATGGCAAACCACTCTAGTGTCTCTGCCAAGAAAACCCCAAAGAGGGTCATAAAGAGTTGAATACAACTGAAAAAAATAACTCAACAACAACAGAGTCTACAACAGGGGTTGTCTCTGATAGATCCCCTCCAGCAATCCAGTTAGGTCTATTGACCCCTTCTAAAAATGTGTTTAAATGCTTATAACTAAATGCATAAGGGTTCCAAAAGAAGCTAACTATATTGAAATACAATTAACAAATAAAAAAGTTCAGTCTCCAGTTAAAAACCTTTGAGTTCTAGAAGTGGTTTGTTTGTGATCACACAGGTAGCTAATAACTGAGTAGCCAGAGATCTTCAGTGCTCATTCCCTTTCCAGAGAGTTCCTAATAATCAATAAAAATATCAATAAATAATCAAAAAATAATCAATAAAAAGTACAAGGACTTATAAGAGAGTTTTCACACCTCTTTCATTTATATCCAGGGGTCCTCAAACTATGGCCCATGGGCCAGATGCAGCAGCTGAGGACATTTATCCCCCTACTTTGAAATTTCTTTATTTAAAGGCCCACAAAACAAAGTTTTAGTTTTTATTATAGTCCGGCCCTCCAACAGTCTGAGGGACAGTAAACTGGCCCCCTATTTTAAAAGTTTGAGAACCCTATACCCTCAATTCATAATGGAACTGTCAGTGAATCATTCCCTTATGTTCATTGTCCCAAATATGGCCATGGTCCGAAATATGGTCCCATTGTCCCAAGCAGCTTCCAGTTGACACAGCCTATTGTATACTCCCAAGAATACTGAAAGATTAATAACTGAAAACGCTGCTTACTGATTTCATATATCCTTGCTATGAGTCTCATTTAAAAATACAACGAGTGACTCAAACAGAGTGCTTTCTGCATTTTTAGACTAGATGTATTGATACCACTCTGTTCTATTCTTTACAAACTTAATCAGAAAGATCAACAGGCTGGGTCTCTTACTACTATATCAGACGCATGAACATCAGCAGTGAAAAAATAACTATGGGAAACAATAAGCCCCTCTTTCCTTCCATGCATATCTTTCATACATGTCTACCTTTAAACCCAAATGACCCCTATGTCTAATAGAGAAAGATATATAGGTGATCATAGAGCTAGCAAGATGTGGGTTTTTTTTTCATTCATTTATTTCAAATCCACGTCTATTTACTTTAGATTCAGCTCCCATTTAACTACTAGCATTTAAAACCTCCCTCCTAGACCATTCCAGTCTCTTCCAACTTCACATAGATTATCTTGTCCAGTGAGAATGATTCCACTTCAAAGTCATATCCTCAGAAGTCTCTCTCATGCTGCTCACCTCCTCCCCAGCTCACTCTTTAGCCTGCTCACAGACTGCTTTGCCCCTGCATGAGTACCTCCACCACAACCTCACTCTTTCCAAATACCCTTTATATGGTGTCTTTTCCAATTAGACTTAAATCCCTGGAAATCAAGATCATTTTGTTTTCTTTTTCTTTTTTTTTTAATTCCCAGGGCTTAATACATAATAATAAATAATAAATACATAATAATGACTTAATAAATGCTTTATCTAGTCTAATGTAAAAATATTACCTCCTTACAGATAAAGTTCTATAGGAAATGATTTCAAAAAAATCTGGAAAGACTTACATGAACAGATGCTAAGTGAATAGAGCAGAATCAAAAGAACATTATAAACAGAAATAACAAGATTATGTGATGATAAACTGATGGACTTGGCACTTTTCAACAGTGAGCTGATTTAAGGCAAATCTAATAGACTTGTGATGGAAAGTGCCATCAACATCCAGAGAACATGGAGATTGGATGTAGATCAAAGCATAGTAGTATTTTCACATATTTTATTGTTATGATTTGTTTGCTAGGTTTTTTTTTCTCTTTGGTCATGCTTTTCCCTCTTTTGAGCTGATTTTTCTTGCACAGCATGACAAATATGGAAATATGTTAAGAAGAATGATACATGTTTGACCTATATCAGATTGCTTTCTGTCTTGAGTGGGGGTAGAGAGAAGGGAAAAAGTTTGAAACACAAGATTTTGCAAAGGTGAATGTTGAAAACTATCTTTGCATGTATTTAGAAAAATAAAATACTATTAAAATAAAATTTAAAAATAAAAAAGAATGAAATTACAGAGTTTTACAAGTTTATAAAACATTACTTTCAAGCTGATTTCAGGAAGCAATGTGATATAGTAGAAAGTCAAATCAATAAGCAATTATTAATTGATTACTATGTACTGAGTATTCTAAGAATTGAGGTTACAAAGAAAGGCCCTATCTAGGAAAGAATTTTGGAGTGGATACTCTAATTTGAGTTTCATTTATATTACTAACTTTCTGTGTGAACTTTGACAAGTCACTTTATGACTCAGTTTCAGTTTATTTGTCACATATGAAGGTTAGACTGGAATTCTGAGTTCTCTTCCATTTCTGACATTCTATAATCTATATACCTTAAATAAATATGATTAAGCCAAAATGAATGCAAAATAGCAAATTCTATGATCCCATGAGTATGATTAATTTATCTAACTTCAGGGAACACAGGTCACTAATTCCCAAATGAGCAGGGAGGGCAAGGAAAGCGTTCTAAAGCAGGAAGTTAGTGAGTAACCTATAGTAGGTGTTCACAAAACAATATGAGCTTTTCTAGTTCCTGATACACTTTTTCAGAAATAATAAATACATATTTTAACATATATATGATATATATCATAATTAAATAATAAATACATAATAAAATCATTAAAGGAATTGAGCTATAGAAACATATATTTGTAAATATATGGCTGGGAGCAGCATCTTTCTCTATATCCATCCAAGCTCTAAGATAAAAAGTAAGAAAACAGGCAAAGGTTTGATTTTTAAAGGCCCAGATGTTTCCAAGAATCCAGCCAGTTAGAATTGTAAGTAAAACCTTTGAGTGATTAGCAGATCTTTCTACTTTTCCTGCAGGCCAAGGGCAGATTAGGCAACAAAATTGAGGAGTGCCAGGAAAAAATTCTTGAGACTCGAATTCAGATATTCTGAAAATATAGGGTTTTTCTACCTATACTACCCTGATATTCAGGGGAAGGGGAAGAAAAGGAGGAAGGGAAAAGGAAAGGGAGACTGGGAGGGGGGAAGGTCTTACAGAATGAGATTTTTGTCGTAGGACTGAACTATAATCACAGTGAACTTTTGTAGGATACTTTCCCATTTAGGGACAACTGTTGCCAAGCTTCCCCCACTTCTATATAATTATTTCTGCATCCTAATTAATACATATGCTCTTCCACCCTCCCCCTTTCCCACCCTACCCAAGGAGACCTGTTGCAAGGAATGAAAGCTAAGTCTACTCAGAAGTGGCTACCACTCCTCCCACCTTTGTCTGTCCCTCACTTCAGACGTAGGAAGAAAGACCACCATGGGGACGGTTGCCCCAGACAACCTCCCTAACAAAAGCACAGCCAGCCCTGTCCCCCTGGAGTCCATCTGAGGAGACATTTGGGGATACCACATCCGAGTTTGTTCTGCGTTGTCACCCTGCATTACACCACCACACCCCATCAGATGACATAACCTCCTTCTCTCCACCTCTGCCTCCCCCTTCATCCCCCACCCCTCTTCCTCAGGCTGTCGTAACTCAGCCCTGGGTGACACATCCCTTCAGAAATTGGAAACCTGATGACTCTGTGTGTGCAAGCCTGTTTGTTTGTTTGTTTGCCTGCTTCAGGGTGAAGATGCTTCAAAGAACCAAACTTGTTTTTCAATCTCCCCTCTTTCTTCTTCACTTCTGACTCACCAGCCCCACAGCAAAAGATTCAAAGGTACCCCTGGGCTAGGAGCAGGGAATCGGGAGCCATTCCAGTCTCACGGTGTCAATGCATGCATTCCCAACTGCTCCAAGCATGGGACAGGATAAGAGAAGCCACTAAAGTGAAGTAACTTGGAATGAGGAAAGAGACAAGGCTTTTGTAATCCCCTTAGATCTGATGGAAGCAACAAACAGCTCAGGAAGCTGCTGGTAAACAGGAAAACAGAGGACCCTCTGGAATGTGTCAAGGGCTCCCTTGGTGCCCAGCAGCTTCTTCTCTTTCCTGATCCCCACCCTGAGCCGGCCTCCTCTGCCCACCTTTCTCCGGGTGATTTGTTTACCCCTCTTGGGTGGAAGGTGACTCACACTCACATTGGCTGCTCAGCAAGAAGTTGAATCATAGACTGCTCATAGAATCTAGAGCTGAAAGGAACTTTGGAGATGTTCTAGTTCAGGGATTCTTCACCTTTTTTGTACCCTGGACTCCTTGGGCATGATGAAGTCAATGGATTCCTTCCCAGAAGAATGTTTTTGTGTTATTGTTGTTGTTTTTGCATGGCTTGCCCAGAATTACACAGCTAGGAAGTATTAAGTGTCTGAATCCGCATTTGAACTCGGGTCCTCCTGACTCCAGGGCCTGTGTTCTCGACTCACTGAGCCATCTAGCTGCCCCCAAGAAGGATTTTTTGAAAACATAAAATACATAGGATTGCAAAGGAAATCAATTATTTTGAAAGAATTAGCAAAAAAAAAAAAAAAAAAGTTAGCAAAATCACAAGACCCCCGATCTAATCTTATCTTCTCATTAATAGACTATAAAAGTAAGAGAGCTAAAGTGGCTTGCCCAAGATCACACAGCTAGTAAACAACAAAGCTAGAATTCAAATTCAGATTCTTGAACTCCAAATCCATTGTCCTTTCCATTCCTCCACCCAGGTAGCATTTTTATGTAACTCTTGACAGACAAAATATTTTAGATACGTCATCACAGCATTTCTGGCAATGTGAGTATCACTAGTCCCATTTTGAGAGAATGACAGTAGAGACCTAGTCAGAGGAAATGACTAGTCACGCAAATGGTTAATGCAAAGCCAGGAGTAGGACTCACACTTCAAAATACCAATGCTCTTTCCAAAGTACCTGGATGTCTCTCTTTCTCTTGATCAAGTAGTTGGAAGTTTGGGTTACTCTTCTTAGGGTCTGTGAGCAGGGTCTTCCCAAATGGATCTCAAGTAAACCAAAATTGAGTTCAACAGTCTACCTAATTTTTATAATAATGCATTAGCCTAGCATAAAGGGAAAAGCGTTACTATCTAGGAAGGCACATCTATCCTACCTTGAACTTGTGAAGTTGATTACTTGAGGTAAGGGTGAGCTTTTACTTTCATCTTTACTTAAATTTAGTCCAGCCCTGGGATCTTTGGATCCTGATGCTGTCATTCAATGTGTTAAGCTATTCTTCCCCAACGTATTCAGATCTGATGAACATGCCATTTATACCTTCATCCACATCTGTACTAGAGAAACCAATTCAATTCAATAAATAATTCTATTCAATAATCATTTATTATGTGCCAGACACTATGCTAAATTCTAGAGATACAAATAAAAAAAGAAAGATAATCCATACCTTGAAGGAGTTTACAATTTTGATTTCAAGTTCTGGCACTTCTGATTAAAAGTAGTGTTATCTTAAGTTACCCCACTCTCTGAGCCTCATTTTCTCCATCTATAAAATGGATATTACAATATTTGCATTCTCCATTTCATCAGATTGCCATGAGGCTTATTATATATAAAGTTAATTTTAAAAATAACTATCTGAAATATCCTTATTAGCTTAGGCACAGAAAGAAAAAATTGACCCATGACCATACCACAGTTAGACTAAATACAGATTTGAATCTTCCAAGAAAAACAGTTTGTTCAGTGGATTAACAGTGACCCAGAAAACTGAGCACAAGCTCTTAACTGGAATGTATATAACCTAGGTCAGATCACTGTGCCTTTTAATCTTCAATTTCTCTATTTATTGAATAGAAATAATAGTGCTGGCTTCTGTCCTAGACACAGTAGTCACTAATGTGCATTGAAAAAAAGCAAATTAACAAAAATTATTTGCAAATTATTAGCATATGCATATACTTTTCATATATATGAATATCATAGAACTATAGAAGTACAAGGGAAATAGATGATTGATCCCCAAGTCCTTTTTTTCCCCATGGAGGGGAAGTGACATGATTAGGGTCATGAGTAGTTTTAACCCAAACTTTGAAACTTCAATAACACTAAACCTAGTTATGTTGAAATGGTCACAGAACATAATAATATGAAGCGGGGTGATATTGAATCAAATGTGTAGGTCTTCTAGCGCTCTACGGCAGCAAGGAACAATTTGATCTCAGAAATCATGGTTTTTGATTCTTGAAACATGGTAGAAACATGGCACTATATAATCAATGACTATAGTAACATAGTAATCTACTGTTTGACTACAACTTCTGGAATAAGAAATCACTATTTGACAAAAATTCCTGAGAAAACTGGAAAATAGTATGGCAGAAACATAGACCAATATTTCATATCATATACCAAGATAAGGTCAAAATGGGTACATGATTTAAATATAAAAGGCGATAACATAAGCAAATTAGGAAAGCAAGGAATAGTCTATCAGCTCTGTGGAGAAGAGAAGAATTTATGACCAAATAAGACAAAGAAAACATTAGTGAAATATAAAATGGATAATTTTGATTATATTAAATTGAAAGGGCTTTGCACAAACAAAACGAATGCAATCAAGATTAAAAAAGGAAAGCAGAAAGATGGGAAACTATTTGCACAGCAAGTATTTCTGATGAAGGGTCTTATTTCTCAAATATATAGAGAATGGAGTTAAATCTATAAGAATACAAGTCCTTCTCTCAACTGACAAATGGCCAAAGAATAGATGGAATTTGAATGCAGAATGAAGGATATTATTTTCACTTTTTTGTTTTAGTTTTTTGTGGTTTTTCCTTTTTGTTCTGTTTCTTCTTTTACAACATGACTAATGTGGAAATAGATTTCCTTGATTGTACATTTACAACCTATATCAGATTTCTTGCTATCTTGATGAGAGGAGGGGAGGAGAGGAAGGAGGGAAGAAGAAAAACTTGAACTCAAAATTCTATAAAAATGAATATTGAAAATTTTCTTTACATATAATTGAAAAAATACTATTAACCAAAAAAAATTATTGTACTAGAAGCTGAATTAAGGAAATGAAATAAACATTTATTAAGCGCCCACTGTGTGCTACTTTTACTATGCTTAATCTTTATTAAATATAAAATATTACCATATATCTGAAAGTGGAAAAAACCAATCCCCTGACTTTATAGAGAAGGAAACTGAGGTCTAGAGAACTTAACTAATTTTCCCAAGCTCATACAGCTTGTAAGTGGGGAAAAAACTGAGAAAATGAAGCATGATCTTCTGACAAGAGTACTATCACATTTTCCACTACCCCATGCAACCACTCTCTCTGCAAGCACAAACCTGCCTGTTATTCATAAAGAGATCAGCAATTAGCCTCACATGGCCCTGAACTCTTGAAAATTCATTTAGGGTCATTAAAATAAAACAGGGCCATTAAACTTGACCTTAGATCAAAGATTCATAGAGTTGAAAGAAAACTTAAAAGTCATCTATACCAACCTCCTACCCTATACAGAAACCCAACCTAAGGCATTTTTAACAGATACTGTTCTAAGTGTTGGGAGACTTTTTAAAGCACCTGTATTTTAGTTTCAATTTTATCACTGACTCTCTGTGTAGCCTTGACATTTCTGGGTCTCTATTTCTTTATTTGTTAAGTTGAAATGATAGCTTACCTGACTGAAAATGCTTCTGGACCAAATGATCACTTGAAGTCTTGTCCCGGTACTAGAATCCAAATAAACATGTAACATAAGGTGAAAAAAATTAGAAATCTGCCTTGCCTGAATTAATTGCAGGTTTTTCAAAAGAAGCTTCAACTCAGATTGTTTGCCTTCTTAGAGAGGTCAGAGTGGAAGAAGAGAGAGGGATAGAATTTGAAACTCAAAACATTTTTTAAATGTTAAAAAATATTTTAACATGTAATTGGGAGAATAAAATATTATTTGAAAAAGAAAAATTATATTTACAACTTTGGAGTAGAAGTCCTATAATTTTATTGTACACCATATGAAGTATATAAGTAAGAAAATAAACCAATGGAATTCAGCTCAGTTGATCTCACCTTAAATAGTGAGAGTAATAGCAGAGATAATATTACAAAGCTGTGAGACTTAGATGTTTTCATATATATGAAGCACTTTGAAAACCTTAAGGCCCAATTTAAATATCTACAATTAATAGGATTACTATTAACTTGCCATAGCAATTTTTAAAACTTTTAGCATTTAGAATAGGGAATGTTAACTTGAAGTCTGGGAATAGATTTCAAAGGGGTCTGTGAACTTGAATGGGAAAAAACAATTACATCTTTATTTTCACTAGCTGCTAATTGAAATTTAGCATTTCTTTCAATTATTAATTATTTTAAAAATTATTCTGAGAAGGGGATCCATAGGCTTCACCAAATTGCTTATGGGAGCTATGACCTCAAAAAGGGAGAGAAAGGGTAAAAATACATGATTTAGAGATAGATGAACCTGATCTGGTAGACTACTTAATGAATTCTCTAGTGAAAGCAAAACATTTCCCTGTTTCCTAGTCTTTGGTCAAACACAGCTGTGTATGGTGTTTGGCCCATGACACAAACCAGTCAAAAAGACTTCTGTCATGTCTCCAAGATATCTATTCTCTAATCTAAGATATTATAATGTAATATTTCAAATATCTGTGATTTGTCAGCATAACCAGCATAAATCAGCATTGTGGTCTATTGACATACTTCACAAGCCTGTTACATCTGAGCAGATGACTTCATGAATTTCTTTGGATGAAAAATGAATTATCTGATGACAAGCTTTTATGTAAATTAGCCTATTTACACATGACTGATCCTCAAAAGACAGACCCTTATTATCAAGGTCATTCTAAGTCTTTCCAATTTGAGAGAACTTTCCAGGCTTTGGTTCCACTAACACAGCCTTCAAAAATCAGAGATCCCACTCCACACTACCAGGAAATATTGGAGGAAGACCTGAGCGGAGACCAAGACACCAATCAAATCCTCAGGAAACTCCTGCATTTTAGCCTCCTTTCATTGCATGATTTTCCTATGTCGACAGCATCTAAGAATTCTGGATTCTATGGACAAGAGAAAACTTTAAGAGGTTAACCATCTAGTTGATATCATGTCCTCACTTCAGATAGAGAGTAGGATAATATTCCAAACAACACTGCAAGAGAGACTTTCCATTCCACTGAAGTTAGAGTCTCCTATTCAGAGAGGAATAGTCTTCATGATTGGAAATTAGGTTCTTAGAAAACTGAAGAATTTGGGGGAATACTATAGAAGGATTTCTTGTTTAGAGACAAATTGGACTAGTCGGATTCTGAGGTCCTATTCAGTTCTTCAGATTTTGTGATTCTGTGATTTCCAGTTTTGACAAAGTTCAAGAAAGCAGAGAGCTCCTCTCTGCCCATTTGACTGATAAACAGGAAGACCATTCAGGTCTCTAAATAGCCACAGAGCCCAGGGATTGGCAAAAAACCCTTTCTGGAGAAGTTGGGCGGGTTGCTTGTCACATGTGTGGATTCAGAGTACAGCTGGCAAAGGCCCTGCCTTACCATATGCTTTCATCCAGATGGTCACGGGTCAACTCTATCCCAGCGTGTCAGAAGCTTCCTTTGTTTTGCAACCCAAATAGTATGGAAGATATCCAGGTAGGTGCCCGGAACAAATACTCCAATGATCCATGACCCAGGAAGAGGGCAGTGTGGGGTAGTGGAAAGAGAAATAAAATTAGAGTCAGGACCTTGATTCAAAACTTTAGGCAAGTTACAAGACATCTCTGCGACTCCCTTGCTTATCTGTAAAATAAACTTAAGAATTGGACTAGATGAGTCCATTGATCAACAAGTGTTAATAAAGCTCTTGTTATCCGGCAGTGCTAGGAATTAGAGAAAAAAAACAAAAATTAAATATTCACTACCCTCAGAGAGCTTACAAGAAAAATATGTACATATAAAACTATATGCTAATAGTAATATGATATGCAAGTGAATGTCATGACATCACTTTCCTTATGTCATAATCCAATTTGAGAACAAAGAACAAACAACAACTTTTGTGAGGAAAGCTGGCCTGGAATTAGTCATTTGTAAGACTCCTCCCTCCCTTCCTTTCTTCCTTTCTTCCTTTCTTTCTTTCTTTCTTTCTTTCTTTCTTTCTTTTTCTTTCTTTCTTTTCTTCCTTCCCTCCTACATTCCTTCCTTTACTTCTTTCTCCTTTTTTTCTTTCTTTCTTTCTTTCTTTCTTTCTTTCTTTCTTTCTTTCTTTTTCTTTCTTTCTTTTCTTCCTTCCCTCCTACATTCCTTCCTTTACTTCTTTCTCCTTTCCTCCTTCCTTCCCTCCTTTCCTCCCCTTTGTATCATACCCCTATTCACAGATGATAAAAGCATTGTTTTTCTCTTTTGCACTTCTGAATCCTCCCAAGATATCTTAGAATTTAGTGACTAGATTTCTTTCTTAAAGACCAGGCCTTAAACCAAAACCACTCTGATTCTAATTGGCCATGGATAGATCCTAGGCCAAGCCTCTTTTGGTCATTGATTGACTCAGATTGAATTTAAATAGCAATCATTTCAGCTTTGGCCAGAAACCCTGAGGGTCTTCCCATCCCAGATTCATTCATTTATTCATTTATTTATTTAGATTTTTTTTTTTTTGACTAGGTGAAAGAGAAGATGTTTTGTCTCAATTGTTACTTAGATTTAATTACTGAATGGGTGTGGCTTCAGTCACACTGAGACCTGTTGAAGACCTTAGCTTAAAAAGGCCCAGGTCCCCTACTACATCCAGGGCCATCTCCATCATCCTGATCCATATGTTTCCACTGGACCCAGATGACTCTGGAGGGAAAATGAGGCAGGTGACCTTGCTTAGTCTTCTCTCACTTATATCCATTTCACTTGCATGTCCTGGCATCCCCTCCCTGATGTCATGGTCCTCTTTGAGAATGATGGACAAATAGCAACAACAAACGTAATAATAGCTGACAGTTACTTTCAATGTGCCAGGCACTATACTGAGTATTTTTCAATTACGTCATTTGATCCTCATAACTCTGGGAGGTAGGTATTATTATTATTCCCATTTTATGAATAAGGAGCCTGAAGCAAAGATTCAGTAACTTGACTGGAGTAGCAAAGCTATTAAGTGCCTGAGGTTAGAGTTGAACTCAGTTTTTCCTAATTCCAGGCTCAGTACTCTCTGCTACAGCACCTAGCTGCCTCTAACTAAATACAAGTTATTGGTGAGGGAGGTGGGTACTCGCAGTTGGGAGGATGAGAAAAGGCTTCATAGAGAAGATAATACTTGAGCTAAATCTTGAAGGAAACCAGTGATTCAAAGAGATGGAGGTGAAAGGGGAGTACATTCTTGACGTAGAGCAAAGGTATGGAAAAGGGGATTAAAGTATTGTGTATGAGGAAGCATTAAAATTCAGTCTGGCTAAACTACAGAAAGAAGAAATGGGAGTAAATGTACAAAGCTGTAATGTGAAATTAGGCCCATGTTGTAAAGGGCTTTAAAAGTCAATAAAATCTTAAAGGTAAAAGGGAGCCATTGCAGTTTATTGAGCAGGAAGGTATCATATTTAGGTCTATACTTTAGAAAAATCCCTTTGGCAGATGGGGAAAGTGGGGAAATGAATTAAAATGGGGAAAGAATGAAAGCAAGAAGAACAGTCAGGCGGACTATCCATGGTCTAAGGAAGAGATGGTAAGAGCCTGAACTAGAGGCATGGTTGTGGCAACAGAGAGAAAGGATTGATACTAAGAGATGTGGCAAACGAAGAAGCAAGATCATCCCTAAGAATCATTCTAGTTGTAAATCTTTTGACTGAAAAAGGGCTCCAATCTTCATAAAAGGTATATGGCAATGGCATCTCCAAAAGTACAATCTATGTGGTGTAAAAAGGAAGATGATAAATGGTGAATTTGTAAAGAGAAGACATTTCAACCAAGAAGGAGCTGGGAAGACTCATGGAGATTTCAGCTGGGGAGGTGTTAGAAGTTGAGAATCCAACAGTTTTGGAGTCCAGATCAAGTAGGGAAGCCCTAGAAAAATTAATTTAGAGCTAGAAAGTATCTGAGAGAGTATTTAATCAACCCCCTCATTTTACAATTGAGAAGACTAAGAAGCAAGAAAAAGAAAATGTCTGAAGAAAAAGGACTTGTCTGAAACATAGAGATAGCAAGGAGCAGAGTAACATATAAACTCAGGTCCTTTGATTCCAGACACACAATTCTTTCCCACTGTTTTCTTAGGATGAGAAAAAGACAAAACGATCTTCCATTCAATTGCCCAGTCTCTCAGACTGAGCATTTCTTTTGTTGCTGCTGTTCAGTCATTTGTCATGTCTGACTGTGTCAGACAAACCCCTTTGGGGTTTTCTTGGGAGAAATACTTGGAGCAATTTGCCTTTCCCTTCTCCAGCTCATTTTACAAATGTGGAAACTAAGGCAACCAGGGGAAGTGACTTTGACTTACCCAGAGTCACACAACTAATAAGTATCCAAGGTCATATTGAACTTGGGTCTTCCTGACTCTAGCCTTACTGCTCTATTCACTGCACCATGTAGCTGCCCTGAGCCTTTATTTACAACCCACTAATTTAACCTCCTATGATAGCTCCAGACTTAAATGCAAGGAAGCACAATACAATTGTGCTATTGTTATATTAGTAAAAGCTTGTTGTATTAGTTGTATTAGCAAGAGCTTTGGGTTTGAATCCAGACTCTACCTTCTATTACTCAGGTATTCTTAAGTAAAACACTAGTCTCCCCTGAGCCTCTGTTTCTACTTGTGTGAAATGAGGGGGTTGTACAACAATTCCTTCCAGCTTGAAATCCCAATGACTGGTTGCAGTGCACCTCAGCTCCAATTATTATAGCCTAAGATTGTGTGAGCGCCTTTGGCTGACACTTCACACTGGTGACTCATTGCAGTCCACTAAAGCCCATAAGTCTTTTGGTTGTACTAGTTGGCTTTGCACAGAAAGGGAAAGAAAAGAAGGGGAAAAAAACTCAGCTACATATCTCTGACTGCACTCCTAGCCCCAGTCAACCATCTCAATTACACATGACTTTGGTCGCAAGGGGAACTTGGTGAGAAAAAATGGGTGGGCAAAAGCACCATTGCTACTGAAAAACAATGGATTATTGATGGGGGATAAAGAAGCATTCACTGATGCTGATCCTTCCATTACTTGATGGAGAGATGTTGGGCTAGTGTGTCTCCTCCTGATTTCTTCCTTGATTTTATTTGTTTGGG
This sequence comes from Sarcophilus harrisii, assembly GCF_902635505.1. NCBI lineage: Eukaryota > Metazoa > Chordata > Mammalia > Dasyuromorphia > Dasyuridae > Sarcophilus > Sarcophilus harrisii. The sequence continues at coordinate 612,964,146 of NC_045426.1, read as the reverse complement.
TTTTGAAACAGTCAGGGTTTAAGACTTGCCCAGAGTCCCACAGTTAATAAGTATCTGAGGCTAGATTTGAACTCAGGTCCTCCTGACTTCAGGACCAAAGCTCTAGCCAATGTGTCACCTACCTTCCCCCTCCTTGTTTCTTCATCTGTAAAATGATGGAGTAAGACTTCTATACCCTAAGGTCCCTTAATGCTCTAAGTCTGTTAAACTATCACCACTGTCCTGAAAGCATTTCTATTGATTTGGAAGATACCTAGTTGTCCAGGAAATAAAAATACTAGAAATCATCATATTCCTTTTTCCATCTCTATCCCTCTCCACTTTCCTGTTTTTCCAATGAGTTTCCCACCAATGCAAAAGGGTTCAGCTATAACACACATGAACACATACATACACACACAAGATTCTAATATCCTGAAATGGTACTAAAAATTCCCTAGAAGTTTTATATATGTCCACTTTGGACCCTGGAACCTAGAAGTCCCTTAAGGTACCTGAAAGGATGAACCAAAGCCATGTAGGCTTTCTGAACTTGGCAGCTACAGATAGAGAAGAAAAAGCCCAAACATAGCCAGCCCCTAGAAGCCACTGTCCTGCTCTGCCAGGAGTTTCTTGGCAGCTAATTCACACACAGAAAGGTTAACAGGATGTGCCCGTCCCCCTCCGCCCTTGGCTCCAGCAAGAACAGCCTCATGGTGCCCTTTCAAGCAAGTGTACAGCAATAAGGCAAACAGGCATGCTGAGGAGATTGCAACATTCTCCTAGAGGAGGTGGGCACAGCCCAGGCCAACAACTGCCAAGAGACACTGGCAAGAGAAGAAATAAAAGGGGGTGCAGAGAAAAAGGGAAAGAATGCATAGGATCTGGAAAGTAGCTCTAGGTAGGTACAGGCGTAAGCCTCTGCAAGAAGGGGAAGCCGGGGAGCAAGGCCATTCTGTGCATCAGGCCCGATGGATCTTTTTGTCTGTGTGGCTCATGTCTGTGATTCTGTCTGGGTCTGTTAATCAATCAGTCTGTATTTCTGGGTTTTCTATGACACATGTCAGAATGGGTGAACACATGCATGACCCATATATGCTAGTGTATCATTTGATGTGTACATTTTGAATCTGTGTTCTGTTGGAACACATGCACCAGTGTATGAATGTGATTGGCTGGGGGTGTCTGTCGGTGGATCTCTCTCTATTCCAGTGTGTGTCTCTGCATCGGGTACAAATGTGAGTGTGTGTTTCAGGACATGCAGGGGGATTTGTGTGTGTGTGTGTGTGTGTGTGTGTGTGTGTGTGAAGGTACACACAATACAGTAGGAGCATACATCTGGAGAACAGATCCCTAATAAGCGCAGTGATTTATTATAGAGCTTGGAGTCCCTGAAAAGTTCAGAACTCACCATGGTGACTCATGTCTGAAAAGCTCAGAAACGCCTGCCTTCCCATCTAGATGGGCTTCTGACCAAAAAAGTCATTCAAAAGGCCCACTCTTCCCTACTGTGGAAAAGGCAGGAAAATAATGTTGCAACATTGCTCCTGATTATTGCATCAATAATGTGTGATGACAGGTTGGGCAGCAGGGGCCTGGTTAGAGATTTGGATACTCCCCCTACCATCAATCCCGGACACACACACACTCTATGGAAGGAGAGGACCAACACAAGTCTGCTAACAGTCTACAGGGGCTCTTGGGAAAAGGAAAAAAAAAATCAGGAATAATGCTTTATGTTCCCTTAGATTCCCTCATAGAATCAGAACTTAAAATGTCAGAGCTAGAAGGGACCTTAGAATAGGGAATTTCAGTTCTGGAAAGGATTTTAGAGCTTAGTCTAAATTTCCAGGTAAACCAAACTGATAGATAAGGAAAATGAGTCTCAGAAAGATATTTAAGCCCCCACCTTTGATTTTGTCCTATCAAAGCAACTCCCATTTAGGGATCTTTTTCTGGGAAGGAATTTTGCCACCCATTTGCAGTTACATGGCAGTGGCAAAGTTTTTAAAAGCTCCATTATTAAAATAAAATTTAAAATTCATGGTCTTTAAAGTTGCATGAAACTGTGGCGACATTCTTACAGTGGTTTGTGTGAACAGCTGGCGCTCATTTAAGGCAGCTATGGTGTAATGGCAAGAGCACTAGGTCTGAAGGGAGAGGAGTGGGATTGGCTTCCTCTCTGGCCTGCTTTTTACTTTAGTGATTTTACTTCTCTGAATCTCATTTTCTCCACCTGTAAAACAGAAATAACCCTGACTACTTCAAGGTTGTGAGGAGGATCAAATGAGATATCTTGCAAGACATTTATTTATTAAGTCAACTACTATTTATTAGACTCATTTAACATTTTTTTTTAAGAAACAAAAAAATTTAAGAAGAATTTTTAAGAAGGGTTAAGTGAAAAGCCCAAGGCCTATTTTGAACTCAGGTCCTCTTGACTGAAGAGCCAATGATTTATCCATTGTATTATTTAACTGCTCTGTTAAATGCTTACTATATATCAGGTATTGTGCTAAAAACTAGGACCACAAAAGAAAGGCAAAAAACAGTTCCTGCCCCCAAAGAGATCATAATCTAATTTACAGACAAATATAGACAGGGTAGATAAAGTGATTCATAAACCAGAAGCATTATATACATGAAACAGTGAGAAGACTTCTAGATTTGGAGGTGAAGGACCTGAATTCAAATCTTCTCTCTGATACTATCAATGTAGCCTCAGGTTAGTTATGAGATGTCCCTGACTTGAGCTTCCACATCTATAAAATAAGAGGCCTGGACTTCTTGACTTCTGAGATCCTTTCAGCTCTAAATCTATGATCCAATAATCCTATTAATGTTGTGTACACAATCTTAACTCATTGTGTACTCAAGCTTCTTTTCCTGTTATTAGTCAATCAATCAACAAACATTTTATTGACTAAGAACTATCATTCACTTAATACAGAGAGACCTAACTGGAAGAAAAGTCAGATCTCTTTGCAGAATAGGTCATACTTAAATGACATTTAAGATTTGCCCTTATATGCTTTTCTACCTTAACCTTGGGAAGCTCCAGGGTGTTTAAGGATTTTATTCTCATTTTATAGAAGAAAAAAATGAGGCAGCAGAAGTTGAATGACTTTCCCAGAGTGACACAGTAAGGAAATAGCAGAGACAAGACTCTTTCCCACACCGACACAACTATAGAAGCTACTTCTCTGTATAGTCATAACTCATGAGCTAGCTGAGGACGGGTTCCCTTGAAGAATGTGGGCTTTGGACTTTTAGGAGGAAGAGAAGGTTGCCACATCATTTCCAGTTTGCAGAGATGTGGAGGTCTGTGGAAAGGTTCCACCTCCCCCTTCCAAAACCTCCTCTTGTGGGTTGCTGGTACCAGCCCACTCCAAGGACATGAACTCTGGCAGTCGCTGTCAACCACAGTATGGAAAATAAAGCAGAGCAAACATGATCCTTGTCTTCCAACTCCATATTTAAATATTTTTATTTAAAAGGATGAAACCAACAGTCAGGCCCTTGTCCCTCAGCCTCAGCACCTCCTGGGTATAGAAGCAATGAGCTGGATGATTATTTGTCATCAGTGCAGTGAAAGAGATCTCTCAGGCACAGGCTGGACCAGAAGATCTGAGATGTGTCTTTCCTGTTATCTATTTTTTTGTTGTTGTTTTTTATTAAAGCTTTTATTTTCAAATAAATTTTCCAATTTTGGAAAATGGATAATTTTCCAACATTGACCCCTGCAAAACCTTGTGTTCCAAATTTTCCCCTCCTTCCCTCCACCCCTTCCCCTAGATGGCAAGCAATCCAATATATATTAAACATGTTAAAATATGTTAACTCGAATAAATGCATACATATTTCTACAATTACCTTGCTGAGCAAGAAAAATCAGACCAAAAAGGAAAAAATGAAGAAAAAAAAACAAAATGCAAGCAAACAAAAACAAAAAAAGTGAAAATGTTATGTTGTAATCCACACTCATTTCTCACAGTCCCCTCTCTAGGTATAGATGACTCTCTTCATTACAAGATCATTGGAACTGATCTGAATCATGAGATATCTCTTTAGAACCCTCTGGTATCCTAATTACATTCTCATATAGTCAGATCCTATCTGGAATTCTGTGTCCAATTTTGAACACCACATTTTGGGGAAAATGTCAAAGACCTAGAGTAAGTCCTGGTTAGAGTGATCAATGTGGTTAGGGTCCCTGAGATACAGGGAAGAATTTTTCTGACAATTGTAGGTGATCAGTCTCCATTACAAGCTCTTCAAAAGGAAGGTGAACAATATCTTATCAGGAATATTAGAAAAGAGATTCCTATTCAGGTTTGAGTTAACCTCTATGACCTTTCATTAGATTATAAGCTCATTAAAGGCAGGGACTGTCTCTTGCCTCTTTTTAAAAATCTTCAGCATTTAGAACAACACGTGGCTGATAATAGGCACTTAATCAATGTTTGTTGTTATTGCTTATACTTCATTCTTGAAGAGAACCAATGATATCACAAGGATGATGTCTTGATTAACACAAATTGGATTTAAATGAGGCAGGGTTGCACAGAGTTGTCAGCTTCACTCTTTCCTCCAGTCTACAGAATTCAGTGGCAAGAAAAAGTCAATATGACTCTTACTAAATGTTTATTGAGTGGTCTTACTAAATGTTTATTGAGTGGTAGATGATTCTTTTCTATATTGTGATTCTAATGCACTTTGAAGAGTACAGGCTCCATCATTCAAGCAAAAAAAGGAAGAACCACGATTTGCTAATTAGTCACCTAACACCCAGAATCCCTCAAGGCCTCCAGAGTCTTTTAGGAGACTATAAGGGAAGAGTGAGAGATGGAAAATGAATAACAGAAATGTTTAATAGAAAGAGTGCTGGTGTTGGTATCAGAAGACCTGGATCCAAGTCCCATGCATGGCATTTGCTCATTATGTGACTTTGGCTGAATCATTCAATCTCTCTGAACCTCAATTTTCATATTGGTAAAATGGAAATAATAACACTTGTACTACCTCCCTTTGAGGGCATTTTCCAGAGAATGAGAAGGACCAAATAAGATATTGTATGCAAAACCTTATGTAAAGTTTAAAGTCATGTATATTTAGCCAATGAGATCAAATTTTAGTGAAGGAATTTTCCCAGCGTGGCAAAGGAGAGTCACAGAATCTGAGTTGGAAATGATATCAGGGCAACTGAGTTCAGTCCAAATGTGAATTAGTATCCCCTCCACAAAATACCAGACAAGTGATTTGTCAAGCTTTTGCTTAAAGATCTGAAGTGAGCAGGAAGTTGCTTTCCACTTTCCACTTAGAAAAACTCTTTATTATGAGAAATTTATGCCCCTAGCCCAACTATCTGGGACCAGCCAGATCCAGTATATTCCCTCTTCTATGTGAGATTCCCGTCCACTACTTGACCACCTTATTCCTACTTATTCTTCTCTTCCTCAAGCTAATATTTCCAGTTCTTTTAATCAGTCCTTATATAATATGATTTTAAGTTAGATCTCTATCTTGATTGCCCACTTCATAGTCTCTTCAGTTTCTCAAACCTTTTTAGAAGTGGCACCTAGAACTATGCAAAATCCTACAAATATGATCCAACCAGAGTAGAATTCAATGAAATTATCATCTCCCTGGTTTAAAGTGGTTTTGTTCTATTCCTCCTTTCAGCAAAATAGCTGGAGAAGAACTCCCATTCCCCTATTCTTTGCCCAAATAGTGCCTTGAACAAAGAATAGATCTCATGTGACTGGGGATTTATATTCCAGTAACTTTACAATGGAAACTTGCAGCATAAAACTCTGCTGACTTGGCAGAGAATTGGGATTTCTTTAGACTGAATGACAAAAACTAATCATATTCAAGTTATGTCGCAGTATATTTAGAACTTCCTATGGAAATCCTGAGTGTCTCTGAAAAGGTGTACCTGGTAAATCTAGATGTGAGAAACCTTGGTGAACTTTCTGGGTTACCAAAAGTACTGTAGACAAATAAAATGGGGTTCAATACTTAAGTACCCTAATATTCAATCTATGTTTCCACTGCAGAAGCTGTCAAGAAATTAGAGGAGAGATCTTTGCTGGTAGAAATAATAATGAATGCATTAAACCCATCCATCCCCCAGAAGAAGAGTGGATTGAGAACAATTTTGGAGACTTTATGCTACTTGGGGATTGGGCAGATTCTCTAAGAAAGGACACCCAGCTGAAGAGCTAGAAATGTTCCCAGAATTAGTGCATGCATGATGCAGAATGTAACCAAGGAGTAATACGCAAAATCCAATCGCCCAAGTCAAGGAACTATCAAAGAGTGGTTAGTCAACAGCATTTTTTTTTCACAGACTTCTATATTTGAATGACTCACCAACAGTAGACTGGCTGAGGGGGGAAGGGGGGAATGAGGGGAATTAGGATATGTGTGAACCATCAGACTGAATGAGAGAATTAAAGCAAACCAAGATTTCAAAGTGCTCTGAACTATCTGTTAGAAAGCCAGTAATAGTCCTTATTGGACCTGTGTAGTTTGCATAGCAGATTCCCATCAGAAAAGAATATGAATGAAAGTGAATAAATAAAGGAATGAAAGAAAAGCCATTTATTAAATATCTATTTTGCTCCATTAAAAAAAACCACTTCACCTATACAGTAGACCACCAATTTGAGATCTCAAGGGCTTTCTGGAGAACTTTGTAATCTTGTGAGACATGGGAGACACGGGCACAGGACTGCCCTCATCAAAGAAGACAAATACTCAAGGGGCAAAGCAGAATTATAACAGCTGAAAAGATGTGAGATGCACAAATTTAGAGACAACTCCACTCCATGTGAACATGAACTACTTGTGCTTGACCAACTATTTGGTCTGTCAAGCATATTATACTAGAGACAAATGACTCCAACATAATGATGTCATTTTGGTCTTCTTCAAGCATGAATGACAATAGCCAATCAGTCTATTTAAGCATACATTTCATGGAATTTCTGAGTGCTCTCTCATTGATAGTAGTCCCTGGAAAAAGCAGCTATTAGCAAGAAATATCAGGAGATGTTGCAGTTTTTGATGATTTCATTGTTTGAGGAACTACTTTGGAAGAATATAAAGCAAGAGTAGGAGGAAGCTGAGTGACACATTGGATAGAAAGTTTTGCCTGGAGTTAGGAAGACCTAAAGTCAAAACTTTCCTCAGATTCATACTAGCTATGTGATCCTGAATAAGTCACAACCTCCATTTGCCTCAGTTTATAAAATGGGGATAATAACAGCACTCATCTAATGGGTTGTTATGAGAATCAAATGAGATAATAGTTGTAAAGCTCTATGTAAACCTAAAAGTACTATATAAATGTTAGCTATTATGATTAGATTATCTAGAATTTGCCTACCTAAAGCTGTCAGTCAGCAAGTACTAATTCTCTTAAGTCTTTGTTTTTGTGAGTCACAGAATATCTTAGCAAACTACCACAATACCTCACTAACCCCAAGTAGGTAGAAGTATCCCATAAATCAGTCAATAAGCTTTGATTAATTATCAAAATAGTACAGGTCTAGGTGTTGGGAAGACAAAGAAAAAATGCCAATCTTCCAGACAATGAATTATTGAAAGATAAAGGTGTTTTTAGAATCCATGAAAAACCTGAGCCATGATCACAACTTGTCAGTGATCTCACACAAGGAGGTATTAAGAAGAACAAACAGATTAGGAAAAGGGGACAATGTGATCAGGATACTTTGGCATCCTTGGGAGATAGTTGGAACAAGATATATCAACAGGCCTTTAAGGATTTGTTTGGCTACCTCACACATACATGAACTAATGATGGTTTTTGCATAGCTAAACAAGTCCTATGTGCTACACACTGACATCATGCATAAGTGAGCTGGAACAATTTTCTAGCATAACAAAGATGACCAACAAAAAGAAGCCTTTTGTGTTTGCCAGCAAGGAACTCACTTGCAATGAAACTTATTATCCTATCCAGAAGTTGCAATTCTTGTCTTGAGAGTGGAAAAAGAAGGAAGGAAGGAAGAAAGGAAGGAAGGAAGGAAGGAAGGAAGGAAGGAAGGAAGGAAGGAAGGAAGGAAGGAAGGAAGGAAGGAAGGAAGAAAGAAAGGAAGGAAGGAAGAGGAAGGAAGGAAGGAAGGAAGGAAGGAAGGAAGGAAGGAAGGAAGGAAGTGAATTGATGTTTATCAAGTTTGACTTTATGTACACAGAGTTTATTGCTAAGCATGGACCAACAAAATTCCACTGACATATCCTGATCTGTAAATCACTAGACAGAAATGGGTTAGTAGCACTGGCCAATTCCACATTGAATACATAACATCAACAGAAACATGTGCACTCTCTCATAAACTCCATGAAACAAATAGCCTGGTGATATCAGTGGAGAGAGAGAAGACAACAATCTGTGATATGAAAGGGACAAGACTACTATTACAAAAGATGGCACTTACGAGTGATTGTAGGAGCACAGAGCCAGGCTAAGAATAGTTCCCTTTCTTTCTTCTCTCTCTTTTATTTTTGCACAAGAAGGGGAAAAGCTCACTGTGTGCATGAGAATAGTAAAGAAGTCCAGTCATGAAGGCTAAAGAGAAATTGGATCTCATCTCCTCTCAGTGAGACATCTAAAAGAAAAGAATTATTTATTTTTCCTCACCGGAAGCTTGTTCTCACTTCCTCCTCAGCAAAATGACCATGGAAAAAGGTTTTTTTGTTTGTTTCTCTCCCCCATCACTAAATAATGAAAAAGTGATCAAAGAAGATAGCAGAGAAATGAACCAGAGATCTACATAGAGATGGCTTGAGAAGGAGAAAAAAGGAGAGATAAATGGCAGATTAGGTATGCAGGAAAAAGAAGAGGAAACAAGTGATTTTAGACATATACTCAACTTTCAATGAAGTCTTCACTTCTGAAAGAGTAAGTCACTTCTTTCACCACTTAAATCTTGAACTTGAAGAAGCCACTCCAGGGAGGAAGTACCTTGTACTCATCCAAGAATATGACTGACACCGAGAATTTTTTTTATTACTTTAATTTTCATTTCTGTCCTTAGTAAATGTTTACTGTTTCATTGTTTTTCTATGCTTAAATCTGTTACCAGATACAGCCCTGAAAACTCAGGCTTGAGTCAATTCAGAAGTCCCTGGTTTCAGACCCTTTCAGGGAAGGGAAAACAACTCGAAGCTAGTATTACCACAAAAACTTCACCTTAAATATATTGAAGCATGATAATGTAATAAAAATCATGGGAGAGACAGCTAGATGGTGCAGAAAACTGCCCTAAAGACAGGAGGACCTGAGTTCAAATCCAGTTTCAACCTTGGTACTTAACTCCAATTATCTCAGAAAAAAAATACATTATGGTGCTATAAAAATGATCATTAGGAAACATACACAAAAAAAGAAGTAATTTATATGAAAATGAAATGATGCCGAGAAAAATCAGCAGAACCAGAAATGAAAACACACTGACTCAAATTATATGTATTAAGTTATTTCTCAAGAAGAAAATTTATGAAAAGTATAGATTTCCAACTAGAAAATACTGAAGGATCATGTGAAACAAGAGCCACATGGAATTAAGCTGTCTGGGAACTTTTGAGTTCCGTGAAAAAGAAAGAAATCCATGATATAGATTGTTCCAAGTGTGTTACAATATAATCATGAGCAGTTAGAGCTTTGGTTGGCTCCATGATCTGCTTAAACAGAATTTGTTGTTTGCCTGACCATGACTGCCTTGCTACCACTGGGATCTGGTGAATTGATCCACTCTTCTCTTCTGCTATATCATCATTGTCTGGGAAAGTGGTATTACAAATCCTGCAGTTTCCTACAATCTTTAAATCTTATTTCTTTGCTATTTGTACTGTTATAAAGGGCTTTTTCTCCAAGATACCTTGATTTTTTATTGCATTCTAAGCAATTATTTACTCCAAAGGAATGGGCAATTGGAAGAGAAGGGGAGGATAAAAAAAGAATTTATGATTCCAGTTGCCCTAAAATGATAAGTATATAATGCTCTTTCTGATGAGAGAGAGGATACACAAACCCACACACATTTATATGTGTGTGTGTGTGAATGTATATATATGCATAATAATTTCATCAGTGTAGGAAATTCTGATGTGAAAATTCCCTCCAAGAAACTTATAATTCCAATTGCTCTATACTTAATAGTGAGTATATATTATGTTCTTCCTAATAAGACAAAAGATACACACACACACATATGTGTGTATATATATGTACCTGAATATATATGTGTATAGTAATTTCATTAGTGTAATTTTATCCAACAATGGGGATCAGTAATTTAACTGTATTTTACAGGCTTAGAGATTTGACAGAGATATTAAGAGGTTAAGATTTGCCCATAACCACTACGTGGTTATGAAGTGTCAGAAGCATGATCTGACTATAGATTTTCTTCCTGACTCAAAGGTTGGTCACCTATTTATGACTCCACTCTATCTCTATAGTATTAAGTATATAGTATAATATAGGGCATCTTAAATTTTCCCAAAAATATGTAGATATATAAAATAGTAACTATTTATTGAGAATAAATCATAATTATATGACCCCAGATTCAATTACATGATTTTATATGAGGTCACAACCCACAGTTTAAGAAGCTTTGGTGTTATATATATATTTAAAAGAAATCTCTATGAGTTGAACCCATATATGTCTGAGTTGATGGTGGTTGAGTTAAGTGGATAGATAGCTCGCCATGAAGCCAGGAAGATCTCAGTTGGATTCTGTCTCTGACACATACTTATTTTGTGATCCTGGGAAAACCTTCTCAGTGTTCCAGGGTACTCTCTAAGACTATAAATTGCAGAGAAGATAACAACTTGCAACTAACTCCCTCCTCTAAATTAATGAAATCACAAGTCCTGTCTTGTCATTATCCCTAGTGTTCAGTATAGTGTCTTCCATATAGTATGATTTGTTGAGTAGGTGAACACAACAATTATTTAGTGCTTACTATGTACCAAGCATTATACCAGGTGTTAGAGATACAAATACAGAAAGTGAAACAAGCTTTGCCCTGAAAAAAGCGTATATTCTAATAGAGACTGCACGTAAAGGTGGAGGGGAGCCATTGAAGGGAATTTAAGTTTAGAAAGTTACAGGATGTTGAATTCAGCCATATGGGAGGGGGCTGAGGCAACTAGTAAAAAAATGGCAGCTTTTGGTCAGACCGTGGCTCCAGCACCAGAAGGTGGAATGGTAGCAGAGAGTCTGCATATACCTGCCACAGTGCTGGCTAGAAGATGGTCAGGGGAGTAAAAGGAAGCGTGACTGGAGCTAGTCTAGATATGGTGGGTGAAGCACTCACCAGTCAAAATAGTAGGCCTGGTGTAAGGATTTCAGAACTGAAAAGTTTAAATTAAATTAAAGTTAAAATCTCTCTATCTTTGTCTCTGTCTCTGTCTCTCTCTCTCTCTCTCTCTCTCTCTCTCTCTCCCCTTTTCTCTCTTCCTCTCTCTTCCTCTCTCTGTCCCCCCCCCTCTCTCCTTTCTCTCTCCCTTCCTCTCTCTTTGTCTCTGTTTCTGTCTCTGTTTCTGTCTGTCTCTGTCTATATGTGTATCTGTCTATCTCTGTCTCTGTCTATCTCTGTCTCTCTCTCTCTTTCTCTCTCTCTCTCTCTCTCTCTCTCTCTCTCTCTCTCTCTCTCTTTCTGTCTCTCTCCCCTTCTCTCTGTCTCTGTCTCTGTGTGTGTTTCTCTCTCTGTCTCTGTCTCTCTCTCTCTCTCTTTGTCTCTGTCTCTGTCTTTTCCCCCTCCCTCTCTCTCTCTCCTAAACCCCAGCTCCAGAAGCCTACTTTCATTTTTCATTGTCACCGACCTCTCTGCAAATTTTCATCTTGTTTATAACTTCCTGCTGCTGAATACTTTTTCTTCCTTTGAGTTCATAGAAGTAAGGAGTGATATCTCAAGTTGCTTGTGAATTGGACTTAAATGAGGCAGTCATGCAAAATTGTCCGGCCCACTCTCTCTTCCAGAGTCATCAAAGCCCAGTGACAAGACAAAAGTCAACATGACTAGTGAGGGCCCAAGATGCCATTCAAGTGGATGACCTTGGCATTTTCAATGTCTGACTAAACTCTTAAGTACTCAACATCAACTGCTTCAGTAGTCCAATCCACTGCTGGACCCTTTTCTTCTCCAAAAGGTACTCTCACCTCTGAACCCATACCTGCAGACCAGGTTCATTCCCGGGACAACCTAATGTCTTTGTTTAAAGACTCTTGACTTGCTATTGCTCCTAGGATAAAATTTTTTTTATTTAGGTTCTCCCAACTCCTTGCTTTCTTTCTCTCCCTCAACAGTTCAGCCAAACTGGACTCTATTCTTCACAAATGGCATCCCATCACTTATCTTCATGCCTTTTATGATAACTCTTCCATACTTGGAATTCATTTCATCCTTACTTCTGATTCACAGAATCTCTCTCTTCCTTTAAGATACAGATTAAGATATCAGATTATCAGCTACTTGAGAACAGAGATGTCTTTTGTCTTTTTTTGTAATCCCACTACTTACCTCAGTGCCCAGCACATAGTAAGTGCTTAATAAATGTTGATTGGATTGAAGTACCATCTTCTGAATCAAGTCTTTCTTTATTGTTTTTTTTATTTTATTTTATTATTATAGCTTCTTATTTACAAGATATATGCATGGGTAATTTTTCAGCATTGATCCTTGCAAAACCTTCTGTTCCAACTTTTCCCCTACTTCTCCCCACTCCCTCCCCTAGATGGCAGGTTATCCAATCCATGTTAAATATATTAAAGTATATGTTAAATCCAATATATGTATACATATTTATACAGTTATCTTGCTGCACAAGAAAAATAGGATCTATAAAGTGTAAATCTGGGCTAGCTCCCTGGAAGCCTCAGGATCAGCCAGAATCAGGATAAGCAAAAGTCCTTGTTCTTTAGGGGGAGAAGTGAAGGAGATGGACTAAACTGCCAGGAGTTTTGCCAAGGATCCTTCCTTGATTCTAGAGTCCAGAATCTCCACACTTTTCTCCTCCTTGTTCTGTGGCCAAGTGAAGTTCTCTTGTCTCTCTCACTCCACCCCCTAATCCTTACCTACAATTCTCTTAATCCCAAACATTGAGCCAGCATTAACTGAGAGAAGAGAAATTCCCAACATATGCTAATAGAGTTATTGTCCAATAGGTAATTAGCTTAAATGTTCGGTTGTCTGATTCAAGCACACCTTTTAAGAGTTTCAGCTCTTTACAAGAAAGAAAGAAAAAAATCTGAGAAGGAAAACAAAAATGCAAACAAAAAATAACAGAAAGAGTAGAAATGCTATGTTATGGTCCATCCTCATTTCCCATAATTCTCTCTCTGGGTATAGCTGATTTTCTTCATCACTGAACAATTGGAACTGGTCTGAATCATCTCATTGTTGAAGAGAACCACATCCATCAGAATTAATCATTGTATAATCTTCTTGTTGCCATGTATAATGATCTCCTGGTTCTGTTTATTTCACTTAACATCAATAACACTTAACAATTGTAAGTCTCTCCAGGCCTTTCTGAAATGATCCTGCTGGTCATTTCTTACAGAACAATAATATTCCATCACATTTATATACCACAATTTATTCATCCATTCTCCAGTTTATGGGTATCCATTCAGTTTCCAGTTCCTCACCACTACAAAGAGGGCTACCCCAAACACTTTTGCACATATGGGTCCCTTTCTATTTAATTTTGTGTTTTGAAGTTTGTACTTTGCACTCCTTTACTGACAAACACCTTGTCAAATGGAAGATGCCCTTTCTTGAAATATCATAATAAACCCTTTTTTACTTTTTCTTACTCTTGTGAGTCTCTGATTGTTTTTGTGGTTGCTACTGTTCCCACAGAGTTTGGAGATTCATTCCAGGATATTTCCTGTTCATGAGGGGTCTCTCCTATATTGAATCCTTGGTCAAGTGCCTTCTGAAGAATTCTCTGGTGGTCCTTGGTCTTGGCTTAGGAACTCCCCCTCTGACTGTGTGAACTCCCAAAGAGAGACACTCAAAGAAAGCAAATATGGAAATGAGACAGCAAATATAGAGGATTAATTCAGAAGATAAGCCAGCTGAGAAAAGTTTAAAATCAGTCTGGTAAATTATATAGCACAGCCCAGATGAGCAAGAACTGGTGAGGTAAGGAGAGACTCTATTTGTAAAAAGACTTTCCTCTGCCAAGCAACTGATGAGCTGCCTGGGTGACTGGGATTGGGATTGAGAGAATTTAAGGGGTTAAAGTCTGTAAAAGGCTCTCATTTCCCTTTGATAGTAGGAAAATCCTAGGTGGTTCTAGTCTGTGAGGATTCTCTTATTTTCCTTTGATAAGATCAGATGAGTCCTCTGTAGAGAAGATCACAAACTGTGAACCTTAGAAAAAGAAAGTAAGTAGCTCTAAACCTATCTAGTGAGTCAGGAAGATAGCTCTTTAGGAAGTACTGGGATGAAGTACCAATATGTATAGGGAAATACTGTTGTTTTGTTTGGACAGATGCCCTGGTCAAGGGGTGATTATAAATTCAAAGGAGCCTTCAATACCTAACCAGCCAACTTTTAAGGTTTCAGTGGCAGAACTACCCTTCTTGCTTCCACTCTAAGGTGGGGCCAAGAATGGGAGTTTGATTGATTTAGAAAAAGTTTGTGTGTATGAGCCTGTGTTTGTCTTCTGTATTTCTCTTGGTCAGCCAAATTACAAAGCAAAAGATCTGGCTTTTTGAGATTTTAAAAGCACTTGTTTTATACACTTTTGGACTTATGCAAATAGCTTTTAGCTAGAGAAAGGAAGGTCTAGTTCTGAAATAGGAAAAGCTTTTAACTGTCACATCAAAAAGAAGAAAAACCCTAACATTTCAGTGGACTTAGTTTGATTCTACAGAAATAGTTAAAGTTACAGAACTGTTAAAACATTTTAGCAGATTCTGGGGGTTTTGAGATTTAAGTTTTAAGTTTTTTGTCACTATTTATTTTTATTGAATTTTTAAGGGGAAAAAAAAACACCCTCTCTGGGATTTTCCAAGCTTCTGAGGTTTGTGGCTAGGGTGGTGTCTCTGGCTGGCCTGAATCCTTCTAGGGTTAACACTGATACCCCAACATCTTTGACATTGCCATCCCCACATTTCTGGCATGGAGGTTCTAGACCCCTCTTACCCAAATTAACTACTCAGATGCATCTCCAGATACAAACAGAAAACCTTTATTTGATTTTTGCAAGAAGTGGGCCAACACACTCACTAGGCAGTCTACTAGGGTACTACAAAAGCAGAAGCTGGGTTATATAGCCAAAAAGCCACAAGTCCCTCCCCTTACCCTGTTGATTTTGAAATTCATTGGTTGGGATGAATTCTTCAGGAACACAAAAGGGACTGTTGACCAATATACAATGATGTATCTTTATTTGGCATGAGCAGTGCTGATTGGCAGAGATGTTTCCATTAATGGTTACATGTCTTCTAGGAACATGGAACTTGGGCTAAGGGTCTGATCTACTTTACAGTCTCTGAGAAATCTTCACTTGTCCCACTTAAGACTTTAATATTGAAATATTGTTATTAGACATTTAAATCTGTATTTGATTTGAAATTTTTAAAAAATTGGAGGGAGTTTTCTGATAACTTACCTAAAGAGGTCACATGTTTTAGCTGAAATATTTAAGCTACTATGTTTCTTGCTAAATTGAATAATTTGTAAAAATTGTATGAGCTGTGCTTTAACATTTTGTCAGCTCAGCTGGATATGTGGTATAAATTTTGTGAAATTTAGTCCAAAGCTATTTAGAATGTTAATCTCAAGGTTTATCTTGATTTCTCCCTTTAATAAAGAAGTAAATTTGGCATATAGGGATATGTGTAATTGCAAAACAAATTATATCTGAAAAATGTGTAATATGTCTAAAGATAAATAAAAAGGTATTGAGAAGTATCCCTCTAGAGGGAGGGAAGGAGCCTAGCTCGAAAATATATAGATTAAGTTTTAATGAAATGACACCAATGGGAAAACTAAGATACAGAGGATGAATGGAAGCTCTCCTCTGGGTTCTGCTGCTTTAAGAGGTGTCAGTAGATTAATGTTGGAACAAATTGTATGTAAGTATGGATTGATAGAGACCAATGATTCTGATAATGGAAGATACTTTACTTCTAAAGTTTTGTAAGAAATAATGAGGAGGAGTTGCAAATTGAGTAGCATTTCCATACACCTGGGCATCTATCCTCATCAGGGAAAGCGGAAAGAATGAATCAGATTCTTAAGAAATGGATTACTAAATTGATATTAGAGACTAAATTGCTTTGGACCAAATGTATGTCTATGCTTTGTTAAAAGAATTAGGACTGTTCCTAGAAGGGATCTGGAACTTTCCCCATATGAGATATTATTGGTTTATTTTTATTTGGGAGAAAAAAAGGAAAGATCTTCTTTCCAAACAAGGGATGTTTTTAAGAAAAAAAGAAAGAAAATTTAAGGGCAATATTTAGCCCTTGAGAAATGAGGATTACTGACCCACACAATACCTTTGGAGTTTGCAATTCTAGGAATCCTGGAAGAAGCAAAGTGGAAAGACCTTACCAAATCCTACAAATGACTGAGATTGCAGTCTGAGGCTGAGAACACCAGGCTTAAAGAACTTGTGAAGGAACCTCAAGGACAATTTATAACTTCTAACATTAACTTTGCAATTAGGAATGTTTTGGTGGAAGGGAAGATTAATTGTGCTTGGAGGAATTTTGAAAGTTTATAGGGACTCCTCGATTGGAGGAAGTTGAATTAACATTTTTTAGAATGAAGAAATTGTTAATATTAATTCTGATAGAGTTATTTAATGTGAAAT
Source organism: Sarcophilus harrisii (assembly GCF_902635505.1). Classification (NCBI taxonomy): domain Eukaryota; kingdom Metazoa; phylum Chordata; class Mammalia; order Dasyuromorphia; family Dasyuridae; genus Sarcophilus; species Sarcophilus harrisii. The sequence goes on along the minus strand of NC_045426.1, from coordinate 612,947,289 downwards.
TAGGATATTCTATATTTTATGTGAGTTTTAGTTCATTGTATTTAGTCATTTTTAAGTTGTTCCCATTGTTTAGGAAGATTCTGAGAACAGTAGTCTGTGTCTTTGTCCCTTTGAACATGATTAATACCTAAACATGTTTTGATATAGATTAGTTATTGAACATCTTAAAGTAAAATTATTTGTGTGTTGTTAATTTAAAACTTATTTACTTAGATATAGTCAATACTTATTTAGGATATGAGATCCTTGAGAGCTAAATTCACTTGAAGCTTTGATTAATGAGACTTGCTATTTGAGATAAAATCTTAGCTGATATTATTTGGAGTTTTGAATTCAGATATAATTGTCTGATGGATCATCAAGCTAGTAATCCACCCTATGAAAGGAATATACCACAAGCTACTCAAAGGAATGTGATCCTAAATTGTTACAGGTAGAGGTTAGTATCTAGTATTTGTGAAATACTATTTGTGAAAGGTTACTTACTCTAATTAGTGAGACACAAATGGCTGGGATGAGAGAGTGTTATGGTGGCTGACCCAATGGAAGGTAACAGACATGGGATGACCCACAAGTAGGTTTTATAGGGAAATTTTAATCTCAGGGACATGACTGGGATTTCCACAGAAGAAAGATTGAGCAACTTGGAGAGGGAAGTCCAGTTAGAGAAGGATGGACCCCAGTAGAAAAAAAGGGCAAGGCAGGTCCAGAGGGATTGGAGATTGAGAACAAGATGCATGAGGAAATGTTTCAAGAATGTTGTGAGAGGTCTACAAAGGATAACAAAGGATGATGGCCTTAAACTATCTCCTAACCATGACTTGAGACATTTGCAATAACAAGTTGAGCTATAAGTAAAAAGCTGCAAGTATTTGATTGTCTTGAACATTCCCCTCCTATTTCCCACCAACTCTTAATTAGCATTTAAATACTTCTTTTAAAGGCAATTTATTCTTTTGTTTCTTGGTCTAAGTCTGGACTCCCCCAAACAATGGGAGAAAAGGCCAAGGAGAGGGAAGCTTCTGTTCTATTTAATCTTGTGTTTTGCAGTTTATGCTTTGTACACCTTTACCAACAAACACTTTGTCAAATGGGAAGTGCCCTTTCTGGCAAGATTGTAATAAACCCCTTTTCGCTTTTTCTTACTCTTGACAGTCTCTATTTTCGTGGTTGCTCCTGTCCCACACACAGGTGTGGAGATTAGCAAATGCATAAGCATTTAGGATGAGATGAAGTCCACATCTCCACTTTCCCCATTGTGGTTTCAATATATGGCAGGTGAGTGTAAGAAATTAAATAGGAATTTTTGATAAGTTTTGCAGAAGCTACAGATGACATGTGAAAGTTAGCATATGAGACAAAAAAAATTAGAAATTCAGAAATTCATAAAATATATGTATAGTGTTATAAAATGTTAACATATTTTATCTTTTAATATCATAATAATCAAAACTTCTTCTCTGGTATGGAGGGCCAAAAAATTTTATGTGGATTTTCCAAGGGAATGAGGGGGCATCCATACTCCCTGATATGTGGAAGAGATAATTGTAATATGTTTGAGATAAGCAATCCAGTTTCACTGAGATATAAAGTACATGAAAGGGTATAAAATGTAGAAAGATTGAAAAGTTATGAAGGAGGCAGATGGTAAAGGGTTTTAAATGATAGAAGGTTTTATATTTGACCCAGAAGGTGATAAGGAGCCACTGGAGTTCATTGAACTGACTAAAGCACATCATTCTTGAATGATAAAACCTATCCTTTAGAAAAATCCTTTTGACAGCTGAGTGGTTATGGAATTGAAAAAGAGAGAGATCTGGGAAAGCAGTTCAAAAGCTATTGCAGTAATACATGAGGCAAGAGTTAAAAGCCTGACCTGGGGTTGTAATTTAATGAAAAAACATTGTATAAGAGAGATGTGGTAGAGAATGGAGTTAATAAGAGATTGGATCTGTAGCTTAAGAGTGAGGAGTCTAGTCTGAAATGTCCAGAATAAGGGAAGTAGTAGCCCTGCTACCTTCCTCTTTGACATCATCCTATTTGGACTACTGTGCTCATTTCTGGATGATATGTTTTAAGATTATGAATAATCTGAAGGTCTATTATTACTTGTAATTAAAAGTTATTTGATGAATGGGTTAATGAATGAATGACTATCCTCCATAATATTCAGGAGTCTCATACCCATAAGGTTGGCCAGGAAATGATCTCCTAAAAATCATCTATCATATTGTGGGGGGGAAAGGTTTTTTTGCCTCCCATCCCAGGAACAGATGATGAGTAAGGTATAAACTCCATTATATGTGATAAAACTGTTGAGGTCAGGAACCGAATGTTGAGGTGTAGACCACATGTGTTGAGGTCTACATTTGGGATACCTAAATGAAATTAGGGTTTAGTTAGGTCTAGTGGCAGGTTTGGGGTACAGGGTGTCAAACAGAGTTCCCCTGCAACCCCCTTAGATTCGGCGCAAGGATACGGCGGTACATGAGGTCTAGAAGCGGCGGGGATTCCCAATAAAAGCATTTATTAGCCCAGAGAGCTAGATTAATAAAAGAGGTTTATTATTGAGTTTAGAAGTAGGAGATAGGTGAAGGTAGAGATAAAGAGGGCACTGGACAGAGGGTCCAGTGGACTGAGGGTCCTCACATGGCGACCATATTTGGAATCTCTGCAAAGAGGGGTTCCCAGTGTGGTCCTTTTAAGTCGGAGACTTAGTTTGAGGGGCTTTGGGCTGTAGCCCCAAAGTTGGCTCAGATCCGGGTGGGGCTGGGATAGGTCCGGACCTCCTATTGGAATTCAAAGGGACCAGGATTTGTGAGTCAAAGGGTAATTTACATTAGCTAGGAGGGTTGGGAATCAAAGATTGGAATCTTTCCCGCATCAAAACCATCTATATAGTTGTTTTTAATTATATTTTTTCAATCAGCAAAAATCCATTTTTATCATCCTCTCATCCTATTCCCCTCAATCCCCCATAAAGTTGGAAAGGGGAGTTGGAACCAGGGTGCAGAGGGACATGAACTTCTGACTAGGGAATTTATCCTTTATTCTGTGAGCAATGAGGAACTATTGAGTTTTAGGTTTTTGTTTTGTTTTGAAACAAAGGAAGTAACTACATATTAGATCACATCTGGCTGAGATGCATAATCCAGATTGGAGGAGGCAGACTAGAGGCAAGGATACTAACCACCTCTTTGTTCCTTATGGCCACAAAATGACCTTACAAATAATGTAGGAAATGTGAAGTAACCCCACATATTTGTGAGTCTTTGGGATTTTGTTTGGTTTGAGATTTTTTTTTTTTTAATTTTGTCAATTTATCCTGCTTTCTATAGGTGAACTGGCTACTGGTTTTAGGCCATCAATCAATCAACTGTGGCTGATTGTACCAACTATGGGACAGACACTGCACTAGAGAGTGAGATTATAGAAAGGAGAAGCAATTCCTGCCCTCAAGACACTTACATTCTACCAAAGTAATCCCCATGTACTCATGTAAATACATACAAAATGCTGTTGTTCAGTTATGTCTGACTTGGTTTGACATGTCTTTTTCCAGCTCATTTGACAAATGAAGGAAACTGAAACAAACCAGATTAAGTGACTTTCTTTAGGATCAAACAGTTTTAAGTTTCTGAGACTGGTCTTCCTGATTCCAGCCCTGGCATTCTATTTACTTTTTCACTTAGTTATCTCATGTACCAAATATATTCAAATTAATATAATAATGGGGAGGTAAGCACTAGCAGCTTGCAGGGAATCAAGAAAACCCTCATCTATACAAAGGGCAGATGGCTATTTTGGAAAATTGTCAAGTAGTCAAGAAGTCTGGGCCCTAGACCCCACTTTTTTCTTCCTTATAATCCCAAAACATTCCCAAGGAAACCCTATTTATGAGCAGCTGTTTTCCTGAGTCTCTCAGAGAGGAAACTGGAAGGACTTACTTCCCCATCTCTCTGTTGGCTGTCTATCTCTCAGCCTTTCAATAGCCACCACATTCAAAACCATTTTGCTGAATGAGACTTTTGTGTGAGGCCCTGAGTTCCAGCTGCAAACCAGAGAGCTAAAATGTCATCATAGCAGATGACTAAATCCTGACTTTTCATAATTGAGCAGCAGAATATGCAGCATCTTCCAATGAAACTCAGCAAAGGTTCTTCAGAGGATAGAATATTTATTTAGGTCCCTTATTCAGTGGAGATAAATTAGAATGATCTTGGGCAAGTCACTTAACCCTGTTTGACTCAGTTTCCTCATCTGTAAAATGAGTCAGAGAAGGAAATGAAAAAAAACACTCCAGTATCTTCCCCAAGGAAATCCCAAATGGGGTTGGACCCAACTGGAAAACCACTGAATATATAAATTAGAAAAATTTTAAGGAACTTGAATTTCAGTGCTGAGTGTAAAAATTCAGCTGTAAGTGTACCAAACAAGATTAGCACTCAAATCTACTAACTTCAGGTCCTACACTGTAACCACTATTCAATTCACCCTTTTTCTGCTTCTATAAAATGAGGGTAATAATAGCACCTACCTCCAAGGGTTATATGAGTATAAAGTAACATTTGTAAAGTGTTTTTCAATCCTTAAAGTATTATATAAATGCTAGCTATTACTACCATTGGCTTCTAGGTTTCCTAATTTCTCACCATCAGATAAGGGCTCAAAATGTACCTCCCGATTTTTACTAGCTTTCAGTAGAATATATGCAAAGTCTGCTGCTCAACTACTATAATAATCCTTGCACTTGCCTTCTTCCTGGGCTGATTTTCAATCCTTAAAGTCCTTTGCAGATGTGAATTGTTAGCATTATTTCCCTCTAACAAAACCTGCTTTGGGAGAAAGGCTATGGTATGAGTCATTTACACCAGAGTGTGAATGAGTAATGTGTTAACTTTCCCAGGAGCACTTATGTCTTATCTCTAATCAGGCCTCCAATAGTAGAAAGATCACTGCACTAAGAATTAGGAGAGACTTAGATCTGAATTCCAGGTCAGATATTTATTAGTTTTCTCAATAAACCTGTTTTCTTTTCTTTAAAGATGTAGCAAATAATTCCTATCCTACCTACCTCTTAGAAAAGCCCTTTGCAAACCTTTAAAAAGTGCCACAGAAAGGTAAAATGATTCTGCCTCTTTGACAAATCATTTCACCTCCCTGTGTGTCTCTTTCTTCCAGCGGGTAATAGTGCTGAATTAGATCATCAATCAGATCTCCAACAGCTCTCCTAGCAGCCAGTCTGTGATGGTGCCTCCCAAGTTACTAAGCTAATTTTACAAGATCTCTCCATGTAGAAGTTTATCCAAGGCCCCCAAAGCCTCCATAAAGTACTCATGTCTGATAATCATGCCAGCAAACCATTCTAAACAGGACCCGTAAAGCATGATCTAAAATGCCTGTCTCAGCTATTGGGTAATTTTTGCTGGGCTGCTTCCTAAAATTACTCAACAACAACAACAACCCAAAATAATTTTTTTTAAAAAACCAACCCATCAGCCTAATTTTGTTTCACAGGGGTCAGGTTAGCAGTGAACTAGGGAAAGAAGCCCAAGTCTACAGAAGATATCTACCTGTCCTTCAGTAATGGGTAAAGCAGAGGGTCATCTTGCTGTTCTATTGAATTCAGTTCAACAAACTTTCAAGTCTTCATTGCAGTTTTCCCACATAAAGCCCTCTGGTACTTGGATCAGAGGCAAAAAGCACACTAATCTGGGTGGGAAATGGCCTCTACCTAAGCATGACGTATTTTATGTTCTTCAAGTACATGACTGATTTAATATAAGAAAAGGGGAATTGGTCCCCTCTTTCATTATGGACAAAAGTTAAAAAAAAATCTGAGCAAATAAGTTATTCTGAATATTATAAATACCAAATGAACTATAAAGCACATATGAAGAAAGGTGCTATTTACATGCAAAGAAAGAACTGATAAATAGAATTACATATAGAACAATTTTGCTTATTTCACCCTATTTGAGTCTAATGGTAGCTTCTCGAGATGGGGGCAGGAAAGAAAAAAAAGAAATTTACATGATAATTTTGTTGTATATTTGAAAGGAATAGCAAACTGTGCTTAGTAGATTTGCAGTTTCGTGGGCAATCATCTTTTTTTTCTTGTACTCCATTATAGAAATGCTTGTCTTATTCCATAAATTAAAAATAAATGAAAAAAAATTTTGAAAAGATCTCCCTCCATTTATACTTATACCTTTATACTCCATTTATACTTACCTTTTTCTATATGCTAATCCCATATCCACCCCACAAAAAAGATATGAACTTCTTGAGTTTGTGTGGATTGTTTTTCCTTGGTGGAAGGGGAGGGGGGTTAGGAGGGGGGATATTTGTATAGATAGTATCTCTTGCAAATAGTAGGCACTTAACAAATGTGATTTGGATTTTTAAATTGCATTGGATTAAATTGAAATCTCTCATCCCTAGACTTTTCTGGTACCTTATAAAGTCAAAGAATAGGCCTTCCAAACCAGCCCAGTTTGGAATTTGCTGCTTCCACAGGAAGTATATGGAGAGGTGGAGGGCAGTGTTTCCTCAGGCCTAAGAAAATCACTCTGTGCTAATGACACAGGGCAGCTCCCAAAGGAACAAGTTACTTTTTTAAGTGATTATTCTTGTTTTCAGAGTATTGCCCTAGAAGTAAGCATAGGTACCTGACCTCTTTCCAGTTCACATGTTCAAGCCAAAGATCAAGGAAGATGGTAGAGGCCAGAGAAACACGGAAGCTTCTTCTGGACAATTGTTAGGAAGATGCAAGCTATGTATTATAGGCAAAACATGGCCAATAGGTGACCAAATAAAACTATGGAAGAAATAGAAAGGAAGGGAGGGAAGGAGGATGGAAAGAAGGGAAGAAATAAAAGTAGAATGAAGGAAGGAAGGAAGAAGAAGGAAGGAAGGAAGGAAGGAAGGAAGAAAAAAGGAAAGAAGGAAGGAAGAAGAAGAAGAAGAAGAAGAAGAAGAAGAAGAAGAAGAAGAAGAAGAAGAAGAAGAAGAAGAAGAAGAAGAAGAAGAAAGGAAGGAAGGAAGGAAGGAAGGAAGGAAGGAAGGAAGGAAGGAAGGAAGGAAGGAAGGAAGGAAGGAAGAAAAAGGAAAGAAGGAAAGAAGGAAAGAAGGAAGGAAGGAAGGAAAAGGAAAGAAGGAAGGAAGGAAGGAAGAAGAAGGAAGGAAGGAAGGAAGGAAAAGGAAAGAAGGAAGGAAGGAAGGAAGAAGAAGGAAGGAAGGAAGGAAGGAAGGAAGGAAGGAAGGAAGGAAGGAAGGAAGGAAGGAAGGAAGGAAGGAAGGAAGGAAGGAAGGAAGGAAGGAAGGAAGGAAGGAAGGAAGGAAGGAAGGAAAAAAGAAGGAAGGAAGGAAAGAAGAAGGAAGGAAGAAAGAGAAGAAGGAAAGAAGAGAGGGAGGGAGATAGGGAGGGAGAGATGGAGCAAGGAGGAAGGGAGGGAAGGGGTAAGGAAGTCCTGAAAATCTTGTAAAATATGAACTGAAAATAAAAATAATTTGTCACTTCCCAAGATCTAGACCATATTATCTCATTGAGTCTGAAATTTCTTGAAAGGAACCTTGGAGATCATCTCATTCAAACTCTCCATTTTACAAATAAGAAAGCTGAGGTCCAGAAAGGTTAAAGCAATCTGGTACCAAATGGATAGAGCTCCAGACTGGGAGTCAAGATAATATGAATCCTGCGACTCTGAGAAAATTACTTAACTTCTGTTTGCCTTAGTTTCTTCATCTATAAAAATAGGATAATCATAGCATCTACCTCACAGAATTGTTGTGAAGATCAAGTGAGAGAAAGCACTTTGAAAACCTTAAAGTGTCATTTATAGCCTGAGTTTCAGTCCCAGATTTGCCAATAACTAGCGACATAATCACATGCAAGTCAGTCCATTTATGCTCCCTGATCTTCAGTTTCTTCCTCTGTTTCCCTCAGATGAGTTCTAAGTTCCTTCTAGCTCTAGCATCTTATAATCCATAAATGTAACAAGCACTCTCTAAGTCACTTGAAAATGAGCAGAAAAAGAACTGGAACTGTCTTCCCCTCCCTCTTCCTGTGGCTTCTGTTACATCTGCCTGTCATGAATTTGGTTTCAGAAACATCACAGTGCCATTTGCGCTTAAAAAATATTTTTCAAAAGAAAACCATAAACACAATGAGAAACTCTGGGCCTTGAATGATTGTGCAACTGACATGTGCTAGCCAGGTGTGGGGAGAGCAGCTTGCTTCATTCACCAGAGCCTGGAAGCCCACAAAAAAACATCAACGAATCCTCAAATAATCGTGCCCCATCCTGTCTTATTGCTTCATGACGGCTGTCAGGACGTGTTTCAAAAAGAACTCTTCATTTTCAGCACCAGTGATTTCTCACTGAATAGACCCAGTTGTTAATTCAATATGAAGTCACCCTGCCCTGCGCTTAACTCATGAAGTGCTCTCCCAGGTGGGGAGTGGTGGCCCTGGCTCACCTGACATGGTACCATGAAATAAGGGGAGGGACTCATCCCTACGGCTGGCTCGCTATTCTCCCTTCGGTGACAATGAATCAACCAGGACCCAGAAGAGTTTGATAATCAGGAGTCCCAGGGGGGTGTTGCCTTTGGGCAGGAGTACCACCAATTTTAATTAGATGGTAAATTTGGGAAAGCTATGAGAGGAACAAGTCTGAGAAGAAAAGGTGACATGTTGGACTATGGTCAGAATCCAAAAAGATCTCAGTAAGATGATTGCCAAGTCTTATTGATTCTACCTCCCCATCATATAGGATGGAGAAATGGCTAACCAGCAGATTGTCTGAAAAAAAAATCTAGTTGTCTTAGTGGACCATAAGCCCAACATAAGACAAAACACAACATGGCAATCAACAAAAGGATTAGGATTATAAGAGATTGTGTTCTTCCTGCACTCGGATCTGCTCTTTTTATAGACCAAAAACCAATAAGCCTTCATGTGATAAAAAGTATTTTTAATCTGATTTTAGGTCTGCCTCAGATATATAGTCATGGCAGTCAGAGCATGCAAAGTAGACCTAACTGAGCTAGAAACAATACTATTCTACATTTACATAAAACTTTGTAGTTTGCAAAGCTCTTTCATAGACATGATTCCACTTGAAGGAAGGGCAATTATTCTTTCCATTTTCCAGATGAGCAACTGAGGCATAAACAAACTAACTGATCTGCCTGTAACCAGAGTGAGGACATGAGCCCAAGTTTTCTGATTCCAAATTGAGCATGCTTTCCACTACATCTGAGTGAGCAACTAGGTTAGCTTATCTTTTCCAATCATCAATTAGCATTTCTACACACCCATTAATTCCCTGATGAGAACTAATCTGTGTGTTTTAAGCAGAAGGGATAGAAAATAGTTAGAATGGGATAGAATGCATAAAAATGGAGCTACCATTCTACAGTGGGGTATGACATAGACACAAATTACTAAAAACAAGCTAATTCATGGTGAGAAAGGATTAACTAGGAGATCTGGGAAGGCATCTAAGTGGCACTGTGGATAGAGCACTGGATCTGGTATCAAGAAGATCTGAGTTCAGATCTAGTCTCAGATACTTACTAATTGTGTGACTCTGGGCAAGTCACTTACCTTCTGTCTGCCTCAGTTTCTTCAGCTGTTAAAAAAAATGTCATAATAGCTCCTGAACTCCCCAGGCTATTATGAGGATTAAATGAAATTATAATTGTAAAGCATTTAGCACAATACCTACACATAGTAGGCATTTAATAAATGTTGTTCCCTTCTCTTTCATGGAGAAAGTGGCATCTGAGCCACTTGAAGAAAGCCAAGAAATCTAAATGTTAATAATAAGAAAGTGTATTCTAGCTTTGGGAAAAGCCTGCAGAGGGGCAAGATATGAGATGCCAAGTTTAAGAAACAGAAATGTAGAATAAGTGAAGAGGAATAATGTGAAATCAGTCTGAAAAGATAGGCTGTATCAAATAATGAAAGATTTTAGATGAGAGTCGGAAGAATTGGAAGATTTTTCCTAGAGGCAATAGGGAATCACTGAAGATTTTTTAATCAGGCACTCACATGGTGAGAGAGGTTAGATCCAAACATTCCTTTTTTAAATTTTTGTTTTGAATTTAATAAATATCAATCAAAATAAACATTTCCATTTACATAATAGAATAGAAAAAGGGAAGCTTTTATAATATCTGCAGATATCTCCATCATGTATGACTTGCTTTCTTTTCTAAAATATATGAGTTTAACCTATAGCTTTCTAAGCTGTCCTGATTGTTTGCACTTCTTTCTAGTCTTCCTTCTATTCTCTTCTTTATATTTAAAAAAAAGAGAGAGATTCTTCAAAGATTCATACATTCCTAAGGAGATGCTTTAGAAAGATTATTTTGGCAACCATATGAAGATGGATAGGAAAGAAGAAAGACAGGATACAGAAAGACCAATTAGGAGATTACTGCAATAGTCTGTCTGGTAGAGAAGCAAAATAATGGCCTAGAGTGGGGTGGTAGCCATGTGGATGGAAAGATTGGGTCAGATGCAAGAGATATTGAGTAGGTAGAATCAACAAGATTAAGCAAATTACAACTTAGCCATATCTCCAACTGTGCATGGAAAGTCTGCGTAAAGAAGTATCAATCATGATAGATGATGTTGCCACGGTATTTGGAAAGTGCAAAGGGGTCTTCCAGGGGTCCTTGAGATTAAGCCATGGGGGCAGTCATATATTCTCAAGGCTTACCTCTTAAGGTATGATCTTTATACAGAAACAACTTTCTCCCACCACCTTCTCAGACTTCAGACCCTTTATTAGTATTACTGGTATGAGTCATCAAACAGGTTATTTTTGTTGTTGCTGGTAATGTTTTATTCCCACTGGTGGGGGTTAAACTTGCCCTCGATTGTCTATCTGCAAGTTTTTGCTAGCTGTCTAAAAGGGGGCTCAGGTGGGAGGAGGATGAAGGCGGTGCTATAATGTATTTTGAGTCACTAAGGAAACCAATGATTTGGGGACCCCTCCTCCCCCTCCCCTGAACTCCATCCTTCCCCCAAATACTTTGGAAATGTGTAATTTTTTCGAGTTTTGACTTCCACCCACATGGCCCCAGCCCCCAAGCTTAATCATTTGGAGATCTCAGAACGCTTAACTTTCAAGATCAGCATTTGGGAAGGAGTGACCTCCGCCAAAGCCATGTGTGTTTGCAATGATTCATCACATTGTCTGCAATCGCCTCCAAAATAGCCCTTATGCAATATGGGAGCAGTAAGATCCTCACATTGGGGCTTCCCCTCTTAGTCATTCTCCACTTCAATTCATTTCCACGGAGCCACGGGAACTTGATTCGGAAAGGCCATGAGTTTGAAAGAGGAACTGGAGAAATTAGGAAACGAGCGAGAGCTTAACATCACTTCTTTGCAACTTGGATGAAGAAAGATCACAGCTGTTTAATTCCCCTGTAGAAGTGAAATGTGCGTAGTAGACAAAAAAAAAATTTAGGGAGGGAGGGAAAGTTGCTCCATTCGGGGGTGTCTATTGTGGAGGTAACTTAACTGGGCCTTTGCATTTTCGCCAAGTTTTCACTTTCTGGTTTGTTTTGGCCTCCAGCAGATCAACTGTTGCTGTCCTAGGGAAGTACAGACTGAGAAGTCTGCTGAAAAGATCCCACAAGGAGATGGATCAAGAAGAAAGACCAAATTTTTGTGATTTAAAACTATTAAAAACTAAGAGACCATCTAGCCTAATACCTTCATTTTATAGGTGAGGCCCAGAGAGAAAAAGTGACAGGTAAGAACAAAACTGTGATTTGAGCTCCGGTCTTCCACCTCCAAATTTAGAATTCTTCCCACTACGTCTTATCAGTTTTCAAAATGCATTATCAGCGTGGTATACGGTAAAAAGGGAACTTAGTTTAAAACCAAAGAACTAGGCGTTGAACCCCAGAAACCTATATAACCCTGAACTACAATGAAAAGAGCAAAAACCCTGTAGTCACAGAACCTGGATTCAAAACCTTCCTTAGATCCTTTTGTTGTTATTGTTCAGTCATATCCCACTCTTCATGACCCCGTTTGGGGTTTTTTTGGCAAAGACACTGGAGTGGTTTGCCATTTTCTTCTCCAGCTCATTTTACAGATCAAGAAACTGAGGCAAATAAGGATAAGTAGTTTGCCCAGTGTTCCACAGCTTGTATGTATCTGAGGCCACATTAGCACCCTGATTTTCCTGACTCCAGCCTAGCTGCCTCTTCTAACCTCATCTGTAAAATGAATTGAACTAAGTGTCCTCTGAAGTCCCTCCCTATTCTAGATCTAAGATCCTAAGACTTTACATTATTCAGCCTCAATTTCTTCACCTGCAGAATGAGAGGCTTAAACTAGGTGCCTTACAAGTCAAAAATCCTATAATCCCAAAATAAATTCAAAGGCTTAAAATCACTGCTATTTCAAAAGATTGAAAGGGATGTTGAAAGATCATGTGTTTCTTCAGAAAGGATTTTTACCTACACCACCCCCTTCACAGATAAGAATTTATCTTATTTTAAATGGCCCTCAAAGAAAGATATTCCACAGATTTCACCTTCATTGATACAAAAACATCCTCTTCATATCAAAAACTAAGTCTCTCATGCCTGAAGCTTAAGTGTGGAATTCAGCACTACATTATGATAGGAGTTGATCTGTGTTACTCAAGCCCCATTGCTCCAAAGGAGAATATTAATAAAATATCAGAAATCAAAAGGACTTTGGACCTCATCAAGTCCAATCTCATTCATTCATGGAGAAGGTCCTCCTGGGACTGTGAATTTTGTCTATGGATATTCACCAAGTTAGTGTTAGAGTTAAGTTTGCTCCAAGTTTGCTGTCATTACAAAGAGTCTGATGTTCTTTGCAATGACTCAGAATACTATCTCCTTCTCTCCTACAAAGACAGAGCTTCTGGAATTCCAGAATGTACATGCTCTTTTTCAAGGTCCCTAAGGACTGGAGACCATACCGATTTTAAACAAACAACCACATGATGCAAATCATTTCTATGACCTATGGCTACAAGTAGTCTGCATATAATAAGTAGCATAAAATGTGTCCATAAGGACATGTGTTCCTAGAAGAGAATATGGCTCAGACATGGAGAAAAGAACAAAGAATAAGGGATGCTGAACTAGAATCAGAGAATAGATTCTGAATTAGAAGCAACTTTTGAGGTCATCTAGAGTCTAGGTCATTCAGTGGATAGAATCAGCAAAACTCATCTTCCTGAGTTCAAATCGGCCTCAGATGGTTACTAGCTGTGAGATTCTATTTGCCTCAGTTTCCTCATCTGTAAAATGAATTAGAGAAGGAAATGGCAAACTACTCCAGTATCTTTGACAAGAAAACCCTAAATGAAGTCAGGAAGAGTTGAACAGGATGAGAAGCAATTAAACAACAAAAGAATCTAGATAAAATTTGATTTGTTTTGATGTAAAAATCCTTTTTAGTTCAAAAGCTATGCAAAAACAGGGGTCTGCCAGATTTGGCCCTTTTGTTTGCTATTGTTATGCTGACCCCTGCTGTAGACCAGCTCTTCATTTCTGAAGCTCAGGATATTAGAGTGACTTTCCCAAAGAAGGAAGGAAACAGGCATTTATTAAGCGCCTACTGTGTGCTAAATTTTTTACAGATATTATCTCATTTAATCCTCACAACAATCCTGGAGGGAAGTTATTATCAATATCCCTGATTTTTTTACAGATTGAGGAATCTCAATTTGTACAGATGAGGAAAGTGAGACATACAGTTATTAAGTTACCTTTCCGGGATCACACAGTAAGTGACTGAGGTGAGATTTGAACGCAAATCTTCCTGAGTTAAGGTCAATTATTTTATCCACTGAGCCACCTAGCAGCTTAGGTCAAACTACTAGTAAAGGGCAAAAGCAGAATTTCAGTTTAGGTTGTCTGACTCTTTCCATACAGCCTCACTAGTTTTCAGAAAATAATAAAAGAACCATATTTAAGAATAATATTCAAAGGCCCACAGAGTGTTGAATAAGCCTTAATGGAAGGATATAGACAGGATAAGAAGGTAAAGATGGATTGGAATCTAAACCAGTAGAGGCAGTGATCACAAATCCAATGATCTCCCATTGGTGAATGAAGTTTCTTCTGGGGAGGATATGCTTTTTCCTATAATTTTGACTCTCAAGACTTTGCTACCATGGAGGGGGCCAGGAAGGAATGAGATGGGAGGGAGGAAGAGGAAAGTCGAAATGAGACAGTTCCTTATACATATTATCCTACCCTTTATAAAGTAAAATCCTTGGGCAGGATCTGTGTTTCTTGTGTCTTGTATTAATATTCCCAACTCTTCACCAAGAGTCTAACACAGTTGTTCTCAAACTTTTGTTTTCAGTATCTTTATCCTATTAAAAATACTGAGGATCTCTCCAAAACGTTTTTGTATATCTGGATTATATTTATAGACATTTACCATATTGGAAATAAAAACTACTTTTGAATTTGTAGACCCTCTAAAAGGGTTTCAGAGATCCCCAGGATTTTCTAGACCATACTTTGAGAACCACTGGTCTAACACATAGAAAGCACTTAACAAATGCTTGTTGCCTGACCATTAAATGCTTATCATACAGATAGATGCAGTTCTTATGACTGTACAATAAGGAAACTGACTTCTTCCCTTCCCCTTCCCCTTCCCCTACCCCTACCTTCCCAAACAGACCATAATTTATTGGCATTGATTCATCACATTGACTGGAATTCAAATTAGTCCTTGTGCAATCCAGGAGCCACAGAGAACCAGACATTGCTAGGGCTCATTTTTGTTTCTGTGCCTTTAGGGCCTAGAATAGTGTCTAGCACAATAGCAGGCAAATAATAAATGCTTGTTGATTGAATGAATGATAATACTACTTTGTTTTCACTTTAATTCCCAAGATCACAGATAGAGATTCCAATGGGACTTTAGAGGTCACACGTAGTCCTTCCAGCTCACCTTCATTTATGTTGTTGTTGTTGTTCAGTTATTTTTCAGTTACGACTCCATTTGGAGTTTTTTTTGGCAAAGACACTGGAGTAGTTTGCCATTTTCTTCTCTAGCTTAATTTACAGATGAGGCAACTAAGGCAGACAGTATTAACTGATTTAGTTAGGATCAAATCACTAGTAAGTGTCTGAGGTCTGATTTGAATCCAGGTCTTCCTGATTCCAGTCTGGTATTCACTGTACCACCTAATTGTTCTTCATTTTACACATGAGGAAACTGAGGCACAGAGAGACCAAATGGTTTGTCCATGACCACACAGCTAGTAAATCACCAAGCTATGATATGAATATATGCCACTCTTTTCAAGGATTCCTTATTATCCTATAGATTTCAGACACTTTCCCTTCTACACAAATTCTAGTTTGTCAATGTGCCTCCTAAAATGTAAAAGTCACAGGTAAGAATGATACTCTGTGGTCTGGCCTGGGCAAAGTGTCACTAGTCTAAGTCTGGAGACAATGTAATATTAGTACTCACACTGTATGATGTGTATACATATATGTACATGTGCACATATAAGTGTGCATGTGTATTGTGCCCTAGTGATATATATGTGCACATGTATGTGTATCTGACCAGATTGTTGTGAGTTGATACATATTATATAAAATAATATCTATCCAATCAAAATTATATTGCTTACCTTTTGGTGTAAGGGAGGGACAAGAAGAAGGGAAGAATTTAAAACTCATAATTTTAAAAAAAAATTTGTCCAAAAAATGTACAAGTAATTGGAAAATATTTAATGAAATAAATAAAAGTAATTTTAAAAGTAATAATTTGCATCAAATATTTTGGAAATTGTAAATGTTAGCAGTAATTGAGAACAACATCAAAGTCCTGATGGCTGGATTTTTAATCATAAGGATAACTACTGGTTATGTTCAAGAGAAGGGAACCCAAGATCACAAAAAGCAGATTATCTCCAGTTTTTGTACTTTTCCCTATGCTGTTCCCCATACTTAAGAATGTACTCCCTACTCACTTTAGAAGCTGTATATGTATAATGTATATGATATAATTATAAGAGGTGAGGCCAGATGATTTGACCATCTCTTAACAGATAACTAAACTAAGGCTCAAAGAGATGAAGTGAGTTTTCTTTGGAGAACAGAGGTAGAAAACAGTAAGCCTGGAATTTGATATTAAATCCTTCTAATCTATATCCAGTCTACTCATTTCATTATATTCTTAAACTGCTGCTATTACCTGCCCTTGAAGACTTTTTTTTGTTCTAGCTTTTTTTTATTAAAGCTTTTTATTTTCAAAGCATATGCACAGATAATTTTTTAACATTGACCCTTGTATAGCCTTGTGTTCCAAATTTTCCTCTCCTTCCCCTCACCCTCCTCCCCTAGATGGCAAGTAATCCAATATGTTATACATGTTAAAATATATGTTAAATCCAATATATGTAAACATATTTGTACGATTATCTTCCTGCCCAAGAAAGATCCGATCAAAAAGGAAAGAAAATGAGTAAGAAAACAAAATGCAAAGGAACAACAACAAAAAAGTGAAAATGCTATGTTGTGATCCACACTCAGTTCCCACAGTCTCTCTGGGTGTAAATGGCTTTCTCCATCACAAGATCATTGGAACTATTCCGAATCATCTCTTTGTTGGAAAGAGCCACATCCATCAAAATTGATTGTCATATAGTCTTGTTGCCATGTACAATGATCTCCTGGTTCTACTCATTTCACTCAGCATCAGTTCATGTAAATCTCTACAAGCCTCTTTGTATTCATCCTGCTGATCATTTCTTACAGAATAATAATATTCCATAACATTCATATACCACAATTTATTCAGTCATTCTCCAATCGATGGGCATCCACTCAGTTTCCGTTTCTTAAAGACCATCCTTAAGAGAGAACTGGGAGGCAAGATGGAATAAATGGATATATATGAGACATGGGTCTTTTTTCTTTTCTTTTAGCAGCCCTCCCATTTTCTTCTCCCTCACAGGCTACCTCCCTGAGACACTCACTGCCTATCCAACCTCATGGTTTCAATTTCCAGAATTTCAGAGCAGGAAAACTTCCTAATCTAGTTCATTTCTGGAAAGGAATCCCTCCACAATCCACCCAACAAGCAGAGCTGTTGGAGATAGGAATTTTTTCACCTGGAAAAAAAAAAGTTGGGTGGAGTTTACAATGGCAGGGCAGAAGATAGACCACAGGTCTACTTACACAAAAAGGGGAGGTATTAATCTGCAGCAGAGAGTAGTAATGCAATGTAAGGCATGGTTGGTAGCCCAGGGCCAGGTGGGGAGTGGGAAATGTCCTGGTGTGGAGGACCACATGGCGTAGAGAGGGAAAAGAACCACAAGTCTCACCCCTGTTGGCATCCTGGGGCAAAGCCCTAATCACCTCACTTTAGTTGTTACTGCCAAAACCCTTTGTTTAAAGACTTACAATGACAAGAAAAAATACTACTTCCCAAGGGCAAACAATTCCACTTTTGGACAACTCTAATTGTTAGGAAGTGGTTTGTTGTTGTTTTTTCCCTCCACATCAAGACTCTTTGCAACTCTCATTTTTGCTCCTTAGTTTCACCATTTGCAGCCAAGCAGAAGAAGTTGAGTTCCTCTTCCATATGTTTGCAATTAGGGCAAAATAGAGGATCCAGTTTGTTTTATCACCAAAGGATGATTCTGCCCCACTCCTAAAATAATGAAGAAAACCCACATCCTTCCCACCCATTGCCTTACTTTCCCCTACATTATTCTATTGAATCCTAAGTCATGCTATGACCAAAAAGACCGCTTTCTCTTAATTTTCTGATTTATTTGTAAAAAGTGTGTAACACATAAGATGAAGTCATATCCCTGGAGGACTACCAGAGACTTGGAGTTTAAAGGGAAAAAAAAAAAAAAAAAAAAAAAAAAAAAACAGAAGTTATCCATGGAGAGAGAAAAGGGAAAGGGGGAGAACCCAGATAATTTAACCATTGGATCACTTGCCCCACTTCATACAGGGTATTTCCAAAGTTTAAGGTTATTGATATTTAAGCTGCACTAAAATTTTAGGGATACCCTATAAAGTGAGTCCATCAGTCTACTTTCTCCCATTAACGTGGTAATACTGTTTAATACAACCTATCTCCCATCTACAACTGGATGTCCAGCAGACATCTTACACTTAATATAGGCAAAATGAAACATTAATTTTCCCTCTAAACCCCTCCTACCTCCTACCTTCCCTACAGTGTGATCTACTATAGTTAACCTACATATAATTAATTACCTACTTACTATAGTTAGCCTACTAGCTGTGTGAGCTTGAGCAAGTCACTTTAACTCCATTGCCTCACCCCCAAAAAAAAGAAGAAGAAGAAGAATATTCTTCTACATGACTGAGAGGGAAAGTCCCATTGAATCTTAAGAAAATTCATATTTGCAGGGCCTGGGAACTAAGAGAGTTGGTTGTGACTGCTAAACCAAGAGCCACTGAAGAGCACAATGAAGGACAGAAAAAACAAGTCACAGGCAAATGGTCTATTGATTTTCAAAAAAAGTGATTTCTGAAAGGTAAACACTGTCTCTCTGTGTGCATGCACTATAGGAACTAAGGCCAGATAGTATGACCTCCTCTTTTTAATATAGTAATAGCAGCTAAGAGTCATCCTCACAATCTCATCACCCTCCAAAGCCAAACTATTGCCAAGGGTTGTCAATCTCATCTTTTTAACAACTCTCCAATAAGTACTTCTCTCCTCTCAATTGCCACCACTATAGTATAGGCCCTTACTACCTCATACCTAAATTATTGATTTTTAGATTATACATATATATTCTCTTTTTAACATATTTCCATATGAGTCAGTTTGGGAGAGAAAAATCCAAACAAAAGGGAAAAAACACAAAAAAGGAAAAAAAAGGTGAAAATAGTGAACGTTGATCTACTTGCAGCCTCGCATTTTCCATCCAAAGTTCCATCCAAGGCAAAGGGATTGCCTTGGATCACTGAGAAGAACCAAGTCTATCATAGTTGATCAATGCACAATCCTGTTGTTGCTGTATATAGTGCTCTCCTGGTTCTGCTTGCTTTTCAGCCTGTCCATCACTTCTCACAGAACAATAATACTCCATTACTTTCATATAATAGACCTTATTCAGGCATTCCTCAATTGATGGACAAATATTCATTTTCTAATTCTTTGCCATCACAAAAATAACTGCTACAAACATTTTTGCACAAATGGATCCTTTTCCCTCTTTGGGATACATACCCAGCAATGGCACTCATAGGTGAAAGGATATGTACAGTTTCATAGCCCTTTGGGCATAGTTCCAAATTGCTCTCCGGAATGGTTGGATCATTTCATACCTCCACCAACAATGCATTAGTGTCCCAATTTTCCCACACCCCCTGCAACATTTATGATTATCTTTTCCTGTTGTCTTAGCCAATCTGATAGGTCACATCTAGATAATTGCTGGTGGATCTATCTGTCTCAAGTTTCTCCCCACTCCAATCTTTCCTCCATTCCTATGGCAAAATAATTTTCCTAAAGTGCAGGTCCAATTATATCATCCTCTCATACTCAAAAAATTCCATGGCTTCCTATTGCCTCCAAAAACAAATATAAAATGCAGTGTTTAGCATTCAAAGTCTTTGATAACCTAGCCCCTTCCTACCTTTCCAGTCTTCTTACACCTTACTCCTCAATGAATACTCTTCAATCCAGTGACATTCTTTTAGTATTTCATTGTTTCTTGCACATAGCCTGCTTTTTATCTATTTGTTTGAATGTTGTTTCCACCATTAGATTGTGTGCTCCTCAAGAGCAGAATCTATCTTTTCCCTCTTTTTGTGTCCCCAGTGTTTAGCACAGAGGCTGGCACATAGTACGTGCTTAATGAATTTGATTAATTGATTGAAGGAGTTCCAGCCTTTGAACTGGAGATCTGACACTGCCACTTACTAGCTATGTGTTCAATCAGTCATATCAACTGTAAATGAAGGTAATAGTGATTAAATTAGTGTAATTAGATCAGGGGAATGCTATAGAAATTCTAAAGTTTCATTTCAATAAGCCATTGGATAAAGTCTCACTATCCTTGCAAATAAGATGGAAAAATACTTGATGAATAACAGTACAGATAGGTTGGATTTGAAATTGGTCAAATGGTCAATGAATAATGGCAAATGGATGAATGCCCACCTAGAAGCAGATCTCTAAAAGAGTGTTCCACAGATCTGCCCAAAACTATAAATTATTCAACATTTAATCAGGGACATGGATGAAGACATGGATATACTATGTTTATCAAATCTGCCAGAATTAAAAGGTAGAGCAAACATATGGGATGACAGAATCAAATTCCACTAAGATCTTCACAGGATAGGAAGATTATCCTAATCTAATTAAGATGACATGAAGTAGGAACAAGCACTTGGGTTCAGAAAATGAATTGCACACATATAAGATGGGAAAAAATATATCAGCTAGACAGAAAGTCATGTGAAAACATCTTGAGGGTTTTAATGTGACTGAAAGTTCAATATGAGTCAACAGTGTGACCTGGCAGTCAAAAAAAAAAAACATACAAACCCAACCTAATATGAGTTTAGAGTTTACTATTAGAACTCTAATGTTCAAAGAAGTTATGTCACATTCCCATCATATTCTACTTTGTCCCGGTCATGGCAAAAGTGTTACACCACATTTTAAGAAAGACAATACTAAAGCCGGAGTGTCCAAAGATTGGTAACCAGCATGGTGAAGGGAATGGCAGCCTTGCTATATGAAAAAGCATCTAACAGAATAGAAGATATTTAGTTTGGAGAAGACAAGATTGAAGTGAATCATGATAATTGGGGCAAGGGGGGAGGAATAGTACTTGGATTTTTAAAATTCTAAACTTAACACTTAATAAAATATCATTTCCTTATATATAATAGAACAGAAAAAACAAGATTACACATCCAATAGTGAATCTCTCTTGTGTAGTTTGCTTTTCTTTTAAGTATAATAAATTCAACCGATACCTTTCAAAGCTGTCCTATTTTTCTGTGATTCCTTTTGACTTTCCTTCAAGTCAAAGGAATTACAGCCTTTGGAATTCTCCCCACTCCAAATATCAGGGTCCTCTGATATTATACAAATATAAAGTATTTTATACTTGTATATTATTAAAAAAAAAAAGTGTCTTGTTTCTGTGTCTTATTTCCCTTAAATACTTCCATGAACCTCTTTTCCTTTTTTTTTAAGCAAATTTGTCCTTAGCCTCCCCTGCCCCTTTACCTTATACCTACTTTAAGCCAAATTGGAAAAAAGAAAAACAAAATGAATACATAGCCAAACAAAACAAATTCTCACTTTGGTCATGTCCAAAAAATATATTCTGTATCTTGAATAGAGAGGGCAGTCTCATGCTTTAACAATGCTCCTTTGGAATAGTCATTAGATACTGTACCCAATCAAAGTTTTTAGGTCTTTCAAAGTTGTTGATCTTTAAAATACTTTTGTTATTGTATAAATATTTCTTCTGCTTCTACTCACTTTGTTCTGCCTAAGTTCATGTAAGACTTTACAAGTTTCATCCCTTTCATATTTTTTCTAGAATAATAGTATTTTATTATTCTGTGCCAGGAAATGTTCTGAGCTAGGGATTATCATAATTATCATTTTATTAATTATTCATGTAGTGCTTTAAGGTTTACAAAGGGTTTTTCAAAAATTATCTCATTTTATCCTTACAGAATTCCTGGAAGGTAGGTGCTATTATCACCCCCTCTTTAACAGATGGGGAAACTGAGGTAAATAGGGACGAAGTGAACCTAAAACAACATCCTGCCTACATGAACTGTATATTCTTGTGGGGGCAGCAACATTTACACAAATAAGTATATATATATATATAGTAGAAAAAAGGTATCTAGCTGCTGAGGGTACAGGAAAGTTCTTTTCAACCTCAACTACTGATTCATGGTATGTCCTCAGGCAATTCACTTAATGATTTGGAATCTTTGTTTTCCCATCTGTGAAGTAGGGATAATAATACCTGCCACCTACTTCTGCGACAGGATGTTTGGGGAGCATTATTATTATTGTTGTTACTCTAGCTAATAATACTTTATATTTGTATAATATCAGAGGACCCTGAGCATTTTTTTCAAAATATATTCATTCATCTTCAAAGGATCTCTGTGAAGAAGATGGGAAAACAGTTTTGTGGTACTGAGGGAAGTAACTGAGCCGTGGAAAAACAGAGGTTTCCCAAAAACCCAGGACACTTCTAGAATCAGAAATCTAATAATTCCAGATTGAGCAGATCTTGTGAAGTGGATTCTGTTGTGTTCACTTCTCCCTATATTCTCCCTCAAAAAAAATTGTCAATTAAGGTAGAAAGGGAAGAAACTAGAAAATTTCTCTTCCTGCTCTCACCACCAAACCAACCTCAATCAATCCTCAGTCAATTCTGCCCATCCAAATAATCAAATTTAATCCACATTCCACCCCCTCCGCCAATGTTGATCATCCTCCAAATCAGGACTTCTTAAACTTTTTCCATTCGTGACCTCTTTTGGCCTGAGAAATTTTTACATAACCCCGGGTATATAGGTATATAAAATAAGCTTAAAATCAAACATTTACTGATAATAAAACATAATTTTGCAACCCTCATATTTATTTATGAGACTCAATATGGAGTTGAGAACCATAGTTTAAGAAACTGGGCTCTAAATCAAGTAACTCTCCTCACACACCCCTGACCAGTTCCCTAGAACTTAATCTTCTAAATAAATCTGATTACCACCACAGACCATCTCCTCCCAATTCTCTCACCTCGGAGTAAAAGAAAAAAGTCTTTAGTGGGAGAGGAAAAGGACAATAGAGAGGAAATGAGACCAAAGCAATAGAAGGGTAAGGGAAATGGGGGAGGAGAAAGGAAGGAAAGAGGAGTGGAGGGAGCTAGAGAAAACAAACAAGAGAGGAGAAACATAAGAGAATGAGGAGAGGAAGAGGGAGAGGGGAGGAATAGAGGAAGCATCACCTTGACAAAGGCAATCTTCTGAGAAGTCAATGACTCCTAATTACCCCTTTTCACAGCACAGGCTTTGAAAGGGAGCAAAAGGTTATGGGCAGGGGGAAAAAATAGAGAGAGAAAGTTGAGAAAGGGGAGGCCATGGGTATCAAACATGAATCCCTCTCTACCCTACCCTTGTTCCTTCCCAGACTAGTTTTTTCTCATATCCACACACAAATAGCAACTCCACCCCATAACTCCACCTTTGTTTTCTTTTCCCTGGGTATCTTGTTTGACTAATTACTGGGTCTACTTTCTAGGAGTTTATTCTTCTCAGAAAAGAAACCTATGTCATCTCTTCCCTGGTGGGAGTCTCAGGGGACTGCCTTCTCTGAACCTTGTAGCATAAAGGGAGAAAAGAAGTACATCCATGGCAGATTCAGGAAGAAAACATTTCCTTTCCTTTGCTTCAGAAGCCCTCTCCCTTCCCTCCATCCCTACCATCTACCCCTAATCGCTACCGATGGCCCAGCTGTCAACCATATTTCCTTCTACCCAATCTGGTCCAAACACTGTACCAAATAAAATGATCCCAAACCTGAATAAATTTCTAAAGTTCCAATTACCCACTCTTTCCTGGTATCCCGAACTGCTAATGCCTTTCTTCCTAAATTTAGGTATTTAGCTATTACCTATATAAGTGTGTTTATTCACTTTATATTTACATTGTGTATACATGTTATATGTACTTAGGTCTCCTCCATTAGAATGGAAGCTGCTTGAGAAAAGAGATTTCCTTCTTTGTACTTGTATCCCCAAGGCCCAGTACAGTGCCTTGTATATAATGGTCATTTAATAACTACTGATTGATTGATTTCACTTTGAGTTGAGTTTTCACCAAGAATTGTATGGGTGGGAAAAGTCTGAGAATATTCAATGACCCCCTCATCCTGTTCTAGCTCCTGGTTCTGAGGCAGAAATTCAATTAGGTGTGGAGACAAGAGCTTTGGTAAGGGGTTAAGGGGTAGCACTTTGGTGGGTAGGACAGATTTGCTGGACCTGAAGAAAGTTGAAGGAGAGGATAAAGGTTTTAGGGGATGGGAAAAGTAGTGCTTTAAGGTTTACAAAGGGTTTTTCAAAAATTATCTCATTTTATCCTTACTTGGATTCTGCTCTGGGAAATTTGCTAATCATTCTGAGGACACTTTATGCAATGCATGTGTTCCTACAGAAGTATGTGGAAATCACATTTCTGTAAGTTGATTCATATTTTGAATGTGCTAGAGGTCCTATCGTGTGTTGAACTATTTTGTAGAGTAAATAATCCTTGAAGAAAAGTGAATGACCATCCCCAATACTATTTTCAGTAGGAGTCTAGGGATTTTCATATATTAAGTGTGCTTAAAGCATGAGCTACTTACCCTCCCTACCCATGGGTGTTTCTGGCATTGCTCATGAAATCCTAAATACAGAAGTGAAAGATATCTCAGAGGCCATTTAGTCCAATTCCTTCATTTTCCAGATGGAGAAACTGAGGTCCAAAGGGGCTCAATGACTTGTCCAAAGTAACAAGATTATGAAACTAGAGGTGGGATTTGGACCTCATGATAGTTTTAAGGAAATAAGGAATATTGAAATAAGGAATACAATTCAATAAATACTTACTATGGGCCAGGAACTGTGCTAAACCAGGGGAATATAAATAAGAAAATAAAAAACCAGTGTCCTCAAGGAATTTTAAGAACAGAATTTAAAAAGAAACATTGTAAATTACTATTATAGCAAGAAACTCTCAATGGATTTTCTTGGCAAAGATACTGGAGTAATTTACTATTTTTTTCTCCAGCTCATTTTACAGATGAGGAAACTGAGGAAAGCAAGGTTAAGTGACTTGCACAGGGTCACACAGCTAGTAAGTATCTGAGGTCAGATTTAAACTTGTAAAGCTGAGGCTTCCTGATAGAGCCCAGTGCTCTATCCCCTGATACTCTCTAGCTGCTCTTCATCTCCATTATTAATGACTAAAAGAAATGGAGATGACAGAAAGAAAGTGGTACCTTGTACCTTAGAATAGAATATGGGAACTGAATAAAATGGTCAGTGTTACAGCTGTTCCTGACCTTGTTAACATAGTAGAACCGTAACTTAGTCCCCAGTTAATAGTATGGAGTTATTGATTTCACCAATGCCTGTTTTTCTATTACTGTGGCTGAGACTGGTCAGGAACAATTTGTGTTTACTGAGGAAGAATTTCAATATATTCTTACTATCCTTACTCAAGGTTACTGAAACTCTTCATATTGCCACAGTTTGTTGAGTAGAGACCTAAAAAAGGCTCCACTTCCTGAGGGCTTGGATGTCCTCCACTATATTGATTATGCAATGTTGACTAGGATTGATGAGTCCAACCCTATAAAGGCTTGTGCTTTGTTACAAGAGATTTGCTTATGGTGTCACATGGAAATAAATGATAAAACTGGGAACAGAACCCGGATCTCTTTGTCTAATATTGTCTCCACAGGAAAGGTGTGCCTTCCCTTTATAGAGGGGGAAGTGACTTCTTCAAGTGAAAATTTGAACCAAGGCCCTCGGATTCCACTAAAAAAGACTATTTCCTCTTGCCCTTTTGCTTTCTAATACAAAAATCATTCTTCTTTCTTCATTCTCCCACCTCAGTCATTACATTGTGAAATCCCCAGTCTGATCCAGAGCACCCATTCTGTGCTGAAGAACATCACATCACCTCCTCCTTGCCTTTGCTTTGTCTTAGCTCAATGTCTGGAATGAACTCTCTTTTCACTTTTTCCTTTAGGAACCCACAACTTTCTTTCAGATAAAGCTTGGAACCCACAGCTTTCTCTCAGATTCAGCTTGGAACCCACAACTTTCTTTCAGATAAAGCTTGGAACCCACAGCTCTCTTTCAGATTCAGCTTGGTACTCTCAGCTTTCTTTCAGATTCATCTTAAGTCTTTTTCCATTTGCCCCTACTTCCCCACATATGTGATTCCCTCAAAATTACATTGTATTTATGTGTATGTATTCTATATATAAATATATGTATATGTATATATATGTATGGATGTATAGTGACAAAACAAAGTTTACATGTATGTGTATGCTTGTGTGTATATATATATCTGAGGTATCTAGGTAGGCTCATTGGATAGAGAGCCAGACCTGGAGTCAAGCAAATCACTTAATCTTAGTTTGCCCAATCCACTGGAGAAGGAAATGACAAATCACTCCAGAATCCTTTCAAAGAAAACTCCATAAACAGTATTGCTATGTGATGGTACACAAGGTCACAAAGAATCAGACATGACTAAACAACAACAGCAACAGTAACAGAATATATATTTGTGTATATATTTTCCTTCCTCTCCCCCACCATGGAATATAAGTATTTTGAGGGAAGAGAATTTCATTTTTGTTGTCTTTGCATCTCCAGAAACTCAAATAGTGACTGATACATACTATGTATTTACTAAATGCTGATTGATTGAATGATAAAAAGTTTTTCTATTATCATTTGTTTAATAATAATACACATATGTACATATATGTAAAAATAGTGACTAAGGCTTGCATTTTTTCTAAACATATCTATGAAGAAGAGAAAATAACTAAAATTATCTCCTCTTTACAAATGAAGAAACTGAGTCTTTGGGAGGTTAAACAGCTTTACCAGGACCACACAGCTGTTAAGTATCTGAGGATGTTTTCCATCCATTATGCTTATACTGTGCTTCTCAGGTTGCTCAAGATGGAATGTTTGTAGAACTTTAACCCTTGCAAAGCTTTTGGTCTCCATTATTTGACCTCCATTTGTTATCACAGCATGTTTCTGAAGTTAAGTATAATTCATAGGATCATAGATTTAGGGATGGCAGAAGCTCTCAAGATGATCTAGTCCAGCTCTCTCATTTCAAGGGCTCCTAGTGTGACTTACCCTGGTCACACAGACTCCAAGTCCAGCATTCTCTCTAGTACACCAAGGCATCTGTGTGAGAAAAGATGCCTTTTCTCCAATGGCATTCATTCCATTGGGTTCAGCAGACATCCTGACCATTCCCTTTCCATAGGTACTTAATTAGCCTGGAGCAGCCTTCAGTGCCTCCCCATTATCTCAGGAAGTATTTGTACAGTCAGATACTTAGACACATGAAAATATTTCCTAAAGTCTGAGCACTCTGTTGCACTGAGTACAGAGTCCTAGGGCATCTGTTCATGGCTTTCTTATATCTTCTAGGCCAACAGAACAAGGGCAATTGCAATCCAATAGTCCTCGAGTTCCCTTTGAACAGGAAGCCAAGGAACAGTGGATGCAAAGCCAAAACTCCATGGGCAGGCATCCCAGTGACCCAGGATACTTTTGTACCCTCCCATTTTTCACATTGAAGCTGGGTGGCTCATCCACTGAATCCCCACTCCCTCATCTGCCCATATTGGAGAATCTCCTCTTGCAAACCTCCTCACCCTTTATTATTCTTATGTGTCCACATTCATCTGGCTTTCTCTGTGATCTCTCACTATAATTCCCCACTCAGGTGTAACAAACATCCTGCCCATTGACTTATGATGTGAATCTTGTCCTCTTCCTCCATTAAAACTCATCTGACCTATGACTGAATCACCCAATCCTACCAAGATTTTTTTTAAAATAATTAGCCTATGTTGGAGGAATGAATTATTCCTGTACTTATTATTTCACTATCAAAAAAAGTCAAAGTTTCATATTTAACATGTATTGGTCAACCCGCCATCTCGGGGAAGGGGTCGGGGGAAGGAGGGAAAAGTTGGAACAAAAGGTTTTGCAATTGTCAATGCTGAAAAATTACCCATGCATGTATCTTGTAAATAAAAAGCTATAATAAAAAAAAGTCAAAGTTTCATCAATTCAGTTCTCCCTACCAAAACAAAACACAATCAATCAACAATGAATTATAAAGCACTATTGTGAGCCACACATCACAACTTAATGGATAGAGAGCCATTTTCAAAGCTTATTTAAATATGACCTCAGACACATACTGACTGTGTAACTGAGCAAATTACTTCATCTTTCATTGTCCCTAAATTATAAATTGTATTGCAGGTGTTAATCTGCACTGGTAGAGAAAGATTCTTCAGTGGGAATTCCCTTTACCAAAGAAATTATAAAAGGCAGTAAGAAATAATAATAGCTAACATTTAAACATAGGATGATGCACTGTGCTAAAAACACTTTTTGCAAATATTCCTTCATTTAATTCTTACAATAACCTTACAAAATAGATGCTGTTATTTCCATTTTACAAATGAGAAAACTGAGACAGAGATTAAGTGACTTGTCCAGGGTCACACAGCTACTAAACTAAACTTAAACTTAGGTCTTGATTCCAGAACCCATGTTCCATCTACTGTACTACTTAATAAGCATATAACAGACACATGGCACCCTCAAAAAATGCTTTAATGAGTTTCTTTTTTAACTTTTTTTTATTAAAGCTTTTTATTTTCAAAACATATGCATGGATAATTTTTCAACATTAACTCTTGCAAAACCTTGTATTCCAATTTTCCCTCTCCTTTCCCCACCCTTCCACAGATGGCAAATAATCCAATATTTATTAAACTTGGTAGAAATATATGTTAAATCCAATATATGCATACATATTTATACAATTATCTTGCTGCACAAGAAAAAAATCAAATCAAGCCAGAAAAAAAAGAGAAACAAAATAAAATGCAAGCAAATAAAAACAAAAAGAGTGAAAATGCTATGTTGTGAACCACACTCAGTTCCTACACTCCTCTCTCTGAGTGTAAATGGCTCTCTTCATCACAAGATCATTGGAACTGGTCTGAATCATGTTTTAATGAGTTTCTAAAAAGCATCATCGATTAGAGAACTTCCCAAATAAGGTCTGAGCTTTTAAGATTCTAGCTCACTTTCTATGTCGAGAATTTCTTCCTTGTTTTAGAAGGATCCACCTCTCTTCTTTCCTGCTCCCCAACCCCAGGACATAATCTCCCCAAGACAAGGACTGTTTACTTTCACTTTGTTTTCCCCAGCACAGTAGTTTTCCATTGCTAGACAGCTGATAAACATTTGTTGACTTAAATTGGTGGATTTCTGAATGTCTGTTTCATTTGGAGGTTCTTAATCTGGGATCAATCAACCTGGGTTTTATTTTGTTTTGGTTTTTTGCTTTTTTAATATTTAATGGATAAAGAGCCATTTGCAAAGCTGGAAATGTCTGAGTTTAAATATGACCTCAAATATATACTGACTGTGTGACTGAGCAAATCACTTCATCTTTCATTGTCCCAGACCACTTTCTAAATTATAAATTGTAGAGCAGATGTTAATCTGCACTGGTGGAGAGAGATTCTTCAGTGGGAGTTCCTTTACCAATATTTTGATTATGATATTTCAATAATTGGTCTCCTTCATAATTCTATGTATTTTTGTGTATTTAAAATTTTTATTCTGAAAGGGATTGGTGAACTTCACCAGACAACAGAGAGGTCCCTAACACACACCTTAAAGAAGATTAAGAACTTCTGAGGCAGCTAGGTGATGTGATGGATAGAGCACCAGTCCTGAAGTCAGGAGAACCCGAGTTCAAATCTAGTCTCAGACACTTAACACTTCCTAGCTGTGTGACCCTGGACAAGTCACTTAATCCCAATTGCCTCAGCAAAAAAGAAGAAGAAGAAGAAGAAGAAGGAAGTGGAGGAGCAGGAAGAGGAGGAGGAGGAACAGAAGGAGGAAGAGGAAGAGGAAGAGGAGGAAGAGGAAGAGGAAGAGAGAACTCCTGATATAGTATAATAATCTAGAGAATGGGACATGATTAAGGGGCTGGCACCTTCTTTGCAGAGTGTCTGTCCCTTTAAGGACCTGAAATCGTGTACCTTCTCCCTCTCCCTGGAAGCTGGAATAAAGAAGATCAGGGTCTCTGCTCTTTTTCAAATTGTCACCAGTTCTGTCCTTCAAAGAAGCATTAATCATTAAATAATCAATGAGGATCATCCCCAACTTATTATACTTGGGGCATTAGTCAAGTCAGTCAATAAACATTTCACTTACTATGTGTTGGGCATTGTATTAATTTCCTGTTGGGTAAGATCTGTCATCTCCTTCTCTTGGCTGAATTGAGATTTTTCTTTCCCAATGGGAGAGCTCATTAACTGTGTTTGCTATTAGTTCTGATAAATAGGTTTATTTGCTAAAACAAAAACCAAAAATAACCCTAATTTAAATGGAAGACTGGTTCTCCTCTTGGTTTTAGAAACCCTTCTGTGGTTGAGACCACAAGTGAACTGGGTGACCTCTCTTGGTTATTAGCAGTCCTGGGAGTGAGGACAAAGGGTATAGATCTTAAAATCCCAGGTGTTGCCTTGTTTCTGTCACCTGGCTGTTCTTTTAGCCATTTCCAAGCCCAAGCAAAGAGGCTTCAATTCCCCTCCTTCTTGCACCCAGTTGAATTTCCCTTTTAGAAGCTAATCTATAGTACTTGTAACCAGCTCCCTCATCAGAACAATGAGTTCAAAGGGGGCCAACATGTCTCCATTTACAATTAGCTGAGTTGCAGCGGAGGGGCATGGCTCCCCTACCATCATGAAATGCATAATTATGCTTAAAATGATAGAACTAGGAGAGGCCGTAAAAATCCTTTCCTATGAGCCCCTCATTTTATATATGAATCAATTAAGAGTCAAGAGACAGCAAAAAGGTCCCCTAGTGAAATGTTGGAAGAGCAATACTTGGAACCAAGGTCTACTGGCTTGTACCCCAAAAAATTTTTTCTAAATATGGTCCACGGCAAAAGCAAAGGGGCCAATGCATGGAGACAGGGGCTGCCTGGACCAGAGAGATAGTCCCAAACGTCCTCCCAAGGGTCGGTTTAGACATGACGGCTGTCTGATTGTGATAGGGAATGGGTCAGGAAGAAATGACTCACAGTTTAGTCACTGACTTATTATAGCAACAGGGCGCAGTGAGGGTGCAAGAAAAGGGGCCCTTTCTCTGAAGAAAAAAAAACTTTATTGATTTGAAGTTCAGAAAATACCATTCATAGGATTTTACATCTAGAGTTGGACCTCAGAAGCCATCCATCCAACTCTTTCATTCTACAATTTAGAAAACTAAGGCCCAGGAAGGTTAAGGGACTAGCCTTAGATCCACACAAGGAGTAAAATTTGAACTCGGGTCCTTTCTCCAAAACCAGTACTCTTCCCATTCTACCATGCCAAGTTCACTTATTTCTTTTTTCTCTAACGCCTATTTGTACAAAGTTTTAGCCTGCATATCACACACAAAACACACACACACACACACACACACAGCCATGGTTTAGCTACGTTTCACTATTATAAGAGTTTGGGGGGGTTGGGGAGAGTTGGGATTTTTTAAATCTTTTTATGTTTCCTGTACCCCCTGGGCAGTCCCTTTTCAAAATAAAACAAAGCTAGGGGACAGCTGCGCAGCCATTTACTAGTTGTGACCCTGGGAAATGAAGATGATAATAGCACCTGCCTCCCAGTGTTGTTGTGAGGATCCAATGAGATATTTGCAAAGCTTTTAGCACAACGTCTAGCACAGAGCTTTATAAGTGCTGTATAAATGCTAGCTATGATTATTTTTTTTATTTTAATTTACTTATTTTTAACATTTTTTTCTTTTTAAATTTTGAGTTCCAAATTCTTTCTCCCTTCCCCCCTTCCTCCACCAACTGAGAAAGCAAGCAATATGATATCAAGAACACACATGAAAACATGCAAAATGTATTCCCACAGTAATTATTATACCACCACCACCACCACCCCCGAAAAACAAGAAAAAATAAGAAAACTATAGTTCATTTTTCACTCAGAGTTCATCAGTTCTCTCTTTGAAAGTGGATGCTCGCTAACAATCATTAAATGTATAAAATGATAAAGCGTGGAAATAAAAGGAAATCACTTATATTGAAATAGTTATCAAAGTATATTTTTTAAAAAATCTCCTTGAATCCACAGTATTTGCCTGCCCAGTATTTACCCTTCAGTGTTTTAAGACAATCACAAAAGTATTCTACCACTAAAGAGTTGTGTAACTTTAACTTAGTTACTTCCCCTTTGTGCCTCAATTTCTTTATTTGAAAATGGGAAGACTAAAATAAAACAGCTGTAACATTCAGGCAGCAGTGGATAAGGCATCAGATAGAATGGCCAAAGAACTGTTTAGTTTCACATGCTACCTCTGACGCTTACTAAGTGTGTGACCCCCGGGGAAGTCAACTTAGTCTCTCTGTAAGCCTCAGTTTCCTATTCTGTAATTAGGGATAATAATATCATCTACTTTACAAGGTTATTAAGAAGGTCAAATGGGACCATGCCCATAAAAATTTTTTTAAACTTTAAAGAGCTACGTAAATATTAGCTTCTGTGACTCAGTCAAAGCTGGAAGGGAATACTGGGAACCAAATTCATAAGAAACTCATTCTGTCTTTTCTTTGCTCTCTCTTTAGCCTTTCACTGACACTCTGACCAACCTTAGTCCATACCAGAGAATTTTGACTTTTCAGTAGCAAACAAAGTCACCTGCTGCATATGCAAGTTTTCCTCAGTTTTGTCTTCAATAACCCTTATTCCCCATTTCCTCTTTCAGATCCCCTCCCTCTCTCCCAAACAATTAATGCCTTCATTATGCCTCTCCCCACCTTTCCCCTACTGATTCCAGTTCCTCAGAGCCTAGAATTTTTTCTTCTTCTAACTCATCCCCCTCCTCTTATTTACCCCTCCTGTGCTTATTATTACTTCAGGCTTCTTCTAGGGACAAAAGAGTTAATTTAGTTAACTCTAATTCATGTCAAAAACCACATATGGGAAAAGCATATAGAGTTTAATGGCTTAAAATGTGACACTTTTGAAAAAGGTATTTAGATTTTGACTGGGACCTTCCAGAGATAATGCCTCCAAAATAAAATATGGTTGAAATTACAAGTGCTGAGCAGGATTCTTCCTTAATCCTTCAATGCCTAGGATTTTATCTGTGGTGATATTCCCCATCCCTCATCCGGACAGATGCAGATCAGACTGCTGTGGCCAAAACAACTAACTCATTGCCTCATAGCCAGTGACTAGTGATGAGTTGTTTTAAATTTAGGTTTGCCCTGGCTCTGGGCAACTTCCCTCTCCTCCCTCCAGCAAAGGCATTCTCTTCCGTGTGGAGATTATTGGAGATCAGAAATCTACTATTCAATCACATACCTCTTGTAGTTAGTTACTGTCCTGAAAACTGGAATTCTTTCCATGGAGAAGATACTAGGACCCAGGGTACTGGCTCCCACCTGCTGTGTGTAAGGCTAGGGTTATCTTAATGCCCTCTTTCATGCTCTGCAGGAATCACCACATTGTGCTAACTCCAGACACCTCCTCTGTTTCTTATTTTCTGACTCACCCCACTATTCACTCCATCAACTCAATCATTTCAGCCAAGACACTGTTTGCTCACCACACACTCCTTGAACACCTGTCGTAGGGTCCCTTAAACTGTGACTGTCACAATCCATTTCATGTGGTTTCTATTATCTTATTATTTGCATAAGAATATATTTGCTTCTTAGAATTTTATAAAGGCACAAGAGGCAATATCAAGCAAAACAGAGGCCACCCAGTTCACCTTCTTTTCTTTGAGATGGAAAGTCTTAGTTTGAAGACCCACCTGTGACCCATACTGACTTTGTGACCAGATAAGTCACTTCCTCTCAGTTCTCTGGGTAACTCTCCAGAATTGCATATTGCAGGGAATTGCATTGATAGAAGGGATTTCCTCATCTGGGAGCATCCAAAAACCAAGGAAAACACAGATCCAGACCTTATTCCTGGGAAACTAGGTAATGTAGTGAATAGAATACAGAGTCTAGTCAGGAAGACACTGAATTCAAATACAGCCTCGGACATTTAGTAGCAGCGTAACACTATTTCCCTCAGTTTCTTCATCTTTAAAATGAGGTAGAGAAAGAAATGGCAAACCATGCTCCAGTATCTTTGCCAAGAAAATCCCAAATGGGATCACAGAATCAGTCACAACTGAAAATGACAATAATAACAAAGGCCTTATTACTACACTTTTTCTGGGATTATAAATGAATGGATTTATACATACCTTGTAAGGATCTTTTATATTAAAAATTTATTTCCTTCTCTCATAATAGAATCTGAATTTACTTTCACATTTAGAATCCCAAAGGGAAAAGTCATAAACATATAAGTAAGCCCTGTGATCCCTTTAAAAGTCCAAGGCTGCCTGGAAATTTAGGTTAAATTTAGGAAAATTAACACAAGGTCTACTACCTTGTATACTTATATAATTTTAGCTCCATATTGATATAACAAAAAGGTCACCTCATTTCCCCAAATATAACTTTATGACTAATTTTCCATCTAGGCCCAAATGACCTCATAGCACCTTGGATCATAGATAACCAGTTTGTTTTCCAATTGTTAACCAATCTTGTATAAATGAATAAATATTTATACAGGATTGGTTAACAATTGGAAAACAAACTGGTTATCACATATTCTTATTTTCTTCAACCAATTATTACTTTTCTCCACTAGCAGGTGGAGCAGCAGCTTTCCCCCCAGCAGGTATCCTTCCTCTCCCCTTCCATTTTCATGTCCTTTTATATTTAGTCCCACATCTTCCTTCATTAGATGTAAGTCCCATGAGGGCAATGATGTCCTGATTTATTTACTTGTGTATGTATCTCCAGGGTTTAGTACAGTGAGAAAGTGAATAATAAATATTTAATCTATCTACTCATACCTATCTGCCCATCTATATCTGTTTATCTACCTATTTATCTTTCTGCCTATCTGTATTTGACCAGCTAGGTGGCTCAGCAGATAGAATTCCAAGCCTAATATCAGGAAGACTCATTTTCCTGATTTCAAATATTACTTCAGACACTTACTAGTCATGTGATCCTGGGCATGTCATTGAATCTTTGCCTCAGTTTCTCATCTGTAAAATGAGCTGGAGAAGGAAATGGAAAGCCACTCCAATATCTTTCCCAAGAAAACTCCAAATGGAGTCATGGAGCATGGGAAAAAATTGAACAATATCTATATCTATTTATCAATCTACCTATCTATGTCAGATATACCCATCTATTTATCTCCCTTTTTTATTTCTATCTATCTACATCTAGCTAGATCTAGCTGTTTTGGATAGGAATGTAAAAGGGGAAAGTGTCTGTGCTATGTTGGAGAAAATGAGAGTGTGAATACCCAGATTCAGGAGATGGTTGCTGAGAATGTTTCTAGTGACCTTTTCCATTTTCTATAGCTTTCCACCATCCTCGGTGTTAGTTCTGCTCTCTGGGATCAAACAGAACAAATGTGATCCTCTTTCCTCATGGTGGCCCTTTGTATATGTGGAGGATGATTGTTTCACATATGTTCACTGGACCTCCACAATGAGGTTGTACTAAAAAAGTCTTTATGCTTCCTGAAGGAATGTGATTCAGGATAAATAAGTTTTGATGGTGATTTGGGGAGATTTCTCCCTAGCCTCCTATTTCTGGAGAAGCTAATATTGGTGAAATGGTGCTGGATTAGAGCCAAATGTGTGGATAAGAGTCTTTCACAGCAGACATTTACCACTTGTGTGACCTTGATCAATCAATTCTGAGTCTCATTTATCTCCTCTATAAAATGGATATGATAAAATTTGTGAAAGACAGCATGGGACAGTGACTGGAGAGCCAGCCTCAGACTCAGATAAAAACTGGCTCTATGGGCCTGGGCAAGTCACCTGATCTCTTATGCCCCAGGTTTATATATGTTGGTAAGCTGCAGTGAAGGTACCAATCTGAATTGATAGCTTGAGTTTCCTCAATGGAAGTTCCTTATAACACAGAAATAGTAATATATCACAGGATAATGACAAAATACAGAAATAATAATAACAACCATCAAAATGATAATAATTGCATTACCTAACTCATAGGATTACTGTGAAGAAAGTGTGATAGAAAATATAAGCTATCTTAATTATTCCCACGCATAGAACCTTGGGTTATAGGTTCTCAATAAATATTCAGTGATTCAGCAACAAGATTATAGGATGATCAATTCCAATGGACATGGCTCTCTTCAACAATGAGATGATTCGAACCAGTTCCAATTGTTCAGTGATGAAGAGAATCAGCTATACCCAGAGAAAGGACTGTGGAAGCTGAGTGGGGTTCACAACATAGCATTCTCACTCTTTTTGTTGTTGTTAGCTTGCATCTTATTTTTTTTTCTCATTTTTTTCCTGTTTTTATTTTATTTTTCTTGTGCGGCAAAATAATTGTATAAATATGCATGCATATATTGAATTTAGCATATATTTCTACTGTGTTTAACATATGTTGGACTACTTGCCATCTAGGGAGGAGAAGAAAAAGTGGAACATAAGGTTTTGCAAGGGCTAATGTTGAAGAATTGTCCATGTGATGCGGGAAAGATCAGGGGGGGTTGGAAATCAAAGATTGGAATCTTTCCTGCATCACATGCATATGTTTTGAAAAATAAAAAGCTTTAATAAAAAATTTAAAAATAAATATTCAGTGATTGACAAAGAGGCTGATGACTCCAGACTGAGAAAAATCCATTTGAAGGAATCATTCTCCACCAATGTAGAGGTATCCATTCTTTTCTCAATTCCAGGAACTTTAGCTGGCATTGATAAGATCCACTGAGCACCCCTCAAAACCAAGCTCACCCTCACCTCTCAGTCAGGGGTTGGTAGCAAAGACTTTCCCACAGAAAGCTCCTGAAAAGTTGAGACTGTTATGAGTTTGTAGAGGAAACCAGAGATTTCGCAAATGAAAACAACCCTCAAAAGAATTCTTCAACTGCTAAAGAAATTTGCTTTATTTGCATAATAAAAGCCACTTCTTCCTCCCCCCACTCTTCCTCTTTCTCCTCTTCCTGCTCCTCCCCTTCCCACTCCTCTTTTCTCTCCTTCACTATTGTCTCTTCTTATTCCTTATTCCTTAGGACTTTCAAGACTGTAACCACAGAAACAATCCAAAACCTCATAGAGTTGCCCACAGGCCCCAGAATGCCAAAAAAACCACAGCACCCAAATGAAGCTAGTCCGTTCCGAAGGCTTTCGTGTCAGGAGGAACATGAACAATGGGAGGGATGACTTAGGCCCCAGCAAAGGGAGAAGGGAGAAAAGGCAGGGAAGGGACTCGTGCATACGGTTCTGAGAAGGTACCACCCACTGGCATCTAGAAGAGCATCAGGTCCAAGTGTGGCCAGTTGGAGCCAGGAAGCTGGCACAAGGGAAAGTGCTAAACTTGCAGTTAAAAAGGCCCAATTTCAAATCTAGCTTCAGACCTTTCTAGGCAGTCAGTTCATTTATCTATAAAATCAAAATAATAATAACACCAACCTTCTAGTGTTAACATGAAGATCAAATGAGATTATATTTGTAAAGTTCTTTGTAAATCTTAAATGATACGTGATGCAAGGTATTATTATTATTATTATTATTAGCTACTGACCAAAAAAATCAAAAGAATGTCATTTCAGGTGTTGTGAAAGAAAGGTCTATTTGCTTAAAAATATTCCCCCATTGGCCTGCCACTAAGTTTGAAAAACCCATCACTAAAGTCACCTCTTTAAAGGTTTCCAAAATACTACAATTAAAATGTATCTTCAGACACAAGTTCTTAACCTAAGATCTGTAAACTTGGTTTTTTGTTAATATTTTGATAATTGTACTTTAATTGGTTTCTTTATACACTTGGAAATATTATTCTGAGAAGAGGTATTGGCTTCCTATATAGTTTATTGACTGACTGACAAATCTGCTAAAGAGATTCATGACATAAGAAATGTGAAAGAACATTGGTTTCTAGGGTTAACAATTAGGTGCCATCAGTCTTTTACCAGGTAGACTGTGAATTTTTTTTATCAGAGTATGTGTAGAGAAATCAGCACAATGGAAAGAGAATGAACTCTAAAGTCCTAAGACCTGCATACAAATCCTGCCTCTCATACTTATTGTCCAATCAATCATCAACATTTATCAAGCACTGACCAGGTGCCAGGCCCTGTATGAAGCACTGGGGATACAAAAAGAGGCAATACTTTGGGCAAATAATTTAACCTCCTTGGTCACTAGTTTCCTCATCTGTGAAAAAAGAGGTTCAGGAGTGAGTGGACAATGAACTCTGAGTTCTAAATGTTTTGATTCTAAAGAATTACTAGCTGATAGCAAAATGTAGAAGGGGACAGATGAGTTGTGATAAAAGATGAATTCAGTCATAATGGTGGCTCAGAAATCAGGCAAAGTGATTAATGAATGCAGTGACCAATGGTGATTCCAGGGCACTATTAGTGAAGCATACCTTGTGACTATTGGCAAAAAAGAAAAAGTGACAGATAATAGATATTAAGTGAAACATGTATTTTTAGACTTGGCCAATATGTTGATTTGCTGTTTGACAGTACTAGTTAGCAGGAGGATGGGAGTACAAGGAGACTCATTGGGAAATGACAATGACAATAAAAAGATTGTTAATAGAAAACATTTTTTAAAAAAAATTCTGGATCATGACTCTAAATATGTGTTTGGGCCAGCTTCATCAAACACAGATCAAATTTGAGATTCTGACTAATTCAAATCACTAGCATTTTAGTACCAATTATCCTACTCTAAGGGAAATTTTACTTAGGGCAATCACCTGCTAACCATATCCTTAGTGATCCTGGCATTTAGAGATAGAGAATCTGCAGCCTTCAAGTTGCTACTCCTTCAGGATAAGAAGCTAAGCTTCCCCAGTCACTGAGGAGTTTAGAGCTGGGGGGGAACCTTAGGAGTTGTTGAATCCAACCCTCTCATTTTACAAGTGAAATAACTGAAACCCAGATTAGAAGACTAGTCACAGAAATTCTAAATGACAGAGCTAGATTAGAACCTAACTAATTCTTTTGACTCAAAATCCTGAGCCCTTTGCACAGTGCTACAGATGAAGAAAGACTTGGAACTAAGGATAGATTGTCATTTTATTGTGTATTTACTGTAAAACATTATTTAGAAAGTACCCCCCAATCAATAATTCTATTTAATTTATGTACATAAACACACATCTTATTTCACAACACAAATAATTTGTATTCAAAATGTGTTTGTGGGTGTGCACTTTAGTCCCTGAGAACCCTGGAGAACAAGTCATTGCAAACATGTCCTTTCAAAGTAAGAATTCCGCCCCCCCCAACCCCTCCCTATTTTCTTTATCTGTCCTTGGTATAAGGAAGTCCTAGGAACTGAGCCAATGCAGGCCTCCACATTCTTGAGCCTGTGGCTCTTTAGGTTCCCCCAGACCTTCTGCAGCTACAACTATTACCAAACCTCTGAAATTGGGAACATTCAGTCTCCTTCGGGGCCTACTGTGAAAGGAAGGCTTTAGGGCCCCAAACAGGACACCTGGAAGTTCTAAAGCATAGGTGTCTTGGGTAGCTTTCTCAGTGGATATATGAAACCCTGATGATACAACTCTATTTAATTCAGCAAGTCTTTATTAGGTGCATATAAAAGGATTGTGTTAGGTAGTAAAACAATCCCTGACCTTAAGGAATTTACCTTTTGCTGGAAAGATCAAACTTATACATAGATAAAAAAATACAAAATGTAAGAGATCATGGGGACTGGATCTTTAATTCCACTACAATAAGATAAAAGAATTTCCTCTCCTCATGTGGATATGTACCATCTTTGCAATTTATAGTCTAAAGAGATTTATTTGAGAGCTAAGAGGTTAATAGTGACTTTCTAAGTGTCACAAATTAAATATCAGAGAGATAGGATTTAAATCCATTCCTTCCTGGCTTCCTGGCTCTACTCACCATTTTAACCTTCCTCTATAAAGACTGTAGGAAATATGTTGTTGTTCTTTTTAATACTAAAGGAATTTAATGGGGGAAGCACTAACCACTGCAGGGATCAGAAAAAATGTCACCTAAATATGCCTTTGTAGTCATGCCATGACTTGAACAGATGCTTCTAAACAGATCTTTTCCAGTCACAGTACTTTCTCTGCATTGCTCAAGCCTCCGAAGCCCCCTGGCTCCAAAAGAGACCCAGTTTGACTTATCAGTCCAGGCCACCTCATTCCTTGGGCCCATCACCAAGGCAACCCCTGTTGCAATGGGGGTCTTGTAACATTTGATTGCAAACCCAGTTAGGCAAGCTGCTTTCGTATGATGGGACTATCTTGAGTAAACAGCATCCTATGTACATGGCCCCTTGCTCAAGCCACTGAACATTGCATTACCCACTTTCACACACACAGAGTTTTGAAAATGAAAACAGACTCACAGGCTTACGATCAGATAACATTTAACTCATTTAAGTTTGTATGGAGTGGACTGATAGAGGAAGACAGAAGTGGGTGGCAAAAAAGTTAGTCTGATTTCCTCCTAAAGGGTGTCTCTTCCATCAGCGTGTTACAGAAACCTAGAACCTTCAAGATGAAATTAGTCATTATTTATCAAAGATCAACAAATAATGTACCAAGAACTTTAGGTTCTGGGCATATAGACAAAAATGCAAATAGTTCATTCCTTCAAAGAGCTCATACCTAAGGGGGGAGAAGAGGGAAAGAACAATATGTACACATTTAAATAAGTAAATATGGGGGGTATACACAAAATAAAAATAAGGTAACTTTACCAATAGTGACAGGAAGTGGGGAGAAATTAGCAGCTGAGGATCAGGAAAAACTTCATGTAGGAAAACTTGTGAGCTAACCTTTGAAGAATGCTAGTGATTCTTAGAGGATATGGTTGTGAAGAGGGGGCACATTCTAGAAATGGGGTTAGCTTGTATAATAATCCTGTGTTTCCCTGTCACCTCCAGGATCACATACAAAATTCTATGTTTGAAGTTCAAAACTTGGACCTCTCTTACCTTTCCACTCTCCTCTTCTTCTACCTTTCTCCCCTCTCCATATTCTGAAATCCAAGAGTTAATGGGCTTCTTTTTTCTCCTCCTAATCTACTCTCTCAGTCTCCCAATTCTGGGCATTCTCACTGGCTGTCCACCTAAAATTCTCTCTTCCTCAGCTTTGCCTCCCGTCTTCTCCTGCTTCCTTGTCCCACCTTCTACAAGAAAGCTTTCTTCTTTCCCTTAAATACCAGAGCACTTGCTCTGAGATTAGCTCTAATTTATCCTGTCTATGTACTGTTTGTATGTAGTTATTGGTATGCTGTCTCTCCTATTAAACTGTGAATTCCTTAAAAATGAGGACTTTCTTTTTCCTTTCTTTGTATCTCCAACACTTAGCAGAATGCCTGTCACATAAGAGGCTGAATAAATGCTTATTGACTGATAATAACAAAAATAAAGAGATTGGAATTGAAATATCATAAGTAAGGAACACCAAATAAAGCAGTTTGTTTTGAATGTAGCATGTATAAAGGGGAGACTGAAGCCTGATTCTGAATGCCAGAAGCATTTTTAATTTGTCCTTGAGTCAAGAGGAAGTCACCAGAACATATAAAGCAGAAGAATGATGGGGTCATTTGTGTACTTGGGGAACTCTTCTTAATCCAGAAAAGAGCTATATAGTCTGAAGTAGTCATAAAGCATCTTGGAACAGATAGACTTTGTCCCTTGAAAAATAAATGGAACTTTACTTTATAAAAAGGTGATAGACTTAAGAGGCACAATAAAAAATGCATTTCTGGACATAACCAAGATATTAATTTGATTTTTTATTATGTACATAATGTTATTAATGTATTTAATTATGTTATTTATTATTTTTATAGAAGCTTTGTTTTTCTTCCCCTTTTCTTTTATGGATGGGAAAGGGATAAAGGGGATTAAAGAAGAAGAGCTACTACTAAAGGAATTTAATGGGGGAAAAAAAAGAAAGAATCATTGAATCAAAAGAATTGAATCACTTTTTTAAGGCAGACAGAGAAAAGAAAGAAGGAAAGTTTGAAATCTATTGGTGAAATTTATACATTTAAAAGGAAACGCAAGCTATGATAACAGAGATCTGCAGTTTCATATATAATCTTTTTCTGCTCTATTACATACATGGAAATGCCAATTTTATCCAGTGTTTATTAAATTCAGAGTAAAAGTATTTTTTGTAGATGAGTAGAACTTTGAATGAGAAAAGTATTTCTAATAAAGAGAATGCTTTCTAGGTGTGGCCTGCCTTTGCATGTACTGGGCATCTCAGGCCTACGGGCCAGCTGGGAACCTGCCAGAGCTGTTTCCTTCTCCACCACCACCATCTTTTATCTTTAATCTGAGCCTCCTAAAGCCTCCTTAGTCACCCAGTAAGTAGTCAACGAAAAGAACTATAAAATATAATCACAAGATAGTGAGGGACTTCTACCAGAACCCCTTTCTACTAAATCCCATCAAAAATGAAAACAAGATAACAATAACTGGTATTTATAGCACTGTTTTGAGGTTTGTAAAGAATGTCACAAGTGTAATAGGATTGATAAGGAGAACCCCTGCTCAATTTGATATGTCCTCCAAGAAATTTGATAAAATTGTAAAGTGTGACCTTTGTCAGAAAGGGCACCTCCCATGTACCCTAGCCCCTTGCTGTCTGAGTCTGCCCCCACAATCATGAGCTGGGGTGGAGGAGGGAGATCTGTCTACTTTATGATCTAGGATCTATTAGAGTTTTCTGTAGACTGAATTCCTCCCATACCCACAACACTCTTTTTCAAGAACTTTCGCTCCATTGGACTTCCATTTAATCCATGTACAGCAGAAAAAGCCCTGACTTTGGAATGAGAAGATTTAGATTCAAATCTGCCCTCAGTTCCTCATCTTTACAATGAGAATGGGTATGAATGTTTCATCCGGCTGCTCACAATCTCCTTGTAATATAGATATAACAATCCCCATTTCACAGGTGAGGAAATTGAGGGTTCATCTGTCAGAAAAAAAAAAAAAAGGAGGGGAGGGATTTGATTAAATACTCTCACTGGGTCTTTCCACATCCAAATCCTTTGGGAAAATTTTGTTTTTCAATACTTGGTTTTCTCAAAAATTTTCTTCTCAAGGTAATAGCAATTACATGGAAGTCAAATGTAGACAGAGGTCTTAGGAATATAATAGAACCATAGATTTGCAGCAGAAGAGTTATAACAGACAAACCCTTCATCTTGCAGATGAATTGAGGCACAAGTAGGTTAAGGAGACTTACCTGTATGTTATACAGGCAGAAAGTAGCATAATTGGCATTTGAGCCTGGGTTCTCTGACTCCAAATAAATAATTCTTTCCTTTTTATCCCAAGCCTATATCTCCCTACATCAAAACAAGGTTAAGACTAAGACTGAGTTCATAGATCTAGTGCTTCCCCTTCTTTTCCACCCTGGACCAAATCTTAGAAAGGCAGAATTTTAGAGATAGAAGAAAAATTATAGAAAATCTTGCCCAACCTCCTCACTTTACAGCACTTTAC
The DNA here is from genome assembly GCF_902635505.1 of Sarcophilus harrisii. Taxonomy (NCBI): domain Eukaryota; kingdom Metazoa; phylum Chordata; class Mammalia; order Dasyuromorphia; family Dasyuridae; genus Sarcophilus; species Sarcophilus harrisii. The sequence continues at coordinate 612,903,799 of NC_045426.1, read as the reverse complement.
TGAACTCCAAGGAGGAAAGTTATCTTGTCCAATGTCACATGGAAAATTAGCAACAGAGGTGGAGCTGGAACACAGATTTCTTGACTAAACCATCCTGTGCTCTCTCCTAGTCACCATACAGATGTCTTCCTGTCCCATTTACCTTCTGCTTCTTTGTATTTTCCTTGCGCCTAATTGAAATCATCCCACACTTGCCCTGAGACTAAGGATGAGAGGTAGGAAAGGACAAAATTCTTCTTGATCTCCTTTGCAGGATCATCTTCTATAATCTACCCCCTATGCCTGGATATACCTCCCCTTTTACCCTTCAGCTCAACTCTAAGCCCTCTCTTAATTCTTGGTGATCTCAACTAATTTGGGTTTCATTAACACCTCCTAAATCAATATACCCGAAACGAGTCTTCTTCCTGATCTTCGGTCCAATATCATCAACTGCCTTTTAGACATTTCCCACTGAATATGTTGTAAGTATTTCAAGCATCTTAAGGGGATCTTCTACCACAAATATTTATCTACTGATGGACATGTAAAAGAGTTACAGGTGTGGATGGGTTCTATATCAGTGAAGGAAATATATCCTACTTGTATGAGATCCCGAATCCCTTAAAATATCCGCATGAATGGAGTTTCCAAGCAGAGCAAGTCCAAGTCTCCCAGTGGACAAACTGTGAAATGGATGGGCTATTTCATCAGTGACTATATACAAGCTGAGTCAGTGATAGCTATGGAACTTAATAAAGCACAGTACACTGCTAACCTGGGAAATCACCCCCTCCAGCTCCTAGAATAATAGAATCAATCCCCTACTAAGTGCAAGAATACCTTCTATATATCCCCCATATCCAATCTCTACTTGAATACATTCAGTGATGGGAAACTCGCTGCTTCATAAGGCAACCTTTTCTTATTTGGGACAGCTCTAATAATGTTAAATTATTACCTTATCTGAAGCTGAAATCTGACTTCCCATAACTCAGTGTTCCTCATTTTGTCTTCTGAGGCCTAATCCCTTCTTATCAATGACAACCCTCCCTTTATCTGAAGACAATGATTATGACCCAAACCTTCTCTTACTCATGCCTAAGACCCTCCATTCCTTCAGTCATCCTTAGCATTTCCTCCTCTGAACTTTGTACCTTCCTTATAAAGAGTTATATGTGAATCTATCATAGCTCCTTTTCTAGTTATAAACTCCTTAAAGTCAGGAGCTCCTATTTCCTATTTACTATGGTGGAAGTAGGAATGGGATTAGAGTCTATAGTCTTCATTTAAAAGTCAGCTTTTGCATCTATGCACATGATTGGATTGGCCCAACCCAAAATTAAAAATCCAAGTTCTAATCCAAGGCATCTAATATATGTGTTTAATAATGATGATGACTCACATTTATTAGAATGTATTTAAATGAGCTTTACTCCCCAAAAAACAGCAAGGTTGATAATGTAAATAATAATATTGTTTCCATTTTATAGATGAGAAAACTGAGATTCCATGACTTACCATATGTCAAAGCCTGGCTATGTACCAGGCAGGTCTCCTGAATTTAATTGAAATACAACTCGAACTACAGCACGTTATGTTGCCATTTTTACTTCTCTGTCACATTAGTGGCTGATAATGGTCTTGTGGTCAACTGAAAACCCCAGGTCTTTTTCACATGCACAACTGTCACACCTTAAGGATTCCAAACTGCTTTGCATTGAAGAGGCGTAGGTTTTTGAAACATATGGTCTCCATCAGTGGGGTTCAGCCTGGGTGGCCAGGCCAATTCATCTTATCTAAAAGTGTGCTGGCAAATGCTTAACAATTGGCTCTCTAAGAAAACAAAAACACATGCAGGACACACTTTAAGTTTGACCTGCATGATTCACAGTTTCCCCACCATTTTCTTAAGTTTCAACAATTAACAAAATATTAAATCAAGCCCTGGTCTGTAGCTTTGGGGGATGTCTGATCTATAAATGCTCACACTGAAAAATTTAACTATCTCTTCAGCTCCAGTAGAGCCCTCACTTTTTTCTGCTGATCTACTTTTAAGGCAATAAAATACAAATCTCTGCCTTCCCTTGAAGGTGATAATAGCCAGGATGCCAGAACCCTGGATTCTGCAGCCAGGACCTCTTCCCACACCCCTCGTCCACTCCCAAGTCAGTTCCAGGAGACTTAAACACCTTTTTTCTTGCTTTCTCCAAAGTCCCTTTGTGAACACAGACAAGATTGACAGAATCAACTCACAGGAAGCTCTGGAATGTCCAGGGGGGTTGGAGGAGGAGGCTCCCACAGGAAACCTCTGAAGGCTACAGGAAATTAAATATTCATCCCAGCTGCAAGACCAGCCTGGTTTCTAACCACAGTGACAGATAGATACATACACACCCCACACTTCATGAGATCCCACTTGGATGCTCAGTCATGCAACTACAGGAGATAGTTTAGAAGTGACCCCCCCTTCTTGGATAATTGTAACCCCTATCAGGTAAAAGAACAACAATATAATCAGAAGCTTAGAGAAAGTAGTATAATCATGATCAGAAAACCATTTGGCTACTCCAGAAACAATGACAATGAATTGAATTAAATTGAATTTATTTTAACTGAACCATATTGAACACAGACAGGCTATAAATGCTGGTTGAGAGTAAAGCAAAATTACATGGAAGATCGGACTAAAGCGTATTTATTTATTCCTTCAGGATCTTACTCTCCCATAGCTAACCTGATAATTTAACTTATTCCCCATCCTCCCTCACAGCTCATCTCAGGAAGCTCCTCCTCCACTGTTTTCCCTAATTCCCATCCCTCCCTCACCCCATCCCCTCTCCATTATTAGTGCTATCTTTCTCCTTAAATTACTTTGTATTTTCTAATTTCTGTATATACTGTATCCTTTCGCAAGTTTCTTGATGGCAAGAATTGTTTCCATTTTGTGTCTGTATGTGCAACCTTTGGGCCAGTAACTTGATCATGAAATGGACCGGATTGGGCTTGTGATTTCATCAGTGAGGAAGCTCCCCTATACTTACACAGATAGACTCCTAGTCTGAGGGGGTGGTCTGGGGACGGTAAGTAATTTCTTCAAAGCCATACTACCAGCCCCTCTTGCTGACTTCTGGACCAGCTCTCTAGCCACTATTTCTCTCCTCTGAACTCAGCAAAGACTTAAAAAAGACTGTTGAATAGACTTGAATGGATGGTTGTGTGTTGATGGATGAGGAGTTTGTTTTTTTGTTTTTTTTTACTTTCAGTTAACACATCAATTTGGGCAAATTAAATAGCTCAATGGATAGAGAGTGACTCATGTTCCTGGGCTCCTGAGTTCCTCACACTTGATTCTGTTTGCCTCAGTTTCCTCATCTGTAAAATGTACTGGAGAAGGAAATAGCAAACCTCTCCTATATCTTTGCCAAGAAAGCCCCAAATGGGATCACAAAGAGTCTGAAATGACTGAACAATAACATCACATTTGTTATAAAGATACTTTCTGGAGATCTTTTAACCTAAAAGCAATTTTAATGTAATATTGGGATTTCAGGAACCAAAAGAGGTCAGTGGGGGATATGCATGTGGTCATTTCCTCATGCACACCCCAATCATAGTTGGTGAGCAAATTCATCCTCACAATAAATATTGTGCCAGGTGGAAAATGCTTGGTGACTGAATGACTAATTTCTGACTAATATATCCTTCAGCTCCAAGAAGAGCCTTAGGCTCTATTGCCACCAGCAATTTAATAAATGTTAGTTATTGAGAATTATGCTGACCTTAGCTATTCCTGATTGTGAGAAATATTAAGGATGAATTGAAGGAACAGGGAGTATTGGCTCTGGAGAAAGGCAGATCAAAATGTTTCTAAATATATTTACAGGTATCTCACTAGCTGTGTGACCTTGGGCAAGTCACTTAACCCCAATTGCCTCAACAAGAAAAAAATTTATTTATAAATATCTCTCAGGAAGAAAAGGCAAATTTATTCTATGGAAATTCAGTAAGAAGACTTTGAACAGATGATTATATTAATAACAAAAACAATAGTGTTTTAATGCCCATAAAGTACTTTACATAGATTATTTCATTTGTTCCTCACACCAGCTTTGTGAAGATGCTATTATCTGTGCTTAACCATAGTCTAATTGAGGGAGGTAGAGGGGATAAAAAAGGGAAAAAAAGAATAAAATAAACCGGGCACAGCAGAGAACAAAAGAATAATCTTCAAGGAAGCAAAGAAAAGATGGATTCGCATGAATATAATTTCTTCTATTGTTATGTATGCTTTCTTGAAATGGAAACTTATTGTTATATATTTTTAATCCTCTCTATTGTTCTGCTGAGCAAATGACAATGTTTTGTTTTGTTTTGATTATTTTCCTTTTCTATCTTTCTTTTTTCTATTCTGTTTTTTCCTTATTTTGTATTTAATTCAATAAACTTTTAAAAGCAAATAAATATTTTACAGATTAAGAAACTGAGGCTAGGCCTTGACCTTTCAAGAATCTGAATTCAGATTTTTCTGACTCCAAGTTTAGCACTCTTCTACACAAGTGATGTCAAGCTTAAATAGAAATGTGTTGACTTAGAAAGCCACAAATTAACATTATGTTGTGTTTTATTTTGATTTATTTTATTAAATATTTCCCAGTTACATTTTAATCTGGTTTGTGCTCTACTTTTGAACCTTTGCTGCAGAGAGTTTGACATCCTTGCTCTAAACCATCTAAATGCCTAGAAGTTACCACATTGCTGTTATTCAATCGTTTCAGCCATGTCCAACTCTTGGTGACCCCACTAGGGCTTTCTTGGCAAAGATACTGGAGTGGTTTGCCATTTCCTTCTCCAGAAAAGTTACTGTATGCGGTCACAGAGAAGAAAGGACTTTTAAACAAATGATATAATGAATTACCTGTGGAGATTGTGAGATCTACATCTAAGGACATATTTAAGTTTTATGAACGCCTGTTGTACAGATGGTGTGCAGAAAGGCAGTGAGTTACTGTAGAAAGCACATGGATCTTAGAATCCAAAGACCTGAGTTCAAGACCTAGCTCCCATATTTATTTATTACCTGAATGATCCTGAGCTAGTTGCAACCTCTTCAATGCTTGATTTCCCAATCTTTACAATGGGGGTAATAACAGTTGCACTACTCACATCTCAGGGTTGTTGGAAAGAGAGCACTGGCATTTTTGTCACAGGTGATTTCTGCTTTGGAAAGGAAGTCAGACCAGTTGACCCCTAAAGCCTTTTGGACTTTCAGACCCTATGATTCTGAGCTCCTCAGATTCGACGAATGCAAACTTGGTCCCTTTGCACCCTTTCACAACCTGGGTTTTGAAATCAGTAAATCAGCCTGACCCAGTAAACATCCTAGCTGATGAGTACCCAGATTCCTAACCCCACTCTTCACTTTTGAAAAATAGCCCTAAGGGATTCCAGCAATAAGATGGGAGGTCAAGAAGAGGCATTGGAGATTTGGCTGCAGTTCATGTGGGTGACCACAGGATTGCCAAAGTTACAAGTTACATGTGTTTCCTTTACTGTTCCTGGACGAAGTTGAGGAGAATGAGCTGCTGGGAAGGGAAATTGACAAGTAGCAGGACTGTCCATGGGGTTAGATCTCTGGGCTAGAAGTCAGAGGATTTGGGCAATATTCTTGACTGCCACTAGCTTGTTATTGCTTGCTGTCAGTCACACAATCTTGGAGCTACAAGTCATCTTGGGGGACCATTTATTTAAAATTCTACCAGAGTAAGAAACTCTTCTGTAACATTCCAGACTAGTGTTCATCCATCCATCCATCCATCTGCCTTCTCTTAGAGGGAGGGCAAGTTCGCTGCCTCCTAAGGCAGCTAGATCCACTTTGGGATAGCTCTAATTGTTAGGAACTATCCCAGTCACCAAACTTAAATTTGCCTCTCTGTAGCACTTCAGCCCCCTGGAGCCAGCTCACTTTGTCACTCTGCTGATGTCCCCCCATCTTTTAAAAAAAGGAATCCTAAAATGTTCTTTAAAAAAAACACACATTTCTGAAAGAGATTTTAGAGACTGTCTAATCCAACTCCTTCATTTTACTGAGGAGGAAATGAAGATCTAGAGAGGTCAAGGGACTTGCCCAATGTCAGAAAGCTAATCATTAGTGGAGCTGGGAGTAATCCTGGGTTTCCTAACTCTCAGTCCAGGACACTACCACACCATCGACTGCCTCCCTCTTTATGGGGACTGATAAGTACAACTTTGTTTCATTTAATATATTGTCTCATTTGTAGACTAGTATAAATTCCTAGAGAGCAAGGATTGTTTCTTTTTTCTTTCATTTAATTTTTTTCCTTTTTCAATGTGTTTTTATTTCATTAAATATTTCCCAACTGTATTCTTTAATTTTTTTAAATTCATTTATTAAAGTTGGAATTCCAAATTCTTTCCCTCTCTCTTGCCCCTTCTCCCTGTTTGAGAATGCAAGCAATTTTATGCTGATTATACATGTGAAGTCATGCAAAACATTTACGTATTAGCCAAATTGCAAAAGAAAAAACAGACCAAAAATAAAAGCAAAAGAAAAATAAAGTAATAATGTGTTCCTCAATCTGTATTCAGAGTTCATCAGTTTTCTCTTTCTCTGGATGTGGATAGCATTTTTCATCATGAATCATTTGGAATTTTCTTGAATTGTATTTCTGAGAATAACTAAGTAACTTAATCATCATAAAATATTGATGCTTCTATATACAATATTCTCCTGATTCTGTACTTCATTTTGCATCGGTTTATATAAGTGTTTCTAGGATTTTCTGAAACCATTCTAGAGAGCAGGGACTGTTTCATCCCTGCCTTTGTCATCCCAGTGCCTAGCATATAGTAAGTAAATGCTCTTTGTTGGATGGATGAATGGATTCAGTCCTCACAACAACAATGAGGTACAAAGGGCAGACATTATCATTCCCCCATTTTATAGATGAAGAAACTGACACAAAAAAAGCAAACAACTCTCTGAGTTCCTATTGTATCTGAAAGAATAATGACTAAAACCAAAATCATAGACTGAAAGATGGAAGGGATATGGAGGTCATTTTGCTCAATTTCTCACTTTAGAGATGAGGAAACTGATTTTAAATGTCTTCCAGATTCACACAAGGAACATGCAACAAAGACAAGATTTGAGTCAGATCTTCTCCAAAAATGGTGTTCTTTCCATTATACCTAGTTAGCACTCCTAATTTCTAGTTCTGTGTTTCTTCTGAAAGAAGAAAGGAAGGATGGAAGGATGGAAGGAAGGAAGGAAGGAAGGAAGGAAGGAAGGAAGGAAGGAAGGAAGGAAGGAAGGAAGGAAGGAAGGAAGAAGGAAAGAAGGAAGGAAGGAAGGAAGAAAGGAAGGAAGGAAGGAAGGAGCTAAAGGAAAAAAATTTTTTTTTGAAACCTCAGACTCATTAAAGTTTGATTTCAATGTAGGCAATTGGACAATTCAGCCAAGCCATTTTTAGGACGTACATAAGCCATGATTAATTCAAAAGAGAAAATACTTTCCCCAGTAAGGTCAGGGAAGGGCCCATCAGGTGTCCTAATACAGAGACATTAAGATGAAAAGTCAACCTGCTTTAAAGGGAGTGACTGGAAATTTTGTTATGTTACTCTGTGTGTTGAAATTAACTTATTTAAATGTCAACAAGCAATTTAAATAGTTACTAAGCAAGTTTAGTTGGTTGTGTTTCCATATTTCCTCATATTCTTATTTATCTTTTTATGGCAGATCATTTTTATAATATCCTGAATGTGATGTGTAAGATAGCATTTCCTCAATTTTTAAAAAATAAGTTTTATTGATAACTTTTACTTTTTTGCATCGCTGAAATTTCCCCCCAGTATTTTTTCCTTTTTCTTCATTTTCAGAGAGCCATATTGTCTAACAAAGAATTTTTTTTAAAGGAAACAGTCCCTTAAAGATATTTAGGAAGCCAGAACTATCTCAGTTCATATAAATTAGAACTGGAAGAGACTTTGGAAGTCACCAGTCCAAACTCTTCATTTTTACAAATGAGAAAGGTTAAGTGCCTTACCCATAGTCCCACATGTACTAAGTAGTTGAAATTTAAATTCAGGGTTTTGGACAGCAAAAATAACTTTTTTTACCTGCTGCCTAAGTGGCATAGGAGTAGCTAAATGGTGCTAGATGGATAGAGCAATAAGGTTGGAAAAAGGAAAATTTATCTTCCTGAGTTCAAATCTGGCCTCAGACACTTACTAGCTGTGTGATCCTGGACAAGTCACTTAATCCTATTTGCCTCAGTTCCTCATCTGGAAAATAAACCAGAGAAGGAAATCAAAACATTCCAGTGTGTTTGCCAAAAAAAAACTTCTAATGGGGTCACAAAGTATCAAACAACAATCACACTAGATAGCATAACAGATGGAGAGCTGGTCTCAAAATCAAGAAGTACCAAATTCAAATCTTATCTCAGACATTTACCACTTTGTGATCCTGAACAATTACTTAACTGCTATCTACCTCAGTTTCCTCATCTGTAAAAGAGGGATCATCATAAAATCTGCCTCATTGGGTTGTTGTGAGAAAAATATGTTGCAATCATTAAAGTGCTGTAAGAATTGAATGATTAATGCTATGATTATGATCCCTGTCTTTCAATAAGATTCTCTAGAGACTCCTCCCCAAGTTTTCAGACAAAGCAGATACCCTAAGACAGAGACAGGATAGATTAATGAAAAGAGCACTCACTTCTGCTGTGTGACTTGGGCAAAGTGACTCTACTCCTCTTTCATTTTCCCCAACTCTAAAATGAAGGAATCATTTCCAGATCAAAATCTATAATTCTAAAAAATCATTTAAAATTTTAAAAATAATAAACAGCAATTCCCAATGAGTCAGCTTCCATGTGAAGCCCTCTGGATGGGACAAAGGAGAACTGGATTCCCCAAATTCGGAATCACAAGACCTGGCTTTACTCCTAGCTTTGCTACTTATTTACTATGGGCCTTCTCAAAAAAGGCCAGGCCATCTGGGAGATGACGCAAAGACAACAAAGTGAATTGGATTTGAGTAAGGGAGAGCTATGCAAAGTCACCAGTTTTACTTTTCCCTCCATAGCCATCTGAATGAGTAGTAAGATTGCTCTGGATACAGTATGAGACCTTGGCCTTTTTTTTCCTTCTTTTTTTGGTGAGGCAATCACGGTTAAATGACTTGTCCTTGATCACATAGCTAGTGTCAAGTATCTGAAATTGGATTTTGAACTCTTATCCTGACTCCAGGACCAGTTCTCTACCCACCTAACTGTCTCTTCCTCATGTATAAGGAAAACCTAAATAATCTCCAGCTGTCATAAAGTGCATTGGAAAGTAAAATGGTATCTTTGGGGACCAGAAAGAAAAACATATTCTGCAAACAGGAACAACGTGCCCAGCCTTGGATTTGAAGTTCAAAAGCCTAAATTCAAATTTACTCAAATCATTGACTATCTCTGGTCCTCAGTAGCAGGCAATTCAGTTCAGTTGGTTAACAAGCATCTATTAAGTATTTATTATGTGCCAAGTACTTTTGCTAAAAGCTGATACATAGAAAAGAACAGAAAAAACAAAAACATGACCTCAAGGAGCTTGCATTCTAATGGGAGAAAACAATATGGAATCAACTATATTTAAGCACAAGATTTATATAGGAGATATCTTGGAAAACTCAGAAGGAAAGTAATTACAGCTGGAGGTATGTGGAAAGGCTTTCTGCATAAGGAGGAAGTTGAACTGAGTCTAGAAACTGAGGTAAAGGTGAGGAGGGAGAGGGTTCTATGAATGGGAGACAGTCAGGAGACAGGTTATACTATGTGAGGAACTCCAAGCAGGTCAGCATAGCTTGATTATACAGTGCCCGGCAAGGAGTAATGTTGGAGCAAACTGGAAAGGAAAAGGTCAGGGTAGGAAGAGCTTTATATGCCAGTAAAAGGGTGTATATTTGATTCTGGAGACGATAGAGCTTCTGGAGCTCATCAAACCACAGGAGTAACAAGATCAAATAGATACTTTGGAGGAATCCCCTTGATTTTCTCTAAGCCCATTTCTAATTCTCAACCTAAGATTCTAAAACAGCCTGAGCAGAGCTTAGGGGACAGGACTGTGTATGTGTCTGTGGGCATGCATGTGTGCACATGAGCTTAAACATCTGTTTGCAAGTGTATATTCTATGTTGTGTGCACCTGCATATGTATCCATATGTGTGCATGTTTTTTTTGTTCTTTTTAAAGGACAAATCTGTTTGTTAAATGTCTTCAGCCTTTTTCTATGGCTAGTCATCAGAGCTGGGAGAAGGAAGAGGGCCATCTGGGCTCCTGATTTGATCAAAAGGTTGAGAAAAAATAGGCATCCCAAAACCCAGATGGGCTGCATCTGTGACTCATTGTGTTGGCTCCAGGCAGTTAAGCTGGCTTTCCTCTGTGTCATAAGATGAGAGTACCATAGAAGGTTAGCACTAGAAAGAAACCTCAGAGGCTGTCCTTTAACAGTGGTACCTGAACAAGAGTCCTCTCTGCAACATCTCTGACAAGAAGCCTTCCAGCCTTCACTTAGCACTCAGGTGAGGGGCAAGCCCACTTTTTATGGAGGCAGTCCAAGGCCACTTTGGACTAGCTCTAGAAGCAAAGAAGTTTTCCTTTAGATCAAATCTGAATCTGTCAATTTTCAGCTTCTACCAATTCCCAATTTTATCCTAGAGATGAGAGCCGTTCAAATGTTTGAAAACTTCTCTCATGCTCTCTGCTTTGTCTTGTTCAGAGTGAACATTCCCAATTCCAATCAATAAAACGCCATATGACAAGAACTCTAATCCCTTCATTGTTGATTGTTCTTAATGAATCCTTGTTTATCCATGTCCTTCCTAAAATATAGTGTCAGAAGTCAATGTGAAACTACAGATGTAATCTCACAAGAATAGGAGACACCAGGACTATCAGCTCCTTCATCTAGGAGAGTATGCCTCTCTAAATGCTGCCAAAAACAACAAGATTATAGGATGATCAATTCTGATGGACGTGGCTCTTTTCAACAATGAGAGGATTCAGGCCAGTGCCAATGGTTTTGTGATGAAGGGAGCCTTCTTCACCCAGAGAGAGGACTTTGGGGACTGAGTGTGGAGCACAACATAGCATTTTCACTTTTGTGTTATTGTTTGCTTGTATTTTGTTTTCTTTCTCATTTTTTTCCCATTTTGATCTGATTTTCCTTGTGCAGCATGACAAATATGGAAATATGTACAGAAGAATATCACATGTTTAATGTATATTGAATTACTTGCCATCTAAGAGAGGGGAGAAGGAAAAGAATGGGAAATTTTGGAACACAAGGTTTTGCAAGGGTCATCGTTGAAAAATTATCCATGCAGATTTTTTTTGGTTTTTTTTTTTTTTCAGGTACAAAGAGAAAGCATTTATTTAATCCTTGCAGGGAGAGGCCCAGACACACCTGGGAGCCATCCCAACTCTGCCATGTGCTCCTGGAACCTGGCCAGTTTCTGCCTTGTCCAGGACTTAAAAGCAAAAGACCCAACCCTTCTCATTGGATAGACTAAAAGGACCTAACCATCTTTGACTAATGGTCACCAATGTTGTCTGCTTCCTGTAACTTCACTAACTTCCTGAATCCCAAGGTTCAAGATTCATCCCTCCAGAGATCATGTGAATTCCCAAAACCCAAGGCTCAACTGGGTATAGGAATCATGTGACTTAGGGCCCAGTCCTAAAAACCTGTTAAAACGTTATCCAATTAGTCCCATTCAGCCCCTCCTCTTTTTCATCCGTTTGTAGATTTCTCACCCCGGTATATACATCTTCCACTAGGGCATCCTTGTGACCTAGGCCTTCAGGCTGGTCCCTCTTCAGTACTAATGTAACCCTCCTTCTATCATTTAGAACCAACCCCTGCACATCAGTAGAAGCTTCAGGAACCACTTTAGCTATTCCTGAACACGGCTAAATCTTGAACTACTCTAATGATTAAGCACATAAGCAAGCAGGTGACAGGATATTGCTGCTTAAAGCAATGAGCAGGAATCAGAACCTGCTTCCACCAACTCCCACAGTCATCACAGAACAGATTGGCGTCTGGCAGCCATAGAACTCCAGCAATGTGGAGGCCTGAGGGCCTCAGGACCATTGTCACACCATTCCCACCTCAAGCAGCCCAGACCCAGACTCATCTGGGACAAAGGGACGAAAGTCTCTTCTTCTGGAACTGCTTCAGGCTGACCAGAGGCATGGAGCTGGCTCTGCCCAGTGGGGTCCAGACTGAAAAGGGGAGACAAGTGACTTGTAGGTGGGAGCAGCAGTGGCCGGTGCTGAGTATCAGAACCAGGTCTCAGGTGATTTCAGGTTGACCAAGTGGTTGGAATTTCATGTCTTGAGTCTGGAAGAAGCAATTCTCACAAGTGTATTGGAAATACAAGAACTAAATATGAGTAAAAGAAAAAGAATAAACAAGGGTAGAGTTAATATAGAGGTTACTAGGGATAATAACAGTAACCAGAAACCCATCCGGAGGAAGGCTGGAGGGGGAGACGAGACTATCATAAATGCCTCTCATCCAAACACATGCAGATGTTTTGAAAATAAAAAGCTTTAATAAAAAAATAATAATTTAGGCAAAAAAAATAAAAATAAAAGTAACTGCTGCCAAAGTTCATCTTAGCCTTTTGGCTACTATAGTGCACTGTTGTCTAAACTTGTGGTTCACAAGATCTCCAAATCCTCTTAGCCATTTCTCTTCTATCAAGTCCTTATGAAAATCATTTTTTGAGCCCAACTATATGATTTTTACATTTATTTTTATAAGGATCCTGAGGTTTTTTCACTAACTATAGTGCTAAAGAAATAAAACTTTACAGAGGGCAAGTATACAAAATAAAGATAGTAATTAGACTAAATAAGTGAAGTTTTTTTTTTTGGCCTTCTTAAATTACCTCTGTGGTTCAAATTCATTTGCATGTTAAACCAGAGAAAATCTTGGGAAGAATCACAAGTATCTAACCCTAAACTAGAAAGTAATTTGTATCAGAGGACTTTGATCTCCATCCAGATATAGGATTGAAGAGGAAAGAACTAATCTTAGCCTGGGGCAGGTACTGTTCCTGGCTTTTGTAAGCTGGTTGTGGTAGTTTTGAATTAAAAGAAACATATAAACTGCTTGTCTTTATGATGGAGAAGTTCTAGCTACTATACCTTAACAAACTGAAGCTGAGATGATTTTACTGGCTTTGAAGCGATGAGCTCCTAAAACAGTAACACAAGTGATGAAGAGCATCATTTAGTTGAAACCAGCAGAGCAATGATCTTCAAAGTCACATGAGAAAAGGGCAATAATATTACTAGGAGACAACAGAAATCCTGAAGCCTGAAGTATTTTGATATGATTTGGGAGAGAAGGTGAGATCAGTTGTGTTGTATTCAGTATGTTATGCCTGTTTGATCACTCTGGTCTAGAATACAGAATGATTAAGTGATTTAGTATCACATAGCAAGTCCTACTATTTTGAACCATCCTAAATATTATATCTTTTCCTAATTATTCTTGCTATAAAATGGAACTTAATGTAAACCTCAATATTTAAAATTAGCCTGTTCCTTAATTTCCTATCTTCCCTTCCTCTAATTTCTCTCTCACTCTAGGTTAGAAAACAATTCTATTCCTTTATTGGAAGACTATTACTTCTCAACCTATATTCTCTCAATTCATTCTGACAAAAATTGTCTCTTCTCTTTCTCTTTCTGTGTCTGTCAGTGTGTCTTTAGATATCTTGCTTTCTCTTACAGTCTAACCAAATTAACAAAGACTGTCCTGTTTGGAATTTGTGATAATTCATACATTGTGGTTAGACTGATATTTTCTTGACTCTACCCATTAAATAGCATTCACAAAAAGTTTTGCTAAGTAAATAAATATATTGAAGCAGTTAGAAGGGTAAATATCTTTGTTGCCTGCCAATGGACATTCAGCAGCTTCCCAAAGTTTTTCCTTAAAAATATGGCTCCAAAAACTGAATGGAATTTATCAGATGTGCTCTGACCAACACAGTGGGATGATCACTTTCCTTTTTCTCTATACTCCTTTTTATTTCATTAATGAATTTTTTTAATCTTTTTTTCTTTTGTTAGACAACTGGAGTTAAATGACTTGCCCAGGAACAACAGCTAGGAAGTGTTAAATGTCTGAGGTGGGATTTGAATTCAGGTGCTCCTGATTCCAGTGCTGGGCTCTATCTACTGTGCCATCTAGCTGCCCCCTAATGAATATTATTGATGCCTTATGTTTGTATATCACCATCATTTCTGAATATACTCCCTCATCACCATCACCCATAGAACCTTCTCTCCTAGCAAAGAAAAACAATAAAGCAAAGCCAATAAACTTGGTAACCTAGTTTGAGTACCTGTGAAACATTGGGGAAGGGAGAAAAGGAATTTCCTTCTCTCTTTCCTAGAGCCAAGGTTGCCTCCCATTATCTGAAGGTTAAGAATTACATATTTATAAGTATAGCCTTAAAAAGGAATTACTTCTCCAATGTTCTGTTCTGATATTTTAGCTGAGACAGACGGTTAACTGTAGAAAAAACAATTGCTTCAGAGCAGAAAACCTGAGTTCCAGTCACTCAAATATGCTACCCAAATGACCTTAATCTCCCTAGACTTCACTTTCTCTTTCTAGAAAATGAGGGAATAGGGCTAGTTGCTTCTGACATGCTTCTAGCGCCAGAGTTTGGTGTAGAAACCACTCGGAGACCTAAGATGCTGTGAGATGTTATGATACAATCTGTTTCTTTTTTATTTTATTAAGCTTAGTCTTAGGGAAAACTGAGGTCCCTGTTTTCCTATATATATTTCTATCAGTCAATGAATCAATCAGTAAGTGTTTATTAAATGCCTATTATGTGTCAAAGCTAAGGATACAAAAAAAAAAAAACCCAATTCTTAAAGGAATTTATAGTCTAGTATGGACAACAATAATACCAAATATATACAAAGTAAGTTATATACAAGATAAATAGGAAATAACAGAAGGGAGAAACTGGAATCAAGAAGGCTTGGAGAAGACTTCCTGTAGAAAAATGGGATTTTAGCTGAGACTAAAGAAGCCAGGAAAATCAGTAGTTGGAGTAGAGTAGGAGTGTCATAGGCATGGAGAATAGATAAAAAAAATTCCTGGAGCTGAGAGATAGAGTGTCTTGTTTTGGGGACAGCAAAAAGATCAGTGTCAACTGATAAAAGAGTATATGTTGGGAACTAAGGCTTCATATACCTTATACTTTAAAATGTAGAATAGGTCTAGGTGATAAAGGGTTTTGATTGCCAAACAGAGCCTTTTGTATTTGATCCTGAAGGCAATAGGGAACCACTGCAGTTTATTGAGCACATACTGGGGGAAAGGTAGAGAGAGTGATATGATCAAACTTAAACTTTAGGAAAATCATTTTAATGACTGAATGGACTGCCTAGAAGTGGGGAGAAACTTGAAAGCAGATAGACCCACCAACAGGCTATTGTAATAATCCTGGTTGAGGTGATGAGGACCTGTACTAGAGTAGCAGCAGTGCCAGAGGAGAGAAAGAGACACATTTGAGAGATGTTGCAAAGATGAAATCGGCAGGTCTTGTCAATAAATTGAATATAAGGGAAGGAAAGAGAGGGAGAAATAGTGAGGAATCCAAGATGATTCATAAACTGTAGCCTGAGGGACTGGAAGGATGGTGGTACCCTCTACAGTAATAGAAGGTAGTTATAGAGGGTTTAAGGAGAAAGATAATGAGTTCTGTTTTGGAAAGGAGCAATGTGCTGAAGGAGACAGGATAGAATGAATCTCCTGAATAAGTTGATTGGTTAGTCTTGGTAAGGAGTAAGGCAATTTCATCTTTTAAGACAAAGATGAAGAGAAAGTGACAGAAGAGCCTGAGTGATAGATGAGGAAGAGGGGAGAAGAAGGTATTTACAGCAAACGTCCTCAATTTTTCTGTAAAATAGGAGGCAAGATTCTCAGCTGAGAAAGTGAGGGAAAAGGAAGACATGGAAGATTTGAGAAGGGATGAAAAGTTTCTGTGGAGAAAGGGATAATGAGTTGGTAAGGAAAGTATGGTAGGGATGCCTAACAGCAATTGAGAGTCCAGTTGAAGTTATGTAACAGACATCTATAATTGTTGTTGTTTGTAATTCTCCAAGAGGACCATGACATTGGGGAGGGGGTGCCATGACATGCAAATGATTTGGAATTAAGCGAGGGAGGACTGGGGAAGGTCACCAGCCTCACTTACTCCTTCAAAGCCATTTAGTTCCAGCGATCAGATCAAGAGAACTAGAGATGGCCCTGGATGTAGTGGGAGACCTTGGGCTTTTTAAGCTAAGGTTTTCAAATCTGTTTGACTGAAGCATCACTCGTTCAGTGATTAAGCCTAGGCAACAACTGAGGCAAAGAATCTCCTCTTTCACATAGTCAAAACAAACAAACAAACAAAAACAAAATCTAAATAAATAAATCCATGTGAGAGGGGAAGACCCTCAAATCAGAAATGACTGGTATTTACATTCAATCTGAGTTGCTGAGGACCCAAACAAAGACCAATGGAGTTTGGCCTGGAACCTATTGCTGACCAGTTAATGAAATCAGAGTGGTTTTAGTTTAAGTTGTAATCCTTATGAAAGAAATCTAGCCAGTAAACTTCATGATACCTTGGGAGAATTCAGAGATCCTACAGTAGTATGCTTTTCTCCACCTTCATTCTGCAGTATGTGTTTAGGAACAAAAGCAACAATGGCTGGAATGATCCAAGTCAGAGGTTTTCCCCTCCTGAATTTTATGTGATGTGAGAGCAAGATGCCAGGTTTTATTTTTGTATTTATTCTTTACAGCATCTGCCAAAATGATCTGCTCATAGTTGCTATTCAGAAATTATCTTTGGAAGAAATGAAGAAATGAGTGAATTGAATATCCAGAACCCCACTCGGGTCTTCCTCAAGAAACCAAGCTAGTCTCCAGATTTTTCTGCCTTCTCACCATAATAAAACTCCCGGTCTTGGATTTCACTGGAGCTTGCATGGATCTAAACCAGTGGTTCTCAAAGAGTGTGTCACTGCATACTGATGTGACGTGAGTTTCTCCACAGTGCTGCTCCTTAGACCTCAAACTTCCACATTCCCCACCTCCAACCACAATCTGATAACTATTCTTCCTAACTTGATATAGGAAAGAAAATCTATAGATTCCCAGTTTTGAACCTCAGTAGCCAAACTAATCCCTATCCCCTGAAAATGCTCTGAGATTTCCTCCCTTTTCATTTTTATTCACATTGTTCTCTCTTCCTGGAATGACCTCTATATTCCATATGTCTGATTCCTTCTCATCCTTTAAGATTTAAATGACATTGTTATATAAGAAATGACCAGCAGGATGAATACAGAGAGGCCTGGAGAGACTTACATGAACTGATGCTGAGTGAAATGAGCAGGACCAGGAGATCATTATACATTTCAACAACAATATATATAAGGATCAATTCTGATGGACATGGCTCTCTTCAACAATGAGAGGTTCCAAATCAGTTTCAATTGATCAGTATTGAACAGAACCAGCTAAACCCAGGAAAAAATCACTGGGAAATGAGTATGGACCACACCATAGTATTTCCACACTTTCTGCTATTGTTTGCTTGCATTTTTGTTTTTTCTTCTCAGGTTATTTTTACCTTCTTTCTAAATCCGATTTTTCTTGTGCAACAAGACAACTGTATAAATATGTATACATATATTGTATTTAATATGTACTTTAACATATTTAACATGTATGGGACTACCTGTCATCTAGGGGAGGGGGTGGAGGGAAAAAGGGGAAAAGTTAGAACAGAAGTTTTTGCAAGGATCAGTGTTGAAAAATTACCCATGCATATGTTTTGTATATAAAAAGCTATAATAAAAAAATGTAAAAAAATAAAAATAAAAAAAAAAACCCTAAAGGGGATAACTGGGCAAAGGGATTTCTGCAGAGCCACAGTAAATTCCAAACTTTTATCTCTGATTTAGATCGACAAATAGGTATTTACTTCAGCAGCAGCATCTTATATTCCATGCTTCCTTGGGCATTATAATGGAAAATAATAAAGAGACAGCACCATTCTTTAGTTTCTTGATTCTCAGACTATTTTTCCCATCCTATGACCTGGGATGCAGAATATGTTATGGGTTCCATTCTTGCATTTTCAGAAAAATCAGAACACACGGTAAGAATAACCATAGCAACAACAACCAAAAAATATTTTAATAATTTTAAAAAAAGATTTAACTGACACCTCTTCTCTGAGATAATCAGTAATTCCCTAATCCAGAAACCAACTCCTGCTTGTCACAATGGCATTCTATCTATGGTGGT
This sequence comes from Sarcophilus harrisii, assembly GCF_902635505.1. Taxonomy (NCBI): domain Eukaryota; kingdom Metazoa; phylum Chordata; class Mammalia; order Dasyuromorphia; family Dasyuridae; genus Sarcophilus; species Sarcophilus harrisii. The sequence continues at coordinate 612,885,406 of NC_045426.1, read as the reverse complement.
ACCAAGCCAAGGAAGGACAGGAAAGAAAAGGGAGAGAAGATAGAAAGAATTATAAGGAAAAGAGTAAGGGACAATAGGGGAGGCAAAGGAATCTCAAGACCCAATAATGAGTTTTAAAGTGCCCAGTAATCCTTCTTTGTTGACAGCTTAACCATTCAGAGTATCTAAGTTCTATTCCTCCTGGAAAATAATGAGCTGTAGAAAAAAAAAAAAAGTTGAGAAATCACTGACTTAAACTCTGCCAATGTTCTTCTGTCATGGAAAATAAAGTGAAATTTATGGACTCCTTCTCAGTGTAACATTTTAAAATGCACAGAATAAAATACCTGGAATTACAAAAGAAACCAATGTTAATGAAATACAGTTATCATTAAAAAAAAAAGTTTGGGACATCTTGTTAAGAACTCTGGTCTTAAATTAATTCACAATTAGTGCCTGAAGACTTCCCAGAAAATAGAAGGGCCTATCAACAATTTAATTCAAAGGAATGATTTGCACAATGCTGAGAATTTCAAAAACAGGCCTTTGGAGGAGAAAACTGGCATTATAAAGTATTTCAGAGCTATTCCCATTAAAGCTCCTCTATCTACCTCCTAAAAAAAATCATTTACCTTCAAATTTCCCAGTTTTGCCACTGAGTCATCATGGGATTCTGGATGAATCACTTCATCACAATCATAATCTTCCTCACTGAGGTCAACTTTCTATCCTCCACTCCATGTTTCCTTTTATGTTGCTCTGTCAGTGTGAGAGTTATTGTTAGGAAACAGTAGGTAGTAAAACTCAAAACCCAACACAAATTCCATTCCCACTCTGGGAAGGAGATTTAATTAGAATGTCCTTTATTTTGTTCCTCTGCTTCTGCCCAGCTCCCCCACCCTCCACTTGACACCTTTCTACCCTTCCATCTTTGGAGAGATTCAGGAATCCCAGAATTCAGAGAGGGAGATGATAAATTGCTCCCAATTAGGTTTGCCTTTCCATACTCTGCCCTTTGGTGTCTATGTCACATACAAATAATGTGACTGAGTCATTAGAAGGGAAAAAAGGGGGGCAGAGAAAGGCTCCAATTTGGCCTTATTGTGTTTACAAAGCCTGTGAATACTTAGAAGTATGGGAATGAAAATCTTGGCAAGCCACTGGGTTTCCTAATACACATGATGGCTGCCTAAACTAAAGGGATTAGACTCTTATAAACTCAGAGTTATATATTTCTGAAGTTTCAGCCCTTAAGAAGACTGTTATACAGTCCCTGAGCTTCCCCTGGGCTTGACTGCTTAAGCTAACTTGTGATTCTTTAAGGGTAAGGAGAACTATGACTATCTAGGCTTCCACACAGAGACATACCCTTCCCTATTCTGCCTCAAATCACCAATCTCCAAACTCTTATCCATGTGGTATGGACAAGAGAGAGAACAAAAAGTCAAGTGATGTCTCTTTATTCTAGAGTATTATAGCTCTAGAGAATTTTGATGAGCCTAAATTGTTCTCCATGTTTATCTGGGTTTCAATTTCAATGTTATATGCATTCCTGAGAATATCTCGTGTGATAGGTTCTGCTATAAATTGCTTTAGTATAAAGATTTTACAAGGGTGAATGTTGAAAACTATCTTTGCATGTATTTTGAAACTAAAAAGCTATTATTTAAAATTTGCTTTAGGTTAAGCACAGAGAATACCATTTGGCTGAGTGGATAAGACTCTTCCAGAGTTAGTGTCAACTACATCCTTGAGAATTCCCTCCTGAACCTTTCCTTCTCTTGACCTACACAACATTTCTTATACACATGGATATTTTCCCCATTCTTCACTATCTCTCACTCTAATCCCCATATCCACCTATTCCAATATTCTTAAACTGTCTGTATGTGATCCCAGGAACCTATCAAAGTTCACAGGATCCCACTAAGTCAAACTGTCTGGGAACTGGTAATGAGGAGGGAAGATAAATAGGAGATTGAAAAGAAATATAAGCAGCACATTTCTGTGCCATGGGTTTTTAGATGTTAGGCTATTACAGATAAAATATAGAAAAAAAATTTTTTTAAATATAAATTTCACTTACTCAGCATACCTCATAGGATAAGTATTATAGTCACAAAATAAATAGTCTTCCTTTAACATATACATACTAACCTCAGGACATGTCAGATATTATATTTGCAAAGAACATGGGAAAGAAAGTCATTTTCTCTAATTGAAAGAAAACTTCTGGTTCAAGTTTCCTGACTTTCTTATAGAGTTACTGACTTTGGGAGAAGAGGAGTAGAAATACCAAGTCAACAGATGCTTCCTTTCAATTTCTTTCCTCCTCAATTCCATTTCCCAGACACTTTGGGTGTCAATCTTGTGACCTCTGCCTTGTTCCTAGGACTACATCCAAAAGAACAGGGAAAATTCCAGAAGATGTTCCCAGCCCGGGACAGGAAATACAATCACCCCTTCAGCTATAATGTAAGTACCAATTTAGGAACACCCAGAGATTCTGAGACTCTTTGATTTCATCCACAGTCAACAGGAAGTCTCAGAGAGGATGGAGTGCTTTCCCTGGAATTACTAACAGCAGTGGCTGCCTTCCTGTTCTATAGCTCAATTACCCTGAGTCACTCAATATACAGTGGTATCATTCACAAGAGATCTCCATAGATCATCAACTTTTCCTTCCCAATGCCCCTCCATATCTTTGGATCTCAAAGCAACGTCATTGTGTACTTTTGTCATGGTATCTCCAGGGCACCCTGCTTGAAAGCATCCTACTATAAAAGTGGTGTTCCATATGGCTACCTCAATAATGACAGAAGTCCCAGACTTCTCCATAGAATCAGTAAGATGCAGATAATAAGTGAATAAATGCTAGATAGTTCTATGGAACTAATCGATCAAAAGCATTAAATTCATAATGAACATTTTAGTTAACAAGTGCTCAGATGCCAGAAGTTTCTTCAAGCTGCAAAGAATAATATAATCAGCATATTGAAACCCACCATTAAAAAACAAATCACAGATTTAGACATAAAGAGTGATACTATAAACAAATTAGAAGAACAAAGGATAGTATAACTCTAAGATCTGTGGAGAAAGAAGGAATTTGTGGCCAAAGAAGAATTAAGTAAATTATGGAATGCCAAGTGGATAATTTTGATTTTATTGTTAAAAAGTTTTTGTACAACCAAAGCAGACAAGATTAGAAGGGAAGCAGTAAACTGGGGGGGAAATGTTTATATCCAAAGGTTTTGATAAAGACTTCATTTCTAAAATATATAGAGAATTGATTCAAATTTATAAAAAATACAAACCATTATCTAATTGATAAATGGTCGAAGGTTATGAACAGACAATTTTCAGATGAAGAAATTAAAATGACTAGACCATTTCTAGTCATATGAAAAAAAACTCTAAATCACTACTGATCAGAGAAATGCAAATTAAGACAACTCTGAGGTACCGATACACACCCCTCAGATTGGCTAAGATGACAGGAAAAGATAATGATGAATGCTGGAGGGGATGAGGAAAACTGGAACACTGATACATTATTGGTAGAGTTGTGAGTTGACCCAGTCATTCTGGGGAGAAATATGGAACTGTGCCCAAAGGGCTATCAAACTGGGTATACCCTTTGATCCAGCAGTGTCTCTACTGAGTATCCCAAAGAGATCCTAAAGGAGGGAAAGGGACTCACATGTGTAAAAATGTTTGTGACAGCTCCTTTCATAGTGGCAAGGAACTAGAAACTGAACAGATGCCCATCAGTTGGAGAATGGCTGAACAAGTTATGGTAAATGAATGTTAAGAAATAATATTATTCTGTAAGAAATTATCTGAAGGATAATTTCAGTAAGGCCTGGAGAGGCTTACATGAACTGATGCTGAGTGAAGTGAGTAGAACCAGGACAATATTGTACATGGCAACAAGAAGATTATGCAATGATCAGTTCTGATGGACGTGATTCTTTTTAACAGTGAGGTGATTCAGGTCAGTTCCAATGGTCTTGTGATGAAGAGAACCATCTACATCCAGAGAGAGAGGACTGTGGGAACTGAGTGTGGATCATGACATAGTATTTTCTTTTTTGTTGTTGTTGTTTGCTTACATTTTGTTTTTTTGTTTGTTTGTTTGTTTTCTTTCTCATTTTTTTCCTTTTCAATCTGATATTTCTTGTACAGCATGATAATTGTGGAAATATGCATAGAAGAATTGCACATGTTTAACATATATTGAATTACTTGCTGTCTAGAGGAGAGATAGGAGTAAGGGAAAGAAAAAAAAACAATTTGGAACACAAGGTTTTGCAAAGGTGAATGTTGAAAACTATATATGTATATATTTTGAAAATTAAAAGCTTAAAAAAAAGTCACAGATAACTCAAGCTCTTATCTATCAACCTGGATGGGTGGGGTGAGAGGGGTTTCCTCTTAATTGTCTCAAACTTCATTAATTTCTGACAGTTTCTTGGCTTCCAGCTTCCTTCCCAGTTCTTCTGGTCATCCCATCTGCATATTAGCTGACCCAGTTGTCTCATCTGGAGCAGGCTTATGTCTTAACTTTATTCATATTATCTCCTTTGGATATCTCATCTCCCTCACCCAGTCCTTGATTCCCGGGTAACCATAATTACTCTTAGTAATCTTCATTTACCCAAATGTAACTCACTCTCTTCTTTCTTCCTTCTCTCTGCTTTGACTCTCTGAACTGCTAACCCATTTACTTCTATAAACTGTAATAGGACACGATAGCTTTTCCATTATGTCCTGCCATGATGCCTTTATAAGGACTGAAATTAAGTGCAATCAGACAAGCACTCCCCAGAAGGCTGATTGCTCTTTCTTTGCTAACTTTCTTTTTTCTCTATTTCTCTTTCCTCTTCTTCTTCCTCCTCTTTCTCTTCTTCCCTTTTTCCTCCTCCTTCAGGAACAGATAGAGAGCACAGGGAGGAAGGGAGAGAAGGATGGAGAGATAGAGGGAGGGAGGTAAAGAATAAGGAAGGAAGGGAGGGAGAGAAAAAGGAGAAGAGAGACAGAGAGAGGAAGGGAGGGAAAGATGGAGGGAGAGGAGGAGAGATAGCAGGAGTGCACCAGTGGCTTTGATATATCATTTCCCTTGGCTCAGTTTTGAAAATGGCCAGTCCAGGGTATGGACGGGGCATGTATGGTTCACTACGTAACTCTGGTCCCAGATTAAGATCTCCATTCTTCATGTAACTTGAGTGAAGCAATCTGTATAATTAGCCACACTAATATCCCTCCTTCTGCCTTTCCAAGCAGTTAAAGGGCTCATATACAAATACCAAGACAAAGTGTGTCGAAAGGCACCATGAAATGATTATTCAATTCCCTTGCAGCCAAACAGAACTAAAATGGGGTCTTGTTGTCAGCGATCTGGCTAGCAAGATAAACACTGACTGTTGCAGTCTGAGTCTATTTCATCAAGACAGGTTTTTCCAGAGTCCTGAATCTCTATCAGTAACAAATTCACCATTTCAACATGATGGCTATGCAAATGAGACAAAATAAGAAAGCAAAAACTGTAGGACCTCAGATCTGTCTCTTGCTCTTTGTCTCTATCTCTCTGTCTCTCTTTCTCTCTCCCCTTCCTCTTTCTTTCTCTCCCCCTTCCTTCCTTCCTCTCTCTCTCTCTGTCTCTGGCTCTCTCTGTCTCTTCTCTCTCTCTCTCTCTCTCTCTCTCTCTCTCTCTCTCTCTCTGTCTCTTCTCTCTCTGTCTCTTCTTTCTCTCTCTCTCTATCTCTTCTCTCTCTCTCTCTGTCTCTGTCTCTCTCCCTCTCTCTGTCTCTCTCTCTGTCTCTTCTCTCTCTCTCTCTCTCTCTCTCTCTCTCTCTCTCTCTGTCTCTTCTCTCTCTCTCTCTCTCTCTCTCTGTCTATCTCTTCTCTCTCTCCCTCTCTCTCTCTCTCTCTCTGTCTCTTCTCTCTCTCTCTCTCTGTCTCTGTCTCTTCTCTCTCTGTCTCTTCTCTCTATCTATCTATCTATCTCTTCTCTCTCTCTCTCTCTCTCTCTCTCTCTCTGTATGTGTGTGTCTCTCTCTGTCTCTCTCTCTCTCTAACTCTCTGTCTGTCTTTCTGTCTCTCTCTATGTCTCTCTTTCTCTCTCTCTGTCTGTCTCTCTCTGTCTCTCTTTCTCTCTGTCTCTCTCTCTCTTTCTCTCTCTCTGTCTCTCTTCCTCTCTCTGTCTGTCTCTTTCTCTCTTTGTCTGTCTCTTTCTCTCTGTCTCTCTCTTTCTCTCTCTGTCTCTCTGTCTCTCTCTCTCTGTCTCTCTGTCTCTCTCTCTCTCTGTCTCTCTCTCTCTCTCTTTCTCTCTCTCTTTTTCTCTCTCTCCCCCCCCCTTTAGGTTATGTTTTAAGTGCAGTAAACCAAAAGAGCAACCATCACCTACTATGTGCTATGCATTGGGAACAAGGTAATGGGAAAGAAAAGGTAGAGCCCCAAAAGTGAGACATCGGTTTGTAATGAGCTCATTACTTAGTGAGAAAGAGATATATAGCATATGAATAATACAATAAGGGAGCAAAAGACTTACATAAACTGATGCAGAACCAGTAACACAAATCAATGCCTACTATGCGCCATGTCCTGGGAGCACAAGGAGGAGAGCAGTTGAATTGGAGCCAAGAAGAATGAGACAAAGTTCTTGCCCTTGAGTTTATAATCCTTCTGGGAGAAAGATGGCACATCAATGATACATTAAACTCAGGGATAGACTCTTGAGCTTATACAGAACATAGAAAGCCAAACAAGGACTATAAACATTCCTACTATCACAAAACAACTATAAAAATGGAAAAGGCACAAAAAGATAGCAAAATTCATTAGCTGTAATGACCAGTTTTAGTCCTGGAGAAACAGATGGACACAGGATCACACAGTTCCACCCTTTTTAACAATTTAAAATAAAAATGAATATGTTTTAAGCACCAATATGCAAAATACAAAGACAAAAATGAAATGGTTTCTATGCTCTACTGCAAAGAGAAGTGGGGTTCTACGGAGGCAAGATGCTGTATAAAACATGCAGTTTTGTTTGTCCACTTTTCTTTGTTATATGGTACTATTTGGCCTCAGTTTCTTAGAGCAAAGGACAGCTACATCTCCCTCTCAGGGGTCAAATTATATGCTTCGCATCTCCTTTTCTAATACCAATGGCTTACATCTCCTGAAAGAGACCCCAAAATGAAAATTACAAGGAATATTGTAGCTAAATTCCAGACTTATCAGTTCAAGAAGAAAATATTACCTATGGCTTAAGCCTCCATCCACACACTGTTACTATACTCATTCAATTTAATTAAACTAACATCAGTAGCTGAAATTATTATTCTCTCATATTAATAACTAATTATTGAATTAGGTTCAAGATTTTTTTCTCTTTTTTACTTCCTCATTCATAAATCAATCCTGTAAGTTATTCAGGCAGCCTTTTTATGATGATGAGAGACAAAACTCACATTTGTTCAAAATGTAAAGAAATTTTAGGTTAGATGAACGGAGGGATTCTAGCCCATTGTTTTTAGATCTGGAGAAAATGTGAATTCTCCCTTTAGTCAAATGGGTGATATGAATATAGTTATTGACTATATTGACTAAATTATTGACTTTGACTAAGACTAAGTAATTAAGAGTCACATACCCCAGACTCTTATTAGAATAAAGCTACATCTTATTATAATATTCATTCTCTCAATAATTATTAACTAACCAGAGTGGATTGCCACACATTCTTCCAAGATTATATAATGGATTCCACTGGCATTCTAGAGTATCACCAACCCTCTTTATTAGTGTGATTAATAAAATGATTAATTGACTGGATATTATGCCTTGCAAACTTTTTATGCTTCACACCACTTTTATAAAGGGATTATTTCCTTTGAAGATATAGCAAGAATAGAAGTATAAACATTTCTCCCAGTGCATCAGGAACTCATTCTCTTCTTCAGTTCCTGAACAAAGTGTGTCAGGTTTAGCATAATTTCAACATAGAATGATTAGAACAAGACTATACGATGATCAATTCTGATGGACGTGCCTCTCTTCAACAATGATATAATTCAAACCAGTTCCATTTGTTCAGTGATGTAGAGAGCCATCTATATCCAGAGAGAGGACTGTGGAAACAGAGTGTGGAACACAGCATAGCATTTTCACTCTTTCTATGGTTTGCTTGCATTTTGTTTTCTTTCTCAGGTTTTTTTTTTCCTTCTTGATCCAATTTTTCTTGTGCAGCAAGATAACTCTATAAATATGTATACATCTATTGGATAAAATTCCTATATTTTAACATATTTACCATTGTTTTGGACTACCTGCTATCTAGGGGAGAGAGTGGAGGGAAGGAAGGGAAAATGTGGAACAGAAGGTTTTGCAAGGGTCAATATTGAAAAATTACCCATGCATATGCTTTGTAAATAAAAAGCTTTAATTAAAAAATAAATAAATAAACAAGCAAGCAAGCAAAAAAAAAAAGAAAAATAGCTGGGGCCCTCCTAGCTTCTCAAGGCACCATACAGTACGTAGATGGCTACAGAAATCGGCATCTAGACTCTTAAACCTGTATTGGCTTGCTTTTCTTACCTTTTGTATCTCACAATATCATAATTTCCAGACTAATCTCCTTCACCAAAAGCAAACAAACAAATGCAAGATCAAGGACTAGGGCCCATTTTCACAAGCTCTATGTTGACCCCCAGAGGTTTATAGCATTGTCTGAATTCTCTCACTAGAACAAAGTCAGCCAAAGTAGTCAAACCAATGGAAAGAATTAGTTGGGTGCCTTGTAAATACCCCCTCTCCCAGACAGTCAGGAAGACTTTCAGAAGTTACAGAAAATGTTTAAGAATGTTCCAGATCTCTCCAAGTCACTTCCATTATATGTCATCATAATGCTTGGAGCTGGCTCGCCAGCCTTTTCCACATAAATAATTGCATCAGCAACCCTCTGTGAATGCTCAGAACTGGGCTCATTGGCTAGTGAGTTCTATGGGAATAGATTGGAAAATATTTATTAAGATCTTGCAAGAGACTAAATGTTGGGCTGATTACTAGAGATACAAATACAAATAAGCAAGATAATCCCTGCCCTCAAGGAGTTTATCTAGGGGAAGGCAAAACCTATAAGGGAGTGGAAGGCAGGAAAGGATGCTTTGGACAGGAAATTCTTAGGGATGATCATTAGAGTCACAAGGCAATTGTTCCTTTTATTTTTTCCTTAGAACTGTAGAATTGATTTTGATTGTTATTTCTCAGAGCTGGAAGGAAATGGGGGAGAAAGTTAAGCGTGTAGGAAGCAATATGGTAGCCTGGGAGCAGTGGTAGGCTCGTCCCAGCTAGATATGGTCATTTATCACCAATCAGAAATCCAGCATCTCAGAGCAGCAATTTGAGTATCAGGTCAGAGGTTCAAGCACAGGAGAATATGAAAGTAGCCAGGAAGTTGTCACAGAATTTAGAGGAAAAGGCAGAATATCAGGAAATTAGTTGTTGTTGTTTAGTCATTTTCAGTTGTGTCCAACGGCTCCATTCAGAGTTTTCTTTGTATAACTACTGGAGTGCTTTGCCATTTCCTTTTCCAGCTCATTTTACGGATGAGGAAACTGAGGTAAATAGGGTTAAGTGACATACAAGGTCACATAGCTAATAAGATTCTGAGACCAGCTGCGAACTCAGGAAGATGAGTCCTCCCTATTCTAAATCCAGTGTTCTATCCATTTCACCATCTAGCTGCCCATATAACTGGGATAAGGATTGCCTCTACATTATTCCTATCAAATAATTCTTCCTTCCAGGGCTAAGTAGAACAAGTTGAATTCTTCATCCATAGAGCAGCATTTCCAATTCTTAGCAGACAACTGTCATAAATTTTCCTAAGTCTTCTCTTCTCCAAGCTAACCATCCCTAATTCCTTCAATTGATCCTCATATGTCATGGATTTGATTCCTTTAATCATTCTGACTGTCCTTCCCTAGACATTCACCAACTTGACAACATATTTCCAAAATATGAGCACACAGAACTGAACACATAATCAAGATATATGTAAGATATGACCAAGGCAGAGGGCAGGGGACAGAGGGGACTAGTACCTCCCTAAATCTCTATCTGGGTGAATGGAACACAAGATGGTGTTTTTTGGGTAGGCAATCATAGTGTTCATTCACAGTAAACTTATTGTCTCCTAAACCCTCCAGATCTTTTTATTTGATTGCTATCCAGCCAAGTCTTGTCCATCTTGTACACATAAAGTTAATCCTTTTAAAACTTAAACTGTAAAAGTTTACATCTATCCCTATTAAATTTCTTCTTAGGTTTGGCCCAATGTTTTAGTCTGTCAAGATCAATTTTATTTTAATTCTGGATATAAAACATAATTGTTATGCTTCTATTCAATTCAACAAATATATCTGTTAAGGGCCCACAATGTGCAAGGGACTGTGCTAAGGGCAGGAGTTACAAAGATGAAAAATGATCCACTCCCTTCCTTTAAGGAAGGGAATTTTTGCGTTTTCTTTTCCAAGCTATTGAATCTTTTTTTCCTCATTCCCCTAAATAACCCATTTCTTTTCCCAATTTTTCTTCTGGTTTTTAAAGTTCTTTTTGAACTCTTTTTTTTTTGGACTTGAAACTAATTCACATTCCCCTTTGAGGCTTCATATGTAAGCATTTTGACATTGTTGTCCTCTTCTAAGTTTGTGTTTTGATTTTTCCTTTCACCACAGTAGCTTTGTTTGATCAGTGCTCTTTTTGGGGCTTTGTTCATTTTTTAAAGTTGAGCCCTGCTCCTTGCCCCAAACTTCTTGCATTGAGGGCCTGGGACTTGCTCACTGGCATTCTGCACCAGGAACTCTGGGGCTGGAAGTTTGCCCCACTACACTAGGGTAGCCCTGCCTAGTCACACCCAGTGTGTCTTGTCAGCCCGGGGCTTTCAGTTTGCCTGCTTGGCTGGGACTGGGGACTTCACAGTTAGCCTGCTGTGCCACTGGACTACGGAACCAGGACCTTGGGACCTTGGTTGTTGATCTGTACTGAGGCTAAGAGCCTCCCACTGGCTTGCCCAGACATCAGGGCACTGGGCTGTGCTCCCCTTTTATCCAAGTGAGACAGATCTTACCTGAAGTCCTGAATTATCTTGGGCTGGAAAATTGCTTCTCTCTATCTTTCTGTGGATTATCCTGCTCAAAAGAAAAATTTTAGAGGTTTGATTTAACATTGTTTTTAAGGTAAACTAGGGAGAGTTCAGGCAACTTCCTGGCTTTTCTTAGCCATCTATGATCCATCTAACTCCAAACTTAATGCAATTTCTATATAGCATTGTTTCCACCTAATTCATATACAAAAGCTGCCAAATGTGCCATTGCTATATTAATCTACTACTGGACTGGATCCTGGAGGCTAGGATGAAGGTCATTCCTTGATCCTCAGGGAGCAAAATGGGGTTGAGTGTAAAACTTAGCATGGACTCAATTCCCAGTCTCTTAGACCATGGGCAGCTTAGCTTGCTCCTGACATTTCAGAATTTACAAGGTTGTAGCCTTCAGATTAATGTCCTTCACTTACCCTACAAAGCTGTAGCCTCCAGATTAATTTCCTTTATCCAACCTATAAGATTTTAGCCTTTAGATTAATTCTTTACCTAAAAAGGAAGACAAATGCTAAGGCAAAAAAATGAGACCCCTATTCTCAGATTCATATTATCTTCAGAGAAAGAAGGTCATAGGTATCTCCCTTTATAGAATAATCTCTAATTTTATATCGTTAGCCAGGAAAATGTCACAGGAAGAGATAGGCCTAGATTCCTGTTGGCTAGTGGCTTTTTGTGGAATCTATTGGCAAAATGGATAGAGTGTTTGGTTTTTAGTCAGAAAAAAATGTAGCCTCAGATACCTTGGATAAGTCACTTAACTCTGCCTCAATTTCCTCATCTGTAAATGAAATAGAGAAGAAAATCACACTAATATCTTTGCCAAGAAACCTCAAAAGGAAGTCACAGAGTCAAATACAACTTTTAAAAAAGGTTGAATAACAAAAGTGGCTTTTGAATGTACTCCAAGCAATCCTCCTATTTAGTTAACTGACCAGAATCATTTGTAGGATGTCTTCACATGTTCCCAAGTCCCTCCCAAGTACTTCCATTACATGTCTATCAGAATTCTCCTAGGAGCAGTGCTCCCCCCAGCTGCTTCTACATAAGGAATTAAAGCAGTCACAGTACAAATTCTCATAAGAACTTGACGCAGTGTCCAGTTTCCCATTATGTCAATAAAAAAATAAATAAAACAAATCCCTGTTTTTCAGTGATTACCTGAGAGATATAACAATTTTAAATAGATGAGTATATACAAGCTAATTTGAGGGGAGTAGATAGCATTAACAACTAAAAGAATATTCTCTTTCCAGAGGAGGAAGCACATGAACTTCAAGAAAGGTAGGTAAAGATTCTGAAAGATAGAGTTAAATAATTAAGACTGAGACCCAGAAGGAGGTGAGTGAGGGAGGGGAGAATTGAACCAGACCTTGAGGAATGGGTACATTTTACACAAAAGGGCATTCTGATCAGAACAGCATGAACAACAGATAGCCTTTGGGGGAGGGAGGAAGGATATAGTAAACTCTAGCTACTGATGCCCTAAATGCTAATTTTTTTTTTTAAATATCCCATTAAAACCAAAGAGTGGGAAGGGAGAAGATAGGGTCCTATTTCTTTCAAAAATGCTAGAAAGAAGCATTTGCATTGGGGTAAAATGAAACATTTTTTAATTAAGTCAGGTTTCCTACTACACACACACCCTCACACACACACACACACACACACCACTGTGACCTTTACATTCATGACTCACCAATTCCCATGAGGGACCTAAAACCACACAAGATTAATAAAGGGTATCTATATATATATTGTGCTTTAAGATCTGTAAAGTGATTTACATACATTATCTCATTTGATAGTCCCAGCTATCCCACAAGACACACGTGCTATTTTATTCCTTTTACAACAGAAAGAAAGTTGACACTGAGAAGTCAACTTGCCTGGGGTCACCCAGTTAATGAGTGTCAACCACTATTCAAAGTTAGGTTTTTTTGACTCCAGTTTTAGTTTCTCTATCCCCATTATATCACATTGTTATTGTTGAGTCATTTTTTTCCACTCCTGTGCGACTCTTCGTGACTTCACTTTGGGGTTTTCTTGGCAAAGATGCTAGAATGGTTGCCATTTCCTTCTCCAATGGATTAATGCAAACTGAGTTGAATTACCCCAACTGGTAAGTGTCTGAAGCAGAATTTGAACTTAAGAAGATGAATCTTCCTGACTCCAGTGAAGGAAGGAAGGAAGGAAGGAAGTAAAGAAGGAAGGAAGGAAGGAAGGAAGGAAGGAAGGAAGGAAGGAAGGAAGGGAGGGAGGGAGGGAGGAAGGGAGGGAAGGAGTGGAAGAAAGAAGAAAGGAAGGTGAGCAGAGAAACCCCCTCAAAAATATAAATATACTCAAGAGTATAAGTATAAAGCATCATATAACCCAGAATCAGAAGAAAGTGGATTCAATTCCTGACTGATAATAATTAACTATATTATCTTCTCTGACCTTCAGTTTTCTCACCTGTAAAATAAATTAGATCTCATTTCATTGGTAAGGAAACCAGATGAGGAATTCATCCCATACTCTAAAGCTTAGAGTTTAAGAGAGATTCTTTGTGTGTTATAATTTAGTGACTTACCTAAGGTGACAAAGCCAGTTTGTGTTAAGGAATCATTTGAATTCTGGTTTTCCTAACCCTAAGGCCTCCTCACAGTGCTGTAGTGAGACTCAAGCCAATTCACGAATGTTAAGCACTTTGTGAATTCTAATGTGCTTTATAACATGTTTGTTATATTTATATATCATAAAAGTCTCTGGCCTCCCCCAGTTGAATATATCTGTAATATGAAAAGGTAAGGAAAAAATGATTTTTTAGATTCCTCCCAGCTCTAACCTTGTCTATATAGCTACAGAAGACCTTTGTTGAGTCTGCAATCAAACTCCTATCTACAAACTGTGATCAGTCAAGGGGGCCTGAAAGGAGTAGCAAATTTCCGTTCATATAGCCTAAATACCAGTGGGACATCCCACCTCCCTCTGCCCATCAAATAATCAGTTTAGTTCTGTATAGTTCAGTTTTCAATCTCAATATTTCACATGGAAAAGTAAATGTTACAAGCTAATTATTCAAAATTTTCATTGATAAATATCAGCATGACTCATTTTAGGCCCATGAATTTGTAAACCAATTTAAATAAAATTGTTTATCTTGACAGAGTCTCTAGCAAAAAAAAATTATTTGCCAAACTTTGGTTTTCTCAGCAATACAATGATCTAAGACAATTCCAAAAGACTCATGATAGAAAATACTATCCACATCCAGAGAAACAACTATGGAACCTGAATGCAAATCAAGGCATACTATTTTTACTTTTTTGTTGTTTTTTCTTTTTCATGGTTTTTCTTTTTTGTTCTGATTATTCTTTCACATCATAATTAATGTGGAAATATGTTTAATATGATTTTATAAGTATAAGCTACATCAGATCACTTGGTGTCTTTAGGAGATGGGAGGGGAAGGAGGAGACAAAAATGGAAATCAAAATATTATCAAAGTAAATGTTGAAAAATAAATATGTATGTCTGTGTTAGCATTTAATTGTTAATCCAAGTGGTCTGCCATCCTCAAGAATATCCCTTTTCCAAAGTCTTTAGCATTTGAGAGTGCTGCTGACTTCTTTTTAATAAAATGGAGGCATTATTAATAAAATGATTAAATTACCCAGAAAAAATGATCTGTCTTCCCCAAGTGCCTCACTATCACCACCATCACAGACCCTAGGGATGACATTGGGCCATATACTCCTGTCCTCCAGTGTCTCTCTTTTCCAGTCCATCCTTCACATAGCCCCCCCAAATCATCTTCCTAAAGTACCGTTCTGATCATGCTGTTCATGAACCTTCAGGGCTCCCTACAGACTCTGGGGAAAAAGTCAAGCTCTTTAGTTTGGCATTTAAAGACTCCAGCCAGTCTTTCCAGCCTTATTTCACACCATCCTTTGCACACTCTACGTTCCAGCCAAATTGCCTGCTGGTCATTCCTCATACGCTACATCCCATCTCCCATTTCCTACTCTCTCATGCATGAAATGTATTCACTCTTCACCTCTCAGAATCTCCACCTTCCTTCAAGGCTCCCACACTTGGGGTATTTCCAAGGGAAAGCCTTTCCTAATCCTTGTAAGATGGGAGCACGCTTTCCTCCCTCAGTTTATCACACACATACTTACCTATTTCTTGCTTGTTGTATTGTCCCAGCCCATGAAGAAAAAGAAAGCACAGTAATTGCCTTTGCCTTAGTGCCTTGCTCATAGTAGATATTGTGTTGGTTATTTCCCAACACTTGCTAGAATTTGTTGAATTGCCAATATGATTAATTAGTGGGCTCTTTCTGCTCACTTTAGAATTAATTAATTAATAAACATTTATTAAGCACCTGCTCTGTGGCAAGCACTGTGCTAAGAACTGGGGTGCCCCATATACACGTGCCAACCACCATTTCTCCCAAAGAATCTCTGCCCTAGTGATTATGATGAGACCTTTAATGTTTTCAGCCACTCTGGGGAACAGTGCCATTTTGTGTATAAATTGCTTTAGGTCACCAAGGAGACCAGCCAAGAAGGGCATAAATAATCACTACTTCTAATAGAGGAAATCTGCCTAAAGCCAAGTTTATTAGGAGACTTGAATAATAATATTCCTTTACAGTTACAAAGTGCTTTATCTCTATTACCTGATAACTTTCTAGGATAGATAGAATTTGGGGGACTAGGGGTGGGATAGTAAAACCTATGATATCATTATTTTAGGTAATAAACCCACTCCTCCTCCACTCCCAATAGGGATCTGCACCTGCTCTGTACTTTATAGTGCTAGAGAGCTCTCTGGGACACTGGAGATTATATGCCCTGCCCTCGGTCACACATCTAGTACATGTCAGATAAGGGACTAAAACTTGACTTTTAGGCTGGTTCTGCTAGCCTTTTATAGAGGCTGATAAATAGTTATAAGCATTAGGAATTTAACATTACTTTCTAGCTATGAAAACTACTGAAAGTGGCTTAACTTTCAGCATATGTAGTTTCTGGCATATAACAGGTATACTATTGAGTAATTAAATTCAGCCTGTCTAAAACTGAACTCATCTTTCCCTACCCCTATTTATTTTTCCTATTACTATCCAATCCAATCAACATTATTAAGTGCTTAATATGTGCTAAGGAAAAGATAACTAAGTGGCTCAGTGGATAGAGCACTGAGTGGGGGAAAATAATTGCATCCATCTTCCAGGGTTGTTGGGAAGATAAAATGAGATAATAATTGTAAAGTTCTTAGCATTAGGGTCTCTGACATATAGTTGGTGATATAGAGGTATAGATCAATGTATGTATGTATATGTATAAATATATATACATACATGCTAACTATTATTATTATCTACTCAGTATGTATCTTATACATATCTAGTTGTTTACAAATTTTCTCCTCTATTTGAATATAAGCTCTTTGAAGCCAGGGATTCATGGTTTTAGTTTTTATTTTAGCCTTTCTTTATATTTCTAGCACTTAACATGGTACCTACAATATAGTAAATTCTTGACAGTTGACCAACTAGTCAACCAAATTCTTGACTAGGTGACCAACCCTTTATTATAGTTTGTACTGTTAGGAAGTTTTTCTTTACATAATTTTTTTCTTTTGACATGGCTCCCTGAAACTTCTAGCCAATATCCTAAGTGATACCTTCTAGAGATAAGTAGAAAAAGTCTGGTTTCTCTAGAATAAGAAAGTCCTTCAAATATTTAAAAAACAGTCCTTATCTCTCCCCGGAACTATTCCAGGCTTAACAACCCCCAGCATCATGGAATCTCAGAGATGGAAGAGATTGAGGTCAGATGTTCTTCTGGTACCCAGGCTTGGGTTCCCATCCTGGATCTTCTTTTTAATCAACCATATGGGCAAATCATTTAACCTCCCAGTTTCCTCATAATAATATAATAATAAATTATTATTTATTGTTATATGTAATATATAATATCTTATATATAATAAATTATATTATTTGCATAATAGAATGCAAACTTGTTACAGGGAAAGAAGTATTTACTTGTGAGTCATTGTTATTCTTACCATTATTTTTACTGTTGTGGGAATGGTCAGGCCTGGGCCACAACACAATCCAGTGAAGTTGAAAAGGTCCAGGGGCTCCATTCCTAGATTTCCTCTAAGTGCATAAGCCCAGGAGAGAAGGAAGTGGACTCCTCTGGGTCAGGAAACGGGGGATGGGTGACCCTGCCTTGGCCCACAAGGAAGCTGAACACAGTCTCTCAGTTCCTCCCAGGGTCACGGTTGCCATCTCCCACCCCAGGTCAATGCCCCTGCCAGCCACTCTCCCCACCGCCCCTTTCCCTCACCCCAATTCAGAAAAACTCCTGATTAGGTTAGCTCATAAGCTCAATAGCATTTCTATTCTTGTCAGCGACTCCCATTGAGGAATTTGCTGCAATTCATGAGACGCTGCCGATTGCAGGGAAAGGGGATGACCCCGTCAGCTTTTTTTCTGAGCTCAATGTTTACTGTCGACAGGGTTTTATTTCACATGATTTGCTGATGGTGACAAGGGCTGTCATCCTGGCAAAACATTTCCAGCCAGCACAGCATTTCAAAAACAGAACTTTTTTGTTTGCCTCAGAAGCCACTGCGGAAGGTAATGGTTGAAATTTCAATAAGCATCTGGGGTGGGGGCAGGGGGGGTCTTTCTAAAATAGTGAAGTTATTTAGAGACATCAACACATCATATAGATGTTTATCATTACTCAGAATTGGCTCAGGAGCTCCAATGGCAGATAACCCAACTGACCTTTCACATTCTCAGGAAGGACACTGAACAATTAAATAATTTTTTAAAATCTCATATTTATATAATGTTTTAAGATTTGCAAAGA
This sequence comes from Sarcophilus harrisii, assembly GCF_902635505.1. Classification (NCBI taxonomy): domain Eukaryota; kingdom Metazoa; phylum Chordata; class Mammalia; order Dasyuromorphia; family Dasyuridae; genus Sarcophilus; species Sarcophilus harrisii. The sequence continues at coordinate 612,867,382 of NC_045426.1, read as the reverse complement.
ATGTCTTCACAACATCCCTATAACATAGGATATTGCAAGGATTACATAGCCCACTTTCAAAATAAGAAATTGAGGCTTAGAAAGGTTATTTTGTCTATGGTCACACTGTTATTAGGTGTTTTAGCCAGAATTCTAACTTGGAAAATTCAATTTAATGTTATTTAAGAGTAAAGTCAGTACAGAATAGTGATTAGAGAGGCAGCCTTGGATTCAGGAGGTCCTATTTCTGTGGCACATATTGGTTGTATAACTAGATAAATCATGTTAACTTTTCAGTTTGCCCAGGCAACTCTAGGACTATAAATGGCAGAGCAGAGACCAATCTCCATTGGCAAAGGGAGTTTCTTCAATTAAAGTTCCCATCAATGATCAGAGGATCAGAATAAATATATAAACATTCACACCTCTCTCTCTCTCTCTCTCTCTCTCTCTCTCTCTCTCTCTCTCTCTCTCCTTATCTGTCTGTCTACTTTCTCTGTCTCTGGGTATGACTCTCTCTCAGCCCTGTATGTGTATATGTATACACACACACATGTGTGTGGTTTATCTGTAGGTTTATATTATAAATTATATAATTTATCATATATGTGTGTGTATGTTTATACTTAGATCTATATGACAAGGGTTTAGAAAAGCATAGTTAGCCCTATATAAAACCGATAATTTCTTCCCTTGTACAATAGTATGTTGGATAGTTTATATTCAGCTGATGATGTTATCTGTTAATATGCCATCTGTTAATATGGATAACTGAGAGTAACAAAATATGGTTTTTTGGATAAAATATAAAAATAAATATCAAGCTATTGATAATTTAACCTTAAATAATGATTACTATTTTTATTTTACAATTCAATTGAAGATACAAAAAAAATAAGATTGAAAGAATACAAACAAATACAAAGGGAATTTTTTTTCCTAAATTTACTCATTATCAATTATCGCTTAACTCTGTTTTTTTCTTCTGTTTTTTTAATTAAAGTTACTTTCTTTCAATATATATTATATCTAGGCATAGAAAAGCCCAACTTCTCTTTTTCCTTTTTGCTATAGAAACAGCCAAGTTTATATTTAAATGTGCAAGTCTGCTCAACCTGGGAAGGTAGAACTAATCTTTGTGTGCTACTCCAGGTAAAAAGCTGTCATCATGAAGAATATTGACAGTGGGACCTTCTATGGACCTTATAACTTATCATCCACTATTCTCACAAAATAACCATAGCTGTGGGAAAGAAGATCACCAAGACATCACAAATCAAAGCCTGTATGAAGGTTTATAGCTGTAATCACCTCATGCCCTCCAGATATTCTGCAGCCTTCATGCTGGACAAAACGGTCATCAACAACGATGTCTTCTGGATCACTGCACTCAAATATAAGACTAGCAAAGAGGTCAAAGTCGAGTTAGAGAAGGAGTCCCAAAAGGCGAAAACAAGTGATTAAGCTATGATGTTATAACTACTTTGCTGCTTTTGTTTGTAAAAATGCTTATTAGGAAAGAAGAAAAGAAGGAAGGGAGAGGCAGGAGGGAGGGAGGGAAGGAAGGAAGGAAGGAAGGAAGGAAGGAAGGAAGGAAGGGAGGGAGGGAAAGAAAAAGAGAAAGGGAGGGAAAGAAAGAAAAGTAGGGAAAAAGAAAGAAAAAGAAATTGAGAGAAAAAAAGAAGAAATGAAAGGAAGGAGAGAGAGAAAAAGAAAGAAAGAAAGAAAGAAAGAAAGAAAGAAAGAAAGAAAGAAAGAAAGAAAGAAAGAAAGAAAGAAAGAAAGAAAGAAAGAAAGAAAGAAGGAAGGAAGGAAGGAAGGAGGAAGAGAAGAGAAGAGAAAGAAGAGAAGAGAAGAGAAGAGAAGAGAAGAGAAGAGAAGAGAAGAGAAGAGAAGAGAAGAGAAGAGAAGAGAAGAGAAGAGAAGAAAAGAGAAGGAGAAAGAATGAGAGGGAGAGACCTTGGTCTTTACAGTATCTAAGATCTCCCAAAAAATCATTGGTAGTTTTGAGTGTTAAAATTCCTCAAGGATCTTTGTCTTTTGCCAACATTAATTGGAAACGATTGATGGCTCAGTCTCTAAACTCCATCCTTAGCTATTTTCTTTCCTGACAGTTTCAGCAATAACAATAATAACTTACATTCCTACAATGTTGAGGATTTACAAAGTGTTTCCTCACATGAAGGGAGAAAGAGAATGTCAGCACTATTATCTGCCTTTTGCAGATGAGGAAACTGTGGGTCAAAGACGTTATGATATCACTAAGTCACAATGATCGTGTCTCAGAGCCACACTACTCTCAGGGAAAGCCTTTTACCACATTTTGCCTATTACTCCCCCCCTCCCCATTCTCTGACCACCTCGATTCAGAAGGACATAAGGAGTAAAGCCAGTATTCCATTTCTTGTTACCTAGACCATGTAAAGTCTTCATGCATCTAGCCTCCTGATGATTTCCTTTCTTTTTTAAAAAAACAAACTTGCACTGTTTTTACATCCCCTACATTTCCCACTATATCCCTCCCCCAAACTCATTCCAGAGAGGCATCTTATGCAATATTTTATAAAGGAAGAATGAATATTCTTTGCAAAGTAGTAGCAGGGAGGTCCTTTCTCTTATCCCATTTTTGAAGTCAAACTTGGTAATCATAATTTCATATTTTCAAGTGCTTTGTTGTTATTGTTATTTCCATTTACACTATTGTAGTCATTGTGTTTGTGGTTTCCTTGGTTTTGCTTACTTTACTTTGCTTCTGTTCATGTCTTTCAATGGTTCCCCATAATCATCATTTTTTACAGTACAGTAATATTTCATTATATTCATGATCTGTATTTTACTTCACCACTTTCTAATCAACGGGCATCTCCTTTCTTTCCAGTTTTTTGCTAACTTGAAAAGCATAGCCATAAATATTTTGGTGCTTTTGGGACCTTTGTTGTTGTTGTTATTGTTGTTGACCCCTTTAGGAATATATACCTCCCAGAGGGATCTCTGAGTCAAAGAGTCTACACATTTTAGATCCTGGCTTTCTTTAATTCCAAATTAATTTAATTTAACTTAATTAACTTAATTCCAAAGACTGGAGTTATGATGATTTCCGTTTAATATGGAAATAGCTACTTTACAGACTATTTACTAACTTGAATTTTCAGTTACCATAACTACTACTATGATCAGAATTGGAGATACAAAGACAAAAATGTTCAGTCTTGTCTGATTCTTCATGACCCCATTATTCTTGGCAAAGTTACTGGAGTGGGTTTTTTTTTTTTAAACATCCTTTTCCAGCTCATTTTACAGATGAAGAAACTGAGGGAACAGTGTTAAGTGACTTGCCCAGAGTCAGAGAGTTAGTGTTTGAGACTGAAGTTGCACCACTTAGCTGCTCCTAAAATAGTCCCTAGTCTCAAAGAAGCAATATTCCACTGGGACATGCAACATGTTAAACAAGTAAATAAATAAAAGATTATCTGAGAAGGGAAAGAATGTGAACAACTTGGGCTAATCAGGAAAGCCTTCCCTTAAAGATGGTTCCCAATCTAAGCCTTGAAGGAAGCTAAGGATTCAAAGAGAAAGAATCCAGAAGAGAATACATTTCAGTCAAGAGAAGGATAGTCAATGCAAAGAAAAGCAAGGAAAACAGAAGGTGGAATATTAAGTTAAGAGTCCTGTAAATAGACTAATGGAATTAATGTTAAATTCATCTGGAAAGATAGAGCCAAAATCAATAAGCATTTAGTAAGCACTGACTATATGCAAGGATAGGCACAGGGAATGTGAAAGAAACAGAAAGAGAAGAAGAAGGAGAAAGAGGAGGAAGGAGAGGAGAAAGGGGAAGGAGGAGGAGGAAGAGAAGGAGGAGAAGTAAGGGGAGAAGGAGGGGGAGAAGGGAGGAAGGAGAGAAGGGAGGAAAGGAAGAGGAGGAGGAGAAGAAGAGAGGAAGAGGAGGAGGGGAATCCTTCTTCTCCAACAGTTGACATTTCAGAGGGACTATATATACATACATAAGGAAATACAGAATAAATAAAAAATACACATAAAGCAGTTCAAAACAAGATAGTTTGGAAGGGAAGCCACCAGCTATTGGAGAGGTAGGTTCAGACAAGGTTGAAGGGGGGAGAAAGGCAATGTTCAAGCTGCAGTTTGAAGGAAGAAAGGGACTGACTCTCTAAGAGGGGTGGGGTTGAAGATAGAATACATACCAGGCATTGCAGACAGGCAATGCAAAGACAAGAAGATGAGAGATAGGGTAGTATCCTGTGTAAGAAACAAAGAAAAAACCAATTTGCCTGCATTGTTGAATGAGAGGAGGAATGATATTCAGTGAAACTGAAAGACAAATAAAGGCTATGTTGTGAAAGACTTTTTAAAGAAAACAAATGACTTTCAATTTTATCCTAAAGGCAACAGGGAGCCACTAGAATTGCTTGTATAGGAGTGTGATGTCCTCAGATCTATCAGTTAGGAAACCATTGCAATAACTGGAGCAATAATTTGGGTGAGATTTAGTGAGAGCTTCAACTAAGGTGGTAGCAAATCTTAAAAGAAAGAAGGGGACATTTATAAGAGGTGCATGAAGTCAGAAACAAGATTTGGCAACTACTTATTAGATATGTGGGATGAATGAAAGTGAGCTGATGGAATAATGGATGGAAGAAGTTATAAGATCCTGAGGGCAGCTAGCAATGCAGTAGATAAAGCAGGGACTCTGGTGTCAGAAGGACCTGAGTTCAAATGATGCCTCAGACATTTATTAGCTATGTGACCCAGAACAAGTAACTTAACCCAATTACCTCGAAAAAAGAAATAAGAGCCTGACCTGAGTATAAACTGTGGCTGCACAAAGAAGGCAATGAACAGCAAGAATTTGGCAAATGATAAAGATTTTAAAAACCAAGCTGAGTATTAACCCAGAGGCAATAGGGAGTCTGTGAAAACCATTGAGCAGGTTGTGACAATTAGATCTATGCTTTTGGAATATTATTCTGGCACCTATTATCCAAGAGGGAAGAGAGTAGACACAGGAAAACTAGGTAGGACATCATTGCAAGAAATGACTGGGAGTGAATTATGGTGGAAACAGAAAAAGAAAGAAAGAAAAAGAAAAGAGAAGGGAACCCACGCAAGAAATATTGTGGAGGTGGAATTAACCAGATTTGGCAGCTAATTAGACTTGAGTTAGGGGGAGGGGAGGACAATTAAGGGAAAAGAGAAAGCTAAGGATGTCCCAAAGGTTGAAAACCTGGGTGCCTTATGGTGTCCTCAATAGAAATTGTGGAGGAGGGACAAGTTTAGAGAGAAAGATGGATTTCGTTTGGATGTTCTGAGTTTGAAATGCTTATGAAGACATCCATAAAAGATTAAACAAACAATTGGTGATATAGGACTGGATTTCAGGATAACATTAGGACAGGATTTTACATATTATGAATAAGAAATTTGATAGAGATTGGATTAAAGGACTGAGTTTGTGATTTTATTAGGACAGAAAACTCCAGAATGAGAAATTCCCTCTACCAATTCAGGTCAGTACCTTCTTTTCCACTTAAGGTTTTAGACAATTGTCTATAGAGATACCACTGAGGAGTTGAGTGACTTGCCCACATGACATAACCGCTATGTATCTGAATAAAATTTAGATTTCACGCAATTACATAGTTTCTTTTGTCTGTAGTAACTATCCATTAAAGCATTATCCACAATTGCATGGAGTATGTTGCAATCTACCCTGTGATAAGTCCTACTCCACTCTATCATGCTGTCCCAACTATTCAATTACACTTGAATTCTAGCTGGACTTGTGAAAATGTTGTATTATTGGCCACAGAATGGATTAACACACCCCATCCCACCTCCCACCTCCGCTAACACCACATTTTTTAAACAGTATATATTCAGAGTAATGAATATGTGTGTGTCATTGTTCAACTTTTCAAGAACCCATTTGGGGTTTTCTTGGCAAAAATACTGGAGTAATTTGCCATTTCTTTCTCCAATTCATTTTACAGTTGAGGAAAACTAAGGCAAAGAGGATTAAATGATTTACCCATAGTCACACAGTTAGTAAGTGTCTTAGAATAGATATAAAGTCAGATCTTCCTAACTCCATGCCTGGTGTTCTATTTACTGTGCCACCTAACTGCCTCGTAACAAATATAGGATGTTGTCTAATTAGAACAGGAAATAGATAAAACAAAGAAAACCTTATAGGTTGGACACAGAGCTGCTTTCTGAAGCAAAGATGCAGGACTTTGACAGAGGGATAGCATCTCCTTGGTGACAGCATGCCCTCCTTAGCCCTAAGTGGTTTGACTAGCCCTTTGGAAAATGTCCAAGGATTTAAAGATTAAGAAGTCATAAGTATGCTGGGAACAATCTGAATAGAGTGGGCTTCTTGTCTACCAGTCACTATTTTATATCTATGAAGAAGAAACTAGCGATGGCATAAATACTGGAAAGTCACCTGATTAGGAAAATGAAGTTTGGAGCTGCAATCAGTTCAAAATGATCCATGGCATCTTATCTATTTTCTAGTTCATCTACAACTGGCCCCTACTCTGCTCATTCATGAAGATTTCTCAGTCTCCCTTTGATCTTGCTTTACTATCCTCTGAAACTGAAAATCTCTGGAAATCGTTCCGTTCTTCACTATCTCTTGGGAGGTTTGGGAAATCTGGATAACTCTGCTTAAGTTGGATCTTAGAGGAACTTGAGAGATGATCTATTTTAACTCCCTTTTCTTATGGATAAGAAAACTGAGTCCCAGAATGAAAAAGTAAATTCTCCAAGGTCACACAAACAGGAAGGGTTGAGTTAAAACTTGAATTCAGACCTCCTGACTCAAATTCCAAAGCTCTTTCCACTATCTCACCTCTAGTCAAAACTGAATCAGAAATCAGACCCCACCCTTTCAGTTTCTTATCTGAGACTAAAGAACATTCCCAATCACAGATGATTGAAAAACACCAAAAAAAAATGTTGTTCCTATATATATATACTACTTCAAAGCTTACAGTGTACTTTCCTTACTTAGCCAAAAACCTATTAGCAGTCTGTACAAGTAATATAAGGAAGCTGAATCCCAGCATGGTGAAATGATTTCCCCCAAAAATACAGGATTAGGAATCAGAGGAGCTTGTTGAGGATCACTTCTGCTCTTGATATCTGTTTGTGTACATCTTGAGTTAATTTCCTCCCCTGTAAAATAAGGAGATTGGAATGGATGACTTCTTTTTGTTCTTTTCTTTATTTTATTCTTTTTCTTCTTTTTTTAAAGGCAATCTGGGTTAAGTGACTTGTCCAAGGTCACAGAGCTAGGAAGTGTTAAATGTCTGAGATCAAATTTGAACTCAGGTCCTCCTGATTTCAGGGCTGGCGCTCTAACCATTGTGCCATCTAGCTGCCCAGTCATGACTTTTAAAAAGCAAGACAACTCGAGGGAGAGTGAGTCAAAAGAGTCGTTTCTAAAAGTAGAAAATAGAACCAGATATGAAGGAAGGATTTAACTCTTTAAAGGGAATCTTATTCTTTTTCCTTCTTCCTTCTGTGCTTCTCCCAAACCCAATTCTACAAGTGTGTGTGGAGATGCTATATCCATCAGAGAACCATCCTAGAGATTCCAGTTACAGAACTGAATTGAATTGCAAAAAGGAAGAGACCTAGGAAACCAACTAGGAAAACCTGCCCTGGTAATTATGAACTCTATGTGTATCTATTCTCGTCAATGAGTACATTTGTAATAAAAGTACATCCCAGACTTAGGGAATAGAAAGGAATGTTTTGTAATGATTGTTCTTACTATACCTTTTCAATAAATGCCTTTGCTCTGAGATAATAGTGTCAATTGGCTGGCTGTTCAAGGTAAAAGCATCAGTTGGGGCTTGTGAGCCATAGTTTCTCATAATAATTTTGTAGTACAGATCCACAAAGTATCTGGAACCTGAGATAGTCATCCTCCAACCAGAATCTAACCTGCAGGTAAAAGCTGACAGAGCATTCCAGAAGGGGATATATCACTTTGTTATTTTTTTTTAAATTTATTTCTATAAAAACATGTTGCTTCCCTCAATAAAAATGTAAACTCCATGAAGAATTAATTCATTTTTTTCTTTATTTCCAGGAATCTAGCACAGTTTCTGGCACATAAAAAAGGTTTATTTTTCCAATTAGTTAGTTGCTTGGCGATGTTCCAGCCTTGAAATCGGGAAAATCTGAATTCAATTCTTCCTAGCTGGGAAACAGGGCAAGTCACTTAACACTGTTTGCTTCAATTCTTCATCTGTAAAATGAGCTGAAGAAGGAAATAGCAAACTATATCAGTATCTTTGTCAAGAAAACCCCAAATGGGGGTCACAGAGAGTCAACCATGATTGAAATGACTAAACAATAACAAAAAAAATCCCTATTTTATAGATAAGGAAACTAAGACTCTGAGATTTGCCCATAGTCACTCAGCTAAGTTCCAAAGGCAGGAGCCAAACCTAAGCCTTCCTTACACAAGGTTTAGCACGTTATTCACTATGTGGGAAAACCCACCTTTACCAGGGATCACCCTCTCCTTTGTTCTTCCCTTTGCCTCCTTCCTAGACCCCTTCATCCAGAACCCATCCTGAATTCCAAGGATGCTTGTTTGTTCACATCATATGGATTCCAATAGGATCACCAATTCTCTTCCTTCTAGTAAGATGAAGCCTTATGAAATGAGGTGCTTCTATACTCTCCAGACCTGAAGGCACTGTCATCAAAAAAGCTTGGAAAGACTAATACTGAGTGAAGTGAGCAGACCCAAGAGAACATTGTGCACAGTAACAGCAAGATTATGTGATGATCACCCATGATGGACATGACTCCTCTCTGCAATACAGTGATTCAATTACAATTGCCTTGAGATGGAAAATGCCATCCACATCCAGAGAGAGAACTATAGAGGATAAATGAATGTGGTTGGAAGCATAGTATTTTCACCGTTTTCTGTTTGTTTGTTTACTTTTTCTTTCTCATGTTTTTTTTTTTTTTTTTTCCTTTTTGGTCTTTTGCAAAACATGACTAATATGGAAATATATTTAAAAGGATTGGACATGCATTTAAGCTATATCATATTGCTTGCTGTTTTGCGGTAAGGGAGGGAGGAGAAAAATTTGGAGCACAAATCTTACAAAAATGAATGTTGAAAACTCTTTACATGTATTTGGAAAAATAAAATACTATTGATAAAAAAATAAGTTCCTTATCTTGAACAAGGGGGAAAAAAGAATATGAACTCAGTCAATGAATTAATGAATCAATCAATCAATCAATCAATTAACTTTAAAAGCTTAATACACCTACCTTGTGCCACCACTCTGTTTTAAATCTCTGTTTTAAAGAAGTTTACATTCTTAAGAGGCTGATACAATACATGTTGAGGACTAGAAGTCATATTCTATTGAAACTCCAGAATCCCCTTCATATAATTCTAGTACATTTGTTATGTGATTTTATATTATGACTATCTGTGGAAAAGACAAAGAAGATCTGGGTCAGAAACCCAGTTCTTCTACTTTGAGCCTCAGACACAATTGGCAGAGTTTAGGGTCTTAAGACTACAGTCTTTGGGTATCAGGACAAAGTTTTATTCTCTGACAAGATAACAAAATTAATGGATTTGGATGGAAGCAAAGGACCTGAGTTCACTAACTAACTGAAACACACAAGCTATCTATACAAGGGATTTTCTGATTTCTAATGAGCAATTGCATTGCCAATTAACCCCATTTCCCCAACTAAGGGAGAGAAGTAAGAAGTGCCTTTACATTCATGCCTTCTCCCTGCCTTAGGATGGGAACAGACCATCAAATAAAATCTAAGAAAGGGAAGGGCAAACCCAGATTCAAGGATCTGAGGAGTACTGAATCTATGACCTACTCTAGAAACAAAATACATCCTGCATAGGTAAAAGGTGACATCAATATCCATGTGCCAGACACATTTCTGGAGCTCTGGAAACAGCTGTGTGTATAACTTCAGGCTAAGACTTCTTCTCCATTACCATCATCCCTATAGATTTCAAATGCCTAGAACCAGCTACTGTTGAGTGGGAAAGAGGGATAGATTTAGGATGTGGAAATCTGAGTTCAAATCCCAGCTCCAATACTTTTCATGTGTGTAGACAAAATCAATTTCCTTAACCTCTCTGAGACAGTTTCCTCATTTGGAAAATAGGGATAATCATATCTGAACTAGGAGTCAGAGGATATGAGTTGGAATTCTGGCTCTGCAATTTGAATAAATGAATATATAAATTGATAAATATGTAAATAAATAAGAATTTAAGTGCTTACTAGGTGCCAAGCACTAGAGTAAGAGAGGAGAAAAAAGGGGAAGAAAAGAGGGAAAAAGGAAAGGAGGGGAGGGGGAGAGAAAGGAGAAGAGAGGGTAGCTTGAGACAGACTGGAGACAACGGAGCAAGCTTCTGGGAGAGACTGAAGGGAAGGGAATGGAGGGCACAAGTGACAATTACAAGGTGGTGATTTCAATTTAGTAAAAAATTTTAACCATTAGAATCAACTAACATTTATTAAGCTCCCACTATGTTCCAAGCATTGTGCTAATTACTGGGGATATAAAAGACAATTCCTGCCCTCAAAGAGTTCACAATCTAATGGGAAAGACAATACATAAAAACTAAGTGCAAACAAAATATAGACAGGACTAACTGGAGATAATAGGCACTATCATTAAGGGGATTAGGAAAGGGATTTTGCAGAATATGAGATTTTGGCTGTGGTTTGATGGAAGCCAGGTAAGCCAATAGGAGTAGGAGCAGAGGGAGAGTTCTACAAGAGGGGGGAGAGGAAGAAAAAAGGAGAAGATGGGGGTGCAGGAGAGGATGGGAGAATAGAGGATAATAGGGGAGAGTGTAGAAGAGAAAAGGGAGGGAAGAGGAGGAAAGAGGGGGAAAGAGAGAGGAGAGGGGATGGGAGGAAAGAAAAAAAGAAAAGTTTCTTTCCTCAAGAAGCTTACATTTTAATATAGACAGCAAATAGGAAGGAGTGGAGGCCAGAGAGAAGGTACAGGGATGGTAAGTAGAGGCATTGCACAACTGATTGACACACACAGCCTTTGGAGGAATGGTTAATGCTGATTTGATTATGGTTATTTACTGATCACATAGTAGCTGTATGACTTTGGGCAAGTGACTTAGCCCTCCAGGGCCTAAAATTCCTCATCTCTTAAATAAGGAAGTTAGACCAGGTTAGACTTAGGTGAGCTCTGAGGTCCCTTCCACATCTTGATCTATGATCCCATGATTTTATCAGAGCTCATAAATTATGCTCAACTCTGAATCAGAGAGTTAAATCAAATAAAATTTGATGGAGATCTCCTAGACTGGATTTTATATGAGTATGGGTTAGACAAGATGTTTCTTCTGATTCCAGTTTCCTGCTCTAATTATAAGAACATAGGATTTGGAGTTTGAGGACCTGGCTTCAAATCCTGATTCTTCTACTTATGACTTTTGTAACTTCGGGAAAGTTGATTAACTCTTCTAAACCTCAGGGAGACTAGATCTTGTGTTCTTAACCTTTTTGTGTGACTTGGACCTCTTTGATAATCTAGAGAAATTTCCTCAGAATAATGGTTTTGGGATTTGGGTTTTTTTTTTTTAATTAAAAAAATGGATATTTAATTATTTTATTTTTATTAGAAAATTCTAGATTTTGATAGGATCAATGCCATTCTAAATAATGGGATCTTTTATTTAAAGTTTCAGTTCAAATGTATTACTTGTCAAATAGTCCTGGTATAATATCATAAAATGAAGAGAGCATCCTGGAGTGGTTGTTGTTGCTGTCATTGATGCTACTGCTACTGCTGCTCTTCCTTCTTCTTCTTCCTCTTCTTGGTATCCTTTTACTTTATATATTATTGAACAGAAGTTAATTCTTTACAACAATAATGTTTTTAAATGCAGAAGATAAAATACATGGGACTATCAAGAAAACAAAGTATATTTAAATACAGTCAATAAATACATGAAGTTAAACACAATCCAAGTTCGTGGCCCCAGATTAAAAAAAAAAAATTCCAGCTGATGATTTTCAAGAGACTTCTTGATACTGTTTTAAATCTTGTGATCAAAAAAGTGATATATGAATTCTCAAATAAAACACACAACCCTTTTGCAAGCGAAGAAATGAATCAAACATCTTTCCATCTCTGGAAAAGGATAAGATTCAGGAGTTGAATAGACTTTAAAGTCAGAGGTTCCATTGGCTAGAGAATCAATTGTTTAAATGTTCAGTGTGAGCATTCAAACTCAGAAATTCCCTAATCATAGCACATCTGGGTTTGGTTTATTGCTTTGTTGATGGTCTAGACCTAAGAAAGTGATGGAGAAAATGGTAATAATGGCAATTAATCTTAAAAGTATAGCAGAGTACATTTTTACTGAAAAATCAGTTGTTAAACATTTACCAGCATATCTCTCTCTGTCTTAGAGGTCATCTAGTCTAAACCTGTATTTTTATAGATAAGGAAACTGAGGCTCAGGTGATAAAGTGACTTGCCTAGCAAATAGCAAAGCTGAAATTGGAAATCCAAATCTCTAGACTTTAAATCAAGTAGGTCGTTCTACAGTATCATCACTACTCAGACTATGACCAGGACCCAACCCCACCTTTTCAGAGCTTCTTTTCTAAGGATAAGGAACTTCCCCTAAGGCGGGTGGTTGGGAAAAGGCCAGGAATAATAGCTCCTATTTATATAATGCTTTAAAGTTTACAGCACCCTTTCCCCTGTGAGGAAAGTTACGCAAGTATTATTATTCTCATTTTACAGTTGAGAAAGCTGAATCTTCCAGAAGTCCTCAGACTTCCCCACAGTCAGTCTCACAGCTAGCACAGGGCCAGAGGACTAGACTTGAAATCCAGGGATTGGGTTGGAATCTCAGTTCTGCATTTTACCAGCTGCATATGTGTAGACATCTTTAAGCCTTGTGCCTTTTCTGAGCTGTAAAAGAAAGACCGGAATGGATGACCTCGACGGTCCCTTCCTGATCTGGCATAGTATGACATAATGTCCATTCCAAGTTTAATTTTCAGTGTGCTGGGGTCCCTTATGAATCTTGTATTCTGTGACTACATAGCTGCTTCCTGAGTCTTCCTGAGCACTCAAGAGATTCCCCTGCTAGTTTGGGGGTTTTGATTTGTTCCCTTGCTGATTTTTCCTTCAGATGGGGCCTAGGATAAACTCAACTGGGCCCGAAGCACTGACCATCCTAACAGCAAGGGCCCATTGGGAGACTTCTTGAAACCATTATTACAGGCTCCAAGCTCAGTTTTCCACCTCATTACACCCGAGTTTCTGCAACCCCTTGAAAACCGCTTAGGTAATTGTCACACCTTTAAAGTAACAAAAGAATGTCAAATGATTCTTTTTTCCTAGAATAAGCTGTGGGGACAGCAGAAACCCAATTCCTGCTCCTCCCCTGGAGAACCAGTCTGTATCCAGAGCTATATTTGACTGGTTAAGCAACGGCAGGTTTTGCATGCTGCATTCCTTGGCTAAAGGCCAACCCCGTGTGTAATATACTTCAGCCACCCTGTTGTTACCTAATCCTTTCCTGATCTGCAGTTTGCGCAAGAAGGGTAAAAAATCTCTGTGAAGCCACTGAGAAATTCTCCACCAATCACTCACTGAGCTGTTCCCCCCCCCCTTTTTCTTTTTCTTTTTCTTTTTTTTTTCCTCCCTCAGTTTGATGATCTAATCACTGAAGTACAAACTTTTATTCCAAACAGGGGAAGCTGTGTGAGCACCTTCTGCCCAATATTTGTCTTCCCTCCTCCCAGGAAAAAAAAAAAAAATCCCCCATACTCAAGCCCCTTTCTGCCTCTTAGTTATGGTACAGTGGAAGGGATACTAGGGAAAAAAAATCTAGATTCTTGTCCCATTTTCAGAACCTTCTCCAAATTTCCTCATCTTTTAAAGACAAGGGAGGAGAGAATGCGTGGTCTCTGAGGTCCTTTTCAGCCTCAGGATTCTGTGATTCATGAGATCCTCTGCTTCAATCCCTGAGCCCTACCTATCTGGGCGTGAGGACAAAAAGAAATAATGGATGTGAAAGGGCTTTCAAAGTTCTTTAAAACAGAAGTAGAAGAGATCTCAGAGATCAGAGCATCCGAGTCCCTTTCTCCCATTTTACAGGTAAAGACACTGAGGCAGAGAAATAAGAGTTGCCTAAGGTCAAGCAGCCTGCAGAGCCAAGGTTGGAGTCCAGGTCCTTTTTCCACTGCTGCTATTTCCATGGCACCACATTATCACACCCATGCTCACAAAAGCAATCTAGCCCAGTGAAAGGGGATCTCCCACTAGCCAGCATGGGAACTGTGCCCTATTATGGCCTCTGAGAGTTCCTCTAGGTGTGTGAACTCCAATCAATCATATAACTTTCAGTGTTAAAGCAGTGGAGTGTCTGGAGGGAGGGAGGGGTGGAGAGGTGCAGAAGGGAAAATCCAGATTTGGATCCTGATGAAACTGGATCTCGCATGACTCTGAAGTGACATAGGTGTCATAGATTACCTGTTTAGACACTGAAATGCTGATCTCTGGGGTAATGGGAATGTTACCTCCAGCGCCCCATCATGCCCATTACTTATTTTGGGCACCAGCTTGCTGCCTTCTGTTGTTAGGAAGATGATTACTTCCAACAGTTATGCTGATGTTTCTACTTGTGGGCATGAAATGGATACTTCTGCTCTCGGAGCTTCAAAGCCAAATTAGGAAGTGAAGACAGGGGGTACCAGAGTCCCTGCGTCCATCAGGTTCAATGGCATGAACACAAATCTGCTAAGGAGAAAGGACACTGCTAAAGCTGGAAGGGGCCCCTAGAGCTCATCACATTCAGCCTTCTCGTTTGTCAGCAGAGGAAACTAAAAGGGAATGGTGCTTTAACTGTTTTGCCTCAAAGAGGAAAAGCAATGGAGTGAGGAAAGAGCACTGGATTTGTCATCCAAAGACCTGAGTTCAAATCTTAGTTCCACTATTTACTAATATTATAGTTTTGTACAGGACATCTGAGTTTCTTCAGCTATAAAACATATAAAACTATAAAAAATGAGGCAATCTACCTAGAAGTGATTTGTAAAACATTATTTTATATAATACAAATGTCTTCTTTGTCATTATATTTTCATATCTGAATTAATTCTGTTCTCCGTTTGTTGTTGTTGTTGGGTACAATTCTTCATGACCCAGTTTGGGGTTTTCTTGGTAGAGACTAGACTGGTTTGCCATTTCCTTCCCATTTCCTTCTCCAGATAAGGAGATGGCAGATGAGGAAAATGAGGCAGGGTTAAGTGACTTGCCCAGTCACACAACCAGTAAGTGGCTGAGGTTGGATTTGAATTCACAGAGATTTCCCTATCTACTCTGCCATCTAGACTCTAGATCACTTCAAAGGTCCTTTCTAATACAAAATCTATTATCCTCTAGTTCAAAGGGACATGTCCATCCCTTATTCTGTGTTCTTTGAGCCATATCCACTTCTAGTCACACATGTTTTTATGGATACATTTTGTGCTACTTATTTACCATGCCACTGAGTTTTCCACTGCCATAAAAAAAGCTAATCCTTCCACATAACAAGTCTGCAAGTAATTTTAGACATCCATCAGGTCTGCCTCTCCCCCCTCTTTCTATTCTCTTTGTTAAACATCCCTAATTCCTTCAATCAAACTATGATTTTGAGTCTTTTTAACCATCCTGACCACCTTACCCTGGATTTACTTCAATTTGTCCAAATCTGGTCTAAAATATGGTGGCTATATTTGAATATAATACACTAGCAATGACCTAATTGGGAGGAAAGTCCTTAACCAGGGTTGGAAGGGGGGCATTTAGACAAAAGTAAGAAAGTCAGCTCTAGGCAACTCCTGATCAACCCCCAGTTAGAAATATAATGAAACTGAATGGAGACAGAAAGGAATATACTTTCTTCTCAACAGTTCATGGAACCTATACAAAAATTGATCACATATTAGGACATAAAGACCTCAAAATTAAATACAGGAAGGCAGAAATAGAAATATAATGACACTGTCACTTCCCTCATTATAGAGATGACATTTCTGTTAATGTAGTAAAAGATTCCATCAGATAGAAGATCCCTAACCTTATCTCACTGCCCACTCATTTATTACACTTGTAGCCTAATGCCAAAAACCTCCAATTCTCTTTCTCACACAAATTCTTTTTCTCTCTATTTTTCTCAGCTTAATTTTACACGAGTGAAATTGATCTTTGTTTTTTGAGTTTGGGTTTTCATTTGTTTGTTTTAGCACCAGTGGAGGGTTATGGTGCTGCCATTTACTATCTGTGTGACCTTGGACAAGTTACACTCAGTTGCCTCAACTGTAAAATGAGAGGAATAGATTAGATAACCTTCAAGGTCGCTTGCAGCTCTCAATCATTAATATTATAATTCCACATTTCCCCTTATAAATTTCATCTTGTCACCGTTAGCCCACTGTTTTCAGACTTTCAGATTCTTTGGGCATCCTTGTTCTTTCTGTCACCCAGTGTATTAGCTATCCCTACTAGTTTGATGTTATTGTTTACTTGACAAGTTTACCATCTGCCTTCCCCCAAGTCAATGATCTTTTAAAATGACCAAATTTTACAGCATTCTACCATAGACTTCATCGACATTCCTACATTAATCAACAATTTGGAGACTGGTCATTCAACCACTTCTGAACCGATCCAATCACATTATTAACCAGTCTATACATCTTCATCATTTCCACAAAGATATAGCTAAAGATGATGTCAAATACCTTCTTGAAATACAAATATGCTACATCTATGATATTCCTTTAATCTAATAGTAACAGTGTCAAAAAATGACGTTAGTTAGGCAGGACCTATTTTGTTTTTAATTCCGAACTTTAAATTATACATTGTAGAACAGAAGGACATTTCTTATACATTGTACTATGAATCTCTAACTTTTCTTTTTCAGGGGATGATAAATTTGCCATGTAACTTTCAAAGTAGTTCTGTCTATGATTCTTGATTCTTCTTTTTCGGAGGGTGGGAGAGAGTAAGGACTCTCTGATGAAGATATTTTTTGTTTTATTGTTTTTCTCTCACACAAGAGATCCATCAGGGAGAAAAGGGGAGCTATTTATGATAAATGAAATATGAAAATAGTTATAATGAGAGAAAAAATATTAAACTAAAATACATTGTACAATTAAAAATTGGAAAAATAAAATAAAATACATGTGCAATTTTTGCCCAAAAAAGATTCAGAACCATGACTATATTGCTAACCCCTGGGCCAGTGAAGTTGTCCATTGAAACAAATCCCACCCAGGCTCTTCTTTGTAAAATAAAATGATTACAGTGTGAACCCAGTGCTTGTACTAAGCTTTAAGTATTAAATTCTTGGGCTTAAGCATTAAATACTTAAACTTACCTCAAGACTGCTCACTCAGGTTCCACAACTTACTCAGAGCTCAGGGAGGTGGGACCATTGGATTTTAAAATTTCCAAATCCAGTCCATTCTTCTTTGCCTAGCTCAAGCCTCAAGTCTTGCCAACTAAGCCTTCCCCAAAAAGCTCCATCCCCCATTGTTTTCTCCCTTTACTTAACTCACAATTCGCTAATAATACCATTTAGGAGTTAATTTGTTCTCTGTTCCAGACATATAGAAGTCTTGCTTCCCCAGCAAGACAGGCACAGGGATGGTGTCTAATGTTTCTCCTTTTTCTTCTGAAGAGTTGAGTCAAGTGCAAGGCCTATTATTTTACTGGATAAATACTTGCTTCTTAATGGATGAAAGTGATCAATTAATCATTCAAACCAGATAGTCATTTCTTTGTCCCTGAAAATATCTTTGTTGTATTTAAGTGAATGTCATAACATTCCAATCCTATAATGATTTTCTTTCCAGCAGCACAGTTCACAACCAAAGCATATTTTCTCATCTTTTCCATATCTTTCTATAAATTCTCTATGTAGATTCTACCCAACATTCTGGAAGCCTTCCTCTAGTGCTTTTACTAATGCCTGGATATCAACAAATCACTTCTGGTGTGCATTGGTTATTCTTATGCTCACTATGTGATTAGTCCCCTTCTCCTTCTGATCTTTTATGTCCTAGTTGATGCCATTTTTTTGCATGCATGTCATCATTGATAATATCATGCAGCTTGCTTATATATGATGCCTATCTTTCCTTTCTCTTTTTTTGTCATTTGCAATTTTTAGTCTTCTGAGATCATTGTTCCATGATTCATAACCCCATAACATCACGGGATATTTTTATGACTGCAAGCATTTTGGGACCACTGAAAGTGCTATACAGTTTCCCCAATGTGATCCAGTCTAGATCATTGTCTAGCTACAGGACCTATTCAAGAAACTGGACTTATTTATATAGATGGATTCTAGCCTACATGTTGAAATCAGAGCAAAACCTATTTTTCATCTACTTTTTTTCAGTATGGATGCTAGCCTGGCTTCATTTGCATGACCTTGGAGCTCATGTAGGAGATCCTAGAGTGTTCCAGGATAGGAATGTAAAGAGCTGAAACTCTGAGTTGATGCACTGGGGTCAGACAACCGAGCACTTAAGGCTAATTACCGATTGGACAATACCGTATTAGCATATGCTTGGAAAATGGCCCTTCCCACTATTCTGTGCTGGTTCGATCTTTTGGTGTATACAGAGAATTGTGGGAAGGATTAGGGGGTGGAGTAAGACAAGCCAAAGTCACTTTGGCGGTAGATGAAGAGAAGGAAGGTTGTGGAGATCCTGTGTCCATTCCCTTCACTTCTACCCCTAAAGACCAAGAATAAAGACCAAGGATTTTTGCTTATCTTGACTCTGGCTGATTCTGGGGCATCCAGGGCGCTAACTCGGTCTTCACATAGGATGAAATCAGCCCAAAGTCATAAGTGAATAGGAATAATATAGGGAAAACTTTAACCAGGAATAGATAAAGCTTTTTGAGGAAGATCAGATTTTTCTTACTAAATTATAAGATTCTTGAAGATGGACAAGATTTATGCTTTCTCTTTAGTTCTCCTACCCCTAGTACCTAGAGTCAGGTCTTGTCTGTACTAAACTCCATAGTTGTCTGCTGAGTAAATGAATGAATAAAGCATCACATCACCAAAATGATTTGGTTTTGAGAACTGAAAATCAGTCAGCCAAAAAGATATGTGCTACTAGCAGCCATGGTTTTCAGAACAATGTTACTAAGATTAACTGAATGCTCAAAGACTCCCTGTGAAATAATAATAATAAATAATCCTCTGTGGGAGTGAAAGAGAAAATGATTAGCAGGAATAAAGTAACCAATTTTAAAAAATCTATTAAGAAAGAAAATTCTGACCATGGCATTGGGTAATGAGCTTCAGCTGCTATGGTATTCAAGGGTCACTGGCTTCCCAACTATTAACACTAAAACCTGCCACAAGAAGAGAAAACTGAACCCTTGGGATAAAAAGAAAAATCAGGGCCTCGTTCACTATTTTTCCAGGACCTGCACTGTCCAATGTTTAAAAAGAAAAAACAAAGCAACTCCTGAGTTTAAAAAGAAAAAAGATCAGAGAAAAAGCAGTTCCTGATACTAACAGCCAAGTCTCTCCAATTGTAGTGAGGTCCTTCAAATTCCTTGAATTAACTTTTTTTTAAATGACTTGATCATTAAACCACATTCTCCCTAATGAGGCACAGAATTAAAATTCATGACTGACTGAAATAGAATTTACAGTCATCTCACCAAGAGTCTGGGATCTTTGCTTCTAAACATTAGGTCAGCCTCAAGTAAGCTGGCTAGATAAGGAATGAACAAAATAATTGAAATCTCATTGCTCAAAAGGTCAAAATCATGAGTTGAGTTTTTTTAAATGTCAGGGCTTGTGTAAATAAAAGTTTCTCACACATTCCAAGAGTGCTACACTCTTACCCAGTTTGTATTGACAACATCCAAAATTGTTCATTTAGTATAACAAGATAATTGCACCTCAAAGAAAACCACATAAGTGAAAGCTCTTTGTAATGGTGAAGCCTATATAAATGCATATTATTATTATAATTAGCAAAACTCCAGAAATTTTTTTGTGGTTGGTGGGTAGCAAACCATGACAACACCTTCAGCAACATCAAGTATAGTCTAGGCATTCACTGATTCCAGTTAAAGTCAGGAATACTGGGTCTGAATATCCACCCAGCAACTTACTAACTCAATACAACTTTCTACAAGTCATTTACCAATGGTTCTTAGCTGTAAAGTAGGAAGTTGGATAAGCTTACCTTTTCAGTCCCTTCCAGTCCCAATAATTTATGTACTAACATAATCTTTCTGCTTTAACATTCTTTTTTTTGTAATTTTCTTTTCTTTTTATTTTTAATTAAAGCTTTTTATTTATAAAACATATGCATGGGTAATTTTTCAGCACTGACCCTTGCAAAACCTTGTGTTCCAAATTTTCCCCTCCTTCCCCCCATCCCCTACCCTAGATGGCAGGTAGTCCAATACATGTTAAATCCAATATATGTATACATATTTATATAATTATCTTGCTGCACAAGAAAAATCGGATCAAGAAGAAAAAAAAAATCTGAGAAGGAAAACAAAATGCAAGCAAAACAACAACAGAAAGAGTGAAAATGCTTTGTTATGGTTCACACTCAGTTTCCCCAGACTTCTCTCTAGGTGTAAATGGCTCTTTTCATCACAAGATTATTGGAACTGATCTGAATCATCTCATTGTTGGAAAGAGCCCCATCCATCAGAATTGGTCAGTGCATAATCTTGTTGTTGCCATGTACAATGATCTCTTGGTCCTGCTCATTTTACTTCTGCTTTAACATTCTATGCTCTAACTTCTATCTTCTAAGGTTTTTTTCTTCCTGCTCTAATATTCTATATTCTAAGGTTCCTTTCAGCTTATTTTATGTTTCCCTTCTTCTAGTTCTAACATTCTGTGCTCCATCATTCTACATTTGAAAGTCTCTACTAACTCAAACGTTGTTTCAAGGCCCTTCCAAGCTCTAAATATTCTATATTTGAAGGTCTTTTCCATGTCTAACATTCTTTGGTCTAAAATCTCTTCCAACTCTCTTTCAACAAAAACTACAACTAATAATTTCCCATTTCTATATCTTAAGTTTTACAAAGGATTTCCCTCATTTTACAGGTGAAAAAGTCAAAGCTTAAAGGCTAAAAACCTGTTTCTAGTCACATATCTGAAAAGTATCACAGGTGAAGATCTAAATCGTCTTTCTCTAAGAAAAGCTCCTAGTCCTTTCAACTTTCTATTCTACTTCTCACACTGGTTCATCACTAAATAAAAGGGTGAGCCAACTGGTAAGAACTAGCCAATTTCCAAAATCCCAATGGCTAAACCTAATGTTTTTAAATTTTTCTTTAGTTGATCAAAACATCTCAAATTATTGTGCTCATTTGTTAAGCAACACCAAGGCTTCTTACCAAAAAAAAGTGTTTGATTTCTGATGATTTAACTAGCTAAATTAGCTCATTGGTATGTTCAGGTCACCATTATGAAAAATTACCCCCTAAAAAAAAACTTATGCAACCAAAGTTATTTCAGAAATTGACATGTACTCAGTCAGTGGAAAATGTGTCCCTTTAATGTGTAACAACTCACTGCATATATTATAAATAGAAGTCAAGGAAAGTCAGAAAGGAGCTCTCTTTAATTTGATCATTTCCAATCTCTAAGCATTTACTTTTTCCTTCTAGTTCCTCCTTAGTCAAAAATAGGCACTAAATAAAGGATTAAGATTTCAGTCTTAAGAAAGTAAAGAGTGGATTGAAATCATGAACTTCTAAAGCTAGAATGCACCCATATGTGGCCAATGTGGTAAAAAGAACAGTGGAGATTGAAGGATCATAGAGGGAGATCTGGGAAGGGGGTTTACAGATCACCTAATCTAATCACCTTAATTTACTGATAACACTGGTAGAGAGAAATTTGGAAGGTTGTATAAGTAGTAAATAAGAGCTTTTTGCAAACATTAAAGCACCTACACACACACCCAGCAAGTTTTTATGTCAATGATTCTTGTGTAGTTTCTCGACCTAATAAGGGGCTCCAGAAGTTACCTAATCCAGCTCTCTTATTTTATAGTTTGGGGGACTGAGTCCCAAGGGGACCAATTACTTACTTGCTCAAGATGATAGAGCTTGTAAGCATCTGAGATAGGATTAGAACTTCTTCTCTGACACCATAGAAAATAGTTTTTTCATTGACATGACTGGCAACTTGCTTGTTGCTGATAGTCATTTTTTTTTTCAGTTTTATTATTTAAATGTATGTTTCTCCTGATGACCATGCTTAGCAAACTTTAAACATATCACATGTCATTTTAAAAAACACCTCTATGCTTCCATTGATATTGTTTGTTGTTGTTGTTGTTGTTGTGTTATTTTTAAATCAAGTATCAAGTTAGGTTGGACCTGTCATGATATGCCAGGAATTGTGTACTTGCTTAAGTGTCTTAATTCCTCTGAATCTCTTTCTTCTTCTAGACTTCAATATTTCAAGAAGCTGATTTCATCAGTATAGATACTGCCCCCATAAATGCAGATCACAACTCTTTCATATCCTAGTACAACATATTCATGAATTTTTGTAAGATGCCTCTCCATATCTGAGATATCCCTAGAAATTGTTTATCCCTGGGTTTATATGCCCATAATAAGAGTAAAGAAATCTGAACTTTGCCTAGGGGTACCAATATTTTAAAAGGAATAACCAGGGATGAGTTGGTAAATATTTAACAGCTAGATCTAGGGTGGGGGGAGGAGAACTAAAGTTCCACTATACACACTTTTAAATTTAATCTGCATTATTAACATTTTCTCCATCACTTTCTTAAGTCTAGACAACCAATAAACCAATAAATCAGGCCATGATTAATAGTTTTTTGTTCCCTAACTTCCTGAGGAAATTGGAAAATTGGAAATTTCCTGAGCACTAATGTTGAAAATTTAACAACAGACTTTCAGAGATAACATGGGCAACTTTCAGCACCATGCCTATAACTAAAAACAGTCGTGATATTCTTTAGAAACATGAAGGCAACTGATCTTAGCATCTAGCTAACGAGGATAATGATTTAACATGGGAAGCTGCCCAATGACCCACAGCAATGACATCGAAAGTGAATTTTTCTACAGAGAGCCCCACTGCATATAACACATCTTCAAAGTACTTAAGGTTACATTTTGTGATGGTCACCTTGGGTACAAGCACCAAAATCTTTCCAGCTAAATAGGACCTATAAGAATTTATATTCCACTGGCATAGCCTTCAAGGACCCAAGGTCACTTTCATACTACAGCAAAGCATCAGCATGGTACTTCAGGGGAAAGACTGCTTGGATAAAATGAGGGTCACTTAAACTTATTTTTCAGAGAATTGAGGTATCTTTCTCAGTGACACATGAGTCAATAACAGAGACTGAACAAGAATTTGGATTTTGGACTATCAATAGTACAATGCACTTTCAACTTATTTTCAGTCATTATTTGCCCCCCATCCCACCCCAACTTGACTGACATGTCAATACTGATGCTAATTTTAATGAAGGATGCAATATAACAAACATTTAAGTGCCTACTTTGTGCCAGGCACTGGGGATAAAAAGGTTAAAAAAAAAAAAAAAGGAAACAGTTTCTAACCTTAAAGTCTTATTGGAGGAAATAACATGTACACAAATAAGACAATGCAGAGTAATTTGAGAAGATTGGAGGTGAGAGAAAGAGACAGAGAGACAGAGAGAGAGAGAGAGAGAGAGAAGAGAGAGAGACAGAGAGAGAGACCAAGAGAGAGACAGAGAGAGACAGAGACAGAGAGACAGAGAGAGAGAGACAGAGACAGAGACAGAGAGACAGAGAGAGAGACAGAGAGAGAGACCAAGAGAGAGACAGAGAGAGACAGAGACAGAGAGAGAGAGAGAGAGACAGACAGAAGAAGACAGAGAGAGAGAGACAGAGACAGAGAGAGAGAGACAGAGAGACAGAGAGACAAGAGAGAGACAGAGACAGAGAGACAGAGAGAGAAAGAGACAGAGACAGAGAGAGACAGAGAGAGAGAGACAGAGACAGAGAGAGAGAGACAGAGAGAGAGAGAGAGAGACAGAGAGAGACAGAGAGAGAGACAAGAGAGAGACAGAGAGAGACAGAGACAGAGAGACAGAGAGAGAGAGACAGAGACAGAGACAGAGAGACAGAGAGAGAGACAGAGAGAGAGACCAAGAGAGAGACAGAGAGAGACAGAGACAGAGAGACAGAGAGAGAGAGACAGAGACAGAGACAGAGAGACAGAGAGAGAGAGACAGAGAGAGAGAGAGAGAGAGAAGAATTAGAGACAGAGAAGATGAGTCTTAAAGCAAGATAAGAATTCTGAAAAGTGATGATAAATAGTACAGTCCAGACATAGAGGGCAGTCTGTGTAAATGCAAAGACAGCAATGTGAAATGATGCTAGAAAAGTTGTTTATCCTTCATTTTCAACAAGGACCAGTAATATGACCTGGTGATGTTTTTACTTTTAAGTAAATTAGATTTAAATGAGGCAGAGTTGAACAAAGTAGTCAGCCTCACCTTCTCTTCCAGATTCACTGAACTCCAGCAGCAGGACAAAAGTCAGGACAACTGGTGATGACCCAGAATGCAATGGATGATGTTGGGGTCCTCGATACTTAACCAAGCTCCAAATTCTAAGAATTTTACTGTGACCATTTCAGCTTTTCAAATTCTTTCATAGTCATTGGAACAAAATGGTCTCGCCCACTCATTTCACTAGGGGAGTCTTCACATGCTTGGAGTAAATATCCCTTTAACTCATCCACAGCAGTTTGTGAACCATTAGTTTCCCTTCACCTGATTTAGCCCATCTGCCAGGATGATTTTATGGGGTGCATATGCCATAGCTTCTTGGAGCCATAGGTGAGAGCTGAGTGCCAGGTAGACATCAAAGGTGGCAGAGCAGCCCTAAAAAGGGCTTGCTAAGCCCTAGAACCATATACCTCAATGTTGAAAAGGTAAGAGAGCTAGATGCTCGAGTTTGTATTTCACCCTAACTACAATTGGGAGCCACCAAAGTTTTTTGACCAAGGGAATGACTCAGTCACCACATACTTAGTATCACAGATCTGAGCTAGATGGGAATCTCAATGGTTATGTAGCCCAGATTCTCACTAAATGATTCCTACAGGTAGTGAGCACCAATCAGAATGGGAACCTGACTGGTCAGCCACAGATCTTTTCATGGTATCACAATTTTTGTTTCCTTCTGATCGTTCCTAAACCATGATATCCAGAAAAACAGAACTGCCATCCTCAATAGAATGAAGTTGGAGTCAGCTCAAAGTCCCAACATCCTACAAATGGAAAGATGTTACTTCAATGACTTTCTGAAATGACATCATCTTAACAATGGACCTTCTAAGGTTCTCCCCACCCCCTTAATTTTTCTTTCCAGGTTGCCCTTGATCAGTAGGCTTTCCTTAAATTCATCTAATCTGATTGTCAGGTGCTGGCCCAGAATTGTTCCAGTGTTAGAACTGATTAATTTTATTGACTTGTGTCACATTCCAGTCAATCTCGTCCCATATCTCCCTGCCTGGTACACTTAACAACAGTACACAAAAGTGGTGTAACCTCCATTGCTTCAAAGTGTTTTGAAATCTGTAGATTAAAGGAGACTCAGGAGTCCAAAGTATTAACACTCTATCTGGCCAAACAGCTAGCTGGCATTTCATTTAAGGATTGATCATTGCAGAATGAATGACCCCACCCATTCCTGTTTTTGAGACCAGGTCCATCTAATTTTTTCCCCCCTGGGATGTTCTCCATTCCCTCTTCCAGTGAGTTTCCTGATTTATGAGCTCATTTAAGTTTTCTGTCATTATCTGCTCTTTCCACGTTTTTTTCAATTTCCTGCTGTATGTAGCATATTCAGTTTAATTTGTCTTGGATGTCTATTTCTTAGAATTCTTAGAGCATGAATCCTAAATGAGACTATTTGTATCATCTCCAACTTTTGCATGTTTCTTACAAGCTCCAAAGCTGAAAGCTATTAGGACTATATTCTTTCTCCTGACATATGTACATGTTTATAGTCAAAACGCTCTTTAGCCTATGCCTCTTTATTCATATAATTAGAAGCAATAGACTAAAGGTCCTCTTGTTGTATTATTTTTCTCAGATTAGATAATTCACAACTGTTGGGGTTTTTCTTCCAGGTCCCATTGATCCAAATTAATATGCTTTCATGATGCATTTTGGCCTCCAATTCTCATTTACCATAAAACAGAAAGGGGGAAAGCCTTAGATTAAGCAGAAAAAGAAATTAGTTCTATCATACTGGAACAATCTAGAGGACTCAACAGATGTGGAAAAGAACCCACAAAAGTTTGAGTGGGGTCTGCCCTTGTTTCAGTTGGGGAAAAGTTGCTTCATGGTATTTCTTCATCTGCTAAACAAAGGTACTTGACTGGACACAGAGATTCTTAACCCAGGGCCCATTACCTTGGATTTTTAAAGTATATATTTAATAAGCATTTCAACATAGTTGGTTCCTTTTGTAATCCTATCTTATTTAACTAATTTACTAAATTACTCTGAGAGCTCAGAGGCTTCCCCAGATTGTCAAAAGGGTAAACAACACACACAAAAAAGGTTAAGACCTCCTCAGAGGACTTCTAAAGTCTCCTGCTCTAACAAGATGACTTTAAGAGTATGGACACCCTAGATTCTGGCTTCATTTCTGTTTGTGGGCAAATCACTTGAATTATTTGAGCTGATCTCATTTCTTAAAAAAAAAAAAAAAAAAAAAAAAAAAAGGAAAACACTTTCACTCCTCTCAATTATCCTGGAGAAAACAATATGAAAGCTTTTAAGACACTTGTAGAAATGAAAACTGTTATGATAAATCTCTTCTCCAACTATTTGACACCTCCAAAAAGGTTGTCATCCGCTTTGTCAGTACATGAAAATATCTGTGACTGGAAATGTGGCACAAAAGCAAAAGCCTGGGCTTCCTGGCCCCAGAGGGCAGAAAGGGGAGGAGTTGCTAGTCAAAGTTGCAGAGACATAAATACAAGTTTGAAATAGGAGAAAGCTTCCCAACAACTAGAGCTATCAAAAAATGGGATGGACTGCTTTGAGAAGAAGCGAGTTCCCCACTTATTGGAGGTTTTCAACTAAAGACTGGAATATCACTTTTCAAAGAATTGGTTAGGAGGCTTCTTGATAAGTAAAGGTTAGATGAGGTACCTTGTGAATCCCTTTGAATGCTAAGATCCTATGACTTCCTTAAATAAGTTGTGTTCTTTCTTATTCAAGATTAAGAGCTCCTTGGATCTTTTAGGGTTGTTTTTTTTTTCCATCCTTAACCCAGTTTGGTATATAGTAAGTGCTTAATAAATGTTTGCTGGTTTGACTGAAAGTACCAAATAGAGAAAGGGAATTTGGGCTTTATAAAAATATCAACAAGACATCTTTATGAAACCAGGTTTATTAAAACTCTACAAGTCAGACATTCATGTCCATTTTCACATATATACATATTTACAGGATCAACATAGTGTTATTAGCTTCCCTGGCAGACTGTCCTGCCAGCACAGACTCTTTACATGTAGGCTGTATCACAGATACAAATGTCACACAAATGGCACACAACCACGAGAGTGTTAGTGCATCAGAGGCTCTGGCCAGTCCATTCCTCCCCTGCTTTCTTCCCTAATTCCCATGATTCTGTCAAGTTAGTACTGCCAAAAGATTCACATTTACTTTTGTTTTGACACCTTAATTATTCAGACACAGACGAAAAACAGAATGACAAGGCCTCAGACAACCACAAAACTCATAGAATACATAGAAAAGGTTGAACATATGTACAAAGCCCACAGTACATGAGGTATTCATGGCACCCTCACAAGGCATTGGACAGCTTGCCAAGGCTTAGCCCTGTTGTAAAATGACCACACTGTAACTGTGCCGTGCATGTATATACACATATCTATGCACACATGTACGTGTACATATATGTATACATGTGTACACACACATATTTTAAAATGTTCCATTTACCCGTGTAACCAACTCATCTTTGGGACTGTCCCAGGAGTTTACTGAAAACTTTTAGTTTTCTATTTAGATTTATGTTAATACAAGTTGCCATTTCTTCAGAGCCACAAAGAAAGCCACCCTGGAAAGATAAAGCAGGAATCTTAAGCAGGATTGGCCCACTTATGCACTCTGACAGTCAATGACCAATACAATGATTTATTAATCACATAAAGTCTGAAATATTAACTAATCATGCAAACACACACATACAAACACACACATACACACACACACACACACACACACATACACACTGCTAGAGGCAGATATACTTAAATAGGGAAGGGCATTCCTAGAAACCAGTCTAAAACTCTCCTAAGGTTACTCAAGACTTGCCTTCTAAACATTTCCATGTTTCCTGCTGAAGAAAAGACACATTTTTGACATTTGCTGGACAGAGTACTCCTGAGCTTTCTCCTCTAAGACAAGAGGGTCAGCCCTGAAATGCCTTCAGAAAGACACAAGTGCTAGCACACTTGGGAGGAACCAAAAGAGCTAACTGCTTCCAAGTACACAAATTATTCACAAAACTGCAGTCTCTCTGCCTGAGATCAGAGTTCTGAAATAGCCAGGAGTTTAGAAGTTTTTTATGATTTTTTTCCATGGTTAAACTGGTAAGTACTTTTATAGCTGGGGCTGGGGATAGGGAAAGATGGGGGAGTCAGGAAGGAAAGAGGGAAAAGTTTCAAGTTCAGGGAGAAGGCATTAGTGTATATGAGGTCTTAACAGGAAATTGAAGGAGTCTGGATTTGTGCAGCAGGGCAGACTCTTGTATTCCTGAAACAGTCTGATCAAGGAATGGGGCAAAGCAGTTGGTACTTGAGTCTAAGAAGATGCAGGTTTAGCAAACTTCCAAGTGGATGGCACAGCCATTTGCAAATGCAAAAAGGTACCTATCCAAAGAGCAGCAAGATGGCGGGTTCATTGGACCAACAGTTTATCTCATTGGTAAAATATGGCTACTGCCAGGTAAGTGACCACACATACACCAAAAATCACTGCAGGATTCACTCATTCTCCCTCTAAATTTTTCAAGTTTGCTTCATGGTAAAAGTGTGATTCTGTCCCAGTGCCATAACCTTTGTCAGTGGTAAAAGATGCAGGTCTCAGCACCTAACCAATCAGACGTGAGGACTCCCGGAGAACCATAAAGGCTCTGCTGGGCAGCCAGAGTGCTTCTATCAGCAACATTGCCTAGCACAAAAACATCAGGAACAGGAATTCTGAGTAAAGCAGCTATGCTTATTTACATTGTCACTTATCTGGTCATCACCATACTTAAAGCTCTACCCATCTATGAAAATGGAAAGACAAAACCCTTGAAAGAAAAAAAATGCCATGTGTGAGAATTATGAGGTTTTTGAGGTTTCAGGATTAGCAGAAGAAGGAACTAATGTCACTGTCTTCCTGGTATTCTGGAACAATCTGGTCTGACGTTCCTGTTTCGTGGTCTATGTATCCAGGTTCCAAGACTGACTCAAACCAGGGATGAAGTAAGACCTCTGGAGCTGTGAGTCTCTCGGAGGGTTCCCGTCTCAGAAGACTACGAATGAGGCATCTGGCTTTGGGGGATATGTGGTCAGGGATGCAGAATTGTCCACGGCGGATTTTGGAGAAAAGAGCACTGGGGTCCGAGTCATGGAAGGGGTATCGCCCAACTAAAAGGGTGTATAGCATCACCCCTAAACTCCAAACGTCCGCCGACTTGCCGGAATAGGTCCCCGTCGTATTTAAAATCTCAGGGCTCACATAGGCGGGACAGCCGTGTTTGTCCGAGAGGGCATCGTCTTCCCCCTTGATGATGTGAGTGTCTTCGAGGCTTTCTAGTCTGAGCTGTGTCCTGCATGACAGAAGAAATAAATATGAGCTGTTGTGAAGAATGAGGAGCGGCCAAAAATGGAAACCACAAATGTTAGCAGCTAAAGTCCATAACCAGTGTTTGGAAGAGACCGAGCTTGCTCAGTTCTACACGAAGCATGGGGGGGAAGGACAAATTCAACACTACTGTACAAGTATCAAATGCACTTGCAAGTCACAAGAACAACATAAGCCTCAATATTTATCAAACAATTCCAACTACAGCAAATGTTTGCAAACTTAAAGGGCAGGATGCACACCCCCTACTATCATCATTGTGCATAATGCTGGTGCTGACAAAGTATCAATAGTTATGTTATCTTAAAAAAAAAAAAAAAGTAGCTATCCTGGCTCTGCCACTTAGTAGCAAGTCACTTATACATACAACATGTCGTGAGGATCAAATGTTATAATCTACAATACAGGGTTTTGCAACCTTAAAGCACTACTTAAGTGTGAGCTGTGATTATTATATTCATTATATATTATTAACTTGCCAGGCTCCTTAATCTCTCTAGACCTGAATTTCCCCATGGGTTAGGGCGAATTATAGGATTGAGGGTTAGAGCTCACCTAGTCTAAACCCATCATAAAACAAGAAGAGGAAATCAGATCATCCTTGCCTACCTCAGACAATTTACCGGGATTATGCTCATGGAGGTCAAGGGACTATTCTCAATTTTATTAATTATACCCACAATGCCTGCCACACAAGAGGTACTTAATAAAAGTTTTGGGGACACTGACTGAAGAATCAAATGAGATAATATTGGGAAGTACCTTTTAAACTACAATGCTTAATCCAAATATAAGATGAGTTTACCAAAATTTTGTAAAAATTCCTTTCATGGTTAAGAGGAGAGAGTGTGACCTATGAGGTAAAGAGTATCTGGGAAGAGTACTAAGTTCTCTTTCCTTTTGATTCACTGATTTAATCTGGTCTCCAGTCATTAACTGCCTGTGTTGCTCTGAGAATGTAAACACCATGAAATAAAGAGAACACAATGTAGTCATTTTTGTTGTGCACTGTTAGACAGCCTTGCCTCTGGTGACCTACACACATACACACCACACACACACACACACACACACACACACACACTTGTCTACCTGGCCAGCGACAGTAACAATAATGATGGGAAAGTGGTCAGGAATGTTAATTATATTTATTTGAGCACTTAGACACGAGCAAACTTAGCCTGAGAGGGGGAGAGATTATATGGGCAAGATGATGAATTTGAGGTCTGTGTCACCCTTTCCCCAAAGTGACACACAATATCTGTTATTAATGCACATATATCAATATTCAGGTATTGGGAAATCCTGCTACTGGAAAACCTTGGATCAAAAGGAGCCCAGCAAGGCACAGAACATTAGAGGTGAAAAACTTTAAAGGTCCCGAAGACCCAGAAATCCAAAGTCACAAAGGCAGCTAAGTGGCAGAGCCATGCTTTGCACCCAGATCCCCTGACTGCCCATCTAACTTTCTTTCCCAGCAGGAGCCTCCTCAGCTGTCAGACCGGACTGTACAGGTTCTCTACCTCCCAGGGCCGTACAAACCATCTCTGTTTCCTCTACCAGTCTCTCTCTCCCACAATCCTTTGAAATGGCCCTGTTTCAGTGCAGTCACTTCTGAGATTCAATACAGTTAGTACCAGCTGATGGATCAATTCCTTTTCCTCTCTGAGGCCCCGTTTTCTGTTTCCCCCCCTCCCTTCCTGCTCAGTAGAGTGTACTGTACATGCGTTAACTTCAGTCTGTCCTCAGGGTGACCTCCTGTAGTTATGTAAAATACCCACTGGTTCTGTAAACGGAAAATGTGACTCAACCCACACTGTCCACCCCATTGGCTGCTACAGGACTAAAACCCTGCACCTGTGCTTGATAGACTAAGCGTCAGCTTTAAATTGCTTAACCCTCTGCTTGCCAAAGTCACCGTGTGCACGACATTAGCCTGTGCAAGACATATTTCAGGTTAGCAAGACTGTGCAATGGATGTTCCAAAAAAAGGATAACCTCTTCAGGGGTGACCGGACCCAGCATCAATCATCTCTCTTAAGCAAGTAGGTCACCACTCTAAATTAATCTGTCCATTATCCTCAAATTGAAATAGAATCCCAAGTCTACAATAGGATTCTCTTCCTCTGAACACTATTCCTAAATAAAACTCAAAAAGCACATCACCAATAACTGTTTTAAGTTAAAAAAAAATTAAATCAGTTTCTATTTTACAGTAAGATCTAAAGTTCCCGTCTTAATCACCAGACTTATCTGCTTTATTGCTTTATCAAAGCATCCTTGGGCTAGAGGAATTAAAAAGAAGATACCTACAGGATATCTTACAGGACAAGTAAAAAGAACACAGAATGACAACATTCAAAATGTCATTCACCAATATTTACATAGTACTTGAACTCAACAACCCTCTCATTTGATTTTCACATTGCCCTTCTGAAAGGTAGGTGCTATTATGATCCCCATTTTACAGATAAGGAAACTGAGGCAAACAGAGATTAAATGATTTGCCTAGGGTCATACAGCTAGTATAAGTGTCTGAGACCTGGATGTAAATCCAGGTTATTCTAACTCCAGGTTCTAACCACTAGGCAACCACATGGTTTACAAAACAAAACAGAACAATAGAACAACAACAACAAATTACTCTCCCCTCTGACAAGTGTTAGTATTCTCTCCCATAATTTTACCTAATTTTAATTTTTTATATACATACATATACTGGTATATATAAACATATGTAAATTCATGTGTGTGTGTATATATATAGATATATACCTATATATCAATATCTATATCTATATATATATATATGTATACACAAATATGAGTATACACACATTTCCAAATAAAATTAAACAACTTGAGGTTAGGAACTATTCTGTTTTGTTTTGTTTTTTTTTTATTCCTGGCAGTGTGCCAGGCATATAGTAGGTGCTTAATAAGTGCTTGTTGACAGATTGATTTCTAAGTTATCTCAAATGCAAACCTAAGACCTGAATTTCCCTCTTCCTAAAACCTAGTTCTTTATTACCCGGTATGAACCATATTTAAAACTGAATTCATGCCAAATTTCTATTTATTATTCATATGGGTTGTTTTCTGAAGATTTAGGCAAATAAATGAAAAAAAGATGTGGTTATCCCACCTGATACTAATATATGACATAGCATTTGGGCATGCATTCCCTAAGATTTAAGTAGTTGATTTTGCCTGCCAGACATCAAGGATCCATGTATTCTTTCAAAAAGTCTGCAGCTCTTTGAAAAATTCCCCCATGAGACAGGATGCTATAAAAAAGTGGTAAATAGCTATATAGTGAAGACTTACTTTTTATACTACATATTTGTGGTCTAACATCATATATAATTTTGGAAGGGAGAGGTTCTAAAATCACATTTTATCCATCAAAACTATTTTCTTTCCTAGACCTTCTTAGAGAGCTTAAAGTAAGATATTGTGGAGGGAGAGAAGAAGGGAAGACAGTAAGTGTTGGATTTCTTAATTTCTTAAATGATAAATCTGGATAATATGCTGGGCTTTTTAAATGGGAATTTCTATTGACTAGATCAACATGAAAATTTGCTGCAAATGTAAAAAAGTCACAGCAGTAGCTGTCACTAATGCTCACCTCTCCTCTGTGGAGAAAACAAATTTCCTGAGCTTCAAGTCACCCAACACAATGGCAGACTGGTGGCAGTGGGCAACGGCAGAGACGATCTGCTTGAAGAGCCGGGCAGCCTCCTCTTCCCGAAGCCTTTTTCGATTTCTCACATAGGAGTGCATGTCCCCAAAGTCTTTTTCAAAAAAGACATATGCCTTGGTATCCCCAAGAATCACTTCAACAATCCCTGTGATATTTCTGTGAGATGGCAGCTGGATATAAGGCCGGATTTTATCTTGGTAGTGTTTAATAGGGAACACCTGCAGAAAGAAAAGGGGAAATAAGCTTTCTGTTGTGGAAATAAAGGCTAAAAACTGGAATAAAATCCCAACTCTGCGTTACAAACTGTATGACCACAGGTAATTAACTTTACCTCTTTGTTCCTCAGTCATGGATTAAAAAAAGAGGCGAGGAGGTTGATCAAAGTGATCTATATATACACCAAGAGACAATATGGTACAGTGAAAAATATCTGGAATTGAATAACTTGAATAATCTGGTTAGATTTCTGATTCTGCAGATTATGTGGCTTTTAGGCAAATCACCTAACTTCTCTCAATTTCAATAACCTCACCTGAAAAATGAGACAGTTGGGCCAGATGCCCTTTAAGAAGCTGAACATCTTTAAATCCTATGAGAGATTACTAAAAAATGTTGCTTCTCAGCACCCATGTTGAAGTTAAATGTTTAATTTCAACATGAATGATATCTAGAATTGAGCCTACATATTCCTGAGGCTGTTATAATTCTCCTCTCCTTAGGTCATATTCTTCCTCCAAATTTCACACTACCTCTGCCAATACTTAAAAACCAATAACACCTACTAAGTCTCCAGAAACCTGATTAAGCTAGAAGTGCAGCCATCCACCTGTTTTACCTACTTGAGAATACTCGTCTTCGAGTGCCCCATCTCCCTAGACAATCAGATCCAGCCAGCCAAGGACATCCAGTCTTTCAATTTCTCTCTATCTATTGTGTACTGAACACAGTGGATGCTTTCAATCAGTGTTCACTGATGACTGATAAAGGGAGGCTTGGTCCACTCCTTGTCTCCTTTGCTCATCTTAGCATCGGGAAACCCTGGCTTTATTCCATAACAGTTTAAAAACTGTAGCTGTCAATTGTTTTACAATCTAGAGATGAAGAGTGTTCATATAAAGTATAAGAATATGGTGACTCTGCAAGAATAGGCAGCAAAAAAAGGTAGAGAAGAAAAACAGCGGAATATAATTCAGAGGGAAGGAGAAAGATGATTGGTGAGAGACAAAAGCAGAAACAAAGACAAAGTGATACAAAGAAAGACAGAGACAAAGGAAGGGAGACAAAGACAGGAAAAAAAAACAAATTATGACACAGCTCTGGGCACTTTAAGCAACCTGAAGTGTGACTCAAGTATAACCATCATTCATCTGTTTCTCAAAAGCTCAGAGTAAATGCTTTCAAAGGAGGAGTTTTAGATCTACTGATTTTTTTTTTTTTCCCTTCCCAGGGAATGGGTAACTTCTCTAAGAAACCAATTGTGCTCTTTTAAAGGCCTTTTGTTTTTGCCAGGGTTACTCATATCCTAGACTCAACTGGAAACGGTGACACATGGACCGTCACCATCTGGATCCAGCTATTATCTGTTGGGAGGAACTGGATAGGATTACACAATCCTCAGGTCCCACCCCATCTCTTGTGCCAGTCTGATAGATTGCTAGCAAGGAAAATCCCTCTGCTACTCCCCAACCTCCTGCTCCCCACCCCCTATTACCACCATTCATAGACACTTCGCCAAAGTGGCCTTTTGGACTGGTTACTTAGAATTTTTTTTTTTCCTTTTTCATTCCCTAAATACAGTTTTTGCAAGCATTTAAAATGCCCCTGAAATCAGACAGCAGGTGGCAGTAGCCAAACTCAATGACAAACACTCCATTCAGATGGAGTCAGGTGAGCAGCAGAAAACCAAGCTGACCCAAGTGCTGACCCCTCAGTTCAGGTGAAGGGTGTAAGCCCGAGAAAGCCGGCAACGGCTTTTTAAAGCAGCTGTGCTTTCTGAGGAGAGGGAATGTGCCTTTGCGGAATGAATTCTCTGGGTGGCTTTAAATTTATGGGAAATGTCAAGAGGATGGGTGCACTAAAGAAGGAAACTGCAGATCCTGTTTCTGGGAATTTATCTTCTCAATGTTAAAAGGAAAATCCATGTCACGAATTAAAAGGAAGTGAATCGAGTGTTCCAGATCTTTTCTATTAAGGAGTGTCAATTCTAAGGGTGCTGGTTGGCAGACTCTCTGTCTCAGGGGGGGGGGGGGGGAGGGAGTCATAGAATCCCAAAATCGGGATCTTAGAGGTCATGGGATCCACCCTCTCTCTCACGGAGGCACCCAGTAGGGTGCCCATTGAAAAGTCCTAGCACTTCTAAAACGCCAGCCGGCTCAGAGTGGCAGCCGTACCAGCCTCCAAGAAAAAGGTACCTCCACCCAATGTGGCTGATAGCGAGGAGCTGGATGAATTACTT
Source organism: Sarcophilus harrisii (assembly GCF_902635505.1). Taxonomy (NCBI): domain Eukaryota; kingdom Metazoa; phylum Chordata; class Mammalia; order Dasyuromorphia; family Dasyuridae; genus Sarcophilus; species Sarcophilus harrisii. The sequence goes on along the minus strand of NC_045426.1, from coordinate 612,831,213 downwards.
TCGGAAGAAGAGAGTAAAAGACTGCTCAAAGAGAAGAGCGGTTAAATGAAGAAACGTGGTAGAAAAATTACGCCTCCCCCAACTCTTCAAGTCCGCTCCAGAGTCACTGAGAGAGAAGTCCCTTGAAATCCCAGCAAAAAGCCTTCCCACCTCCCCAAAGAAGACTCTTGCCTGCTCTCCCCAGTTCGGCCCCCTCTCTCCTCAAGTCCTTACTATAACTGTGCCCTCAAGAGCCCGTGATTGGGAATGAAGATTGAATAGATTTTTAAGGTCCCTTCCGACCGATGATCCCGCCAGACCTTTGTCCAACCTCCCCTCTCCCACGCGGCGTTCCCCCGGGCTCGGGAGTGAGGGTGGTCGCTGGGAGCCGGGATGGGGTGGGGTGGGGCCGTACCTTGCAGCGTAACTCCTGACCGGTGTGGATGCTCAGCGCCCGGGACACATGCTCCCGCTCGGCCAGGGGTAGCAGAAGGTAGCCAGCGATCCGGCTGGGCCCCGGGACGCTGCCGCCGGGCGCCGAAGGTGAGGGTGCGGGCGGGGGGGTACAAGGTGAACTGGGGGGGCTGAGGTAGTCCGGAGGGTTCGGGCACTCGGAAAGTCGCAAGCACTTGGCCGCCACCGCGGCCGTCTCGTCGCCGTCCAGGAGACGTTTGGAAGGGGAGCCCCGGGCTGCAGGGAGCAGCAGGCCCGGGCTGCGGGGCTGGACGTTGCGGCTCATGGCAGGGCGCAGGGAACACATCCAAGTTCTTGAGCCCGTGAAGCAGGGCTATTAAATCCCCGAATCCGAGAAGTAATTGGGAGCGGGGCCCCAAGGTCCAGAGATCGGACGGCAACCACCAAACCTGAGGCGTCTCTTGAAGTCTTCTGGCTTTCACCCCCCACGGGGGGCAAAGCTGGCCAGAGCCGCTCTGGGGCGCCCACGTTGCAGCCGGGGCCGGGGCTGACTGGGGAGCCACCGGGCGGTCCGGGGGCCAGCTCCACCTTCTCCCCCCTCCCCGAGGGGGCGGCTCAGGACTGGGATCCCCCGAGAGTCCCGGCTCGCGGTGACCGCTGCTAGCTGGCTCGGGTGGCTTCTCGCCGCTGCCTAAGTAGAGACAATCCAGGCGGAGGGAGGTCTGCACAGAGCGCGCTCCGGCGCCGGGGAGCCACCGGCCTGTGACTCGCAGTTAAGCTTCCGAAGCGGCAATGAGCGCCAGTCGAGTAACCCAGAATCGCGAAGCCCGAGTCTCCGGGCAAAGGCACCTTGGCAACTTTTGGCGGTGCTTCTCCCCCTACGCGCTCTTCAGCCTCCGTGCAGGGTGAGGAAGAGTGGCCGAGTGCGAGCGAGTGAGTGTGCGGTGCGCCGATCCCAGACTGTGCCCTCCTTCTTCTCTTCCTCCACCTCCTCCTCCTCCAGCGAGTGACTCACGCTGTATACACACAGTCCGATTATATGTAAACAGTTGGGAAGCCGGGTTGTGCAATGAGGTGCTACGATTCCAGCTCCTCGGCCCACCACCCGGCTCGCTGGCTAGCAGCGCGGGGAGGGGAGGGGAGGGGAGGGAGGGGAGGGGCGGCAGCGAGACGGGGCGGGGGGAGGGGGAGGAGGGGTCTGCAGGGGAAGGGGCAGCTTCCAGCCACCCAGGCGACGAGCGCACGGACGCAGGTGACGGGTCTGGGGCAAGAGAGCGCGCGCCCCCCGCACACCCTTCTCCGACCCACGGCGGGAGGGACGGAGCGAGCGCGAGCTCGGAAAGAAAGAAAGAAAGTGGTAGAGGAAGGAGGAGGAGAGGGAGCGCGCTCTCTTGGGCTCTCTCCGTCTTTCTGAGCCAGACCCGCGGGCCGGGAAAGAGAAGGATTAAAAGTTGCCGTGACGCTAGAGTCCAGGGGAACCGGAGTTGGGCTGGGGTTGGGGAGGGTGGGGGGGAGAGAAAGGGAAGGGGCGGGACTCGGTGGGCGGAGTTTGGAGGAGGCCGGCGCTCATTGGCGCGCGCTCCCTCCATTCACCCCGTTGCGATTCACCGTCTCTGCTCGAGTACAATGGGCTGCGGAGGAGGAGAGAGAGATGGGGGAGGAAAGCGCGTGAGCTGCTTCGTCGGGGTCCTCGGGGAGAGGCCGAGAAAGAGAGCGCGTGCCGGGGAGCGCGCGCGGGCTCTGCGGGACGTGGCTCGGTGCCTGCGGCGCGGGGGGCCAGCCCTTGCCCTTGGCGATGCTGCGCCACGCAGCAGCTCGGGCCGGGCTCGAGGGAGCCCGCGGGGCGCCCAGGGGCAGGGGACGATGCAATGGGGCTTCGAGTGCCCAAGCCAGCCTGCTAGAGCTGCTGGGGGGAGGGAGAGCGAAAGCGGTGATGAATGATTGAATTATACGCCACCCCCACGCGGCAGTTCCGGGGAAGTCCTGGGCAGAGGAGAGTGGATGTGGATGTGATTCCCCCCGCCTTTTTCCTCCTCCCCTTCCAGGCTGGCTCCCTCCGGGGTGTGCTCGGCTCCACAAATAGCACCTTCCGTTGGGGGACGTGAAAACAGACCGGGCGCCTCTGCAATCCTTCCCGCCTCCTCCTCCGGGCTCCCCCGCGCCCCGCAGCCAGGATGGCACCGAAATAGCTCCACGGATCTCCTGGAGCGGCTTCTTCGCCGGGAATCTAGGAGCTTCCTGGAGGAGGGCGGCATGGAAACAAAAGAAGCCAGAGCTCGGGCGGGGAAGGGCCCCACGTGGCTGCCGTTTGGTACATCTCTTTTCTCCCCCCCCCCCCCAGTCTTGCTCCCACACTCCTTCGCCCTAGGGTCATCGGGCACCCGGCCAGCCAGGCTCACCCTCCACACCTCTCCCTGCACTGTGCCCAGGAGTGCGCCCACGGCGCTTTTTTTCTTGTTCTGCCCTTAGCCACCTCGAGTGGGATCATAAGGTTGTGAACTAGAAACCTATGGTCTAGTCCTACCCTGCTTATTTCACAAATGAGGAAACAGGCCCAGGAAAATGAATAGCTTGCACAAGCTAGTTGATCCTGGATTCCAAACTCAGGGCTTGATAACAAGTTACCTAACATTTTCCTTATCCTTCTGTCTCTTTCATACAAGACTGTCTTTAAACATCCCCAGCAAACCTGCAGTTTCCCTTTAGAAAACAGCCCTACAACATTACTGAATCAGTTACCTTAGTTAAGCACAATAGGTCATATTTTCCTTGCACTTGTCCCATCAAACCACAACCCCGATTAGGATAAAACCACTGTAGCATTAGCACTCTTTCCCTGGCTTTAGATCTCCTTATCAAGGTCACCTTAGGTGATAAAGGACTAGCATGAGCTGTCTGGAGAGCATGGGGACTTTCCACTTAAGGTATTACTCACTTTATATCACCCTCCCTGCTCAAAGATAAGAGAGGGAAATCAATCCACAAGCATTTACTCATCGCCAACTGTGTACCAACCACTGAGCTAAATTTTAGGGATTCAAAGACAATCTCTGTCCCTCCGTGAGTTTAGAACCTACTAAGGGAAGATAACATGCTCAGGAAATATAGGAAATATAGATGGCTCAGCACTGATAAGCTTCTTGAAGGTCTCTGAGCTGGCCTTCCAATAAGCTGTTGGTGAGGAGAGAAGGCATTCCAACTTGGGGAAGTGCCTGCTTAAAAGCAGTGAGGCAAGAGGTGGAATGTTGGCTTAAGGGAACAATGAGCAAGCCAGTGAAAGCTGAGATGCTGAAAAATGTTGTTTGATTGCAGATTTCTAAAAAAAAAAAAAAAAAAATTTGGCAAGGTCATAAAAAGCCTTCCTTGGTCAAATGAGCCATAGACTGAGCATTTTTAAACCATTTGGAAACACTAAGGTGAAGTCTAAGACCAGTCAAGTTACAGATTAGGCATTTGAAAACCAGATCACTAAAGTAACTGCCTAAGGTCATTGGTTAGTGGACCTGGGACTAGAAACTAGATAATATATGTGAAAGGACTTTGTAAAGTGTAAGGCAATATAAAGATGCAAAGTATTAGTATTGCTATTTGAACTATAGTAGCAAAAGAAGGGTACGGATCTTGGACACATTACTTAGTCTCTCTAAACTTTGGATTCATCAATCAATCAATAGTAATCACCTACTATGTGCCAGACTCTGCTAAGTGCTAGAGATACAAAAGGAGACAAAAGACAGTCTCTATTCTCAAGGAGCTTACAATTTAATGGAGAAGACTACACACACACACATATATATGAAAATACATGCACATGTGTGTATACATGCATATGTATAGGTTTATGGATATATATACATATATATGTATGTGTGTGTGTGTGTGGAAATAAGAGATGGCAGGCACTAAAGTTTAGAAAGGTTGGGGAAGAGGAAGGCTTCTTGTGAGATTTTAGTTGGAATTTATAGAAAACCAGGAAGGAGTGTTCCAGGTATGGGGGACAATGGGAGAAAATGCCCAGAGTTGAGAGATTGTCTTGTTCATGGAATAGCCTGGAGGCAGTGTCATCGAACCTAAATGCATGTATTGAAGAGTAAGGTGTGAGAAGACTAGAGAGGTAATAGGGGACTAGGTTATAAAAAGCTTTGAATGTCAAACAGAACATTTTGTTTTTGATCCTGAAAGCAATAGGAAGCCAATGGAGTTTGTTGAGAAAGGGGTGACATGATTGAACCTGTGCTTTAAAAACACTTTAGTGGTTAAATGGAGTGAGGAAAGACTTAAAGCAGACTCACCAGCAGGCTATTCCAGTAACAGAGGCATGAGGTGATGAGGGTCTGTACTAGAGTAAGGTATGTTGCAAAAGACTTGGCAACTGCTTAAATATGTCAGGGTGAAAGATAATGAGACGTCCAGGATGACTCCAGGAACTGGAAGGATGTTGTTGCACTCTAGAGTAACAGGGAAAGTTGGAGATTGAGGAATAATTCAGGGGAAAAGATAATGTCTTCAGTTTTAGACCTGTTGAATTTAAAATGTCTACTAGATGTGCAATTCAAGATTTCTAACAGCAGTTGGAGATGCAAGTCTGAAAATCAACAGAGGTTAAGGGACAGGAAAGGTGAATTTGAGAGGCATCAGCATAGGTATAGTTATTAAATCCAGGGGAGCCAATGAGATTACCAAGTAAAGTTGTATAGATAGAGAGTCCAAGACTGAACCCTGAGGAACACTTATAGTTAGAAAGCATGATCTGGCTGAGGATCCAGCAAAGGAAAAGAGAGCAGTTAGGTTAAGAGGAAAACCAGAAGAAAACTGTACCCCCCCCCCCAAAAAAAAAAAGAGAGAAGAAAGTATACAGAAAGAAACTGATCAACAATATCAAAAGGAAAAGGAAAATAAAGAAAAGGCCATTGGATTTTACAACAAAGGGGTTATTGATTGAGAAGCTAGATCTTAAGGAGTTAAGAAGTGAGAGGAGAGAAAGTGGAAGCACCTTTTATAAATTACTTTTTCGAGGAATTTGGCTACAAAGGACAGCAGAGATAAAGAAGGATAGCTCAGATAGAAGGAGTGAAGATTTTTTAAAGATGGGAAGACATGGACATGTTCATAGGCAGTAGCAAAGGAGCTAGTAGACTGGAGAGGCTGAAGATAAGGGATAGATTGGGGATGAGAAAGAATAAACTATTGGAGGAGATTGGATGGAATGGAATCCTTTGAACATGTAGAGTATTAGTGAAGTACCTTGGCTATTCACATGCCACCAACTCTTTTGGTTTTGCCTTTTCTTTTACTTATACATCTTTTCTTTTGGTTATACAATTCTTTCATGGCCTCTTTTACTCCCATTTTTCTTGTGAGGATGGTGAATATTTTAAGAATGATACAACTAGGTCATGCAGTGGATAGAATTTTGACCTTAGAACCAGAAGGCCAGAAATACCAAGCTTTGTGGCCCTGGACAGATCAGTTTTTTCGTTTATAAAATGGGAATAATAACAGTGCTTAATGTTCCAGAGTTCACATGAGGATAAACTGAAATATTTTGGGGAAAGGTTTACAAACCTTTAAACACTATATAAATGCTGTTATTAGCACTCATCATGCTGGTGGATAATACACAAATTCCTACTCACTGTAACATTAGGACAGCAAGTCCTTGTTCAGTATTCATTGCTCATTCTTCGTGTGATTCATTCATTCAACAAGTATTTTATAAATGTATTCTGTGAATTCTTCATAGTGAGGGAATTTATGGTAGATCAATTCTAATACATCAATTTACACTCCCCAATCCTTTAACATCAAGTACCTCTACTTGGAATTTTAAGGAATGGAAGTTGTCACTCTCATAATCCATTAGGGAAGGGAGGGGAAGTAATAGTTTGTGGCTGGAATCAGATTAAAATGTAACTGGAAAATGTTTAGCAACAGAAATTAGAATACAGTATAACAAAGATAATGTTAATTTGTGGCTTTTTAAGTCAATCCGCAACCCTAAAACATCCTTTTCTAATTGAGTTTGTTACCAGTGTTGGGAAGCACTCTGAACCAGAAGGCTGCATAAGAATCCCACTCCCTCTTTCACCTGGTCCTCACCCAGTGGTCAGTATAAAGTCTTGATTCCATTGCCATGACATCCCTAGCATTCATTCCCTTCTCTTCACCACAGGCCGCCTGAAGTAGTTCTGGGCTTTGGTCCTCATTGCCTCTTGTTCAGCAAATTGTAAGAAGCTCCAAATTGGACTTCCAGCTACCAGTCTCCCTCTTCCATTTACCAGTCTCCTCTCTTCCATCTATCTTCCACATTATGGCCAAATTAACCTTTCTAAGGAACATCTATCTTGTTGTCTTGATTTGGACACTTCAACGGCTTCCTATTGCCGTTAGGTTAAAAGAGAAACTCCTGGGTTGGAATTTAAAGTCTTTCGCATCTCTGGGCTTATTTCACATTCCTCATCCTACACATATTCTATCTTCTGGCCAAAACTCTGATCTCTGGATGTGACTTTTCTTTTTCCTGTCACCTGTCTGCCATGCCTGGAATGTGTTACCTTCTCACCTCTGCTCTTAGAACCTCCAGCTTTTTTGAAGATTCAGCTCATGAGTCATTTCTTACCTGCAGCCTTTCCTGATCCCCTAAATGCTCCTTTCCTCCTCAAATTATCACATATCTATTTGCATCTTGTTTCCCTCCCCCACAAAAGAAAACTCCCAGAGGGTAAGAACGGAAGATCTAACTGGAGAGTGTCCTTCTCAAGATCTTTGTAAACCAGTCACAACCCTAGATAATGGGAATAGTTTCTCATATCCATAGAATATAAACTTTTCTAAGTTTAATATTTATGTGAACCTCATAAGTTTAAATCTTATAGAACCTCAAAGATTAGAAAATGTTTTCTCCATACCCAGCCTACAGGTAAGTTGTGCAAATGATAATGTTCCCATTTTATAGATATGGAACTAGCTTTGAGAAATAAAGTGAAGAATATAAACTAAAAAAAAAAAAATGTTAATTGAGGAGTAAAGTGAGTGACTTGTTCAGGGACACACAGCTAGTAGGTGGATTGCAACACAGGAACTGTACTTTCTCCTCTCTCCCTTATTCCTTTCAATTTATTTTAAGAAGCTCATGTAATTCTTATACTTCATGCTTTAATGGATCTGCTATGCCATGAGTCATCTGAACATATAAAGTTTTTTTCTTTAAAAAAAAAAAGATTTGTCCTGGGGGGCTGCATTTTCTCCTTTCATAAAGTGCACACACACACACACACACATACCATGATTTGATCAGAGGTTTGCAGACTATTTTTAAGTAATTCATCTTGCCTCTCCAAACATACCATTTTCCCTCTCTCAAGCTGAAATATGCCTTGCTGGCAGTCAGCCAACCCCATCTTCCTTCATTTTTTAATCCGGGCCCCATGCACTAGACTGTTTGGTTGGAAGGATTTTCATTAAATAAACTCGACTCCATCACTTTGCTTGCCTGAGGTATTTATGACTTTGGATGGTTGGGGAACTTAAACAAAGGCCCCAAGGAGGCCTGGAGGCCTGGGATTAATTTGGGGGCAGCTGCTGCCTTGGTCCTGGATTGTTATACTGTCACTTATAGCTCTTCAGTGATAAAAACAGTAGGTTTTTCCAGAGCTTCCAAGGAAGGTCTCCATGATCCTTCCCCAGTCAACTCACAGAGGTCATCATATCCTTATCAGGTTTTAGTGTAAATGTACGAGTTGAAGATTTTGTCCTACAAGAGTCAATTGAAGGATTTGCTGATATTTAGCCTAGAGAATTAAATTCATTTCAACAGACATTAAATTTTTCCTGTTTCCTAATGGTAAATCCTGAGAATAAAAAAGACAAAAATGAAACACCTTTCCTCAAGGATCTTATATTCTTTTGGAACAATGTATATATAAATAGGTTTGCACAGAATATGTGCAAAGTAAATATAAGGTAATTTTTGCAGGGATGAAAGGAGGATGTAAGAAAAATCCTCCAGACAATTAGAATAATCCACACACAAGAAATACACTGCCTTGGGAAATGGTAAGTGATAAATTCTCCCTCTTGGGAGGTCATCAAGTGAAAAAAAAAAGACAATTTGATCAGAGGATGGGATTCTGGTAGAGCAAAGTTCTAGCTAACTCCCAGGAGAAAAAAAAATGCTGGGCCTTGAGTCAGGAAGACATAAATTTAAACCTGGCCTCAGACACTTTCTAGCTATATGATCCTAGGCAAATCACTTAATCTCAATCTACCTCAGTTTTCTCATCTATAAAATTTGCATAATAATGAGAAGTGCCTACTTCTCACAGCTTTTGTAAGGACCAAATGAAGTATATGTCAAGTATTTTATGCAGCTTAAAATACTATATAAATGCCACTTATTGTTATTTATTTTTAATATTTAATATTTTATTTCCCCTACTTATAAAAACAATTTTTAATATTAGTTTTAAAATTTTTGAGTTCCAAATTCTTCCCCTCCCCCCCACTGAGAAGGCAAACAATTTGATATATGGTTATACTATTATTATTATTATTATTGATATTCTTATTTCTGTGCTATAGAGGTCAGGTGTCCTACCCAAGATCCCATAGGTCACAACAAGCAGTGAGGACACTTGCTCCACAGCCTCAGGCTTCTAAGTAGAATAGATGTCAAGGTCAGTGCAATGACCTATTGCTCTTGGAAATTGTTCATAATGATTAGGCATCTTGGGAATTTTCCCTTCCCTATTTGTTCTACAGCTCTCCCCTTACCCTGACTTTTGCCTCTGGCCCTGGAATGCTGAGCATAAAATATCTAGGAGTGGGCTTCCTAGCTCAGGTTAGGCTTTGGAGAATTTCCAGGGGCAGTGGAGCATTTGGACACTATAATGTGCTGGTTTGAGTGTAACAGACCTTTAAGGCTGGCTCTTCTCCTTCCCTTCCTTCCTCCCTCTCCTTCTCCCCCCTCCCCCTCTCTCCCTTTCCTCCTTTCTCCCTCTCTCCCTCTTGCTTTCCTTCTCCCCTTCCCCCTCCCTTTCTCCCCCTTTTCTCCTCTCCCCTCCCTCTCCCCCTCTCCCTCTCTCCCACTCTCCCTCTGTCTCTTTCTCTCCGTGTCTGACTTTCTCTCTCCCTTTTTCTTCATTTCTCTCCCTCTCCCTCTCCCTCCCCCTCTCCTCCCTCTTCCTCCCCACCCCCCCCCCCCCCCCCCCCCCCCCCCCCCCCCCCCCTCTCTCTCTCTCTCTCTCTCTCTCTCTCTCTCTCCTAGAGCTGGAGGGAAGGGGAGAAAAGAGCTGGTTTTCATTTAAAATCTCAACTGGTCCAGCTGTTCAGGTGAGGGAAGGAAGAAAGAAATGAGGGAAAGAGTAGAGGTGAAGCCTAAGGAGAGGAAAAAGCAAAGAAAAAGGAACAGATGCAGGACAGGAAAAATTCTCTAAAATTTTTCATATATTGTGAAAAGGGTAGGAGCTAAAGAAAAAAAATATCCTTCCCTCTTGGATCCAAGAAAAAAGTTGCACAATAACAGAACAGAGAAAGCCATTCTTTTAAAAAAAAAAAAATTACCCCAAAGGTTTTAGGCGACAAAAGCTAATAAGAATTCTTCGATCTATAAAGAGAAGAAGAATCCCACTTTTCCTCTGTTCTGGTTAGAACACAAGAGCAGTATATTACCATTTTACAAAAGCCATTGGGAAACTGGAGCAGTAATAGAAGAGAGTGGCCAGAAAGAGTGGTGAGGGTCCTGGAAAAGATGGCATAGTGAGCTAGATTGAAGAAACTACCTTTGCTTAACCGAAAGGAGAGGCAACTTAGGGAAAGGCTGAAGTGAGAAAACTGTCTTTAATTATTTGAAGGGCTGTCATAAGAAAGAGAGATGAGACTTGTTTTTCTTGGCCCCAAAATATGGAAGTTGCAGATTGTATCTTCCTAAAAAGAAACAATTACTAATCACTACAGCTGTCTAAAACAATGGTTTTATAAGTAAGTGGATTCCCCATCTCTGTAGGTATTCAAGTGAAAGCTGAATGACCATTGTTGTCAGATTAGGGCAGTCAGATGGCACTGTGGGTAGTTCTTGGCCCAGAGTCAGGAAGATGTGAATTCAAATCTAGCCTCAGATAGTTAGCTGCAAGACTTGAACAAGTCATTTCACTACTATTTAGTTTTCTCATCTGTAAAATGGGGATAATAACACTCTTTTCCCTTCCACTTTGGCAACATCTAATAAATTCTGGTATGTTGTCTCATTGTTGTCATTTTCTTTAATGATACTACTGATTGTTTTTATGATTTGTTCT